>NC_044331.1:30416179-31016179 GCF_007399415.2 Gopherus evgoodei | reverse complement strand
CCTGGTGTGGATATTGTTTCTCTGGGGACATCAGACTTTGCATTTCTGTGAATGTTCTGTGGTTAAGGGCAGGACACGACAGGAGAATACTTCAAAGAGGTTTGGGGACTAGGGTGCACCTATTGTTAACCTGCTAGGCAAAGTAAGGCCTGGCATAGCCCAGAGGAGATTAACAGGCTGATGGCATCAGGGAGCTGAAACCTACTTAAGCAGCAGCAAGTCACTCTCTCACTAAAGGCAGGGTGTACCAAGGTGACTCACAGTCCTGGCCACAGGGCCGTCCTTAGCCATAGGCAAAATAGGCACCTAGGGCACCACTAGGTCTGGGGGCACTGCTCTGCTGGGAGCCTGGACAGACGGGAAGCAGTGGAGCATGTAAGAGCAGGGCTGCTGGTCCTAGAGAGAGCCGAATGCAGCACAGTCTGAGGGAGGGGATTGGCTGCTGTGGTCTCTGGGAAGGGGTGGGGAAAGGAACTCATCTGTAGGGTGACCAGATGTCCCGATTTTATAGGGACAGTCCCGATTTTTGAGTTTTTTTCTTATATAGGCTCCTATTCCCCCCACCCCCATCCTGATTTTTCACACTTGCTGTCTGGTCATCCTAGGTGGGGGTAATTGGTACCTATATGAGACAAAGCCCCAAATATCAGGGCTGGCCCTATAAAATCAGGATATCTGGATCTGGTCACCCTAGCTAGGGAGCGCATCTCTCCCCCGGGCTGGCAGCGATCCATCTCATCTGGGGGGGGGGAGCTGCACAGGGCAGGATGAGCTGCTGTGGCTTCATGGGTGCCCCATCTCTGAGATCAGATTCTGTGCTAACTTCACCATGGTCTGTTGGGCTGGTGGTGGTGCCCATTGGCATGTGATCAGACCTGAGGGTTTGCTGCTGCTGTTGCCACTCTGCACCCAAAGAGGTGGATTTTGGGGTCCTGCAGTTTTACACCTATCTCCTCCTCTACTGCAGCTGTTGGACCAGCAGGCTGGGGGGTGAGCCAAGCATGAAAGCAGTACTGTGTTGCCATTTAGGTTGTCATTTAACAAATTTGTTCACCAAAAATGCTTGCTAACAATCCTGAATTCAATTTCAATATTTTTTTTTTAAAAATCAACATCTTAGCCAAAAACAGAAAATTAAGTTGTTGACAATTATGTGTGACAACTTATTTGTGTTTGGTTTGGGGAAGGGAGTGGGCCAGTTTTCATCAGAGAAACAAAAAATGTTGACTGACTTTCCTATAGCCTTGCTACTGCTAAATAGAGCCCTCCAACAACTGTAATATGCTCATCTCCGTACTAATGTATAGAACAGGGATCAGCAACCTATGGCACATGTGCCAAAGGTGGCACGCGAGCTGATTTTTGGTGGCATGCAGTGGTGGGCTGAGCGGCTCAGCCTGCCACTGCTCTGGCGTTCCAGCTGCTGCCCCATTGCCACCCGGGGTCCCGGCCACCGGCCCCACTCAGCAGCCACTGCTGTCCTGGGGACCCCCAAGGAACCCCAGGCTGGCAGCAGGCTGAGCAGGCCGGCAGCTGATACCCTGGCTGAGCCATTCAACCCGCTGTCGGCCTGGGGTTCCATTCACTCAGCTGGTAGGTGGGCTGAGCAGGACTAAATTCAATGAAATAGGAAAACAAGAGCAACTAATGACAAAGTGCAAGAACCTAGAGCAGTGGTCCCCAACCTTTTTCTTCTGGTGGGCGCCAGATGAAGGACCGTGGGGGTGGACGAGCATCCGCCGAAATGCCGCCAAAATTCAGTAGCATTTCAGCGGCGACGCCTCTGGATGACGCTGCTCATTGGCAGCAAGCGGCGTCATCCAGAGCCATTGCTGCCAAAATGCCGCCGAATATTGGTGGCATTTCGGCAGATGCTCATCCGCATGCCAGTACGTGGGTGCACTGAGAGGCCCCAGCAGGTGCCATGGCACCCTCAGGCACCACGTTGGGGACCCCTGACCTAGAGAGCCTCCTGAAGCACGGTGATCATTTTTATTTAAATGGACTTGAACTGTATGAAGAATTGAGTACACTGTCATCAATAGTGCCACATGTAAAATCGATGATGGACATTGTACAGTTTACTCATACCAGCAAACTTGTTGACATATATCCTAATGTGTACATTGCCACTCGTATTCTACTGACAATTCCTGTAACAGCAGCATCAGGAGAACGGAGTTTCTCAAAACTAAAGCTCATTAAAAATTATCTCCGCTCTACAAGGAGTCAGGAACACTTGACTGGTCTTGTTTGATTGCAAGAATAGCAAGACATCACTTTGTCTTTGTCACATGATGACATTATTACTGCTTTTGCAGCCAAACAAGCCAGAAAAATTGCTTTTAATTAAAAACAAATCCTTGTTTCAATACCTCTTCATATCAATTTCCAATAAAATGTTGACAAAGTAAAAAAATTATATTATTTGCATCATTCTGTCAAATCAGAATTTTTTCTATAGTGCTACCTCTTTAGTGCTAGTCCATCAGCATTACAGTGTGCTTAATTAAGTTAAACTGGTTTTAATAACGTGCATGTGGCAAGTTTTCCAATACTGTAAGCTTATGTTTGTGTTGCCAAGAGCAAGACAGGCACAAGGACACCAGCTTAATAATCCCGCCTAGGGCACCATAAATCCTAAGGACGGCCCTGCCTGGCCACCCCAAGAACCATCACAAATACCAAGGGCTGTTTAGGTAAGTGAAAGGAACTTTACTGGTGGGATGGACCTTGCACTATTTTTTGCTGCTTGCTCCAATACATATTTGGGGCAATGCTAGTGGATGGCTAACAACATACTCTTATAACCAACCAAACTGTATTTGCCTTACGCAAGGAATCCATAGATGCAGTTCCAGCAGTAAGAGAAGAAGGATTAGGCCCAGTAAACATATTCAGATTTGTGCTGCTGAGCCATAGTTTGCAGAAGCCTTCTTTTATTACTTTCATGTAGTCCACAAACATAGCAAGAATTATTTACAAAGGGAAAACAAATTAAGCTAAAATAAAGTCACAAGCGACCTGGGGAAACTTGGAAATACTCCATACTACTATAGACTGGTTTTGTCCTTTGAAATGCAAAACTCAAGAGATTGAGGTTTGGCCAAAACTAAGGCCTTGGCTACACTGGCGCTTTACAGCGCTGCTTTCTCGCTCAGGGGTGTGAAAAAACACTGTAAAGTGCCAGTGTGAGCATGGCTCCCAGCACTGTAAGCTAATCCCCACGGGGAGGTGGAGTACCTGCAGCGCTGGAAGAGCTCTCCCCCAACGCTAGCGCCGCGACCACACTTGCACTTCAAAGCGCTGCCGCAGGAGCGCTCCCGCAGCAGCGCTCTACAGCTGCAAGTGTATCCATAGCCTTTAGCACAGCCATCTAAGCTCAAGTCTAAAAAGAAGAAAAAGGTTAAAGCACTAAAGACTTTTATCTGGTTGCCCTTCTAATTTTGTATTTGACCCATGTTCTAGCACTGTTAATAAAATTATGACTAAAACCTTAATGCTTTTCAGTTGTTAGCTACTACATTTCTTTATGCTTTAACTCACAATGCATATAATATGTTTTTCATTTCCAAAACGCATCTAAAACTCATGGTCTTCTCAAGAATAATTTATATTCATCTGCAGAATTAACTACTGGATTTTACATAAAAAGCCCAGATGGTACCTTTTCAAAATCACTGCCCCAATACCAGCTTGATTACTGCTGAAGATCGAACGTTGTTTTGCCAGTCTGAGAAAGTCCTCCACCAGCTGCTGTTTCTGACCATTTGGGTTTTTCAGGTGAAAGGTCTTCGCTAAAGTTTTTAGCTCAGGAGCAGAAAGCAAGTCCAGCCCCTCAGAAAGGTCTTGTAATTCAGATTCTGCAGGTACAAAGAAAAATACTTATGCAGTTACAATATTACATATGATAGTTTAAAGTACAGAGAGTTTCTAGACAGTAGAAAGTCCTACCTACATATGAAATAGCTGTGGACTAGTAACATAAACTAACTTTCCAAATATAGTTTGAAATTTACTTAATTATGAAGATTAATAATTAACAGAAATTTAGGAAAATTCCATGGCAATTTCGAAACAAAACACGAGTGTACAGAAATCTGGTTCAGTTAAATCTGAATCAAACTGACAGTCCAAGCAAATTAATTAATTTTTATCTTCTCGTCCTAATGACTGAAATCTAGTCCCCAACTTGACTCCCTTAACTAGCCACCCCAAGACACAGACTGGCGGCAGCAGCAAGAAAAAGGGAATTTAATTCTAACAACATGAAGTCGTTTCCCATACCTGTTTGCAGAAAGCCTGCTTCAACCAATTCTCCAATTACTGGCAACAAATCTGCACTGATCTCTGCATATTCTATTTTGTTAATTTTTATCCAATTCAGCTTGCGTTGAAAAAGTCTTACGTATAACTTCTGACCACCAGCTGTAATTTAAATGGGGAAAGAGAAAAGAAATCATTAAAGCATTAAAAAAAATTCGCATTTTATATATATATATACCTACAAAAATATCACTCTGATGTATCTTGTCTATTAAAAGAAGACAGGCAGCTTTAAGATATTTATACAAGTTGATTCAGTAAAGTATCATATTTTATCCTTTGAAATAACATGCCAAGCACAGCGCTTTGTATATGGGCTTGCAAAACCGATGAAATGGCTGTTAAAAATATATTGTGCACATGCAGTGCTAACCTCACTATTTTCGCAAAAAAAAAAAAAAACTAAACTGAATGACAGTCTCTTGTTCTGAAGAAAAGGAGTACACAGAGGATTTTCAATGTACCTTTGTGCTTTGGCAATATGATGTATATTTTTGATTTTTTGCTGATCAGTAGTTGCATTATTGGATATGCCTCTGAATGGGGTCTTCAGATCCTTACTATTGCCAAACACAGATACTGATTAAGACGTACATATTTAATAGGTCTCAATTTAAATTGCAATTTTGCTCTGAAAAGAGGCCATTTTAAGGTCATATGTTAGCAACTCAATTACTCTAGGTCCAAGCTAATCTGATCAGATCAGTAAAAAGATATTTTCAACTGCTAACTCTGTTAAATTCTACCTGGAATCAGAAAGTCAAACTTGTTTCTTTCCTTCTCATGTATCAACACCAGCATTTTAGAGGCTAAATTATGTCAATTACATCTGCGCAGCTCTTCTGCCAGCGAATTATGCCCTCAACTGGACTCATGAAATCCCAATGGTTTAAACGGGATTATACGGATCAAACTATCTTTGATCGTGTGGCACAGGGGTAAACAGAATTTAATTGATGCTAGAGATTAACCAAATCTTGCACATACTCAGACCCTGGGGCAACAAGAAGAGAACATTGTTTTAGAGACAAGTTTTTCCCTCAGAGTCAACCCAGGGCACCACCACAAACTTAAACGGAGATGACACCAAATACACCCAGGTCTCTTGAGTAAGAATGAGCCATTTTTACAGACACTTCAGAACAGAACCATACTTCTGGCTATACTGTGCTTCATTCCGACTGTCCAAGCCTGATCTAGTTTTCTAATCACTTTTTTAACCAAGATGACGATAGTGTAAACCATTAGCACTATAGCCTTAGCCAAAACCCACTGAAGTCAAAGGAAATATTTCTATTGACTTCAATAGGTTTTTTGGATCAAACTTTACAGAAAGAATATCCTGTTTTTGGCTTAATATGCAAGTTCCACACACACTTGAAAAATTTTGTAATGTATCTTCAAGTAGGTTTTACAATTTATTCCAACTGAGAAACAATTCAAATTTTCAGATGACTGATCAAAGCAAATACGGTTTGCTTTTCTCTCAGCATGAAAAATATCAGAGCCAGATCTGTCACCAATAAAAATACATCTTATTTCAATCCGTTTACTCTTGCACAGAACAAAAGGTCTTCGAAGAAGTGTCATAAATCTATCTGACATCTTTAACTATAACATTTTGCATTTGGATCTTTGCTTTAGCTGAAAAATAGGACAAATCACATACTTATCCAAATAGCTCCTTATTGTCTACAGATATTGAAGAATGCAAGTTAAACCACATAATGCTGGCATTAACCTGCCCTTTAAAGATATAGTGACTCTGAAATCTAATCATTTAGAAAAACGGAAGTAGCTTCAGTTATAGCATCTGCTTGCACTGAGACATTTTCTCTCATTTTATGATAAAATTTTCCTATTTAACAAAAGTTCTCTCCTCTGTTGCTGTATGAAAGACTAAAAAAACTAAAAGGAAACATGATTAATGACTATCCATTTATATACCATAGGTGTACAAGGTGTTTGGCAAACATAAGACCAGGTCCCTGCTCCAACGATCTTACAGTTTTAGAACCTGATGCTAACAAACAGTTACTAAAAGGGTAAGTAACTCTACATACAAGCAGTCCCACATTAGAACTACTTGCACATGTAAAGTTACTCATATGCATTGGCAGAATCTAACAGTGCAGCAGTGATTATATAGGAACATCAGAACAGAAAATCAATTTATTTCTCACTAAGATGAAAGATATGCAAAAATTAAACAAAAACACTGCCCATAATTTAATTTGGATATTAAAAAAAAGCATTAATAGAAGGTTGTCTGGTTGGAGGATTTAAAATGTGTTTACTTTCAGCATCCTTCTGCATGCACGTAGTGCTCTGACTCCAGATGAGCTTCTAGCTTGTTTACCACTATCTCTTCCTGCTCAACTGTAACTGATCAATAATAAAAGCAGACATATTAATTTAAACATTATTAGTTCTGATATAATTAGAAAGTGGCAGCTGTCTTATACATACTTATTGAACTTTTATTTTGGCTGTAAAGTTACTTCTCTCCTCCAGATATTTTTTTGTCTGATGTCTCTTTCAATAAATTAGATGGATCATTCCAGCAGGACAAATATATTCAAACGCCCAAGTTGTCACTTCCTTAGTGATATTACAGTTTATTTGAAGCGTCTTTGATTCTTCTCAAATCAGAGACAGAGAGAGTGAGAACGCTGACTTGCACAACAGCATCCTACCCATTCTTAAATGACAAAACCAAGCCTGAAATTCAGTAACTACAGTGGAAAGACGGTTTTATCTCAAAGGGATTTGAAAGGCAGATATAAGAATAAAAGGTCCTGTGCTAATACTTCAACTCAAGCCTCATATTCTGCAGCACATAACCTTGGGGGTAGGTTTTTTGTTGTTGCTATTGTTAATAAGATGGTTTCACTAACATGAAAAGCAGTTTCAGATGTTCAGCTGAAACTAACAATCTTGCTTTAAGTGAAAATATGATTGGGAAAAGATGCAAAAAGCCTGAGAAAAGTGATTACATGGTGATTATTTCCACTGCATTTTTAATGAAGCGTAAATGGCAATCATAACTGCTTTGTTAGTTTTCTGACTATGCATCAATACCCATGAGGTCTATAGGAACATGTGTTACTCCAGGACTGGCACATGTCATTTGGCTGCAGACTAGAATGAGGAGCTCATATAGTGCATTAAGGAGTGTTACCAAAATGGTATTTTATTTTTTCCAATAGAGATATAGATTTTAAAAAAAATGTTATGTAAAATAGAGAAAAAACATTCCTTGCTGAGATTAGCCAAAGTAGGACATGTTTTAAGCCTACAGAGTTTGGCAATGCACCTTTACATTAACTGCTGCTATATTATTTCAGAGCTCAAGAACAACTCACAGGTTTTCAGCTGCTCAACATTTAGCAAACCTAACAATGCTAGAGAAAACTGCTTAATGATGAGATTTAGACCAGGAAGTACCTAACCAATATATGAGTTTTCTTTAGAATATTTGAGTTTTTGCATCCTTTGCTGAAACAAAGGGATAGTTAACCTATTTCCAACATAAAACATTTTCTTGCAGGAGAGGGGGGGAAATGAAAAGTTGCTTTAAAAGGAATTTTACCTTTAAAAATACATTAATTCTCCTGCATAATAATCACTGCAGCTAAAAAAAGCTCACTGCAGAACAGATAGCAACCATACCCTGTAAAAATAAATTATTACTTGAGTGGAGCAATAGTGTCCTAACTCGTTCTATCGACCTGTGCTAATAAACTTCCATATATCAAAAACCACCAACTGCAGAAATCAGATATGCATTTTAGCAGAAACTAATTAATTAGTGAAGTATACATATTATGCAAGTAGCTTAACTAATGCATTACATGTGTATATAGCACCAAGAAAACTGCCTTTTCCAATGTACAGTTTTATGAAATAGTACGATTTTGCACCAGAGTGGACTGATTTAAATAAAAGCCATGCAAATTAACAATTTTAATCATCATTTAAATCAGCAAGCCGGAAACTTTCATCTAAATAATCAATTTCAATCCTGTTTTCCATTTGTACTTTTAAGTTATTTTCCTAAAAACCATGGTGATTTGCAACAAAATATAGTCTTTACGCTAAATTTGGTACTACTTTTTGCTAATCAAGATGATATGTAGATCTATACACATGTATTTAAGCAGTTATATAATAACATATATTTATTCAGATTCCTAATTTTTACTACATTGAAAATGACGAATAAGCCATTTCTTATCTACTAGATTATTAATTTTTTTTAAAATGTGATTTCTGTCAAAATGCAATTAAAAAGGCACAAAACCAGCTTTTAAAAAATATTTAAATAAAAGTACCTTAAATGTGATGGATATACCAATTTGTTTTTATAAAAACATGTTTTGAATTTAAAACTAACAATTAATATACAAAAATAATATTATCACTAGTTAATTAACTGAATGTATTGTTTCTGGTTACCATGTCCTTCAAGGTTTAGAATTAGTAGGTCTTATCCTCTCAAACCTAGTTTTCATTCCTGGATTGGAAGAGAAAAGCAAGCTTTCCTGGATTTTTAACGGCCAAACAGGTTCTCAGCTTTGAATTAACACTGAACAGAACTAGTTGGATAAACTGAAATGAAGAAAATATTCTCTCTGCACCTACAAAAAGAGACTACTGCTGGTTTAGCACTTCAACAAACTCTGTTTCTGGATGCATGATCAGTGACTTCCAGCAGTTCAGTGGTTTAACTTTCTTTAAAACTTCACCAGTAAAGGGTACTACTTATTTTTTTATTTAAATTTAAATTATTTTAATAGACTATAGTAAGGCCGTAACATAGGTTATCATAATTTCAAACTTATTTTTAAATTAAGTTTATTTTTTTTTTAAAATGTATTTAGTCTAAACTAAAAAAATCAAATTAAAAGAAGTGTTGGTTTTTATCCCCCTGTATTTGTTTGAATGACAATACAGGCTTTGGCAGCAAGATCTAATAATAGGGAACAGGCAATGAGTTTATCTGAACTTCTAAGAAATATTGGACAAAATATATTAAACTGAAGATTCTATAATTTTATAGTAGCTTCTGTACAATCTATTATCTTTTGCTTTAATTCTATCCAGTCACTTCATCACAACACTTCTCAGTGAGTCATCATACTCCATCTCCTAGAGAAAAGGAGATCACATTTTACGACGATGCTGGAGCACAACAGATAATTTATCAGCATTGCTTTGTGGTAACACTTATTCTATGTTCCCCGAGCTACTGGGGAAAAACTGTTTGGATTACACATTGCAAAAGACAAGAAGGCTACTTCTGTATAAAAGGGCAAGCGCAATTGCTATGACCTATTCTAGGGGTTGATTCCAGACTTTCTACAGTAACTAATTTGATTTTCACTCTACTACTGTATTTACACAACTTGTCACATCAGATAGGAACATCAATCCATTTTTTGTGTTTCTATTTTACTTATTTACCATATCTTCAAGCTGTCACCACATACACGTTTAAATGAGGAGAGAGTTCTCAAACAGCAAATTATCTAAAGTATCTCCATATCTGTTGTTCACTTCTTACATTCCCATTATGTGTCTTCTCCATTCATTTATGAATTCTGTAAAATTGCATATAAAAATTATGAAAATGTTGCCCTCTTCCTCTAGTGACCAAAAGAACTTTATTGCATTACTGCATTGTCTATATTGGTATGTATAGAGTCAGATCTTTAAGTAAGAAACAAGCCTTACGAACTAGGTAGGTATATGAACTGCAGCCACAAGACTACTCATCCTAACAAGCACGAACCAATGTTTTCATATTCTGTCATCCAACTCCAGTTTGGTATTAAGCACCTGGTGATGTCAAACGAGTGAAACAAAAAATGTGTAGTATTAACCTTCAGTCCAAGATATGAACATTAATAAAATTGTTCAATGAAAACTTCATACTTTCTGTAATGATGTCAGAGGGTGCCTATCCAAAAATTCTGGATCTGCATAGATTTATTTATTTGTGTCATCCATCAGAGTTTAAGATCATTTGGGACTTTCAGAAAAATATTAAAACGGACAAAGTAGTAACAGCTTTGGAGTCATGGTCCATTAACAGCATTTATTCAGCCAGTTTTCTTCTATTTTAATTTAAAAGTGAAACAAAAAAAATCACGAGAGAGATTTTTATACTAGCACAAAAAGAAAATTAATGTGAATAATTCACTATAGATAGCAATGCAAAAGAACTGAACATACAAAAGGTTCCATTAGGGGAAATAGTCCCCTTTCCGAATTATAATGAAGCATTTTGCCCATTAGTTATTTCAAAATGAGTTAACACAATTCATTAGTCAGTGCAGCCAGTTCAATGCTTTCAGGCCCAGATTTTCAAAAAAGTCTGTACGTAACTAAGTGCCTGGCCACTTGTGTGCTCTCAGCTCAAGCATACACTGGTGTTGCATGAGCACATACCCATTATGCACACAAATCTAATGTGCATGGTGAGGGAGCCAAACATTACACTGGGATCTCGCAAAAATACAACAAAACTTAAGCACTTTGGAAATTTGGTATTAAGTGCCCTCAATAGCTAGCTGTCAACATAACTAGGTGCCAGCTTCACTTTTAGCAGTGTCCTCAGGAGAGAACTGCAACAGTAAAAAACAGATGGGGAGCAATGGGAACTCCCATAACTTCCAGTCTGAAGTTTCTGGAGGGAAAAGGGTGCTACTGATGTCAATAATCGCCACTACTCACATCTTTGTTACTGCTAGTTGTTACTCTCATCTGAACAGACACCAGAATGCTGGTTACCTCTACTTGCAAGAAGGTTAAAGTTGCTAGGATTTCACCCTCCGCAGTTTGTAAGGTAGCAGTTTATGATATATATGGAACTGTTGCAGATTGCCCTCGCTGCAGACTGTCACCATTCTGATAGATTGCTTGAACCTAAACACAGGTGCAACTAAGAGTGGGAGGACACAGAGAGATTATGACGACTGCAGATGGCCAGAAAATGGAGCATCTCATAAGACCAGAGAATTCCATGTAGACCTCAACTTCCCTCATACTGTCCAGCCACTCAGATTAAAGAAAGCTCTACATATACAGTGTAATTCAGGAGTGCAGGATTGAAGGTTGATAGCCTCGATATGGGTGATGCTCTCCTTTTAGCCCAGTGCTTGTGATATTCACCAACCCCATATGCTGATAAGAGAGGAGACTACGCTGCAGTATGGGATAAGAGAGGAGACTACGCTGCAGTATGGGTCATATCCAAACTTCCAAAATGTGGAGGGTTTTACACTCTAGAATTCAAAATATTTCTACAAGGTTTCGAAAATATAACAACATGTCCTTCTCAGTTCCTAGCAAAACTTTTATATATTTTACAGAAACCAAAGTCAAATTGCTTTTCACTTCAAAACAGTGTTTTATACATGATGCTACGGAATTCTGCAAGGAAAGATTATTAAATCTATCTTTATTTCATACAAACTTCACTGGGTCAAAATGAAATTTACTTTCCCATATAAGCCCCATGTAATGTTGTTATAGCCATGTTGGACTAGGATGAGAGACAGATAAAGTGGGTGAGGTAATATCTTTTATTGGACCAACTTTTGTTGGTGGAAGAAACAAGCTTTGGAGCTTCACAGAGTTCTTCTTCATGTCTGGGAAAGGCAACCAGAGTGTCACAACTAAATAAAAGGTGAGACAGATGGTTAAGCATAAGGAGTTAACAGAAGTTGCAAGAAACCACTTAAAATGAACTGGGCCATTAACAACTCTGCAATCATAGGACAAAAGAGGGTTAGTAGGTTACAATTTGTTGTAATGAGCCATAAAATCAGCATCTCTGTTGAGACCATGATTTTTAGTATCTAGCAGAGTTATGAATTTAAGTTCCCAGGCTCATCTTTTGAAGGCATTATACAGGTTTCCCTTGGGGATGAAGACTGATAGGTCAGATATGCAGTGATCACTTTATGAAAAGTATTTGCCCAAAGATGATGTGGTGTTTTTGTCTTTTATCATTTTTCTGCAAGAACTTATTTGAAAGCATATTGACTGTCCAGTTTCACCCATACAAAAATCACACAGAAGTTGGTCCAATAAGACCTTTAACCTTACCCACCTTGTCTTTCCCATATAAGGATTATTAAGTATGGTTTAATCACTGTTGTTGCTGTTTCTCTTTTTTGTTTGGTTTTTTTTTGGGGGGTAAGGGGAGGATTCCCTCTCACACTATCTACTTTAGGGTTTTATACTGTTGCCTATCACCATAGCATCTTCTATGTAAAATCGGTAGCAATAGCAAAGTCCTTAGTGGACACTCAACACAACAATAGATCGACTAAAGTAAAATATACCTGACAATTGGTAGAACTTTGTGATAGTGCTGGTGTCTTGCTCATCAAAGAGTCTCAGATCATCACGATTCTCCAAGACAACTTGCAGGACCATCAGGAAATTCTGGAGATAATATGGGTGACCAAAAGAGTCAGACGCAGAACCAAATGCACCACTTATTTTGTCTAAAATGTCACTGGCAGGACTCTGAAAATCCACCTCCTGGATAGGTTCTGAGAAAGTATGATAAATCATTTCATTCTTTAAGTCTTCATGAACTTCCATAGGAAGTGTTCCTGTATTATCCTTCACTAGGCAGTTTTCTGTATGGCTCTCATACATCACTTGTGTCCTTGAAGGAGGAATATCCTTAACAGAGAACTGAGTTTTGGCTTCTGAACCATCAGATCTCTCTACTTTATTATAACTTGCTGGAGGTGTATGTTTGCTAAGATTAGGCACCATGCCTTCAGAATAACTGTGCTTCTCAGTGTTCCTTGCAGCAGACACTAGCTCCCTGGCAACAATGCTAACTGAGGATACTAATCCATGAGCAGAACCCACAAGAGTCTCTTTATCACATTCTTGTGTTTCTCCCTGACTTTCAGCTTCTTTTGTTAAACTGTCTTTTGGGACATGCTGCTTTTGGAATCCTGACAGAAAGAAGTGATTCTCTTTTTGAGAGCCATCCCCAGCAGAAGTCTCTCCATCACCCCATTCTGCAGAATTGTCACACACACTGTGAACAGCTTGGGATGAAGAATTCTTCTTATTTTCTTCTATCAGTTGTCTATTCTGGATACGGTACCTTCTGGACAGTTTAGATGCCAAGTTGCCCAAAGAGATACTTTTAACCATTTGCACCCTTGGCTCATTCTGAACATCGCATATTGGAGCATTATTCTTCTTAAAGTAAGGACTAGTCTGCTGTCCTGCACCTGCTCTCATTTTCAACAAGTTGCTTTCAAAGACACTCATATTTTTCTCTGGAGTCAAAGCTTCCTTTGCAAAGTATGGGCTGGAACAAGTGTTCAGATCTATACCTGATGGGCCCTCATTCATAAAACAGTCAAGTCCTGAATCAACTAGAATCATTTCACCATCCCCATGGTTCTTCTGACACATTTCATCTATGTGCTTGTTGATCCCATACCTTGGCACCATCTGCCCGCACATAGGGCAGGTGACTTTGGCAGGGGGAGTGTTGTTAAAAAAAGAAAGGATAGAGGAAGAAGCTGAAGGTATGGGTGGTGCTCCTTTAACTTCTGCTTCATTCTTTTTCTTGTTTTTACTGAGGGACAAGCTTCTCCGGGGTCTTTTATTTTCTGGAGATGTGGCTTCCAACATTGTGGGATTAAAAGGCACATCCACTGCATGGGCTGCTTCATTTGACTGATATTTTCTTATTCTGAAATCATTAAAAAGAGAAGTTTTCTTGGCTTCATGTTATTTGCCTGTCTCTTCTGCCCTGCCTGCAAGAAAATATATGAAACTTAAGAACAATTCTGAGTCTACTGAACAGAAAAATCTATTAACCGCCAAACATCACCAATGTGAACAGTGCAGATAAGAAAAAGACTGCACAGATCTGGAATAATTTACTTCTCAGCTTGCTCTGCTATTACAATCCCATTAATGTTTCACTCTGCACCATCACTAGATATAACCTAACATGTTGATCAATGCAGTTGTGTTTAACTAAACATTTTTAAAATACTCAGAAGTCAGGTAGTTAGACAGAACACTTCCCTCAATTAACATTTCAAGATCTGCTTTGAACAGGAGTGTCTGAACTCTCACCCAGACACATCAAAAGCTTTAGGCTGCACGTATGCCCAAATCATGAGACAAAGATGCTGAGGAGCATCTTTAACTCCCGCTCACTTCAGCTGTAAATGGTCAGCAACTCTGAGGATTTGGCCCTTAAATTACATATATATTTGGGGATTAGCTCTCACCAATATCCTCTGACAGTTTTTTAGGATGAGTATAGCTGCACTCTACAGACTCCACCAACAGCTATATTTTGCTCTTGGAGTGCATTCTTGTCAACCTGGCTTCCAAGCATAACTATGCCAAACTTTTCCATTTTGGGAGGCCACAAAGTTGCATCAATGTATTTGAGAAATCTTCACACATCTGAGAAGAGACAAACACCAGGGGAGTGAAAAATAAGACTAACACAGAGAAGCTGGCTCCCCCTTTCACGCAGAACCAGCCTGGCTCTAAATTCTGAAGAGCTGCACCCAAATTTGAACATTTCAGTTCCCTCACCCCTAAGCTGTATGCAGTTATGACCGACATTCTAAATGTAACTTTAGCATTAGTAAGGTATTACAAAATGCTTTTCTAAGATGGGTGTCATCTCTGCTTGACAAATGAAGAAAATTAGGCATAAAGCAGTTGTGGATTAACAAATTTGGTGCCCCTAGGCCCTCAAAAAATTGCCACCCCCCCCCCCAGCTCACCTCTGTTCTCCCACGGTAAGCCTGGAAGGGAGGGGAGAGAAGGGGAGTTGTGGCATGCTCGGGGGATGGCGGAGGTGGAGTGGAGGTGAGCTGGGGCAGGGAGCGGTTCCCAGCCCCACCCCCCAAGAGTCATTCCCTGCGCCCACCGGCCCCAGCTCACCTTTGCTCTGCCTCCTCCGATTGCACCGCTACTCACTTCTCCCTCCTTCCCTCCCTCCCAGTACTTTAGTGCAGCGAACCTGGGAGGTAGGGGGGAGAAGGGGAGTTGTGGCATGCTCAGGGGATGGCAGCGGTGGAGCAGAGGTGAGCTGGGGCAGGGAGCGGTTGCCGGCCCCTCCAGGTTATTCCCTGCGCCCGCAGGCCGCAACTCACCTCTGCTCTGCCTCCTCCAAGAGTGCTGCCACTTGCGTCTCCCTCCCTCCCAGCGCTTTTGTGTGGTGCGCCTGGGGGGGGGAGGCGGACTGGGGATTTGGGGAAGGGGCGGAGTTGGGAAGGGGTCATGAGCAAATTTGCTACCTTAGGCCTAGACTTTGTTGGCCTAGGCAATAATACGCCACTGAGTTGAAGGGGCGTTGTCAATATTAAAGAAATCCTATGTTGTAAGCAAACAAGATTCTTTACCTGTTATTACCACCACTATAGGTTATTACAAATGAAAGAACTTTTAAAATCCATTATTCAGGCTTTAGGCATCAATCCTGAAAAGACTTTTATGCACACACACAACTTTACTACCCTGTGTAGCTCCACTGATTTCAAAGCAGGTGTTTGCAGAATCAAGACCTTATTTTTTTGTGTGTATATCAGCTTGTGCAACAAATATCAATGAAATAAGTTTCACTTTATTTATAGTCAAACATTGTAGGGGAGTGCTTGTTAATAATGTTTACATTTGACATTTAAGTATGGAAACTGTTATTGACACAATGTCAGGGTTGTACATTAGCTTGTTTATAGAAAGAAAATATGGGGCATTTAATTTCTGCATCTATTTAAATAACATGCCTACTCATACATCCAGTCAGGGGCAAAGTGTTCAGCCCAGGTCTCCTGCCTCCTTCCTTCTGTTGTGTCTTTTGCTCTTTACACAGACATCCTATGAAGGAACCACTGGGGCATAGTGTGGTCCAAACAAGGTTTCCTAAATCTACACAGCAAGCAAGCCCTAGCTACATATATACACACTGCTGCTCTGGCAGAGTCTCACATACAGATCGCAGCGAGCACCACCACACGGCTCCACTGTCCTACACGCTACCCCGCCCTGTGCCTGGTCTCAGCACCAAGCACGCCGCCTCCTTAGGCACAAGAAGGTGCGATAGCTATTGTCTGGTGGTTCGTGCTCGCTATTTAGTACAAGTAGCATCCAAAGGCAGCACCTTCCTCTTAAATGCCAACCCCCTTTTTAAAAACTGGGTCACACTAGATTCCGAGGCTACCCCGGACCGTTCGCCATCCCATTTTCCGGCCCGCATCCCCGGCCTTGCTGGCACCGCAAGGCCCAGGAGAACGGTGATAGGGAGCGGGGCTTACACTATGCCCGAAGCGCTAACCAAGCTCACACAGCGAGAGGGCGGGCCGGGCTCGAGCCCGGCGTGTTACTAGACCAGCAGGGCGGCGAGACCCTTCAGGGCCCAGCGCCTCCGTCCCATTCCCGGGGACTAGGGTGCGGCGGTTTCCCAGACGGTCTTTGCTCCTCCTGTCACCTGGCCCCTGAGCCCGGGCAGCGCCGCGCAGGCGGCGAGCTTAGAAGGGGCGATCCCCCCCCCCGCACCCAGCAGGGAGCGAGGCCGCGACGAGCCGCACCCCCCGCAGGGCCCGCGTGCAGTGACGTCATCGCGCAGGGCTCTACCAACCCCGCTGCCCAGCGCAGCTCGCAGACTATGGGCACGGGCACAACCTTGGTAGGAACCGTCTCCGGGGAGCCGGTGTAACGTCAGTCGTTACACCGGCGCGGCGCCGTGTCGCTGCCTCGCGCTCCCTCACTCACCGCCGCTCAGGGCCAGGCACTCTCCATCCATCTCCGCTCTCCAGCCCAGGCACGGTGAGCCGAGCCCGGAGTGATCGATGCACCGGTGCCGAGCGCGGTGAGGGCTGCCGGGGGCAGGCTGAGCGCGAGCGAGCGGAGCACGCGGGAGATGGACCGTGAACGAGAGCGCTTGCAAAGAGCAACGCACCGGGCCGTGGGTCTGTCCCCCGGGGCTGCCCCAGCCCCGAGGAAACGGCAGGGAAAATGACCCTCCGTTCGGACAGGCTGCGTCCCTGCACGTTCCCTCCCACGTATCCGGCCCGGAGAGGGACACGCAGCAGGCCGAGCACCAAGAAACAGGATTGTGTGTGACCCAGTGTTGTACCTTGTGCGTGTGGATCCGGGAGGCGGATAACGGCCTCGTGGGAAAAGGGTGGGCCCTAGCCGCCCTCACTGTCAGCTTGTTGATAAAGCAATGTGGGAAAGCTGCCTTTTCCAAAGCTGCCACTGCCATTTTGTAGATCACTCAGCACATAATCTGTAATACATTGGTATTGTAGATCAGCTGGCCAACTGAAATGTGTTTTAAATCACTGCAATGTTTGCAAAGTGGTTTGAGGGCAAATGTTAGTGTTCTGGGCAAATTATATTCTGCTTATGTTGAAGTCACCACGTGACTTCAAATTAAGAAAGCATTCTTCTCCTCCTGTCTTAAGCAGTTGTATGTTAGGTCTGCATGGGGGTGTTGGAATATTTATACATAGTTGTTGATAAAGGTCCAGCCTTATTATTTGTCTGAGAAGCATTACAGATTTTAAATTTCACATGTTGTTTACTTAATGTTAGCAGTCTAGCGCTAAAGATAGCCAATACATACAGATATAATAATGTAGGTACTAATCTTTCAATCAGTCCGTACAGGGATACCATATCCTCTTACCTATGCAGAGACTGCAAAATCGGTGAGGGTCTGCCCATTAACATCCAATTGCAGTCAGGGTCCTGATTTGTCTGGTCCTACATTAAGTCCCTCCACTCATGCACTCATTGCAGGATCAAGGCCTAAATCAGTTTGTAAAACACCTTGATATTTTTATGGATTAAAGAAAATGTTTTAAAAAGCTACAAAATGCTTGGTCATATGCAGGTGTAATTCTCTAATCATTACATATTTTGGATTTCAGAAAATCTTATTTACTTCTTATAACAAACAAATATAGGATATGACCAGCATTGAGAACTTCAGTAAATATATTCAACATTAAACCAAAGTCATAATAGAAAGGCCAAGCTGAGATCACGAACTATTCTAATAGCTATTAGGTATGGGAAGAAATATGGGTAAAAGGAAGAAAAGTAATCCAAAAGAAAAAAATAATAAAACCTAAAGCTACATCCCTTAGAAAATTCTTTTGTGAGTTGAAAGCATTAAACATGCTTACAACAGTATCTCCAAAGAGACTGAAAAATGCTTCAAATCCTAAAAGATGAACAGCTGGTCTTGAAGCTCCAAGGGGAGGCTCAATCTGGCAAGTGTAAAATAAATACAAAGTTGGATGCATTATCATTCAACCAAAAGGAGAAGCTGAGAGATCTCCAAAACTCCCAGTTTTAAAGTCTCTATTGAGAAAGTCTTTGAAGCCAGAAAAATGTTTATCCTTAGTAACTAAAAGCTTGAAAATTCCTGCACTTTAGCTATTTCACAATACTGGGTTCCTAAATCACATACATTATAAGGGAAAGGAAGAGCTGTTCCTTCATTAATGAGAAAGGGATTATCAAGTGTACTATGACTTCATAAAATGCCATGTTATAACAAGAAGTGTTTTTTAAAAATTACCTATCAGACCACATGTGAATTAATTGGCCTCTAGAGCACAGGCATTGTCGTTCTAAAGAGATGTTTAAGAGGAGCGTAGCCCTTGAAGTACTGACCAATTTAAAGTAAAGCAAGTCAACAAAACTGATAAGGAAAAACATCTTGACCAGAAAACCTTTCAAATTTCAAAGCAGTGGAAAGTTTATGGCTATGGAATGAAGACTCTGCAGAAATGTCTTAATGTAAGAAGCCATATAGGTTTACATTAGGAGATACAGAACTATTCCTGAAGCTGCTGCAAGATACAATTGTACCCTGGGCATATAAACCAGAAATTAAAAACTCTTCAACAAATTAAGAAACTTTTGAAAAGGAATGTGAATGCTAGCTACAATATTAATTTTTTTCCTCTCAGGAGACTTCACATTGTCTCAGCTACCATTTCCTACTGAGTTTACTGCATTATGAACTATCATTTTTAGAACATGTTCCATTTACAGGTCTGATATCTAATATGCAACAAATACTGGAACTGATCAGGTGCCAATACTGAAATAGTGGTATGTTCCAGGGTAAAGCATATAAGCACAAATGATACATAGCTGTAATGGCTTTTACCCAGAACTACCGATCACTCTGTTATATATTTCAGAGCGGTAGCTGTGTTAGTCTGTATCAGCAAAAAGAACACGGAGTACTTGTGGCACCTTAGAAACTCACAAATTTATTTGAGCATAAGCTTTTGTAGGCTAAAACCCACTTCATTGGATGCATGCAGTGGAAAATACAGTAGGAAGATATGTATACACAGAGAACATGAAAAAATGGGTGTTGCCATACCAGCTCTAACAAGACACCATTAAATTAGGCTTGAATAAAGACTGGGAGTGGATGGGTCATTACACAAAGTAAAAACTATTTCCCCATGCTAATTTCCCCCCTGCTGTTACTCACTCCTTATCAACTGTTTGAAATGGGCCATCCTGATTATCACTACAAGTTTTTTATTCTCCTGCTGATAATAGCCCACCTGAATTGATTAGTCTCATTAGAGTTGATATGGCAACATCCATTTTTTCATGTTCTCTGTGTATATATATCTTCCTATTGTATTTTCCACTGCATGCATCCGATGATGTGGGTTTTAGCCCACAAAAACTTATGCCCATATAAATTTGTTAGTTTCTAAGGTGCCACAAGTATTCCTTGTTCTTTTCTGTTATATAGTGTGTCCTTGTAATTTTTTTTAAGATGCAGACTTAAGTCCTTTATCTAGCCTATTAACAATAATTGTACTATCTTGGTTTTGCCTGAGTTTGAACTAATGGAATACTAGCTTCTATGACTTGAACTGTGATAAGTTTTCCAAATGTCCCTTTGCATATACACATGATTTATCTGAAGTCACTGAAAAAATATTTAATCCCCAATAACCAATTAATCTTTTTATTTCAGGTATTTAAAAATTGTATATTGTAAGCTAAATCTATTAAGCCAGGGTTAAACCAGTTTCAGTGCATTTACATTAGGGGTTTACACCAGTTTAACCAGATTGATTTCTTAAGGCATGGCTACACTTGCAGATATAGATCGCTTTGAGTTAAACCAGCTTTCGCAGAGCGCGGTAGGGAAAGCGCTGCAATCTGTCCACACTGACATTTGCAAGCGCACTGGCGTGGCCACATTAGCAGCTCTTGCAACCGCCACAGAGAGCAGTGCATTGTGATAGCTATCCCAGCACGGAAGTGGCTGCAATGTGCTATTCAAATTGGGGGTGGAGTGTGACAGGGAGTGTGTTGTATGTATGTGGGGGGAGAGAGAGTGGGTTTTGGGGGTGGCTGAGAGCATGTCAGCAAGCTGTCTTGTAAATTCAGACAGCAGCAGACCTCCCCCCCCAACCTCTCACACACAACATTCCACAATAATGGTTGCTTTGTCTTGGAGCAGATAAGCATGTCAGCTGTCAGAAATGGAGCTTTCAAAGGGCATATCTGCATTCCTTCAGCAATTACAAAACAATGATAACAGTGGCCACTGGACTTAAGGTGATTATGGAATGTTTCAAGAGGCCGATCGGAGCATAGTAATACAACACCTCGTTTACACTGATGCCTGGACATATCAGCCAATGCGCACCAAGTGTTAATCTTCTCACCGAGGTGGAGTACCAGGAGCGCTCTACCTCTGGAGTCAGAGCACTCTACGTGCCTTGCCAGTGTGAATGGGTAGTGAGCTAGGGCGCCCAAGGCTACTTCAATGTGCTCTGACTCGGAAGTGTAGCCAATCCCTAAATCAATTTAAACCAGTGAATGTTCTAGTGTTGAAAAAGCCACACAGTTTAGCAAACATTAAAATGGGACAGGCAGGCACTGAATTTGATGCAAGGTTGGAGCTGCTTCATATTCTTTCAAGGTATTTCCAAAAAGGATGTAGTTAGTCCATTTGCTGCTAGCTCGCAGATGATATGGAAGTGTGTGCTCATTGCCATACAAGACAAAAATTGAAAGCCTCTACCCCAACATTCCAAGTAATCAGAACACTCATTTTGGTTTGTTCAGATTCTATTACTGTGTAATCTTAGGCCATGTCTACATCTAAAATTTTGCAGCGCTGGTAGTTACAGCTGTATTAGTACAGCTGTATAGGGCCAGCGCTGCAGAGTGGCCACACTTACAGCAACCAGCGCTGCAAGTGGTGTTAGATGTGGCCACACTGCAGCGCTGTTGGGCGGCTTCAAGGGGGGGTTCGGGGAACGGGAGAGCAAACCGGGAAAGGAGACCAGCTTCGCCGCGGTTTGCTCTCGCGTTCCCCGAACCCCCCTGCAAACCGCAGGGAAGGAGACCTGCTTGCTCGGGGTTCGGGGAACGAGAGAGCAAACCGGGAAAGGAGACCCGCTTCGCCGCGGTTTGCTCTCGCGTTCCCGAACCCCCTGCAAACCGCAGGGAAGGAGACCTGCTTGCTCGGGGAACGGGAGAGCAAACCGCGGCGAAGCTGGTCTCCTTTCCCGGTTTGCTCTCGCGTTCCCGGAGCCACCCAGCAAACCGCAGGGAAGGAGACCTGCTTGCTCGGGGCTCCGGGAACTAGAGAGCAAACCGGGAAAGGAGACCCGCTTCGCCGCGGTTTGCTCTCGCGTTCCCGGAGCCACCCTGCAAACCGCAGGGAAGGAGACCTGCTTGCTCGGGGTTCCGGGAACGAGAGAGCAAACCGCGGCGAAGCTGGTCTCCTTTCCCGGTTTGCTCTCTCGTTCCCCGAACCGCCGAGCAAGCGGTTCTCCTTCCCTGCGGTTTGCAGGGTGGCTCCGGGAACGAGAGAGCAAACCGCGGCAAAGCTGGTCTCCTTTCCCGGTTTGCTCTCTCATTCCCGGAACCCCGAGCAAGCAGGTAAGGAGAACCGCTTGCTCGGCGGTTCGGGGAACGAGAGAGCAAACCGGGAAAGGAGACCAGCTTCGCCGCGGTTTGCTCTCTCGTTCCCGGAACCCCGAGCAAGCAGGTCTCCTTCCCTGCGGTTTGCAGGGTGGCTCCGGGAACGCGAGAGCAAACCGCGGCAAAGCTGGTCTCCTTTCCCGGTTTGCTCTCTCGTTCCCCGAACCGCCGAGCAAGCGGTTCTCCTTACCTGCTTGCTCGGGGTTCCGGGAACGAGAGAGCAAACCGGGAAAGGAGATCAGCTTGATTACCAGAGGCTTCCTCCTTCCACGGAGGTCAAGAAAAGCGCTGGTAAGTGTTTACATTGGATTACCAGCGCTGGATCACCAGCACTGGATCCTCTACACCCGAGACAAAACGGGAGTACGGCCAGCGCTGCAAACAGGGAGTTGCAGCGCTGGTGATGCCCTGCAGATGTGTACACCTTCAAAGTTGCAGCGCTGTAACTCCCTCACCAGCGCTGCAACTTTCTGATGTAGACAAGCCCTTACTCTGAGTACCAACAAGATTAAGCAGCTGAACTGTCAGAAATCCTAACGTTGGGCAGAGATTGTTAAGGAGCACAATCTTAGGGTATGTCTACATCTACAATTTTGTAGTGCTGGTTGTTACAGCTGTATTAGTACAGCTGTATAGGGCCAGCGCTGCAGAGTGGCCACACTTACAGCAACCAGCGCTGCAAGTGGTGTTAGATGTGGCCACACTGCAGCGCTGTTGGGCGGCTTCAAGGGGGGTTCGGGGAACGCGAGAGCAAACCGTGGGAAAGCAGGTCTCCTTCCCCGGTTTTGCTCCAGTGTTCCCCGAACCCCAGAGCAAGCAGGTCTCCTTCCCCGCGGTTTGCTCTCACGTTCCCCGAACCCCCATGCAAGCAGGTCTCCTTCCCAGCGGTTTGTTCTCGCGTTCCCCGAACCCCCGAGCAAGCAGATCTCCTTCCCCGCGGTTTGCTCTCGCGTTCCCCGAACCCCCGAGCAAGCAGATCTCCTTCCCCGCGGTTTGCTCTCGCGTTCCCCGAACCCCCCCTGCAAACCGCAGGGAAGGATACCTGCTTGATTACCAGAGAGGCTTCCTCAGGTATGCTGGGATACCTGCTTATTCCACGGAGGTCAAGAAAAGCGCTGGTAAGTGTCTACACTTGATTACCAGCGCTGGATCCTCTACACCCGAGACAAAACGGGAGTAGGGCCAGCGCTGCAAACAGGGAGTTGCAGCGCTGGTGATGCCCTGCAGATGTGTACACCTCCTAAGTTGCAGCGCTGTAACCCCCTCACCAGCGCTGCAACTTTGTGATGTAGACAAGCCCTTAGAACCATCTTTTCCCCCCAAACAGTGGAGTATGCATTAAACTACCTTTAGATTTCTGCTGATCAGCAGAACAAGACAATATTGTTCAATGCTAAAAGAGATACTCTGGCTACCTACTAGGCTCTAAAGAACAAAAATGAAAATTTCACATTCATGGAGTAAAGAAGATTTAGGTTAGATGTATTAGGAAAAGCTTTCTGAGGTTAAGCAGTGGAATAGGCTTCCAAGAGTGTGGAATGCCCTTCATTGGAGGTTGTTAAGAGCAAGTTAGACAAACATCTGTCAGGGATAGTCTAGGTCAGTGGTTCTCAAACTTTTTTTTTTGCGGACCACTTGAAAATTGCTGAGGGTCTTGGTGGACCACTTAATATTTCCAAATGTTGTTTGTACCATTAGCTAACTATTGTAAAGCGCTTTGGATAAATGTGCTATATATAAATAAACTTTTTTTTGTTCTACAAATAGAAGCACACAACTCATATTTTAGTATCAGTAGTCTTCCTTTTCTAATGCGATGGTTGTGCCCTCTCCTCCCACCACAGCAGCCCCCAAGCTGGGGGAAGCTGGAGAAAGTCGCCTCTTTCTCTGGGCACCGCAGCCCTGCAAGTCCCAAATTCTGCCCCCACTTCTCACCCCACAGCCCACTCTCACCTACCCTTTATATCTCCAAGGCCGCCACCTCACCTTACATGTGCATCTTCTCCAGGGTCCAGGCATCTAATTAGTGGAGTCATGCCTGCGCAGCTCCACTAATTAGGTGGGTGACCCTTCATTCATGTGCAGCTGCCCAGGTATGCACCTTAGAGGGAACTATCCGCGGCATAGGCACTGACTTCTGCTGGCACTGGTGGGTGCTCACCCCCCTATTCTGCCCCCAGCCCCGCCCTGACTCCACCCCCGCCCCATTACCATTCCAACCCCTTCCCCAAATCCCCACCCTCTCTTGAGTGTGCTGCATTTCCACTCCTCCCTCCCAGAGCTTGTTATGCCACAAAACCGCAGCAAGTGCTGGGAGGTAGGTGGAGAAGCGGGAACACAGCATGCTCAGTGGAGGTGGTGGCGGAGGCAAGGGGAGCTTGGCTGCCAGTGGGTGCAGAGAACCCACCAATTTTTCCCTGTAGGTGCTCCAGCCCTGGAGCACCCATGGAGTTGGTGGACCACTTGAAGGGAACTCATGGACCACTGATGGTCCACAGACCAGAGTTTGAGAACCTCTGGTCTAGGTTTACTTGGGCCTCCCTCAGCACAGGGGGCTGAACTAGATGATCTCCCAAGGTCTCTTCCAGCCCTACATCTATGATTTTATGTAATAAGTACAAGGCAGCAAGAGGTACCTTTTGGGACTTTGCTTTGAGAGTGTCTCATGAATTCATACTTTAAGATCAAGTGATATGATTTTGAGTCATACATACACTGATCTAGAACTGAGCTTTGATCACCTTTCTTCTGAATACTACCAAATTAAATACTGTAACATCTCAGAAACTAAGGTTATAAGAATTATGACTGCAGCTAAAAGGTTAAATTTTATGGGGCAGAAATAAATCTGAAACATCTAGTATAGGCACTTAAAGGTTGTTTTCTAAAAACAAAAAGAACCCCAAATATAAGGTGGTGGCATTTGCAATGGTGTATACCCTATTCCAGTGATCCCCAACCTTTTTCGTCTGGCAGGTGCCAGATGAAGGACGGTAGCAGCAGTCGAGCATCCTCCAAAATTCGGTGGCATTTCAGTGGCGACGCCTTCGGTGGATGCTCGACCGCTGGCCAGGACGCGGGTGCATTTAGATGCCCCCATGTTGGGGACCCCTGCCCTATCCAATGGCAGCATTGTATTATGACTGAAGTGGTTCTGTAAGATGCTATTCATCCTTGATTGCCTGAAGAGTATCGTTAGGCAGTGCTACAACAGACAAGTGCTGAATAGTAAAATCCATCCACGGCTAAGGTTCTCAGATATACTAAAACATTGGATTTAGGCAATTAAACCTCCCTTTCCCCACAATTTTCTATGTACATTGCGAGAGGTAAGGGGGGGAATAATTTTGAGACAAATACCGTAGAACCTCAGAGTAACAAACACCAGCGTTACAAACTGGCCAGTCAACCACACACCTCACTTGGAACCGCAAGTATGCAATCAGATAGCAGCAGAGACAAAAAAAGAAAAAAAGTAAACATTACAGTACTGTGTTAACGTAAACTATTAAAAAAAAAGGAAAGTTTAAAAAAATTTGACAAGGTCAGGAAACTGTTTCTGAGCTTATTTTATTTAAATTGTGATTAAAAGCAGCAATTTTCTTCTGCATAGTGAAGTTTAAAGCTGTATTAAGTCAGTGTTCAGTTGTAACTTTTGATAGAACGACCACAACCTTTTGTTCATAGTTACGAACAACCTCCATTCCAGACGTCTTCGTAACTGAGTTTCTACTGTATATACAAATACTGAATTTTCACAGATATATTGTAATTATTTATCTGCCTACTGTGAGACTTTTGTTTTAGAGAAGGGGGGGCAAACTACAGTCCGCGGGCCAGATCCGGCCCCTCAGGGCTTTGGATCCGGCCCGTGGGATTGCCACTCCTGTGGCACCTGTGGGCCCCGCACCGCTCCCAAAAGCAGCCAACACCATGCCCCTGCAGCAACAGGTTTAGGGGGGAAGAGGGCTCCGCGCACTGCCCTCACCTCCAGGCACCGCCTTCCACAGCTCCCATTGGCCAGGAGTGGGGAACCACAGCCAATGGGAGCTTCAGGGGAGGTACCCACAGGCAAGGGCAGCACACAGAGCCCTCTGTCCCCCCTCCCCCAGGAGCTGCAGGGACATGGTGCCAGCTGCTTCCAGGAGCAGCGCGGTGGCCACGGAGCCACTCCAGGTAAGCAGCACTGGGCCAGGGGCCAGAGCCAAACCCCTCCTGCACCTCAACCCCCTGCCCTGAGCCCCCTCATACACCCTGTACTCCCTCCCACACGCCAATTCCCTGCCCAGGCCCTGCATGCAATTTCCCCACCCAGATGTGGCCAAAAGTTTGCCCACTCATTTTAGAGGAAGAAAAAAGACTGAATTCCTAGCAGAAAAAAAAGTAAGTAGAAGGCTGAAAGAGAGCACGAACAGTCTAGCACATTTTCATCACTAGCAGCAGGAAAGACACTCAACTGAACTTCAACTTACAGAAGATTTTCGAGCACTATATAAAATAAAAGCTACTATTCAAAGTGCAATGTTAACATTAGAAACATTTACTTTAATTTATACAAAGTACAGCATGTATAAAATGTATTATAATTTAAGTTTCTGAGCAGAAATTTCTTGCTGTTTCTTCTGTATTTTCTTGGCACCTTTGATTTGCATTTTCACTTGATCTTGTAACTGAGAAAAGAATGCTCGAGATGATTTCAAAGCCCTGTCTTTACCTTCATCCTGTTAATAGACAAAGTGTTTATTATAATAAAAGACAAGCTAGCAAATGTTCCAATGGACTGATGTAACTACACAATTACTAGTTAAACAACCTTTTTTATTTTAAATATACCATATTTATTTTAAATATACCATACTTATAATCTAATTGATAACTGATTTGCAGACATCCTGGGTTTTTGTCCTACTGTAATTTCAAAAGATAAGAGATGTGTTCCCTCTTCATGCATATGCTTAATACCTATTAATGTTAATGAGAGGTATATGTGCAAATCCAGGAACGAATCCTTCGATATATCAGTTCCCCTAGAGAAATGCAGATTATTGTGTTTACAAAAATAAAAAAGTGCAAATGCACAAATGTTTTAGATGGAGAACTACTTTCCATATTCTCTTTTCCCTGTTTTAAAAACCTCTAATATTAGGAATTAATGGTCTCTTGTACATAGTAAACCCGTAAGGAACTATATAGATTTAATGTTTTACTATATTCAAGATACAAGATCAATATTTTGATGTTACAAAGAAGTCCCACACAACTAGTATTTGTTCTTGTAACATTTGATGTTATTTTTTGTTTGAATTTAAAGTACTATTCTGAATTATATCTATAAAACTCAGGAGGAACTAGCTAGGGTCCTGATCGTCCAAATACTTAAAGCATGCAAGTAATTCCAGAGTTTGATGGAACTACTCACCTGCATAAAATTAAACATGTATGCAATTTTTTTTCCCCAAGATTGCAGCTCAGGTTGTGAATTTTTAAATAAAGCAGCACAGAATATAAATAGTGTGTGTCACTTATAACTTTAAAGATTAATTCCAAAATAACTGTTTTACAGTTCACATTTTCTTTGCTGGATCTACAAATTAAGTTATTTGCACATACTAAAGGAATGGGTAAGATGCTTTGAAATATTATAAGATATCCTCATGCAGATATAGCAATTGCAGAAGAAAGCATCTATGTAAATATTTCTATAATTTAAAATCACAATAGTTTATTCAAAGGTAAAACACAAAAATCTATAGAACACAAACACTGCAAATATCAATAAACATAACTGGTCAGACCTTCTCTGTTTTGAAATTAAATATGGACACCTTGGGCCACATTCTCTGTGAAGGAAGTGCTCAGCCCAGGTATGAATAAAAAGGCATTGATCAGTCTCCGGCATAGGTTAAAATAGCCTTAACATCCCAAGGAATCAAGGCAGAAGTTGGAGTTTACCAGGGTGCAGGAATGCCCACAACCACACCCCGTGAGTTGGTTGCAGAGGAAAGATGATGGCATAGGAGTTCCTGTGATAGCCCATGCTATTTGGGAGCAGGGTTGCTTTACACCAGGGGGTGGGGGGGGGAGGAGAACAGGATGGGACAAAGCAGCTAGTGCGCGGCCCAGCACTGAGGACTTGCATTTAAAAAAAAAAAACCAGAAAAACCCAAGGTTTTCTGAATGACAAGGTAGGAAACCAATATCCAATTACTACATATACATTTGAAATTTACTACTAGACTATGTAAGACAGTCTTACCTTGAGCAAAGTTGTTTTGCCTTCTTTGATGAGCTTTTTTACTTTTGCTGCAACAGCTTGTTTGCTGAGTTTCGTGCCTTGTTCTAGCTTTGTTTTTTCCAGGAGTTTTTGACGCTTCTTCTTCTCCCTTAGCTTCATACGTCTGTGAAGCTTCTTCTTTCTTCGTTCTCGTTTTTTGTCTGTGGTAGTCTTTTCTGCATCTGTTTTCACATCTCCAGCTTTACTCTTTTCCTAGAAAGACAAAACTGCATAATTTTTGGATCCAAAAGTGCTATCTAGGCTAGTGACGAGTACAACCAGAATGGGCACCCTTGCTATACATTTCATTGACTAGCCAGCAGAAGTAGCACACTATTCATCTCTCACACAAAGTAGTCTCTGTGTTTATTTCATGTCTCTTGTACCCAGCTTCCTGCGGCTGAGAATGTGCCTGAGTTAGTGAAACAGAGGAGCCCAAATGGCTCAGTCATGCTAGCCATGGGAACTAAAAATTCCTACAGAATATATTATGCATGTATATATTTTATTTTCCCCACCCTCTTAACTTTCCTATATTACACACACACACACACCCATATATTGTGTGTGTGTGTGTGTATATATATATATATATATACACACACACACACACGGGAAAACAAAGACAGATTAACTGTCTAAAGCTGAAGACGGTAAAGCAGATTAAGCATAGTACATTTCTTAACAAAGAGAGTATTAGGCAGTCAAACAGTCTACATAGCAGGGTAATTTTCAAAAACAGAATAACCTATGCTGAAAAGGAAGCTCAGCAGGTGGCGAGGAAGGCAGTCAAATCTAGTTAAGCCAAGCTAGTTCCCCTGTGAATGGGGTTCCAAGAGAAGAATGTCAGAGAAAAGGAGTTCTCTGTTCTGAGGGTGCAGGGTATCCGCAGCGTGCAGACACGAAAGAAAACCTGTCTGCAGCTCTCGATTAAATTTCTTACCTTAATCTCCTCTGGAGCCAGGAGAGCTGCATCACTAATGCTAACTGGTGCGACTTCTTCCATAATTATAGCTGGAAGATTTGAGACGATTTTAACCTCTGGCACGGGCTAGAAAGAAGGAAATGTCTTTTACATATATGGATATCATGCCACAGCAATATATTAGTAACTGAATTAAGTCACACTAAATACATTCCCATTTATATTAAGGCTGATTATGTTTCTGAAATACTCAACAAGCAATTGCTTGGAAGTATCCCTCACTTTACTGCCTATTTCCCAAACATTTTATTGTATGAAGTGTGAAAATTAATGGACTCACTGGTTTAGGTGTGAAGTGGAAGCTGGAAAGAGCATCCAATTTTAGGAAGAGTGAATCCATCATTTTCTGAATTTCTACATGTTCAGGATTTTCTTCCTCTTCAGTTTTTTGCTGTTAATAATAAAAAAACAAACAACAACAACATATGTTAATAGAAAAATCACTTACAGAGAAACTTGCATATAAAGATATTAGAGCAGTTTACATTATAGCTTGTAATGCTGCAATACGCAGTTTATACCTATTTTACAGATGGACAGAGCCCTGCATGGATACAAAATTTGTATCTGCATCTGATCCACAAACATGTTCCATGGATATAAAGAGGACATCCACAGATTTGTACTACAGATGGGTTCATTGAGCCACAGAGGGTTTAAGTGATCTTCAACATGTGAACAGCCGAGGGGAAGATTTCCAAAGAGAAGTAGGAGTCAGGCACCCAACTTCCACTGAAAATCAAAGGTAGGTAGGTACCTGACTCTTTCTTGTGTGTTTGAAAAAACCTCTCAGACTCAGACCACCACTCAGGAGCCCAGAGTCTCAGACTCAGTGGATTAAATTCTGGGATGATGTTTCACACTGGTAAGTTTCACATTCACACTGTGCAGCTCAAATATCATGTGAAGTTGGCTAGAGAAGGGGAAGTTAGGGAAGTTTAGGCTCCTATTCATTCACTTTAAACCAAATTCACATGTGAATTTCTGTGTTGCTCCACACTCCCATTAGATGTAGTAAAGAAGATTAAAACAAAAGCCTGAGTAGATCAAGTCTGAGATTTACTGAACTCTTAGTACTTTTAATTGATTTAAAGGATTTGCATTATCCGTGAACTCAAAGGGTTCAGCCAAATAATTATTCTGATAGTATAAACTGGAGTGGTTTAATCAAATATGAGTTATGTAAAAGATGGTCCAATATTAATCTCCCTGATGGACTTTTTAAAGCAAATTGCTGTTCCAGAATGTAACTTCTTTCTAATATTTTTATGCCACATTTTAAGACAATGATTCTGTCTTCTCAGTATTTGTGCAAATTTAACAGTAAATGTTGAATTTTTGGTATCAGTTCAGCTGTCCAGGTTGTACTGATTGAACACGTCAGGATTTCCCAATACTTACGGCAATTCAGTGTTTAAAAATAAAAAAAAAAAATTTTCAAGCAGTCACAATTTGATTTTTCCAACCAATAGCAATGCACTGTGTTTGTGTGTCCATTATCGTAACTTACTTGGTTGTGTGTCAAATACTCCTGCTCATAGATTTCAGCAAGACTCAATTTGCTCTTTTCATGATCCAGAGTTAGACGCTTCTTGTATTCAAAGGCATCCTCTTTGGGTTTTTCTTTACGTATTACATCATCCCAAGCCTAAGACAAAACCATAAAATAGTTAAGATACAATTGCATCAAATAAGCTTTAACAGACCATTTTTATACATCACATTCTATCAGACATCTCATTTATTGTTTCAGCTAGCACATTAACTTGATTTTCCAACACTGCATTGAACCCAACAGCAAAGGGCAATTTATTATACAATGGGTGCTACCTTTTATTTTGCCGCAACTTCAGCAGATTCAGTAATTGCCAACACCACACTATAGTTAAGATAGTATCTTTTAAGGAATTGTATTTAGTCCAAAAAAACCTCACATCCAGTTAAACAAGACTGAAGGATAGATACCCTCATCTATTCACCAGTCTTTTTTTGCACTGATGCAACCAAAGATGGTATACTAATTAACAACCAAGAATAAAATTTTGAAAGTACTTTTTGTATGAATTATAAACAGCAATATGGTTTCTGTGCAATTAACATTAAAAAATTATATTATACTATACTTATTTACCTACCAGATTTGTTAAATATATTTTGAAAAAAATTATTCTTAGTCAATATTCTGAGTACAGATTATTAAATAGAGATCTGCATATCCATTATATAAATTTCATGTACACAACTCCAAATTAGTCCTTTTATAGTTGAATCTGTAAACTGGGAGGGTAATTTTAATTATCTATCTAACTGAGATATGTTATAGCTAAGGCTATGTTTTAGTCATGGGTATTTTTAGTAAAAGTCATGGACAAGTCATAGCCAGTAAACAAAAATTCATGGCCCATGATTTTACTATATAATTAATTAAATTACAGCTTGGGCTGGGGATGCTCTGGAGGTGGCAGCCCAGGGGCACCGCTGGTGCTGGGAGGCTGGTGGCTGCTTCCAGGAAGCCCCTCCTCCCCCCAAGGTAAGTGCTGCCCTGCACCCCAACCTCCTGCCCCAGCCCTGAGCACACCCCTCCCCCCCACCAAACTGCTGCCAGAGGGCGCACACAGTGGCCTGAGACTGCTCCAGCAGTGGCCAGTGTGGCTGTCTCCAGGGCTGCCTGATCTGCCTGGGCTGCTCCAGAGCCAGCCACACTGGCTGCTGCAGAAGTCACGGAAAGTCATGGAATCCGCGAGAAATACGCTGCTTAGGTATAGCATCCAAAAGGATACAGAATGGAATCATTAAGAATACACTATCAGCATTAAGCAAAAGCAATATTCAGATATTTTATTTCTTCTGGAAATGCTCAGGAGACAAACTGACACCTAAAAAACTAAGGACCTTAAACTCATGCTTGGAATTAATTCCTGTGCCCCCAAAACTCCAAGTTAATACAAGTACATTTGAATGTACCAGACAGTGTTTAGGGTTTGATTTTGTTGAAATATTTAAGCTTCCAAATAAAACAAAGAGGTGAAGGCAAATCTTATTAACCTGATCTTTTATCCTCTGTTTGATAATATCTTCAAGCTGAAAGGTGGTTTCCTCTGTGATCACAGGAGCTAAGAGGGCAAAAAAACACCAAGTTTAAAGTATTTAGAAACTAAATCATTCATTAAATGGAAAGGAGATTAACAGTTCTGGAGATATTTTTGCATTGATTTTAACCGGTACTGCTTGTTCTATAAACAAAAACAAAAGAACTGACAAAAATGCTAGACTATATATACAGTACTTTAGAGAGCCATATTGGTCTGGAATGAAGATGACTAGACAGGCTAGTAGGTTTATTTCCTCAGGAAAACTTGCATAGCATGAAAGTTTGAGAAAGATAACCAAGTTGTGTTTGCCCTGTAAATAAGTGGACACAAACAATGGGTCATTGTCATTTGATAAAGCTTAGTTCACATCTGAAAGTTCAACAAATGGGTAAGGCAATAAAATTTCTATGTGGAAAAATATGGCCCTATAAATATTCTAGTTTAGGCACAGTTTGGGCAATGTTTGGCAAGTTTAAAAGAATGGTGGAGGGAGGATGGGGGAGGAGGGGAATACAGACAGCATTTGTTCACCACCCTGACTAGTAAAACAAACAAATTACTTAACATAATGTCTGAAATTTTGCATAACAGTACTTACCCATTCTGACTGCATGGTCAAACAGCAAAGATTCCTCCAAAAGGCTGTTTTCAGGTCGTTTTTGTCCAGTCACTTCTCCTGTAAGCTGCCAAGGTTTTTCCTCCAACAACTTCTTTTCTAGAGATTTAATTTTTTCATGCATCTGAAAGATAAAATTTTTTGAACATTGAAAAAAATTAAAAAGTTAAATGCACTTGTTTAGCAACAAACAAAGGGAAATCAAGTTAGAGCAAAGAATATGAATAATTACTCCAGGTATTTCTAGATTCTTTACACACCTTTTGCCTTATCTTTCTGTAAATATGCCACTATTTTATCATAATTTTCTTCTAAAAATTTTCTGAAGCTTTCAGACAACTTGATGATATTTACAAATACAATCAACTTATTAGTAACATACTTGCCTTTGGCTCAAGTTTAAGCAGAAAACTTCAAATCAATTGCTTATGAAGGGATACTAGAACATCTTAGTTACCTTTTCCTGCCTTTTCTCAAAAGAAGATTTTATTCCAGTGGGATCAGTTCTCTTCTCATCTGGTATATCTGTATTGTTTTCTTTTTCAGTGTCCTCTGGTAAGTTAAAAGTAACTTTTTTAGAGACTTCTTTAGCTTTCTCATTCTTCTCCATTATGTCTATTTCATTATTTTCCTCAAACCTATAAACGTTAAAATGCCGTTACATAAATGGAAGTAATACATGCTTGTGACATTTATTGTTTAATATATTATACAAGCCACAGGTAAAAGGCTCCCCCTTTTTAGGTGATAATGCTGCCCACGTATTATTGCAACTAGATATGAAAATGGTATTATAGTTAATGTTTAAAATTAAATATACACAAGTTGAGAGGGAGGGTACTGTACATAATAAATTTTCAGAGATTCCCAAAAACTTTTACTGCACTTTCCTTAAGACCTAACATAACCAGAAAGGTAGGCTTTTGGGTGACCTCCGACATATCTAGTGGAGATATGCCTCCCCAGTTGAAGCAATACATAATTCATTTAGTTAAAGTCATTTACGCAGATCCCACACGGCAACAATAAAACAGTCTAATGACTCTTCTTTTCTAAGTCAAAAAGTAGTTAATTAGTGAACACATTACACTGGCACTACTGAAAGCCAAAACAAGCACATTAACAGAGAATGAAATACTTGCTACAAGATTTAAAAGGCTGCTCCTTCCTTAATATAATACTATTTTCTCTGACAAAGAGACTCCTAAATTTCTATTTTATTTTCTGTTTAAGAGACGGTGTCACATTGTCAGTGACAATGGAAATAACTGGCAGATCTCACAGAACAGTTACAAATCGTTCAAGTGTACATACTCATCAAATATGCCTTCTTCAGCCTCCTCTTCCTTGTCAACTTCATCATTCTGATCATTTTTACTATCATTAGCTAGGTCATCATTGTCATCAATAGGGTCAAAGAAATCTTTATATTTCAAATTTCTAGAACTTTTAACTGACTGGAGAGAGGAGAAAATAAGAGGTTACCCAGTGAAAGTGACAAGTCTAAGTGACTAAGACTCTTTCATTTCCATGAGGACCATGTTATATATACCTGCAGTATAAGATCTGCAATGGGAATTCAATGGATTTCAACATTAACAACTGGTCTGGTAGACAGTGGCCTTAGTCCAAGTGAGACATTTTTAATGTCGTCAATTAATAGTCAATTCTATTTTAATTTGCTCAGAGACCAAGGAGCGGAAAAGCAGCGGATTTTAACAACTCACATATTTGCTGAGCCATGTGGGGTAGCTCATAAATCCCTGACAACATAAACTGATGCATATTACAGCCATGTGTTATCACTTCCAGAAGCACCTATTTTTCTCTTATTATATCACAAATAAGATACTGAAAGAACAGAATTGTCACAAGCAATGTTAGTCAAGAGAGACTGAAAGTAATTTTCAAGCCAGAATACAGCAGCTCAAGTTTATTCACAGCCTTATTAAAAAAAAAATAAAAATAAAAATAAAAAATCTACAAACCCTTACAACACATACACTACTCACCCAAGTGACCCTGTCTTTTCCTCTCTCTGCCTCTCAGAGTTTACCACCTCCACCTATTTTGTCTTAAGTTGGGCCCTACTTCAGCTATTTGATCCACATGGGCAGACCCCTATGATCATGAAGAGTCCCAACGACTTCAGTAAAATACGGCACAGGCATGAAGATCCATCCAAATGTAGGTTGTAAACTCTTCAAGGTAGGGACTTTTTTATTTGATCCCACATATTTGTATTATGTTAATAGATCCACAGATTTTTAAGTCCAGAAGGGACCATTATGGTCATCTAGTCTGATCTCCTGCATAATACAGGCTACATAGCATTTCATCTAGTAATTCCTGCTTTTAGCCCAATAATTTGTGGTTGAATTAACAGCACATCTTTTGGCATCTGATCTTGATCTTAAGATTTAAAGTAACGAGAACCCACTAAAACCTTGTTAAATTGTTTCAATGGTTAATTATACTTTTTTTTTTTTAAAGTCTGCATTTTGTTTCCAATTTGAACTACAATTTCAATTTCATGTCAGTTTAAGCTAATTTAAATTATACTGGCTTGTGACAAAAGTGCTTCTAATTCTGGATGCATATACCCTTACCTCGATTTTATCTTTTTCAGATTCTTCTTCATCCTCATCAGAAAGAATATCTTCAAAATAATCAATCTCATCCACATCCTCATCTTCCTCCTCCTCCTTCTTGCTTTCTTCTTTTTCTACATCTTCCAAAAAGGCTTCCATCTCAGCTAAGCTGAAAAATTTATCATCCACTATGGACTTTTCTCTTGATTTTTTCCAGGTAGTCTTCTTCAACTTTTGAATCTGTTGCTCTAGCTCATCAACATCGAAGTCAACATCTGAATCCTCATCACTACATAGCTGCCTTTTCCTTGCTTTGGATTTACTTTGCTTTTCTTTAGCCTCACTTTCATCTTCAATACAGGCAGGTTCTGCTTCCATGCTATCTTCTTGTTCCATTTGCTTATCACTGCTAGTGTCTACCTCAAAGTCATCCCCTTCTCGGGCTGGGAAAAGGTAGAGATCTTTGTCTTTAACATCTCTAGCAACAGCTTTCTTGAAGTAGTCTAGAACTGCATTATTCTGTAGCTCTATTTGTTGCCAGATCTGTTCTTCATCAAAGTTTTCTATTACCAGTTTTTTTAAACGACTCCCACGCACTAGTTTTGTCCCCTGTGCTTTATGCAAATCATAAAGAGTCTTTGTCAATGAACTGAAGTCTGCAGCCAGTCCATCTTGCACACTGATAAAAACAAAATTAAAAACATCACTGCACATAATAGCAAACTGAAAAAATGTTAAAATTCAAAAGTCAATTAGAAAGCAGTCTGAGTTATGACAAATGCATTTTTACAAAGGGAAACTTGCATAGCCTTAAGATTGTTCCTTTTTTAGATAATTGTGGAGCTCACTTGATGGGTGCGGGGTTTACCAAATGATTTCTCTGATGGTCTCTTTACATCTGTTCAGTGTTATTGCAGCAAATGCCTGGTTGCCCTTCAACAACTGCAGGTTTTACTTTATTACACAGCATTTGCAGTCCAACTTTAAAACGTGTAACACATACCTAGAGGTACTGAAATGAAATGGACCATAGTTAAGGCTGTGGTTTGTCACATAAGTCACCGATTCGGTGACTTTCCGTTACTTCTGAAGCAGCAGGTGCACTTGGCCTATGGGCAGCTCAGGCAGCCACTGCGCCAGTCGCACCAACCACTTGGGCCACCACCCCTTCCCCACATGCAGTAGCAGAGTCTGAGTGTGGGAAGGGGTTGGGGCCTGGGACAGGGGCTCCTCAGAAGCAGCAACATCCCCCTCGCTCAGCTCTAGGCAAAGGTGTGGCCAGGCAGCTCTGTGCACTGCCTTCTCCTAGAGCACTTGCTTTGCAACTCCCATTGACCGGGAACCGTGGCCAATGGAAGGTGCAGTGGTGGTGCCTGCACACCTCCATCTAGCAGCTGAACAAGGGGGATGTCACCTTAACCATAGTTATTGCTTAGGGATTAACTAGTTTGTCATCTTTTTCTCAAAATACATTTGTTTTTAAATTTTCTTCAAATTTTAAATATACTCTTGGTAATCTATTCAGAATAGCTCAAAAAGAGGGGTCATAATGGAAATTCTCACAGGATAAAACCTAAGATCCCCAATCCTGGAACCAGATTCATGCAGAGTGCCATCCAATTGTGGAATGAAGGCCTAAGTTACAGTTGCTGTGTAGAATTCAGACAGGCCCCAACTCTTACTCACATATACAAGGATTTCCTCATTTACAAGCAGTTTTTAAAATAGCTCCCCCTTGCTAAAAAGGATTTTACTCTGTGTGTTCCAATGAAATTTTAAGTCCCCTTTTTAACCTTAACTCAATCACCACATCAACAGAAGGCCACAGAATTTTGAGCTTTTACATATACCTAAATTAATCTTTCCCTAAATGACAAAACACAGATTTAGGCCCATTCAAAGTTAGTTTTATTACTACAATTAAACAGTTCATTGTAATCATGCAAGTGAAACCTATATACACTTTCTCCCTAACAGAGAAGACAAGGTTGGGTGGGCTAATTAACAAAGCACTGCCAGTCCAGAGTCTTGAAAAATCACAGATCAAGCCCTCAAAATCGTGAGATTATCTTAATAATGAGATTTTAAAAATATCTTGTTTCTAAACTTTTATATTATATTCAGATCACATTTTCAAGCTTTCCCCTGCAACCATAAGTGCTAGAGACTTACTTTTATTTGTAATGAAGGTATTTGTGCAACAACTAGCAAAATGGGGTCCTGGTCTATGACTGGACCCCAAAGTGCTTCCGAAATGCAATAAAATAATAATAGCAGACAGGGAGGCTTGGTGTTCGCCTGGCAAAAATCCCAGGGAGATAGGACCATCCCCCCTCCCTCCCCACGAGTGGGGCTGGCAATGGGGCCGCGGTGCGTCGTTACCCAGGAAAGGCAGAGAGGGAGCAACGCAGGGGGTGTGGCCCGGGTCTGAAGCTCTCCCCTGGGATGAGTGAAAGGAGCGAGGGGACAGGACGGGCTGCTGCGCTTGTCCAGAGCGCGCGCCCAGAGCGCAGCCCAGGCCGGGCCGGGCCAGGGGATGAGTGATCCAGGGGAGCCGCGGCGGCCAGGCCCCGAGCCGGGGATGTCTGAAGCTGGGGGAGGGGAGCGCGGTAGGGAATTTCACCTGAGGAAGCGCTCCGGCTGGGCCGCCGCGGCACCTAGCACCTTCAGACACGTCTCCAGCCTCTGGCTGGGCGCCGCCATCTTCAGCCTCTACTCAGAGTCCGCATGGGGAGAGGTCGCGAGGCGGGGCCTCAGCCACACCAGGGCTCCGGCGAGCAAGTCAGCCAACCCGCTCCGGCCACCAACGCGGGCACTGGCAGAAACGTTCCGCTTCGCAAGGGTTCCGCCTCGGGATCCTTGCTCCTCACCAGCCGGGCGGCTGTGTGTGCCGCAGGGTGGGGCACACTCCCGGAAGGGGAGGGGATTGCAAGGCCTGGGCACTCGTTCACGCCAGCAAATTCCTGGCCCCCCGGGAGCAGCTTCCAAAATAGCTTTCAAATTATCACGGAGAGTCTCTGGGTGCCCCTGGAAACCGCACTGCCCCCTGCACCACGTGAGTCACACGTCCTCGCCCTAACCCCTCCCCCACGGCCCTTCTCGCGCACAAGCCGGCTGCGCTGCCCCTGTCAATGTCATACCAGCCTAGCTCCCACCCCAGACTCCCAGCATGCTTGAAGCTGTGGCTGCAGTAGATGGCCATGCTAGGGAAGGAGGGAGTCCGAGAAAGGCCCCAAAAGGAGGCTGTTCAAGCTTACAGACATGGTGTTATTGGCCAGTCACCTAGCATAGAGGCTACAAGGTTTTTCTCATAGAATTTTGAAAATGGTAGGAGGGTCTTTTTCTCCATAGGCAAAGAGAAACCCAGGGAATCACTGATGGCTTGTACCCCCAAATAAGTCCTGTGTCTGTAGGTGACCAAGACCCATCCCTCTGTCACCTCCTTTCCTCTCTGGTCTACTCTCTGCCTTCATAGGATGACTTGCTTTTGAGAGTAAAACGACACCCAGCAGAGAGTTAAAGGGGGAGGATCTGATGAAAGATTGGGAGTGTAGCTAGGAGTGTTTTGACAGCTTTCTCAATCACATCCTCTCTCCCCATACCCATCACCCTGCCACCTATGCTCTCATGCATTAACTCAGTCTCACACATCCACTACATCCCCTAATCTTTCAAGCTCACCTTTCCCTGTCTTCTACTGTCACTCATCTCTGATCTTCCTCCTTTCGGTAGATACCCATTGGATACCCATTCCCATTATTGCAATGCCCTGCTTACAATAACCCCCAGACACTCCCCTTTTTGTATTTCCAATTACCCCTCTTTAAATTCCCCAACTTCCTCCCATTTCCTTCCCCCTCTCCAAACTCTTCTCCCCAGGAATCCCACTCCTCCACTTCCACATACATGTATGCTTATCCAGAATTCACCCAAAACCCACCTTTGCATGAAATTCTCCCCCGCCCCATTCCTCCACAAGCCCCTGACCTCCACTCACTATATAAAGCTTCAGAAATCTTTTTTGTTTCACTTGGAGATAGCAAATAATTGTTCATCCTAAGACTACAGTTCTCTTTTCCTCCCCCCTCCCAGACCCCAAGAACCTGCAATGGCAAGACAATCTCAGATATTCCCAAAGGACAAAAAAATCACAAGGCCAGTTAGCAATTAACAAATTCTCAGTAAGCAATATGCCAGCTATAGTTACTTTTGGAAGAGGCATTATAACTTGCTTGCAGTCTAGAAAACCATGTGTTTTTTTTATCCAGTTATTTTGACAATTGTATTAATTCTATTCAGACAAACCTTTTATTTTTTTATTCATTTAATTTAATAAGCTGAGTGTAGATGGTGGGGACAGAAATCTTGATTGTGGATTTTAGTGTCACTATAATGTACTTTTATATATTTATGTAATATATAATAAAGTATGGGACATTGTTACTATAACAATTTTAATACTATACCTTTCTTTTAACTATTCCCTTGCCTGATCCCTCCACTAAAGTAAAACTTGCCTCCCCTCTGTCCTTTCCCATAGTCTCACCACTAGTTGTGTAAGAGCCTTCTGTACAGCTCCCACCTTCTGGAGCAGTTGTCCAAGTAGACCTCTCCATCATTGAAACCCTACCTCTTTTTAAACCTTCTTTTAAACAAAATATTTCCCCCTATCAGTCTACACTTCTTGAATGGAATATTTTTGTTTACCATACAATATCTTTCTATCAACATTCCCTGGATTTTACATTGTATGCTGCCTGCACATGGGTAGATCCAGTGAGGATTTGCACAGCCTCAGGGACATGCCCTAAAAAGGGAATTGCAGGATTGAGACCTAATTTTGCAAAGTGTTTTAGGGATACACCTTGTTTGGAAGGCACTATATAAAAATAAGTTCTGATCCTCAATCATTTGCTAGAATGACTAATCCCATTAAGTGGGAGTACTTAGGAGAATAGCAGGCCCTAAATGTATAATTGTTGTTTTGTTCTTGTTTTCTCCCCCTTGGGTGATGTTAGTACTACCCTAGATTTGGATAGTTATTAGCACTGAACACAATTGCTAAATATAGTAACTGTGCAGTCATTTTACTATGCAGTTTTGTCTCTGTGACCTAGATTCTAGTTTTTTTTTTTAAACATACATTTTCAGCAGACATTGAGAACAAAATGCCTGATGATATTTTGAATCACTAAACTCAAAATTCACCCAAGCACATATTCACAGAACGGATGTATTAGCATGGATTAATGTTTTTCTTTCTAACACATTACATGATAATTTCCTTCAAGATTATTACCCAAGGTCAAACTATGCACTAGGCCAGTAGCTTCTGCAGCAGTTGGGCAGTGGTGTGGGAAGGGAGGAATTCACCTACCTCCCAGGTTGCAATTTGCAAAGCCGCTTTCCAACTGTTATTCTCTGGGGTTACAGTAACCTTGTCTGCTGAGTGGTTCTTCCCATTCTGCGGAGTTTTGGCAGGTAGATATACATAGTCATGGATTTATTGATCTCATCGGGGTATGGCTACACTTGCAGCGGCAGCGCTTTGAAGTTTAGAGTGTAGTCGCAGTGCTGCACGTACTCCACATCCTCTATGGGCGTAGCTTGCAGCGCTGGGACCAGCGCTGTGACACTGTTTACACTGAGGCTTTACAGCGCTGTATCTTGCAGCGCTCAGGAGTGTGTTTTTTTTCACACCCGAGAGCAAAAGTTGCAGCGCTGTAAAGAGCCAGTGTAGCCATGGCCCCAGCTATTGCCACAGTCCACCTCTTAAAACCTCCTCTGTGGGCTGGGATGAAGAGAACCCTCCACCTCCAATCATGAGGCTGAGCTTTACAGTGCTCAGAATGTTCATATATAGCGTGTACTCTCCACATACACTCAATTCCACTCAGAGCCTTCCACACTCTCATAGAGGGAGAGGGGAGAGAGAGAGATTTCTATTTGATGAAAGCTATTACCCAGTTTTGGGAGTCTTCCGGGTTGTTTCAGTAAGAAGAAATTGGTGGTGGAGTCAGGTATGATATCTTTTTGCTATAATCCTGTTTATCTACAATGAATTATAAAATCCTGTTTCCATGAACACAGTAGGACTCAAACAACAGAAGATTATTTGGTCACAGTTCCCAGCCTCTTTCTACAGCATTTTACCCAAAAGCGCTCTCATCTTTTTTCTGAGGCTCCTACTACTGGGGCTTCTTTTGCTGTGCTTAGGCTTCTTTAATCTTTCCTTGTCTCAGCTGTTTCTCTCACATAGTTCCTGACTCCAGGGCTAGGCCTTTAAGGAAAAACCATTATTGCAAAAACCTTAAAATCACAAGAGTTGGTGACACTGGTTTTCATTGCCCTAGCATGGTTTCCGGGAGAAAGTTTCTCCACAAAATGAAAAATCAGCATGTTTCAAGCTATTAAACATTTTATGTTTGAGCAAACAACAGAATCGCTTCTCCACCGGGTCACTGGTGGTGCTGCTCACAGGCAGAGGCTGATTTCCTCTTGCAGAACTGGGCTTGTGCCGCAGTGCCCGGCCCCTCCCGAAGCCCTAGGCGAGCAGCTCCCTGCAGTGGCAGAAGCAGGGGCTGCCCGCTGAGCGCACAGCCTGGCCCCTCTCGCGGGAAGAGGCTCTCGATAAAGTTAGATTTGGATAGCCAGGAGTCAAGATGGCCGCCTGCGTGGGGAAAGTGGCAGCAGGTAGACGCTGAGCGGTGCAGAGGTAACGGGAGGGGGGTCTGCACGCGCCCGGGCTTAGCGTCTCCGGGAGTCGGCCCCGCCTTGTCCCCTTCCCAGCAGAGAGCCCTAAAGCACGAGCACGTTCAGTAGCCCAGCTGCGTCCTCTCAAGGGGCCGGTTCGCAGCCCCTGCACATGTGCTGAATAAGGGGGGTAGGTGGGGAGTGACACGGGTTAAGTGGGGGGAGAGTTCATGGCAGGGGAATTGTACTTGTTAAATATAGGGGTAAAAACAGGATATACAAAGTACACCTGCCAGAGGAACAGTGTGTACTGACAACGTAGAGGGCTTGGAAGGAGAATTGCACCTGGCAAAGATATTTAGGGGAAAGGTGCAGATTACACATGCTGAGTAGGTGAGTGCAAATGGGTGGTTGTTCATGCTAAGTGGCTTCTCGGTAGTGACTCAGTGGATGGGACATGGGACTTTGCCAAGAATCCTGGCTTGTATTTTTTTTTTTTGACTCTGACATAGATTTGTGTGATGTTTGGCAAGTCACTTAGCTTCTGTGACTAAGTTTCCCTTTCTGTAAAATAGTTGTAGCCTTGTGAAAGCTATTGATATTGACAGATGAGAAATTATTATTTTAATTCATTGTGAGAAGTCGTGAAATTATGTGTGACAAGTATTTCTGTACTCTAATTTTATTTATTTAGTGTGTGATCCTAATAATTCAAACTGCTGGGCTGTGGAGTATTGCAGTTTTAGATTCTGATCCTTTAAGCTGCTCTGCGTGGGTCTAGTACTTCCATTCCTTCAATTGGTATGCTCAGTTGTTCATTCCCATGATCAGGCAGAAGTCGATGTCATTAAGAACACAAAATTCTATTCAATGATGAAAAAGAACGTTCAACTGTAGCTGTTGTGACTGGGAGTAGCAAGAGATGAATTCCTACTTCTTTCATTCCAGGAAACATAGCATAAAGATTGGGTTGAGTCACTAGTGATGATAAAAAAGAAGGTGAAGTCAAATCTTCGTTCGTCGTATGATATTCCACTCTGTGTTCAAACTCTCTATTCCAGTGGTCCCCAACGCGGTGCCCGTGGGTGCCATGGCGCCCACAGGGGAATCTTAATGCGCCCACGTCCTGGCCTCCGGGAGAGCACCCGCCGGCATTTCAGTAGCGACACCTCTCGCTGACACCACTTGTCGCTGACGAGTGATGTCATCAAGAGGCATCGCCCCTGAATTTTGGCAGCAACGCCTCTCGATGACATCGCTTGTTGACAGCAAGCAGTGTCATCCAGAGGTGTCGCCGCTGAAATTTGTCGGCATTTCGGTGGGTGCTCCACTGCTGCAGTGGTCCTTCGGCTGCCACCCACCAGCCAAAAAGGTTAGGGACCACTGCTCTATTCTGTCCTGAGCACATGGCAGCCCCATTGCTGGTCGTGCCTCCATTCACTCAGCTGTCGGTGTTTAATAGGACAGAGTTCTGTAAAATCTACGTAGAGGTTGAGCAGAATCTAGAAGTTGCTGTTGTAGATTTTTAAGAATGAAGTCTGTACTTTTTCCAGTTGTCTTAACAAACACTTCTTGTCCTCTTCACTTAAGGATTCAATATAAATGCCTTCATTAGTTAACTTCTGGACTGAAGTCTTTGCTTCTTCCAGTACTTTTTCAATGGGTAGCTCTCTGATTCAAATGTAGCTTCTATTGCTATACAAAGATCTACTACTGTTGAAGCAGATGCCTGGATGGCATTGTTTAATGACCCAAGTGGTTTCAACAGTAGACTTACAAGAGAGAAAATGGCAATAGTCTTCTCTGAACGTAGTAGCAAAAGTAATCCACCAGCCTCACTACTTAGGCTCATCCCATCTTGATAGATACTTTCCAAAGTCAGTAATAATGGCTGGAGTAATTTTAAGACAATAGCCAAGGATAGCTCATGAGAAAGCCAGAGGGTTTTCCCAGGTTGGACTAATTTGAACTTCAGTCCCAGTGTATCTTCTATATTTTCCAAGATATTCAGTCTTTTTGGACTCTTGCTGAAAAAAAGAATAATAAGACATTAATTTATCGGGCTTTTTTTTTTTTTTAGATGTCTTTAGAAGAGTCTGCAGCTTGTACTAACACTAGTTGGAGTAGATGGCCTCTGCAGAGTGTACAGGAGAGATTAGGGTTACACTTTTCTCTGAGCAAAGTTTGTACTCCACCATGTCTTCCAGAGAGTACAGAAATACTTGTCACACACAATTTCACGACTTCTCACAATGAATTAAAATAATAATTTCTCATCTGTCAATATCAATAGCTTTCACAAGGCTACACTGGCCATCACATACAGTCCCCAGCTAAAACCTCTCCAACGCATCATCAGGGACCTACAACCCATCCTGGACAATGATCCCACACTTTCACAGGCCTTGGGTGGCAGGCCAGTCCTCGCCCACAGGCAATCTGCCAACCTGAAACATATTCTCACCAGTAACTGCACACTGCACCATAGTAACTCTAGCTCAGGAACCAATCCATGCAACAAACCTTGATGCCAACTCTGCCCACATATCTACACCAGCGACACCATCACAGGACCTAACCAGATCAGCCACACCATCTGCACGTCCACCAATGTAATATACGCCATGATATGCCAGCAATGCCTCTCTGCTATGTACATCGGCCAAACTGGACAGTCGTTACGGAAAAGGATAAACGGACACAAATCAGATATTAGGAATGGCAATATACAAAAACCTGTAGGAGAACACTTCAACCTCCCTGGCCACACTAATGCAGACCTTAAGGTGGCCATCCTGCAGCAAAAAAACTTCAGGACCAGACTTCAAAGAGAAACTGCTGAGCTTCAGTTCATCTGCAAATTTGACACCATCAGCTCAGGATTAAACAAAGACTGTGAATGGCTTGCCAATTACAGAACCAGTTTCTCCTCCCTTGGTTTTCACACCTCAACTGCTAGAACAGGGCCTCATCCTCCCTGATTGAACTACCTCATTATCTCTAGCTTGCCTGCATATATATACCTGCCCCTGGAAATTTCCACTACATGCATCTGACGAAGTGGGTATTCACCCATGAAAGTGCATGCTCCAAAATGTCTGTTAGTCTATAAGGTGCCATAGGACTCTTTGCTGCTTTCCAGCACTAGAATTTAAAATGAAAAGTAAGGGAGGGGAGGCTCTGGACCTGGGCAGCGTTAGATACAGTACCAGGCACGTAGGAGGATTTCCTCTTCTGAGCCATGGAAGCAGAAATTGACTTTTCCTTTCCAGATTTAGCTAATATTCAGAAAGGGAATCTAGCACCTGCCTTCCAGATTTGAACACCTCAAAATTCAGGAGTGCTCAAGCTCAATTTGGGCAGCTGTTACTTCATTTTTCCCAAATCAAATATACTGATCCACAGTAATTTGCTGTAGAAAAAGTAGGATAAAATTGAGCAAGAAATGCTTCCCAGTGGTTTTTAGGACTGGAATTGCTATCTTCAATAGCCATTGCCTTTTTTTTAGTTGTATTTATTTATTTATTTAAAGGGAAGACAGTGATATTGCATTGGCAAATTCCCCATAGAAACAAAGAGTGGAACAAAAGAATAATAAAGGCACCTCAACTTTTCCTCATTTATGGAGGACAGTCTTGTAATATGCATCCAGATATCCTCCAATCACACAAGCTGAAAATTGTTCCACTTTACTACAGTTCTGTTACTATATGGGAACCAATCCTGTCTGTGTTCTGTGCACTTCCAAAATTCCTGCTGAATGACCCGCCCTTGGATCAGGTTACCAGTGACCCACGGCTGGGGTGGCAGGGGGTGCAGGTAGAGGGAGCAGAGCCCAGAGCTGGAGCAGCAGGGGGTATGTGGGTGGGAGGGCAATGGTGGGTTGGAAAAGGGGGAGCCCAGAGCTAGGGCAGCACGGTGTGTGTGAGGGGGGAGAGCTCAGGGCTGGGGTGCAGGTGAGGGGGAGAGTCTAGGGCTGGGACAGCGGGTGGGAGCCAAAAATTTTTTTTCTTGGGGTGGCAAAAAACCTAGAGCCAACCCTGGCAAAATGATCTACCCAACATCACAGAAGGATGGAATAGCAGAGATGGAATAAAACTTGGGAGTTACTGGCTTCCACTCTTGTGGCTTAACACTTGATCACATCTCCCTCCACTCGGAGGCAACTAAGACTCTTCACCTTTCTATAGGTATTTAGGGTTTAGAAATAAATATATTAGTTCTTTATTATGTTTAGACAGGTTTTTTACATCCTCATTTCTACTTCCATTTCTATTTTATTAAATGTGAAGCTCTGAATAATACAGAAATAATGTACAGGTTAGTGGTGTGTAGCTGGCCTTTAAATTCTATAAACTTGTGCATATAATTATGAAAATCTTATACTAAGCTCAACTGAAGCTTAAAATTAACTTTTTTTTAAATCCCTATTGTTGTTTGTAATGGACACATTTGAGCCTTCATGCTATAAATTCTTCATTTACCTCCTCTGAATTAATTTAATTTTCAGAACAAAAAAAACTATTGAACTGACAGCAGTAGAAGAGGAAATGCTTTTCTGCTATCTTATTATCTCTGTCTTTAGCACACTGGTGAAACATAATTCATAAATGTAAGGACACAGGAGTTATGTAGGGTTCATTAAAAGGGGAAAGGATGTGCACTAATTTTTTTGTCCGAAAAGATTATGACGATGTCATTCAATTTTACAGGGCTTCTTAACAGATTGAAAACGACAGCATCCACAGTACGGACTTCATCAATGTCTCGCACCTTAACTCAAAAAGTTCCATGCTCTTTGTGGAAACTGGGGCGACTCAATCATGTAGCAATTGCGGTACCTAATTTGGAGAAGGCCCAGTCTTTTTACAAGAGTGTTTTAGGAGCCCAGGTGAGTGGGACAGTTCCTCTTCCTGAACATGGCGTCTACACTGTTTTTGTGGAGCTGGGAAACACAAAGCTAGAACTGCTGCACCCTCTGGGAGAAAAAAGTCCAATTGCAGGCTTTCTGCAAAAAAACAAGGCTGGAGGAATGCATCATATCTGCATTGAGGTATAATACACTCATACGTTCTATTATATATTTTTAAAAAATCTTTATCTTGTTAAAGGGCTTCATATTTTCTAATAGAGTCAACCTGAATAAAAACCCACATTGGTTATGCTGAGTCAATATCATTTGGGAAATTCTCCTGAAGACCAGCAAATAAAAAGTGAAGTTGCAGTATGAAATTCAGGCCAATTTCACATTGTCATTATATAAGCAGCTTTATTTTCTTTTTAATCTGCCCAAACTGAATTTGGCATTTGTAGTGTGCGGACTGAAAGAAATGGGGACAAACTCATGGAATGTAGCAATGTCCTGCTAAGGTCACTAGGCAGGTGGCAATTTCAAGATGTTCAAAATACATGCACTGGAAAAACCTGTGTGTGTCAGTTTTTATATATCACTTATAATGGGGTGCACAGGTGTAAATTAGGGCATAATCAAAGACAGTGGGGTTTTACCAGTGTTCCTGCATTTGATATTTAGTTGAAAATTCAATATGCATGTCAGAAAAGAATCCCGAGAAAACATGCAGAGCGGTGTTGGTTCTCAGAGATGAGAGTAGTAACATCTTTTTTTCTGGTAATCGGAGATGAATCTGGATATTCACAGGGAGTAGAACTACTGAGCAAGGTGGTGGTGGTTGTTTTTTTTTTTGTTACAATTACTTTTCAGAATAGAATCAAAGTTAAAAATTATCACAATATACACATAGTTGTGTTGCATATTGTAAATGGTCCTCATACACTTTATAGGGCCCTGTCTCATAAACACACATACGTATCTTTAATCAATTGAGTAGTCCTGTTGAAATTTAATAGGACTACTCACATGAATAAAGTTAAATTGATTGCCAGATTGTGTCCATAAACTTTAAGTATAGTAAATTACATACTTACAAAGAAAAACAGAAAATTCTTCACATGCATAACATATCCAAGTTTTCCCCCTAAATTAATCTTCCTTATTTTCAAAGTAGAAACTGTCAGTATAGATAGGTTTTCAGAGTAGCAGCCATGTTAGTCTGTGTCTGCAAAAAGAACAGGAGTACTTGTGGCACCTTAAAGACTAACAAATTTATTTCAGCATGAGCTTTCGTGAACTACAATTCACTTCTTTGGATGCATGGAATGGAACACACAGAAAGGAGATATTTATAAATACAGAGAACATGAAAAGGTGGAAGTATGCATACCAACAGGAAGAGTCTAATCAATTGAGATGAGCTATCATCAGCAGGAGAAAAAAAAATTTTGAAGTGATAATTGAGATGACCCATAGAAGGTGTAAGGAGAACATAAGAAAATAGATTCAATTAGTGTAATAACCCAACCATTCCGAGACTTTGTTTAAACCTAAGTTAATTGTATCTAATTTGCATATTAATTAGAATTCAGCAGTCTCTCTTTGGAGTCTGTTTTTGAAGTTTTTTTTGTTGCAAAATTGCCACCTTTAAGTCTGTCACTGAGTGGTTAGAGAGGTTGAAGTGTTCTCCCACTGGTTTTTGAATGTTGTGATTCCTGATGTCAGATTTGTGTCCATTTATTCTTTTGCGTAGAGACTGTCCGGTTTGGCCAATGTACATGGCAGAGGGGCATTGCTGGCACATGATGGTATATATCACATTCGTAGATGTGCAGGTGAACGAGCCCCTGATGGTGTGACTGATGTGATTAGGTCCTATGATGGTGTCACTTGAATAGATATGTGGACAGAGCTAGCATCGGGCTTTGTTGCAAGGATAGGTTCCTGGGTTAGTGTTTATGTTGTAAGGTGCCATAAGTACTCCTACTATAGATAGGCCAGTCACCGTATAACACTGCTCAAATGACATGCAGAGTAGTTGGTATCACAAACCTACCAACTCACATTATTCTTACAGAAAATGTATAAAAAAATCAGCGGTGTAATACAAAATTATAAAAATTGGACAGGACAGCTCTCAAGATGTCAGATTAAATCTTTCTCATAAGGGTGTAAATATCACTTACTTAAATTCATCCTAACCTTTTATTTTATTTTATTTTATTTTTTGGCCTGGGATTATAGGAATCTTCAGCTTTAGACATTATGCAGACAGTTAACGCCATTAATACCTAATATTGTGATAACTATTTTACCTGAAACTGAAAGACTCCTTCATGCTTTTAAAGCCTTTTATCTGTGTTAAAGTCTGTAAATTGATACTTTGTGTATTAATTTCCTATTTTCTTTATCACAACTGAAATATTATAATTGCCCTGATTATTTATTTTTTAAAATTAAAACTTTAGGATGTATTCTCCACTGAACAAGAAAATAATCTTGAAGGCAGTGGATTGATATTAACAAGTAAGATTCAAAAATAGTATTGAGTGTTTAGATGGAAACTCCCCAATTTTCAGTTGCTATGGAAATTTGTCATTGACTATGGAACAGATGCAAGTGAAGATTAAAACAAAAAGCCTTAATTAATTCAGATGTTCTTACATATGAATTGGAAACTTGTCATATATAGAAAAAAGGCTACAATTGGCTGTTTATGAGACAGGGAAAAACAAACTCCCACATTTGACTATCTGGAATAGTAGAAGGACTATAGGTCAGCACTGAGTTGACAGGCTAGGGGAAAATCTTGCTCATTAATAGTTGCATTTATATCGGTCTTTCACAGAAGAAACTCAAAACATTTCACAAACATAAAGAAGGTATTCCCATTTGTAAAGGCATTAAATGAATCATAGTGAGTTTAAATTAGTTGTTCTAGGCTAGATAGTAAGTCAGTGGTAAAGGAGGGAATGGAACACAAGTCCCCTGGGAATGGCTACCAGTCTCCTGCTTTAACTCCTTCAAAGGCTGAACGTTTTATATTGGCAATTATAGATTCTGTTTGTGATTCAGGCTAGCACAGAGTTCCTGGGCTGAATTTGTTCTATTTGCATGGCTCAATAGTTTAGAACCTTGGTAAAGCATTAAATCATATTAGTCTATTTCTGCAGTAATAAGTTACTTTAAATAAATCCTTTTAATTAATGACTTACACAGGAAAAAAAACACAGAACCAACAAGACAAAAGGTGGAGGGAGGGGGGGCAATGATTTGCCCATGTATGGCAGTGTATAATTATGCAAAATGCTGTTTAAGCATATTGAATTTTATTACAAGCGATGATATAGTGCATCATTCATGATTGTGGGGAAAAATGGGACAAAAAGCATGCTTTTATTAGTTCTTTTCCAGGTTGTTCATTGATTGTCCTTTTGAATAAGAGGCATTTTTGCTGCATTAAATTATGATCTATCATTTCCAGAAAAATACAGTTCCTTTTCAAGAAATGTAGACCTTTCCCCACAAGAGTAAATTTCTGCCTATGGCTGTGTTTCAAGGAGGGATGACTGCTCCCCTTCCATTTCCCAAACAACGAGGAGGAGGGAGGGGAACATATAAGCCCTTATCCTGTAAACACTAAGGGCTTGTCTACATCAGAAAGTTGCAGCGCTGGTGAGGGGGTTACAGCGCTGCAACTTAGGAGGTGTACACATCTGCAGGGCATCACCAGCGCTGCAACTCCCTGTTTGCAGCGCTGGCCATACTCCCGTTTTGTCTCGGGTGTAGAGGATCCAGCGCTGGTGATCCAGCGCTGGTAATCAAGTGTAGACACTTACCAGCGCTTTTCTTGACCTCCGTGGAATAAGCAGGTATCCCAGCATACCTGAGGAAGCCTCTGGTAATCAAGCTGGTCTCCTTCCCCGGTTTGCTCTCGCGTTCCCCGAACCCCGAGCAAGCAGGTCTCCTTCCCTGCGGTTTGCAGGGTGGTTCGGGGAACGCGAGAGCAAACCGCGGCAAAGCTGGTCTCCTTCCCCGGTTTGCTCTCGCGTTCCCCGAACCTCCGTGCAAGCAGGTCTCCTTCCCTGCGGTTTGCAGGGTGGTTCGGGGAACGCGAGAGCAAACTGCGGCAAAGCTGGTCTCCTTCCCCGGTTTGCTCTCGCGTTCCCCGAACCTCCGTGCAAGCAGGTCTCCTTCCCTGCGGTTTGCAGGGTGGTTCGGGGAACGCGAGAGCAAACCGCAGCGAAGCTGGTCTCCTTCCCCGGTTTGCTCTCGCGTTCCCCGAACAGGCAGGTCTCCTTCCCTGCGGTTTGCAGGGTGGTTCGGGGAACGTGAGAGCAAACCGCGGCGAAGCTGGTCTCCTTCCCCGGTTTGCTCTCGCGTTCCCCGAACCTCCGTGCAAGCAGGTCTCCTTCCCTGCGGTTTGCAGGGTGGTTCGGGGAACGCGAGAGCAAACCGCGGCGAAGCTGGTCTCCTTCCCCAGTTTGCTCTCGCGTTCCCCGAGCCTCCGTGCAAGCAGGTCTCCTTCCCGCGGTTTGCAGGGTGGTTCGGGGAACACGAGAGCAAACCGCGGCGAAGCTGGTCTCCTTCCCCGGTTTGCTTTCGCGTTCCCCGAACCCCCCTTGAAGCCGCCCAACAGCGCTGCAGTATGGCCACATCTAACACCACTTGCAGCGCTGGTTGCTGTAAGTGTGGCCACTCTGCAGCGCTGGCCCTATACAGCTGTACTAATACAGCTGTAACAACCAGCGCTGCAAAATTTTAGATGTAGACATACCCTAAGGCTTGGTCTACGCTAGGAAATGTGGTCAGTATAACTACATCACTCAGGGGTGTGAATTCTCCTGTCAACCTGGCTACTGCCTCTCGGGGAGATGGAGTATCAATGCTGACAGGAAAAGCTCTTCCATGGACACAAGTAGTGTCTTCACAGAAATGCAACAGCAGCACAGCTGTGTTGCTGCAATGTTTTAGGTGTAGGCTTAATTTTACTACTGTGACAGTGACTAGTCCTCTTGAAATCAAATTTAAGCACACATATATAGTGGATAATAAATTAGAGAAATAAATTAGAGAAATTCAGTAGATCAGAATGTTTTGTATTTCTTGTAACTACTGTGTATTTGCAGTTCAAGAAATTGAATTAGTCTTTTATTTTAATCTACTCAAATTGCTGTTAAGCTATAGCTGTAGTGCTGTTAGAAGAATGTAAAAGACTACAGCAGAACTCAGGAAGTGGAGGTGGGGAAGACAGGATTAATATGTGGTAAGGGCTGTTTAAAAAACAAACAAACTGCTAAGTAATAGAAATAGCAACACTACTTAATTACAGGTACAAAAAGAGGAACAAACTAGGAATCTTTAAAATGACTAGGGGGAAAGATAGCTCAGTGGTTTGAGCATTGGCCTGCTAAACCCAGGGTTATGAATTCAATCCTTGAGGGGGCTATTTAGGGATTTGGGGCAAAAATCTGTCTGTGGATTGGTTCTGCTTTGAGCAGGGGGTTGGCCTAGATGATCTTCTGAGGTCCCTTCCAACCCTGATATTCTATATCTACTTAGGAGCTGGAGTGTTGTTTGTTTCAAAGATACTTCAAGAAGCATTCTGTTAGCAAAACGGATGGTATTCCATGTAGAGCTCTGTTCAGCAAGAGAGCTGTGACCTTTCATAGTGCAGAATTTACCAAAGATGACTGTCAAAGGATGGCATACTGTTAAGTCTGAAAAATACAAGAAATGTGGCACTCAGTCAGCCTTTGCTGGGAAATGTAAAAATACTATGTTAAAAAGAAATGTATATTTTCAGATGTAACAGGTCAAGTGAGCTAAGATCCACAAAATCCAGTGGTCAGAGTTTAAATTAAATGGATGAGAAGGGGCTCTTGGCAGCTAGAATTTTGCAAGAGAGTCTTTCAGTGCTAAAATTTCTCTAAACAAATTCAAAAGAATTCAGATAAAAGCATCAAAAAAGGCTTCCAACAGCTCTAGGGCTTCCATTGGGATGGTGTGGTTCCTGTGTAAGGCCAAATGACAATGAGCAGCTCTAGTCTAGCCTAGAAAAATGACCCATTGTAGTGGGGTTTAAAATAATTTGCTACTGGCAAAGAATGGTGAGAACACTTTAACACCAGTTACAGAAAGGATATTGGACACCTGGTGGAACAGGAGAGGAACCTGTTCTTGATATTTTCGTAATGGAGGTGCACCCAGAGACTCTCACAAGTCACTCTCATTATTATCCCTTGGGATGCAGTAATTCACACCAGCTGAGCCCAGCCACATTTCTCCTTCTGGCTGGTTTAGCTCGCTATCTCTGCAGGAAGTGCAGGCAGCTGTGATGATTTCTCTACTCAGGGGATGAACCTCAAGGGGTTACTACCCCTCACAGAATGTATTACACTTGCTAAATTTAGAGACCCCTTAATTACATTTTTTAAAAAGCAAACTGGTAACAGTATGTGGTTATGACTGCAGTGACTTCGGAATTTTTAAAAACAAATCTCAGTTGAAAAGGATTAGGATTTAGTGCAAATGCAGAGGAAGTAGAATTCAATTATATAAAGTTTAGGTTTTCACAATTACATCTTTTAAGCTTATCCATTTAGCTATGTCCAGGCACCTCAGTCTTGAAAAACAGCACTCCTGTTATTCTAGTGCCAGGATTTTATTAACTGGTAGTTGTGCTAAACTAAAAGTTAATTTTGTTCTTCCAACAAGTATGCATTAGAGATCTGGGTGAATCAAAGTCTCACTTTATATTAGCACATCCAAAATAACAACCATTTGGCACAACTTAAGGATTAGTCCATGTTAAATACTGTTATTAGGTTGCCCTGAAATTATATGTGTGGCGCTACTTTTACTATGAAGTACAATTGCCCAGTAAGAAAATGGACCACAGTCCGGTGTGTATTTATCCTCTACTATTCTTGGTAGTTCGGGAGACCAATTTATACCAAACCTAACTCTGGTAAGATCAAGATGAACCTAAGTGAATGGTACATAACCCCAGGATATAATGAGTCAAGATCCCATCTTCAATTAGACAGGAAAACATTCTTTGGTTAATAATATTCTAAAGCTATACAATCTACTATTTAGGAACAATGTGGAGTTTATAGCTATTGATTTTGATTATTTATGAATTTTGCATTATAAAGTAACTAAAAGGTTGATGCATTATAAGGGTGAATCTCTTAACGTAGCATTTTTGGTTTTTAGAATTATGTAGTGCTTTATCTTTATTATAGCACTACACTATTGTTCCTAATGTAAAATTTGTGAATCATACGCTTTAATGTTCCACATTGTATACATGTTTATTTTTATAAGGTTGATGATCTAAAAGCAGCTATGACAGAACTGAAGGAAAAGAAGATCCAAATATTGAGCGAAGAGCCCAAAATAGGGGCGCATGGCAAGCCAGTGATTTTTCTCCACCCTAAAGATTGTGATGGTGTCCTTGTAGAACTTGAGCAAGCCTGAGCTGTAATTCTGAAAGATGAAACTATGAACTAATTGCAAACCTAATGAGATGGTGTTGGAATGTGTATTATGCCTTGCACCATGTAAAAGTAATTGTACTTGATTCTTTCTTGTTGATTAAATGCATTACAGCTCTTAAGTTGTGAAATGTGGGGAAATAACACTACATCTAGGAGGAAGCTAAAGCACTGTTAACCCTCCTCGTCATTTGGGGCTATGACTTTTGTTTTGTTGTTCAGACCTTCAAAAATAATATATTTAAATGTGTTTGGATTCCATTAGACTATGAATTCAAATAGTAACATGAGCTGAGGTACATATACAAGATATAGTCATTTATTTTGTTATATCACAGTTTGCAGCATAATTTTTATATATAGATTTCTAGGTTACCCCACATAATTTTGCTCTATATTACCCACTTCTAAATGATAAGAAGATGGCTCGGATATCCCTGTAAGAAAGAAGTCTACAAGAGAACATTTTATTTTCTGTCTCCACCATTATAAGCATTATCTAAGCTTCACATTGATTGGTTCATTCAATTATAGGATCCTTGTGTTATTGTATGGATGTCTGTGATTGCTAAGCAACTGTTCTGTATCATAACAATTGCTGCCAAGAAAACTGTTGTTTTTAAATCACCATTTTATAGCTTTATGTATTTTATGTATATGAAAAAAAATCAAGATTGACAGGGGAATAATTCGTTTATTTTAAATATACTCTGAGTACCAAATGATTATTTTGTTCTAGTTTTGTCAGCAGATATATCTCTGATTTTTAAATTTAGCCCATACTGATTTATTCTGTTTTCTTCCTAATTGATCTCAAGTGCCTGCACTGAAACTTGACTCTTAGGAAAATATCTGCGACATACAAGAAAAAGGCTAGTGATTAATATTTAAATTTATAGTTTGTTTTCCAATACAAAAACATTTTCAAGTGCTATCTTATTAAAATTTGTATGAATTTTTATTTTACCAAGAGATAAATAAAGCCACCTAGGTCCTGATGCTGCAAATACTAACTTTACATCTGTGAGTAATTCCACTGAAGTCAGTGAGACTACTCATATTTGAGTGTTTGCTAGATTGGGACCATAGTTTATAAGTGGCCAAATCCTGTTCACTTTATTCTCAAGAAGGCTCCTGTTCACTTTAATGAATCTAATCATATGAGTAACATAAACACCAGTTGACTCAATCTCTTCTTTTACATTTTTTTTGGGGGGGAGGGCATCTACAGCAGAAATAGAAATTGCATATATGAAGGCCACATCTTTAAATGTTAAATAAATAATAAAGATCGTTAAAGGATTTATAAAGAATCAGATTATTCTGTATTTTATAGGATAAAACATATTTCTGAATTTTACTCTCTTAGAGTGATGGATGCAATATAGAAGAGGTGTTTCAACCTTTTAGAAAAAGTTGGTTTTTAATCCAGTTTTGATCTACACTAGTGCCCAATTATTATGGAAGTTAAATAATTTTTGCTTTATTTCTGTTTGCTGCAATAAAAACAGATATATTATGGTGACCTGAGTCAGATTTAATCAGGACTTTGAAGATGCTGAAAGCTTGTACGGTGTTCTTCTGAAGCGAGAACCTTAATAATGCAAGAAATCAATTTTTATACATTAAAGGTGTTAACTTTGTACTCACAGTTCTATTCCTACGTGAGAACCAATTTTTACTTCAAGGAAAATGGATTGAGCCTTGTGCAGGGATATTACATCTGTTCAGTGAACTATTTATAGCAGGGGTAGGCAACCTATGGCACGGGTGCTGAAAGTGGCAAGCGAGCTGATTGTCAGTGACACTCAACGCTGCCTCGGTCCTGGCCACTGGTCCGGAGGGCTCTGCATTTTATATAATTTTAAATGAAGCTTCATAAACATTTTAAAAACCTTATTTACTTTACATACAACAATAGTTTAGTTATATATTATAGACTTAGAGTCTTTCTAAGAACGTTAAAATGTATTACTGGCACGCAAAACCTTAAATTAGAGTGAATGAATGAAGACTCAGCACACCATTTCTGAAAGGTTGCCGACCCCTGGTTTATAGAATAGTGAGATTCTGCAAGTCTAAATTTCGTTGATAACTAAGCCAGTGAAAGGTAGGTAAGTACTTAATTTTTTCTGCTGAAATTTTATTCTGCTAGTTTAGAAATCCTAGTTATTATTTTAGGAAGGGCTGCTTTTATTTTCAGATCATTTGAGGAATAAAAGGCTTTTTTTTTTCCTTTCAGAATGTATCAAGAATTAAAATGTCAAGATTATAGGGGTTTTGTTGGCTAAAATTATTGGATACTTGTCTTTGAACGTGAGATTGTTGAGTTGGGCTAGGATCACAGTAATTGGAGTAGAAGGACTACCAGGTTACAATTCCTTTCTTCACCCTTTGTCCTGTCTAAAGAACTTTAGTGGGTTTATATGCCCTATGTTGATTGAGGACTAGCTTGACTTTTTAGTTAGTAGGTTGACCAAGGGTGGATGAGGGTCTTGAGTGAACAGGACATTTTTTTTTTTTCATCTGATTATGTTTTTCTTCATACAGTGCCTGCTGTAGCACCCCAATGGATCTTAATCAATTTCCTAGGTACTCATGAGTACCTATCTGCCATACAGTATTTGCAGCAACAATTACCAACGAGTTCTCAACTAATTGACTTTAGAGAGGGTTCCATGGGGGGTAGGCAACTGCTGCCTTTGCTCACTGTAACTATCTCATTTTGGGTTGGGGGTAAAAACTTAAATCACTGAACACTTTGTAGAAAATAGGGTTCTCACCTTACTCGGAAGAGAGCACACACTATATACATTAAAACTTATTCTCTCTTTAGAGGAACCGCGCATTCAAAAATAAGCCTAAACTGATAAACTCAAATTTAGCTACTCTCACTCCACTTCATGAAAGGACACGCGCTTGTGCAGACGCTTGGTGAAGAACCTATGACACAGCGGGAGGGGAGAAACAGGGTGAAGAATTCAATCTGGGCTTTTGTTAGCTGTAGCAATAAATGTAAAAAAAAAAGGAAAGACTCTCTCTTCCTCTGGATGAAAAAAGAACTGAGGAGGAAAGTTGCCTGCTGTCTTACTCAATGATAAGGTAGGAGATTGTGATGCATACAAAAGCAGAATATGTTAAAAACCATCCAGACTATTGCAAACTATTAATTAACTGGGAAACGTGGAATCCTCTTTGTGATGAATTTCAAAGTGCTTTCTAATGGCAAATATTTTTCTATAGCAGCCCTCACCTGGAGGAGTTTGAAGCATGCTCCATTGACCAAAGTTTCCCTGTCTCTAAACTTTACCATAGGTGACGGAATAAATTTCTATATAATCTTAAAACACTTGTCTTCTAAATTCCTCTTTCAAAGCAGTGGGAGTCCCGGGTGGTTTCTACCTTGCAGGACTTCCCCTTATGTGCATGCACAAAATACTGTTGCACTGACCTCTAAACACAGGACACTTAAACATCAGGACAGATTTTCTGTTGATTCACCCACCCACCCCCTAATTTTTTGGAGCAGGATGGAACAGATGTACACAAAGGCATATAAGCCTTTGTAAATATAAAAATCATCTTGTGTTTGAAGAATTGCAATCACACAGTGTACTTCTGGTAGATCCAGAATTAACTAGCTTTTTAGCTGGATGTGATGTTTTGATGACTGGTCAAACCTGCTTTAGTGGTGTTACCTGACTTCGCCGAATGCATTGTCAGGTTGTGGTAATAAATTATAAATTTATTATAAATTCAGTTATAAATTTACCTTTAGTCAATGGAATAATTTATCATACATCTAATATAATGTGTGTGAAACATGGGAATATTACATGCTGTAGAATGCATAATTTAAGACTGATTTTCTGAACTGCTAACTTGCAGTAGCAGTTCTACTTTTCATTGAAGTACAATATCTTTTATATTATGAAATTAAAAAATAAGGTAGCCTCATAACGTAAAGCATTGTGAGAGTTAGTACTGTATCAGAATTAATAAAAAAAACTCTAGAAACACCTTTGTTCAAATTTTAATACAAATTGTAAAATACCCAAGATTGCAAATATTCCAGTGTGCAAATGACATTTAAAATATTGACTTTGTTCTTGAAGTGCAAGGTGATAGCTGCACTGTGACTCTTTTAAAGGTCTCTTTTGTTTCATAAGAAAGCACAGCATAATTTTATAGTACTCTAATATCTACAAAACCATGGAAAATTACAAAAATAAGAAAAAATAATGATGCTTTGTATTATTGTAAGACATGAAGATTTTAATCTTCTGTTGCTTTGTTCATTCATTTTCAAGGGTAATACGGAACCGGAACCTGAACATGTTCCCATGACAAAACCCTTGTGGACTTCATTGGGAACAGGAACAGAGCTCTAGTCTTGTAGTAACAATTCTAGTCCCCTTAAATTAAATGGCTGTCACAAAGGTCATAGGACCTAATTGTATCTGGGACCTTTTCTTTGTTCTTATTGGGCCTGATTCTGTTCTCACTTACCATAATGTAAATGAGGAGTAATATTAATGGAATAAATGGAATGACAGTGGTGTAAAATGGGTGAGAGAGAAGAATCTGGTCATCCTCTTCTCATTTGTAGCCTTCAGTGTTTTGCTTTTGGTCCCCTTTTCTGATGTTCCCCCATGTGTCTAGATGATCTCATAATTGTGAGCTGTTGCTCATATCAGAGGAGTCTGAGACTTCCAGTATCGATGATGGCATTCTAAAATGTTGCATTCTGGTTTCTTTGTAGTTAACATGGAAGTGCATTTTATACATGCATAGTACTGCGTGTGTGTGTGTGCATCCTTTTCAAAAGGTACATTAAAACTTTTCTCTGCTGACGTTCCCTCCCCTGTAACAGTCCAGTTAGCTGAGGAATTCAGCAACTTTATGATCTTAGCTTAATTTTTATTTCAGCTTTGCAGATCATCTTTGAAAAAGAAAATGCAGCCAAAGCACTATATGCACATAAGTATAAAATTTAGTTATATTTGTTTTACCATTTGTAAATAGTTTCTGGAACAAGAGGTTTTGAGTGTGTTGGGTTATTGGGCAAGTATAATCAAATTCTCTTCTTCCCTCACTTCCAGCTTTCCAGGATGTTCTTTTTCCCTTCTCAGAGCCTAGGGATGTTCTCATTTTACACTGGCTAAGGAAGCTGACACAAATTCCTTTGCATCCCATCAATGTTACTCAATCAACCGAAGGCTTCAGTGTCAAATGATGCAAAAGATCTTCTCCCTGTTTTCCTCTGTACAACTCCAGTCCCTGTCCACCTGGAGAATAATGAGAGAGAACGCCACATAACTGAATCCAGTTCCACAGGTGGTTATTTAATCAAAAATGATTTTGTACTGCACTTATTTTTAAAGAGAGAAGAGTGTGCAGCAGCAGAGTTATAAAGCTGTGGAATCACTGCACCTCTTCAGCAGACAGCACAGAAATTGTAGGATTGGACTCGTGCTATTAGGGTCAGGAAATAAGATGTTATAAAATAAAGTTGCTATTGAAAACATTATCTTTAATTATGCCTAGTCCTAAACTAAAGGAAAACTTTAAAACTTCTTATACATCTACCTGTTAAAACTCAACCTTACAGTTTTGCAGATATGCTAAAACACTACAGGGAATGTCATTCCATGTTTGTACTCTCAACTTCAGATGAAGTCATTGCAGTCCTGAGGAGAATCGCTCCCTGCTCAAGATTTCACTCTCTGAATTCAATTGCTTTTATTAGTGAATTATATATAATTCTTCATCATATGTTTTGGTAGGTTAAGTAGAAATTATTCTGTAATATTATCTTCACATCCAGTGCTAACTATGTATTTCCTAGTAATGCAAGAGCAGGCTTGGAAAGCTAGAAAGCCATGGTGTAGTTACAGTGCTTTGGAGGAATTCCTCCTGCTTGTTCAGCACCTGTTCTTGGGTGGATACCTAGAGCATTAGTGCTGAATGGGGCCTGGAGTATACTGTTGTGATGTGTGCACAGAAGATTCACTCTCTGGAACACAGAGGTTGCTTCATATGTGTGGATTCCACAGAAGAAGGTGAATGAGTGGCCTGGGGCCGTTGTAGGTGGGCCAGGGAACATATACCATGCTCCTTCTGGCCCCCTTGAAGCAGAGAATATGGCTTCTGCCCTGGTCCCTGTGTGGTGTGCAGCAATGGTCATTCACCCTCCGTGATGGTGCAGTGGCACTGGAAAGTTACCATTAATGGGGCAAGAAACAAAGCAGCTCTGCCTAAGAACCTGCGGCAGTGGATTGTCCAGTATCTCCATAAGAGTTTCCTGGAGATCTCTGAGGGAGATTCCCGTGAAATGAGGGAGTCAATCAACAGCCTATTCCGCTTATCAGACTAGACATGCGGTGGGAGACCAGCCTACTTTCTGCAACTCTCCTTCCCCTAACAACTCGCTTTAGTGATTCCCAAAATCAAATCCACTTGCCAGAGGCTCCTCGCCTGTTTCTGCTTTGCCAACATCTGACAGTTGTGATTGGCTAGCCTTCTCTGGGATAGAAAAGAGCTCCCGACTGCATGCATCTCTGACCTCCAAGTCATCCTCTGCCTTTGGGTCCCCCTCCACATACTCATCCAAGAGTTCCTCCTCCTGGCTTGGTCCACTTTGACTAGCACGTGAGCTACCAAAGTATCCAGAGTGGTCTTTGCAGCGGAGGTGGGGTCACCGCCAAGTATCGCATCCAGCTCTTTGTAGAATTGGAAACTCAGGGATGCCTCCCTTGCCTTGTGGTAGGTGTTCCGCAGCTCCTTCACTTTGACCCTGCACTGCAATGTGTCCCGGTCATGGCCCCTTTCTGTCATGCATCATGAAATCTTTTCATGGGTATCATAATTCCTACAACTGGAGCACAGCTGGGACTGGACAGCCTCCTCTCCCCAAATGCTGATGAGGTCCAGCAGCTCAGAGTGATCATCTGAGGGCAGGGCAGTAGAGTTCAAACTGATGACCAGAGAGGCGAGAACAGGCATTGTGGGACACCTCCTGTAGGCCAACTGCAGTGCTGTAATCGACCAGAGTGTAGCCCCGGCGCAGAAATCTGTATGCCTCTCGTTGGGGTGGGTTTTTTTACAGTGCTACAACTGCGCAGTTTCTGCACATTAAGTGGCTTGGCAGTGTTCACACCTCGGGAGTTACAGCACAGAAAACTGCTTTACTGTGCAGAAACTTGCCAGTGTAGGCAGGGCCTTATGTTTTGTAGCAACCCAACCAAGAGTGGTACCACTTATTTTGCATTTTGAATATCATCTAACCAGCACCCAATACAGTGATACTAATAATTAGTTGATATGAGAAACCTGCAAAAAATTATATACTATAATGCAAATATGACTCTTGAATTGTGAATAAAACATTGTGAGGCATGCTGTCCCTTAAAAATAAGCCTTGTTCAGTACATTTCCTTGAAAAAATAGGTTGCTCAATTTAGTGGCAGTCCTGAAATCAGTGTCATTTCCCATTTTGCCCTACCTTTCCCACTGCTAGAGAGAGAGTGGGAAGTGAGGGAAGGGTAGGCAACATTAACACCTGACACTTTCAATGATGGGTGCTCAAGGTGCCATAGGCACAGATATTACAGCTGTGAAAATGATGCTGAACAGAGGAAAAAAAAATGATTCTGAGCCTTGGATTAACTGAACTTGGCATTGCTGGTCATGGGAAGGAGAAATAGGTGTGGCAAGGCACTTGTATGTTATCTTTGATCATCAAGATTCTGGACCTGGGTGGGGACTAGTCTGTTCCCTCACAGAAGCTAGAGTTGCCCTCAGGTTGCTCTAACTTATTCTGTCACAACAGCCCATTGGGAGGGGTGTGACAACTGTGAATAGTTGTAGGGCACAGGCACTCGGTGCCATGCCCAGGTCATGCTCCATATTTGAGCTGTGTAATTTAGAGCTGATCTGCTGGTACTATTCCTCTTAGTGCATTCCTTTATGCTGGGGAATTCCCAAGTAGTCATAGGATTGCCAACTTTCCAGTTTCTGAAAACTGGACACCCCTCCTCCTGCTGGGGAGCTATGCCCCACCTGCCTGGTGCTCCTACTGGGGAGCAGGGTCAGGGCATGGGGGCTTCCCCCACTCCCCAGCTGGAACGTTGGGTGGTCAGAGTGGGTCAGGCATGGGGGTGCCCCAGTTGGCCAGAGCCGCTAGGCATGGGCCTTATTGGCCTATGGGCTAATCTGCTACTGGAATCCAGGAATGCTGACTCCCAGTCCTTCCCGCTGTAACCACTAGTCTCCACTCCCCTGCCAGAGCCAGGGAGAGAACCCAGGAGTCCTGACTCCTAGCTCCCAGGCCTCCAACACCAAGGCAAGGGACGGTCCCAAACACACTCAGGCACCCCCTGCGCTTCCAGATCTGTGGAACTGGAATTGGGCTGAAAACTGGACCATCTGGGGAACTCACCCCTTTGTTTGTAGCCACCCTCCCTTGGTAGCCACGACCTACTCGCCCTGTCTGGCTCCAGAAAACTTACATAGAAATATTGATTCTGGGCTCTCCCCACTTCTCCTGAGGGATATAATGAGCCCCCACTCCTGGTTCCTCTGCACCCGACAGTGAGGGGCTCTTGGGGCCCTGGCTCCTGGGCTACCTTGGCTGCAAAGCACCAGACCCTGCCAACTTCTGCCACCCAGAGCAAGCAGGCAACGGAGTTCCCAGGGAGCACTGCTGGGGGGGTGGCCGAGCTCCTACCTGGGTGGTGATCGTGCTGTGTACAGAGTCAGGACTAGCAGCCCAGCCCGGGCTGGCCCTCCAGGGGAAGTGGCCACACATAGCGCAGTGTGTCGAGTCCGGGCCCCTCTGGTACCAGGAGGGGGTGAGCAGAGCAGGGCCAGAAGCTGCTCTCCAAATGTCTCCTCTCCCTACATCTGCGCCCCACAGATAGTGGGCTGCCTCTTTCCTTCTCCTGGCCTCTCTGGCATGCTCGGGAAGCTTGCCCTCCCCTTGCCTGCTCTGCTCACAGTGCTGCTGTGAATATGGGGGCGCTCCCCTTCCTCAACCCTCTGCTAGCCCCCACCTCAACCAGAGCCACCTCCTCGGCCTATGAAAGGCCCTTATACATGCCACTGAGGCTCTCTCTCATCTTTCTGCCCTCTCGGCAGGGAGGATGATTGTGGTTACTCTGGTAACCAGACTTTTAGTGTCCAGTCAGCAGTGCTGACCGGATACTGCCAGGTTCCCTTTTCAACCGGATACCTGGCAACCATAAAGTCGTACCATTGTAAAGGAGCTACAGCAGAACCTAGACCTGAACCTAAAGAGCCAAACGTGGCCCAAAGGACAGTACTTGACTCCCAGCCTTAGATCATCCCTTGCTTTACCAATTGGTGGTCGTCTGTATTTTTTAAATATAAAAATGTATGTCTGATTTGTTTTGAAATAGTGCAGAGAACTTACTGGCAGCTGATGTGAAGCTCTCAGATTTTACCATTTGTAGGCAGGTATGAACCTCCTGACCTGAGGAGGGGAGTGTGGGATTCGAACTAATCCAAAATTTGTTGAATAATGTATCTAACTTCCCAATATTTTAAAACAAATTATCCAATTGATTCTTTTCACCCATTTTCTAGCTATTTGTCTACCATGCAGAGCAAATACTTCAGCAACCGTTATCTATTGGCAATAGAGAGTACCTGCACAGTACGTCAAATAAAATATCAAAAAAAGTTATATTGTTTTGCTCAGCTAGAGATGGGATATCTTTATAGTAGAGGTGCATATGTACCAAAACCCCACAATCAAATACTCCCAAACTTTACTGGGAAAGGGGAAGGAAGGGTAATAATCTGAACTCTGACCCAGATCTGATTTTTGGGGCTTGAGGCCATCTCCAGTTAATATCATAGAGAACCTGGGGAAGGTCATATTAGGAAAGTCCTGTTTGCCCTGATTCTTTCTCTGCTGCTGACTGTGGGAGGGCCAGGGGAGAGGGTAATCTGTTAATGAGTGGGGGCGGGGGGCAGCTTGCTGAGGCCTCTCAGACCCCAAAGGCGGATGGGCTTCCTTTCCTCAAACGCCTGGAAGCTGTGGTTATGCGCCAGGCAGAGTCTGGGGCGGCTGGGGAGGAGGCGGTATCTGTTGCTATTCAGCTTCGCAGGTTCATTAGTAGTCTCCGTGTGTGGCTCTGCTCGGAAGCAGGCACACAAAAGAGCTGGTCCCGCTCGGTCTGTGAAGAGCAGAAGGAGCGGCATAGTCCCAGCCCAGGTAAGGCGGGGGTAAAACCCCAGCAGACAGCCCTGCACTGGCACTTGCTAGGGCTTTGCTCCCAGAGGGGTCGGCAGAGAAAGGGACCGGCCGAGTGGGAGCCTTTGTGTCCCAGGCGCAGGGGGGGAGGAAGGAGCCGCTGTAGACACCTCCCCCGCTGGGAGCAGGATGCTGCAGTGCTGGCAGGGAAATAGTGTGTGGAAGCCGCTTGAGTGCCGTGCAGTGTGTTTGTGTGGGGGGAGGGAGTTAGATGCTGTAAGCAAGTCCCACTCCCCTACCCCAAGCTCCTTGCAGTTTGTATGTTTGTGTGGGGGGAGGGGACCAAACGCTGCATGCAAGTCCCATTCTGTTTGTGTGGCAGCTACTGTATTCAAGCCCACCCTGACTGAGCTCTTTGCAGTGTGTGTCTAGGGGAAGGGGACAGATGCTGGATGAAACTCCCACTCCCCTACCATGAGCTCCTTGCGGGAGGGTGAGAGGGAAGGGGCAAGATACTGCTTGCAAGTCCCACTCTCATACCCTAGCCCCTTGCCGTATGTGCTGAAGGGGGCGGGGGGCAGATGCTGCATGCAACTCCCATTCTCCTACCTCGAGCTCCTTGTCCTGATGGGATGCTGATAACAGGATATTGCATGTAGTCTCTCCCTCCCCCCCTTAACCAATTGACAAACCACATTTTTGCTCCAGCTAGTGGGGGGGAAATTAAGCTCCTTGAAAGGGGTCTGTGGGGCGGAGAATTGCCTGCAGTGCAACCCTTGCAGAGCGAGGATTTTGCTGCCACCAAATCTCATCCCCATTCTCTCGCTGTTGCGGGGGAGGAAACCAACCCTGCCAGCAGTGCAGAGAGAAGCCAGATTGGAAAGAGACTCCAGCAGGAAGAGTGTAATTTTACTAATATAGTTTATTTAATGTGTAGCAGCTGATGAGAGAAGGCATTGCTTGGTCGATCTGTTGCTATTGTCTGGAAAGGTGATGGTATTGATGGTATTTATATAGCTGTATCTGGTGCAGGGATAGATTTAGAAGATGTTCTCTGCCTGGTACAGAAGAGCTTTTCTTTCTTTCTATTGTGGTAACATAGTGGTGGCAGGGAAGCTTTAATGCAGCTGGCTCATTTCAGTCAGATGAGAACTGGAAATGGGAAGTCTGTCCAGAAAGTTGCTGCTGCTGGAATCACCTTTTTCTCTGACTGCAGTCAATGCTGTATTTTTTTTTTATTCTGTGCTTCTATCCATCCCCTACTAATTTATATATGCCATATTTTAGAGTGTGACTTTTACAATTTTTATTACCTCATTATCTAATATCTTGTCTGGAATGTGTGTATATGTACATGTGGAATGTTTATATAGTGTGTGTATGTATATTTAATTGTCAGTACCTAGCTTTGAAGTGTGTGTGTGTGTGTGTGTGTGTGTGTGTGTGTGTGTGTGTATATGTATGTATGTATGTATATCTCCACACATTGCTCATCTACAGTGCAGAAGAATTCAGAGTTAATTTGTCTTAAGATCAAAAAACACAGAAGAGAAGTCTTCATGTAATGCACACTTCTTAGAATTTATATTTGTTTCTGGTTTATCATGCCTCCAGAGTAGCAACAGAATTTGAGCTTTTGATCAACTTTCTCCCCCGCCCCCTTCTCCTTCATAATGAGGTCTGAAGGGAAAAGCTACTCAATTAAAAATTCTCCACTTCATTTTTCTTAGAGTAAACAATGTGATAAATTATAACATGATTTCCCCACCCCCCCACCCCCTTTACCAGCTTTTCTATGATCAGATGATGCATTTTTTGGTATTGCTAGAGGGGAAGAGGGAGTCCTGTGTGTATGAGGCTGTATGTTCAATAGGGAAGAATTGGCATGCTTTACCTTAACAATTGGCAGTCTGTATTTTTTTGATTTACAAAGTTAGGCCTTGGCTACACTGGCGCTTTACAGCACTGCAACTTTCTTGCTCAGGGGTGTGAAAAAAACACCCTCCTGAGCGCCGCAAGATACAGCGCTGTAAAGCATCAGTGTAAACAGTGCCACAGCGCTGGGAGCGCGGCTCCCAGCGCTGCAAGCTGCACCCGATGAGGAGGTGGTTTACGTGCAGTGCTGGGAGAGCTCTCTCCCAGTGCTGGCGCTGCGACCACACTCGCGCTTCAAAGCGCTGCCGAGGCAGCGCTTTGAAGTTTCAAATGTAGCCATAGCCCTAGTTTTCTCAGTACCCTTCTGTTGGTGGTTTTATATGAGCAAGGGCATAAAAGGAGAATTCAGTAAGATTTTCTTTTTCTTATTTCTATGTAATATAATCTTTATATAGGTATACTTTATAGTTGCTTTCTACTCTGCCTTGAGATAGTTTAAAAAGACCAACCATCTTATTTTTGCAAACAGGCCGTAGTAATTTAAGTGATGATTTTCAATTATCCTAGCCTGTCCAGAGATCCACAGAATATCACAGGAAATGATGGTGTTTTTGCAGGAGGGGTATTTTAGGCATTTAGTGAGTCTATTGCTCAACAAATCTTATTAGTTCTGCAAGTCAGTGGAACTATAGATAAAAGAAGGTAACAGCTACAAGGCATCTTAATTTAACTTGGATATCTGTAGTGTGCAGTATATTATGGCATCTAGTGATAAAATAGTAAAGAGTTTTTTGTAAATTGTTTAATATTCTTGTAGTTTCCCATGCGAGACTGTAAGAAGCCATCCAGGAGTTATGGCTATGATATGTGCAGATACTTGTCTACATCTTGAGTTTTCTGATTTTAGTCGACTGTACTGAGAAGCTATGTTTTGGAAATGAGTTCTTTTACTGATTGGGGTTAAAACAGAAAACTCTGAAACTGACACATCTCAATATGTCTGAGTTGTACAGACCTTTCTTAGGATGATACAGAGAATTACATATGTTTTTTCTCCTATTCCTTCTGCTGTATTTAACTTCATCTTGTTACTATGGATAGGTGGGAAAAACAGCTGCCCTGACACTCTTTGTGTTAGTACATCTGCTGGTCTCTATGGATGGGTTTCTTTCTTGCAGACCTGCTCTTCGTAGGCTCTGGCTTCTTGAGACATAATCTTGCATTTTCTAGTATATTAGCCCCTCTTCTTTCTGTTTTTAAACTAGTGTTGCTGACTAGAAGCAACCTCATTCATGTCAAAAAGAGGCAAACCAAATTAATCATAACCTTTTCCCCTTCCCCACTTGCTGCTTCTTACCTTTTAAAGTAATTTTAAAATGTTTAGAAAACACCATTGCCACCATTGGTGTAGGATGGATGCTCTAGATGAGAGGAGCAAAGAGTCCTGTGGCACCTTATAGACTAGCAGATGTTTTGGAGCATGAGCTTTAGAGGGTGAATATCCAATTCATTGGATGCATGTAGTGGAAATTTAGATGAGAGAAGTTGAATGAGCTGTGTGATGGGAACTCTTCAAAACTGAGCTCAGTTTTGGGGAAACAAACTTGTTTGGAGATGGAAAATAGCGTAAAAATATGCCAGGATTTGCCTTCCTGTATCATTCTGCGTCTGTTGGAGGTAGAGCACAGATGTCACAGACTTTCACCCACTATGCTTGATGAGGGTCCGGGCATGTGCCAAAAAAGGGCTTTTGCTTTTCACAGCAGGGAATATAGCTTTGGTTAAATCTGCCCAAATAGCATATCTGAGAATGTTTGTTTGTTTCTCACTGCTTTTGATTTTCTACCCCCTCCCCTCATCCTCCCATCAACAAAGGCAACTTCCCCAACCTAGTGAAAGGATAGATTGTTTCTGCATGATATGTACTATAGCTTATGTGGAGACACATGCAACATTAAGCTTTTGTTTTTTTCCTTAAAGAAACGTAGTGGGATGGTCTCAAAGTTCATGCCCAAGCTGTGGTTGGTCAAAAGAGTTAGTTCTAATAAGCTTCAAGCACCTAACTTTCAGCTACCAGCAGCTTATGCTACAAGGCAGGAGACACCAACATTACTAAGTTTCTTTATTTTTGTAACACTTATTTTTTCCTGTAATCCTTTCATCCTTTTCCTTTCTTATATATAGGGACTTGCTTAAAATACATTAAAAAATTATTCAGAGATCAAGAGAGACAAATGACATAATAGGTAGATAAATTGCCTGACTTTTGGAGGCATTTATAGCTCAAAATAGGAAAGTTTTCCTTCCTCCTCTTCCATCTTTAGCTGAAGGAAAAATGGAAAAAAAAATATATCGAATAAAATTAATTAACATTAAAATGCATGAACTGGGGGGACTCTTGGGTCCTCATCATGATATCTGATCTGTGTTTCACTCTGGTCCACCTTCACCAGATTGTAGGATTGAGACTTTTGTTTGAAATGTGTAGCTCTTGCATTAGTAATATTCTTGTGATTCTCAGTGATACTTCAGCAAAAATCTTATTGCAGGTACAAGTTGATCCTGTATTTCAGGTACAGAGTTCAAATCCTGTTTAGGTTATGTTTTTATGTTTTAAAAAAATCATATTACTCTGCTCTGTGTCAAGTTTCAACAATTATCTTTATTATTCCAAAATATTTATTGACCAAAAATACTTTTTATTTTCATTGAAGAACCAAAATAGAATGTATGCAGCAGTCTATACTCCCCAGGACATGAAGAGTTTGTGTGTACCCACTACTATTCAGCTTCTTCTGACAGCCCCTGAGGACTGTTCCCTAAGGACGTGTGTGAAGATAGAGAGGGGAGTTTGAAAATAGGGTTCAGGTAGCCTTGTCTGGGTGTCTCAGTATATCCAGATAACATTCTTGTAAACGTTTATCTAGATAAATTTCTGGATAATTAGCCAAACACCAACACTTGTGAAAATACTCTGACGTCCACCAGAATGCACCCCAGGCCTGCCATTTTATCTGGAGAATTGTGCTGGGGATACTCATCTTTGAGCAGTTGGCAACTGTTTGAGAATAATTTGTGTCTAGAAGTTTATTACTAACAACTTGGATAGTTAAGTGATTATGAGCCATCCAGGTACCCAGATAAGGTTTTATCACCTGTGCATTAATAGCTTGTCTCAACTTTAACAAAAGTCAGTGCTCATTGGCATGTTTTTTTCATTGTATTTATTTAACTTAATGGGCTCTCTCTGGTGTCTGGTATTGTACTGTGGGAGATGCTCAAAGGCACAGGGCAGTTCATTGTGCATCTGCCACTGACTTTCAGTGAGAGTTAGATGCCACATCATGTCTTTGAAAATCTCCCCCTCATCTTTACAGTTTCCCATAATCAATTTTGGATGTTGTGTATTAAAGTTTTGATTGAGACTTTTCTACCTGAGCAATTGCGTCTAATAAAATGCTACTTTGTCCTCTTATAATGCCTTTTTGCCGAAGGATCTCGCAATCACTACAGAATAGGGGTCTGGCCCTGCAAATCTTTCCCTCATGGAATTCTACACATAGAAAGATGGGCATTGCCAGATCCAGTCGTATGGTATTTTTGAAGTAATTTCAGTGAGTCTTGCCTCATTATAAAGCAGAGGTCCCCAAACTGTAGGATGCACCCCTTTTGGGGGGGGTACAGAAGAATGTTCAGGGTGGATGCAGCTAGAGTTGCCAATTTTGGTTGGACATATTCTTGGAGGTTTCATCACATGACAAAATATTTAATTAAAGATTAATCTCTAATTCCTGGAGACTCCAGGACTATCCTAGAGGGTTAGGTGTGGCTGGGACCTGGGACAGCCCCCACAGGGGATGGGGAGGGATTGCCACCAAGCTCCACTCCTGGCCCCACACCCCCAGCTGTGGCTCCTGCCTTGGCCCCCTTACTGCTGTCCACATTTCCCCTGCTGCCAGCCCTGGTTCAGGCATGGACAGGGTGAAGGGGGGCCATGAGGTAAAAAGTTTGGGGACGACTGTTACAGAGGTTGGATTTGCCCCGCTAGGTGTGTCCCATAGCACACTTGTAAGGTGGCCAAAGGAAATGTTGTGCTCACTGACTAACACTGAAATGCAGTCACCTCTGCTGTGAAACAAAGCAGCTGCAGCTTACAGCAGCCTTATAGAACAGGTTTTAGGGCATGAAGTGAGGAAGAATAACAACACTGTGCCCAATTGAAATGGCCAAGGAGTATTTAGGTAAGCAGAGGGTTATAGGCTACAATGGAATTGGTTGAGGCAGGAAGGGGGAGAAATGCTGATCCCTTCTTCAGTGGCATTTAAGACTTCAAATTAGGTTGTCCAAGAAAACATTTTTTTAGGGTGGGTGGCAGGGATGGCTTGGTCCCATTCTTTCAAGTAAATTAAAATGAGATATTGTTGCTGCTTTGATTGTGTAAAAAGCATTTCTCTGCTGCTTCTGCTTTTGTTTATGTGGCTGACAGCTAAATGATGATCTTTGATCACGGCCTTTGGTGCACTGGCCTGACTTGCTGCTCAGTGTACACGGTAGATACCCTGCAAATAAACCTCTAGCCTCAAAGGTGTCATCAAGAGCCTAACGTTGCCTCTTGGGGATTTGAATAGTAAAATGTCTTTCAAAATACACTTTGTTTAATCCTTTTCTTGTTTGAAATCCAAACTCTAGCTTACGGTTGTGCCCAACACAATGCACCACATGGAGTGGGGTGTGTGTGTGTGTCTTAACATAATTTGACAACCCGTATAATGTCTTTTTGCCCAAGGATCTCACAATCAGGCCAAATTCCAGCCATCCAGTATAGAGCTGATTCTTTAGCCTTGATCTCAAAAACTCCTAAAACTGTTTTTCATCCCTGCATGATGCCAACAGTTGTCCCAGATTCTAAGTCTACTATGTCAGTAAAGAGTACAAGGTTTCTTGTCCTGCATAAATGTGTTGTACATTGATTGGTACTCAGCTGCAGACATGTCAGTGCATACACAGTAATAAACTTAACCTTCTATAGAGAAACAAAGTGTGTGAGGTAATATCTTATATTGGACCAACTTCTCTGAGAGAGAAAAGCTTTTGAGCCACACACAGCTCTTTTTCAGGCCTGTGTGGCTTGAAAGCTTATCTCTTTCTCTCCAACAAAAGTTGGTCCAATACAAGATATTACCTTACCCATCTTGTCTCTCTGATATCTTGGGACCATCATGGCTATAAGTACACTGCACTAGCCTTCTGTATGCATTTCTGAGACACTGCAATAGCCCCTCTAAAGTCTGTCTTTTATCCTAACATAATATGTCAAGATTAAAGCTATTCTTGGCCTGCAAGTTCAAGTAGGTGTGGTTTAAAAAAATACAACCCTCTAAATCTAGAAGCAAATGCTTAGCAACTGTAAGCAGTATATGATGAGGTGGCAAACTTTGGATCTCCTTGTTGCATTTTATGGAGCAGTTGTATTAGCAACATCTTGTGGACACATGGTGCCATAGGGAAGTTCTGCAGATCCCTTACAGTGGTTCTTATTCCTTGCAGCTCTTTAACAGGTCTGATTTCTGCCTCCAGTAGAGGCAGGCTGGGAGCGATCACATCCCTGAAATCCAGCCAGTGTAAATTGACCCCAGTTGCTGCAGGAAGGCTTTACCAGAGGTTCTGCTCAGAGCAACAAGAGAACAAAAGAACCAGAATGGATCCTCTTTATTAAATTCTAAGCATTACTGGGTTGTTACTTAGCCTTGGGGCTCTGCGGCAAACACCTCCTTCTTGAGACAGCAGGTTCCAGCACAACATGTTTGGACAGGTCTCTCTGGCAGGAGCACTTCATGGACAACCAGAGGGATAGAAAATTTGACAGAAATGCCTGGGCTAATTGGAATTCTCCTAAACATTATAGGTTGGCTGTTACCACACCTGCTGGACTAATGGGACCCTGCTCATGCTGCAGGTTGGTCATTGCCACACTATTTTCTCTACCCCTTTCCTCCAGAGCTAGCTATGTGGATGAGAGGAAAATGTCCCAGACATGGAGGAATGAGCAGAGGATAAGGAGCCTCTTGGCTCACTGCTTATTTCTGACTATTTCCCCATACCCTTTAACACAGTGTGAATCAACCTTTATGTAACCCTGCTTCACTCACTGTGGGATTCAGTGATTTGAAATATCTGCCACATGTGAAGGCTTCCCTGCACCCCTTCCTCAAACACGCTTAGGGATCACCTATAAAGTTTTAAGGAACCCACCTAGGAATCATCTCAAGGGTGAACATTTCTCGTGTTCCACTTATTTCTATAGCACAGACATGGGGTTAGAATTCACCAAGGAAGAACCTCAGAATCAATGTTTTGAAGAGTAATTTGAAAGCATTCTCAGGAGTATTGTGTGGACCCTGTATTCCTTCATATAAGCTTTCTGTAAAAGGAAATGTGGGGGAGAAGGGGAGTTAATCCATTTGCAAGAAACCTGTTCTGATTGGCATCAACTGTTGGGAGTATCAATCTAGTGTCTGGTTAAAGACATGGCAAGTCATTAGTTAAAATAATATAATAATAAAAGCAAGGTCACTTCAGCAGCGCTGCTTAATCTGCTGCCTCCATGTCTTGTGCAAGAGCCAGGCCTGCATGATCAGACTTCTGTTGTGAGATTGCATCCCCACCTCCCCTGTTCTCCTGAGATTTACAGTAAGAGCAATGAGCTGTAATTGTCTCTCAACCACAACACCAGCTCTGCCTGATGCCGTGGAAAGCCAAACCCCAGGCAGTTGGTAGCTTAAGCGTCCCATTGGGCAGGTGTTGCAATGACTACAAATAGATTTGTCATGGGAACCCCATTTAAAAAAAATCTGAGGCCTTGCAGCTCAAAAAGAAATTTAGAATTTATGAGTACTGAAAATCCTTTGATCCAGCCTAAAATTAGTGGAGGTATGTCCAGCTTCCTGATTTAAATACATTGAGTAGCATGAGAGGCATCTGTGTATCTCCTTCTTTCAAAGAAGCATGACTGCAACCTCACTCTGTAAGGTAGTCCCCCAAACAGAGGGCAACTAGCAGGAAATTTCAAAGTGTTTCTTTGAAAGTGTGCAGTACTACAGCAAGAGAGTGACTCTTAGGCAGAGACATATAGCTTGGTTTACATCTTAGAAGTAAATGCAATTCCAAAACCAATTTTATTGACCTCCTTCCTCTTCCTCCAACTGATTTGAAATATCAGAATATGAAGACTGCAGAATGCCAGTCAATCCCACAGAGAACAAGAAGACTTAGCACTCTACTCCATCCTCTTCCTAGTGCCCAAGCATTCAGAAGACAGAAGTGCACTCAACCAGAAGCTCTTGAACAGACTCCTTCAGAAGTCATAATTAAGGGATGGAGACCCTAAATTCCACCTTAGCAGCAGTTTACAAAGGACTTTTTTTTTCTATCAATAGATGTAGAGAACACCTATCTACATATTATTATATGCACCTTCCAGAAGATAGATCTCTGCCTCACATGCAGCAGACAATGCTACTAGTATGCTCCTTCACCTTTCAGCCTACCTGCCTTTCGAGGGATGTTTTCCAGAATGCTAGTTAATATTGCAGATTCCTTGGGAAGAAAACAATTAATGTATACCCATTCTAAGATTATGGTCAAAGGTGCACTCTTCTTGGAAAAGGCTCACCTGAATCAGATGAAGTCCACATTTAAAGTGTGGGCTACTCTAGCACTTTCGTTGAAGTATTTCCCATGTACAGAAAAGCAAATACATGATTATGATCATAGTCAAACATGATTGTTTGTAAAGAATTCTATCTACACTGGAACACTTTATTGTTCTATACTCGTTACAATCATATTAGCTAAAACTGCTTGCTATTACTCTCTAACGGATCAAGCACAGTCAGTTTCTAATTGCTGGCTTGAGTGAGGATGCAAAACCTTCCATCTATTTCTGTGCAAACTGTTTCAAGTGTGGTTACAAGTACAAATGTATGGTAGGCGCTAAAGGATAGTTCAGCCAAGGGTACAAATATTTCCTTTATAAATGATCCATAATGGGGAAGAACTAAAAGCTTTATTTGGTTCCAGACTTTTACTATGCAGCATGATGCATTTGTTGCTATTCCACCAGAACTACTTGCCTACATATTTAAATTTCTCCTAAAGATATTGCAGGCTTTCTAAAATGTAGTTGTTATAAGAATACATGAAAGTATAAAGTAACCTGACAAACTATAAATCTTGCCATTATTCTGTTCATGTGGTGTTGACCTGTGTGATTCAGCAAATTGATTTGTTTCTTCTTTTAAATATGGAGTGAATAAAGCAAGGGAAATATGGAAACCTAACTTCTATTTGCCTATGTAATAAAGAATATGTATTAAAAGGACCAAAAGAGAATACAAATTACAGCTTTTATTGCTGGTGGGAAATGCATAGCTTTCTTAGTCTGTACATGACCCTCTTATTATCCTTCAGAGTCAGTGAATACATTTTGATACAGCCTTACAAAGGAGAATCAGAGCACAACAGTGTTTTTCTTCTTGTAAAACCTAGATTGTGGAGGTGGGGAGAAGGTCTGGTGTTTCTGCCTTTTAAAAAGGAAATGTATTCTCGTTTCAAAACACTGTTAACTGTACTGTAGATAACTCTGGATTACAGATAAGGCAGGTTTAAAAATTTTATCTCTGTGATACTCTGTGACAGTTAGTCTGTCAGTGTAGCTTTAATTATGCACAACTACTTGACGTATTATGGCCCGAGAGATCAGAGCTTTGGCATTTTGGATGATAAATAGGGAAGGAATTCTGTTGCTGACTGGATGTTTTACAGCCCATGTTACAGCAGTGGCCCAAACAATAGAGAGGAGGAACAATTTTTAGTACGTATTGTAAAGAAGAACATGAGAATGGCCATATTGGGTCAGACCAATGGTCCGTCTAGTTTAGTGTCCTGTCTTCTGATAGTGCCCATGTGCTTCAGAGAGAATGAACAGAACAATTATCTAGTGATCCATCACCTGTTGTCCACTCCCAGCTTCTGGCAGTCAGAGGCTAGGGACACCCAGAGCATGGGGTTCCGCCCTTGACCATCTTGGCTAGTAGCCATTGATGGACCTATCCTCCATGAATTTACCTAATTCGTTATTGAATCCATTGGTAGTTGTGAACTCACAGAAGGGGCATTTGGTCTCCTCTCTGACTCAAATGCCATGAGTGTTGTCAGGAATCTTTCAGCTCCTTGATACTATTGATCACTTGGTTCCTTCTCAGAAAACTTGCCCTGAACGTACAGGAAAATGTCATCTATCAGCAACATACATCTTAAATCAGTTGTTTTATAATGAAGAGGTATTCTTTTGTACTTGAGGTGGTAGGAGAAAATCTCACTCTAATCTCCTCTGAGATAGTAAGAACAATGTGTGGGTATTGTGATGTTCTCTTTCCATTATCTGTGTAAAAAGGCTCACCTTAGGGTGTATGTTTTGTTTATGGGTTGTGGTTTTTTTAAGCAATTCTGTTACTGTAAATAGCTGTAGAATAGACCATGATCTCTAAAGCATGTGTTTTGGTTGAGTCGTCCCCCATTTATTATGCTGCACATCATAACTGGAGCCATCAACTAACAGCTGATCTAATTAGAAATAATGATTTGAACCAAAAAAGCTATTAAGATTATTTTACTCTGGGGAAGAACAGCTTAGCATCAGTTTTATTTCAGCATGAAATGTATATGTTGGTGTATTAATTCTTTTGTACTGATGTGCTAGATAGTATTACCTAGCTCTTATAGTGCTTTTCATTACTAGATCTCAAAGCATTTTACCAAGAAGATGGTAATCATCATTATCCTCAGTTGATAGCTAAGGTGTGAAGTGGCTTGACCAAGGTCATGCATTAGACCAGTGGCAGAGCTGGGATTGGACTCCAGATCTCCTAAGTCCCAGTCCAGTGCTCTGTCCATTAGGATACATTTAAGTGGGGCTTTATTTTGGCTTTTCTAGCTAGCATCCCTTCTAATGGGAGAGTAATAGAATTAATGGACTAACTTTCTCTCATACAAATTCCTTTTGTAAGTTCTATACAAGTACACTTTACTGGATGAATACAGTTTACTAGGCTTTTGGAGAGAACAATGCATATGCTTGCTAGAGGTTGATATTAGGGGAAACAAACAGCTGTTTTATATATCATGATGCTAAAACTTTGTGGAGGAAAAGTTTTCTGTGACTGTCTTTTAAAAAACTTTATCTAATACAACACTTGAGCTAGGTTTTATTTCTGAGCCTGTATTCAGATCTAAAAAAACCAAGTAGTGTAGACAGCTCTCACTTTAAAAACACCAAATATCACAAGACTTACCATACTTATTGTCCCAGATATTGGAATCATGTGAATATGTGAAAACAACGAAGATTTCTTGTGGCACCTTAGAGACTAACAAATTTATTTGGTCATAAACTTTTGTGGGCTAAAACCCACTTCATCAGATGAATGGAGTGGAAAATACAGAGGCAGGTATAAATACACAGCACATGAAAAGATGGGAGTTGCCTTGCCAAGTTGGGGGTCAGTGCTAACGAGCTAATTCAATGAAGGTGGAAGTGGACTATTCTCAAAAGTTGACAAGCAGGGAGGAAAATAATTTCTGTAGTGCTAATGAGTTAAATGTTATCAGGGTGGCCCATTTAAAAAAGTTCACAAGAAGGTGTGAGTATCATCAAGGAGGAATCACTTTTTGTAGTGACCCATCCACTTCCAGTCTTTCTTCAGGCCTAATTTGATGGTGTCCAGTTTGCAAATTAATTCCCGTTCTGCAGTTTCTTTTTGGAGTCTGTTTTTTGTTGTTGTTGAAGTCTGTTATTGAGTGTCCAGGGAGATTGAAGTGTTCTCCCACTGGTTTTTGAATGTTATAATTCTTGATGTCAGATTTGTGTCCATTCATTCTTTGGCACATGATAGCATATATCACATTGGTAGATGTGCAGGTGAATGATCCGCTGTTGGTTAGGTCTTATGATGGTGTCTCTTGAATAGATCTGTGGACAGAGTTGGCTCTGGAGTTTGTTGCAGGGTTTGGTTCCTGGGTTGGTGTTTTTTGTTGTGTGGTGTGTAGTTGCTGGTGACTATTTGCTTCAGATTGGGGGGCTGTCTGTAAGCGAGGGCTGGCCTGTCTCCCAAGATCTGTAAGAATGATAGATAATCCTTCAGGATAGGTTGTAGATCCTTGATGATGTGCTGGAGAGGTTTTAGTTGGGGGCGGTAGGTGATGGCTAGTGGCGTTCTGTTACTTTCTTTGTTGGGCCTGTCCTGGAGTAGGTGACTTCTGGGTACCCTTCTGGCTCTGTCAATCTGTTTCTTCACTTCCCCAGATAGGTATTGTAGTTTTAAGAACTCTTGATAGAGATCCTGTAGGTGTTTGCCTCTGCCTGAGGGATTGGAGCAAATGTGGTTGTAACTTAGGGCTTGGCTGTAGACAATGGATCGTGAGATGTGATCTAGATGGAAGCTGGAGGCATGTAGGTAAGTGTAGCGGTCAGTAGGTTTCCGGTGGTGTTTTTGTAACCATTGTTTATTTGCACTGTAGTGTCCAGGAAGTAGATCTCGTGTGGACTCCTCCAGGCTGAGGTTGATGGTGGGATGGAAATTGTTGAAATCCTGGTGGAATTCCTCAAGGGCCTGCTTTCTATGGGTCTAGATGATGAAGATGTCATCAGTGTAGCAGAAGTAGAGTAGGAGCATTAGGGGATGAGAGCTGAGGAAGCATTGTTCTAAAACAGCCATAAAAATGTTGGCATATTGTGGGGCCATACGTGTACCCAAAATGTCACAACCACCCTATACTGGAAACCTGCTGACCGCTATACTTACCTACAAGCCTCCAGCTTTCATCCAGATCGCAGTCAGCATGGAGACCAGCAATAGCAAAGCTCAAAAGTGAATTTTCAATTATGTAAAATTGAAAATTTGCAATTTTATACATGTAATCCCTTTGGGATTTAGAGGGAATGGTCCCTTGAAATCTTTTGAGGGGAGCTGATTGTTCCAGGAGGAAATGCTGATTTGGGGGTGGAATGGGGAGTGGGGCAGAGAGAGAGGGGAGAATAACAGGATGTGTGTGTGTGTCTGGAGCTCCAGAGAGAAGGGTTGCAGCAAGCAGGCCCTCAGAGTATGAAGAAGCAAAGAACCTGCCTGAAGCCTGGGAGGGACAGAGCAGCTGATTGGGGACACCCTAGGACAGGATCCAGGAGGAGCACTGTGCCAGGGAGGAATCACCTGAGAAGGACAAACTGGAGCTGGATACAGTATCATTGCTGCCTAGAGCTGTATGGGGTTGTGACTTTGCATCTGGAATAAGGATGGAGGCTGTTAGCTAGTTAAGTGGGGAGGTTAACACTCTGTGTGGCTTTGCAGAGAACAGCAGAAGAGGACTCCGGAGAGGTTTGCTGGTAAAGTTTACTGGTGCTAAAGATGACCAGGAGCATCTAAGACTCACCACTGGACTGGAACTTTGCTTAGGATTCCTGAACACTTTGTGTAGACACATAGTGCAGTGTCCTTTGGGGCCTTGTGTTGGATGCAGCCTCCCTCTAATTTCCCCTGTTGTCTTTTGCCTTTCATCTCTCGGTAAATAAGTATTTCCTCTCCTATATTCATTGTAGTCTTCCCGTGTGTGTGTGTTCGCTCTGGGGGGGTTTGGAACAGGTGCCCTGGGATGTAAGGGACTTTCACTGCTACCTTTCTTCAGGGGCCTTTTCTTGGCCAAAGCTGCCTGCAGAGCAGACTCCATGTTGACCATGAGGGCGCTAAAGTTACATACATATATTGCAAATACAAATACCATGTGGTTAACCTACACAACATAAATCTTGAATGTTGCATTGAATTGTGCATTATTAATAATATTATATATTATGGTAAAGCCAAGGGACCAATCAAGAATGGGCCTTCAGTGCTGAGTACTGCACGAATACAGAGTAGTAGACAATCAAGCCCTGAAGAGCTTACAATTAGGGCTGTCAAGCAATTAAAAATATTAATCGTGATTAATCGCACAGTTTAAAAAATTGCAGTTAATTGCACAATTAAACAGTAATAGAAAACCATTTATTTAAGTATTTTTAGATGTTTTCTAAATGTTCAAATATTGATTTCGATTACAACACAGATAAGGCAGCATCGGTCCACACTGCTTTGGATTGTTATCTAGCAAAACCCATAATCAGCATGGACACGTCCTCTGGAATGGTGGTTGAAGCATGAAGAGGCATATGAATGTTTAGCATATCTGGCACGTAAATACCTTGCAATGCCAACTACAATAATGCCAGTGAATACCTGTTCTTGCTTTCACGTGACATTGTAAATAAGAAGTGGACAGCATTACCTCCTGTAAACGTAAACAAACTTATTTCTCTTGCCGATTGACTGAACAGGAAGTAGGACTGAGTGGACTTGTAGGCTGTGAAGTTTTACATTGTTTTGTTTTTTGAGTGCAGTTATGTAAGAAAATTAAGTACATTTGTAAGTTTCACTTTCATGATAAAGAGATTGCAGTACAGTACTTGTATGATGTGAATTGAAAAATACTATTTTTTATCATTTTAACAGTGCAAATATTTGTAATAAAATTATAATATAAAGTGGGCACTGTACACTTTGTATTCTGCATTGTAATTGAAATAAATATATTTGAAAATGTAGAAAAACATCCAAAAATATTTAATACATTTCAATTGGTATTCTATTGTTTAGCAGTGCGATTAAAAAATTAATTGCCTTTTTTAATCTCAGTTAATTTTTTTAGTTAATCATGTGAGTTAACTGTGATTAATCGAGAGCCCTACTTACAATCTAAATATACCTCTTTGTCCTGGCTATCGTAATCTGTTTGTCCTTTAAATGATTGTTATAGATTGTCCAATTTAATATAATCTACCATTGTCATAGGAGATGTGGCATCACATTTTTCCCTTCATTTTTTTTTTCAGAAAGGTGCAACATCAACTATTTCTTTTAATTTTGCTTTTTGATCTACTTAGAACGGTGGTTTTTAACCTGTGGTCTGCAGCCCCCTTGGATGGAAACCTGTTGGTCACCCTGTTCCTCACCCTTTTTTTTTTTAGTTAAATTATTTTATATTGAACATGAGGAATGGATAAATTTGTAAATTCACTGTTGAGTTTCACTGATACAGATTTAAGGGGATTATTTATGCAGTAGGATTTAATATCTGTCAACATGCTGCTCATTTGCTTGATATCACTAGGGACAGGTTCTTTTATTTGCAATTTATAAATCTTCATCTTCAGACACTCAGCTTTTCACAGAGAGCTGAATGTTTGAAACATCCTGCAGTTACCATACTCTTAATGCCATAAATTTTATCTCAAATGGACTGTGACAGTGTTCGTACGACCAACATTATATGAATTTTATATATTAAAGGCCCAATTTTTTTCCAATTCTTTATTTAAATAGAATAGCTAAAGCTACCCCAGTGGGTTGGCAAGGAGTGATCTTGGCTCTCTCCCTGAATTTGGTTGTGGTTATTGAAGAGTGATGTCTTCTTTTATTCCCTTTGTTGACCAGTTTGTGGATTTGGATTTTCTATGTGCCTGGAGTTTAGTTAGGTAATGTAGTAGTGGGTGTAGAATTAAGGGTGAATGAGAGACAAATGCTTGATCTTCACAGAATTCTAACAGTTAAAAATGAAAAAGTACTTTTACATTTTCTACTTGGTCTTTTTGTCTAATGAGCCCTCAAACCCTAACATGTCAGCAGGGATAGGACTAGGACCGTCATCATAAAAGCCCTCAGCTAATTGAAATATGAAGTTAGAAGCAGTAATGGAGTCTTAGGCCTTGGCTACACTGGCGCTTTACAGCGCTGCAACTTTCTTGCTCAGGGGTGTGAAAAAAACACACCCCTGAGCGCTGCAGTATACAGCGCTGTAAAGCGCCAGTGTAAACAGTGCCACAGCGCTGGGAGCGTGGCTCCCAGCGCTGCAAGCTAATCCCCACGAGGAGGTGGAGTACCTGCAGCGCTGGGAGAGCACTTCAAAGTGCTGCTGCGGCAGCGCTCCCACGGCAGCACTTTGAAGTTTCGAGTGTAGCCAAGCCCTTATTCTCTGTGCAAACAAGCTACTAGAGGAGGATGCAACATACTTAGCTAATATGTTTGCAGGTGTAACGCCTTACAGTGTACTCTATTAGTGGTTTATTCATTGTAGTCTAGTTTTAACAGTCAAATGATAGGACTTCTAACATTTCTCTTAGGAGAATATTCCTCAGTGTTCTAGATGGAAGAGCTGGTGTTTACACCTTCATTTTTTTTTCTTTTTCTTTGCCAGGGGTCTCCTCTGCTCAGTTGCTTCCTATCAGATTATACTGGAGCTGTAATTGCTGGTTCCAGAGAGGAGCTCTCCAAGACTTCCCATGCAGTAAGTGAAGACCTTGTAATGCAGGATGCTTAAATCATTAACATGCAAGAGTAAAAGATTAAATCAAAACTTGAGTCTCTTGTGTGAAATTCCCTGTCTGATTTAGCCAAATCTTTATGCTGTTTTTAAAAGGACGCCACCAATTCCTTTGTAGTTAAAGCTTTACATCTATTTTATTTGTACTCCACTGCAGTGCTTAGATTCCAGGGTGATGGGGAAACATAGAAATGCTTAAGACATTAATAGTGTTATCTCGTTAATAGTGATATCTTCTTAGAAATTTGAAAACATTATTTTTTCCCTTGTATTTTTCTCTTATTCTATTTGGCAAGTACTGTAGTATGCTGTGTTTCAAGTGCTGCATGAGCTACTCTAGATTGCTTTGAGGCTCCGAATTCAGTTGGTTTATAATCAAATGACCAAATGTCTTCAGTGGCTCATTCTGTGCTCGGATGCTGTGGACTGCCAAAATGCAACCCAGGAATGTCACACAATCTTGATTTTTTATAAGACCTCAGTGCCCTATGGTTTTAGTCAGGGCACATGCTGGCTCAGTTTTCTTCAAGCTGTGAAGAGCTGCTGAAAGCTGCAGTTTCCCTTTTCAAGCTTAATGTCACTTCCTTTGCTATTAAACCAGGACTGTAGAGTATGTTATAACTTGCAACATACTGCAGTTTCAAAGCTTGTAGACATTTTTTATTTGTAATTCCCCAAGATTATAAATATTTTATGGTACTGCCTTCTATGTCCCATCGCCATTCTCTCTCTATCTTATATGATCCTGGAAGGCTGTGAACCAGAATAGTGCCACTGCATTGGGGTTCCAGGAAGAGGAGAGCAGGTGTGCAGGTGATCTTCACACCTGGAACGTCCAGGAGCTGTCCTTGTGTACCATCTCCACAAGTTCCCAGTATGAAAGGAGGCAAGGAGTTCTGGAGGCAGAGCTACAGATTACACAGATCCAGTCACTGATCTTTTGTTTGTTTGTTTTATGTTTGGGTGTAGAGCAGCCTGAGGTAAAGATTACATACATCTCAATGGTGTCTACCAAATATACTATCTGGAAATATGTTCAGTTTTAGTGTAGGGTGTCTCACTGAATTCACCCAGTTTAGAATCGCTCAGTTTTGCATCATAATCTCAAAGCTTGGAACTAAAACTTTTTTTCATAAGGCATCTTGTACTACATAGAGGGGTATCCTCAGGGCATTGTATACTTTAATATTCCATCCATAGTTGTAGCTAGTAGTTAATTTATCTCATTTTGCAGTGAGTGGCAAGAGGCTAGATTACTGATTTGATAATCAAACCTGCATCATGTTCATAGATACAATGAAGCGGAGGCATTAATGCACTGCTGACCACATTTTGCTGTTTCACCTGGAAGGTGTTTTGGTGCTGGTAAAATTCGTTCATTTGTGGACAAAAGAATTCACACCACTGAACAGTAGCAATACTTTAATTTAGCTAATTAAACTTTTATGGGTGGCACAGATATTTACTTTATGCCCCTTTCAAAGTTTGGCAAAGGGAAATAAAAACTCTCAAGGGTTGGTTTTGCTGCAGTCTGTCATATCTTGTTAGAATATTTCCAACTCCTACTGATTTAAAACAACACAAGCCAAACTTCCCTTTTTTTTTTTCCTGAATAAAGGACAGGAAAGAGTGTACAGTAATCACAGCCAATGAGTAAATACTATAACTGAACTAAATACTCTTCTCTAGGTTATGTAGAAACTGTATCAAATAAGTATCTCTACCAATAATTAGCTCCTGCCTCTTGGGAAAAGCCTTCAGGACAATACTGGGGGAAATGCTCAGAAATTTTAATAACCTTTCTGGTATGCAGTTATCAGATGAAACAGAAATAAATACAAGTGTATGGTTTCCTAAGGCCACTTGTCAAAAATATGGGAGAGGTAGGGGTGTGTGTGTGTGTGTGTGTGTGTGTGTGTGTGTGCGCGCGCACAAGGCAAAGAGCTGCACCTGAGCAAATGGCTACTCTGTTCCTCATGTTGCTCACCACCAGCTGCTTCAGGCATGTCTCTCCAGATACTCCTGTAGTTGGACTGGAATTAAATACTTTCCAACAAAATAGCCGCTGTGCACCAAAGGCTTCAGTGTTGCCAATCTAAAACATTTTTAAAAAATGAGATTTCTAAAAATAATTTTTGGGTTCCTTCCCTTTGTTTTCTGGTTTATGACCCGTTAGGGTTCCTCTGTTTTTTAAAGCTTTTCTCTGCACCATGAGAACTAGCAATTTCCCTTTTTAATGAAAGGTGAGATTCTCATGTGATCATGACACTCCAGGACCTGTGGATTTAAAAACGAACCCAGCAGATAGTGTGAGACTTTGATAATATCACAAGACTTGCCAAAACTGCATAGGGAAGCCTGCTGTTGGCTACACCCAGTTTCTACCTTCACTGCCTGTTTGCCGTCTTTTGTGCCTGATTCTAGCCTATTGGCTCAAATTTAATTCTATGGGATAGTGGTGTAATTCTTGAGGTAGACAGTTCCTGTGGTTCTCTTTGATCACAGGTCAGAGCAGCTGTTGCTACAATCTTTGACATTGTGCAGCATGAGGCAAGGAATAATGGTTCTTCCCTGATCCACTTACTCATCTGATGCCACTTTCAGACTCGCCCTCAAGCCATCCTTGATTTCCCTGAAGAAAAGGGCTGAGAGTGTGCCTCTTAGCTGTCAGACTCCTTGTTCTCTTCAACGTACTCCTACAGACCAACACAGGGCCAGATGCAGCCTGACTCAAAACATGTCATGCGTCTCTGTCGCAGGATAGAGAGGAGTCCCTTTGTAAAATAAGTGCTATTGCTGTTGCAAAACAGTTGTGTTAAGGACGTGGTGGATGAGCCGGCTTTGAGCTTGGTGGAGAGGTATATGGTGGCATGGGGGAAACTAACTAATAAAAAATATGTACCTGTCAGACGTGGCTGCTGTAATAGAGACTGCTATGGAAAAATTTGACAGCTTCTCACCGAGTCCTGTGCACTATAGCTCCGCCATCAGCTTCCTTATTCAGAACTAGTCTCAAGGTCTGGATGCGCAAAAGGAGTGAGGTGCCTGAGTCCCTGTTTTAGGTGCCTATGTGCCAGTTTCAGAACTGCTGCAAGGCACAAAATTCTACTGAACCCTGTATGTGCCTAAACTCACTCAGCTCTAGCATGCTGAACTTTTGTGAATCACAGTCAAAGGGTACGTCTATGCAGCAAAAATCAACAATGCAGCAGTGAGTCCGAGACTGAATCAACTGATCTGGGTTCTCAGGATTCACACTATGGGGCTAAAAACAGCATTGTAGTCGCTTGGCCTGGAGTCTGGGTTCTGAGACCCACTGTGGGGGGAAAGTGATTTTCTAGGTGTGTGATGCTTAGTGTCAAAATTCCTAACTACTTTTATGCATCTAGGCTAATGTGCCCCCTCATCCAGTGGAGACATGCCATCAAACACATTAGTAGTCCCTAGCCTGCATCATTTGTTTTCAGGATATCTATCCCAGATGCTGCATGGGTGTACTGGGAAGGGCAGAGGCTGCCTGGCAGCCATCAGCATACCCTCAGAAAGGACAAGATTTTGCCTCGATTACTGATTTGAAGTGCAAATTAATTGATAATGCTGCCTGATTCTTCTCTCTCTTACCTGTGTAAATTGGGATTCATAATCACTGAAGTCAATTGGGCTTCACCAGTGTAAGAGTGAAATCTGAACTGAGCCCAGTATTGTTAACGCTGAGTCATCTCCACACTTCTAAAGGGAACAAGCCAGGCAAAATAAAAGCAGGTTTACGGACACTTGCCATGTTAGTTCCCCCTTTCTCACTTTTATCCTAAGAACATGAGATTTGTTTTTATTGCCTCTGAATAGAAACTTCTTAAATATCTTTCATGTGGAAAGTGGATGAGAGCTACAGGCTTTTTAAAATCTGTTGCTTTTTGTTCTTGTGAGTGGTTTGTGTAAAGAGGACCTTTCAAAGAGGATTTGGTTAAGGGGAGACTTCCGTTTTTTTCTGAACTGCCTTTCAAAGAGTCTTTAGACAAGAAGGGACCATTATGATAATCTAGTCTGACCTAGCCTTTGACACTTGAATAAAGTACTGAAAATATTATTACTTTCTTGCCTTCATGTGTGTGTCCATATTCTCTGTTAGTGTAGGAGTTACTTAGGTGTTTACACCACTTGTTGGTGTTTGTGTTTCTTCTCTTTTGACTCTGTTTATCTTACAGATCACTAGTTCCATAGATTGATACTTTGAATTACCTTTCTGCTTTTAAAAATATTATTTACAAGTTTAGTTTTGTTTACATTCCCCTCTCTCCCCCATATATTCACATGGGACCATTAAGATTTTTGCATATCCTTTGTCATACCCTTGTTGCTTTTGCTGAAACACTCATTAATTTGTTCTAAAACCTGAAATTGCCTTTCTTGGGTTGATGTGTTGCAAATATCTTCATAGCTAACGCTGATTCTCTGTTTCTGTGGGTAGACTTTCAATTTATTTAATTCCTGCCACTTTTTAATGGTTGCCTTATACTTCTTGTCTTAGTTTCTGTCTTGTGTTAAGCATTTCTCAGAATTGTAAAATGATTGGTGCTGGATAGTATCTTTATTGGGTCATATAACCCATTGCCCTGGATGATGGCAGGATTTCAGAGACACTGAATTTCGAGAAAAGACTTAAGTTTGGCTAAATTTGAATGAGAGAAGAAAAATAACTTTTGTGTTTTACCATGTTTGTCCTGAACAAACCAGATAGCTTCTAGGAAATTGCAATTTTGGAAGTATATAGGTACAGGTTATGCTGCATGCAGACTGCTATAGTCTCTCAGGCTGCCCGGCAGCCTGAGATAGCTTTTTCATTTGTCATGCAATACAGTCAAATCTGATGCAGATTTGCAGACCTGCACAATAGCGATAAGACAGCCAAGCCTATTTCAGCACTGCACAGGATTTACAAGAGGGTATAATTTAGTGAATTGTTGCCAGCGTTTTATTTGCAGGTCTGTTGCTATTAATATTCAGTCATTCTGTGGGCAGAGCAGTAGCTGTTTTATTTTCCTGCAAAAAACCTGTCAGACCTGTATGTCTGGATGGAGGGGGAATCTTTTTCAAGATGTGAACAAACATTTTAGGATTAAAAATCTTTGGGCCTGATACTGGCTCAGTGGCTAATCCGTATTCTTTTGAGCATTGCCTTCAGTGAATTGTTAATATCGGTAAAGTGGGACTATCAGTGAGAGTAAGGAAGGATTTTTAGGATTAGGCCCATCATTAATGAAGTGAGAACATGTTATTTTTATAGGCTACTCATGCTTTAACCTTCCTGTGCTGATCTGTAAAATGTTTGGTCCCCAGACTGGGAATGGAGTTCCATCTCTAGAGGTTTGTGATGCTTTTGGGCTCTGGTTGGAAGAGGATAGAGAGGGGAGGAAAAAACAAGAATAGATAACTTCTGTCATTATGGTTCCAAGCTGAAATGATGAAACTGAAATATCTGTGGTTAGCTGCTTAAAATCTGCAGTGACCTAAAGTAGTTTGGATTAGAGGCAAATTGGAATATTTTTTTGAAGGGATTTCAAGAGCCATCTCATGGTAATCCTAACAAGCTATAAAACAACTGATTATGTATTCAGATCTACTTAAAACTGATAGAAGAGAATTAAATGCATTTGAATTTTTACAGTTTAATTTCTCACACACGACATGCAGAGTCTGGATATGTTTACTTACTGTTTGGTAAAGTGTGTGGGTGTTTTTTAGTTTTTATTTTTTAGCTCATTTGATAGCTATTATCTGTCATTTCTCACCCACTCCTTCACCCCCAATTATAATATCCAATTTCAGTTCTACAGCATCATCCGTGCAGTAGCTGGGTGCTGAGAAGTGCTAAGCAGTCTTTGTCAATTTTTTAAAATTACATTTTCGGTTCAACTATGTATTCATATGAAGGGCCATTTTTAGTACATTACTGTTTGTATTTCAGAGGCCACTGGGGAGCTGTACCCTGAATATTCAGCCTACCATGCAGCTGGTGTGGTAGGGGAGAGAGGGTGACACAAACGTTCCCAAAAGAGACGGGGAAGAGGTAGGGCCCACCTTTCTCTCTACCAGCCTGGTGGGTGCTCCAGGGAGTAGGCTGCTTCATCTCAAGGGCCGTGTGCACTAAGAAGCTTGGAGGAGTGTTGGTTTTTTGAGGGCCAGCATTTGGGCAGCTTTTGCTGTAAAACTTTAGCTAAAGGCCACACTTTACACCAAAGTAAGTGTAATGTGAATCCCTAATTTTTTTTTTTTTTTTAAACTCTTAACTTTTGTAGATTAACAGTAGAATTAAGCTGCTTTGAATTTGTCTATTCCCAGAAAGCTGAGACCACATGCAATTGGGGCAAATTGGATTATTGCAATATCTAAAAAACATAATTTTTGTGGTTAGGAGAAAGTAAAGGAGTAAGGTGCTATGATGAAGTCATAACAGTTTGATACCTCACAGGACATTATCAAAATAGCTTGTTTATCAGGGAGTGAGAGGGCTGGAAGGGAGCTGAGCATTCTGATTAGTGTGCCCACCTATGTTGTAATTTTAGATAGCCAAGTGTCATCATCTGAATTTAACTTAATCCTTTGATCAGCGCTTCACTACTGTTTAAAGTTACACTAATTTACCGTTTGGAATGAGTATAAAGTCAAATGGTATAGTGGGTATCTTAACTGTGGATAAAATATAACTTACCACATTGCCAGCATGCAACCTAATGGACAAAATAAGTATCAGAATATTTTAAATTGCTTTTTGTTCCTACTGTTCGTTATTGTTGCATATAACTATATTGAAAACTCGACTTTGCTGTTCACTGCATGTCTTTCTTAGCTTATTACATACAGTATATATTTGTCATAACTGTGTTTAAAATGCCCTTTACAGAAATATAAAGGGATAAAGGAAACAACTATGTTGAGACCTTAATGAAATCATGCACCTTTTTGGCTGCTGTGAGCCAGATTCTGATTTCACATTAGTGTAAATCTAAAGTAACTATTAATTTCACTGGTTACTCTGGACTTACTTTGTTGTAACTAGGATAAGAGTCTGACTTTATTCCTTTAAGAGCAAAGGAATGAAGCACATTTATTTATCTGAATTAGCTTATAAATATAAATATAAGTTGACAGTTAAAATGAAATACAGTCGTGTCACTTTGCATTTCTTTAGGTCACAATGATTGTTTTCCTGAGGAAGAACTCCAATGGCTCAATAGCTTGTCTTCTCGCCAACTGAAGTTGGTCCAGTATAAAATATTACATCATCCATCTTATCTCTCTCTGTTTTCTGAAATACATGCTACACTTTAGGACCGTATACTGCTTTGCCAGGGATAACCACGTGTGAAGCAAGTGCTTATGTGGTAAAAGTGCATACTAGCAGAAGCTCAGAAGCTGAGTTGCCCCATTCTGTGCTGTCAGCTGCTGCCAAAAATTATGGGTATGGTCTGAAAAATCACAGAAAGACTACTCTGTTGAAGACATAAAGTAATAGGGAATTCCATGTATTATAGGCCTAATGTGCTTCTGCTCAGCACCACATACCAATCCTTCCCCCCCCTTATCTGTCTTGCCAACTTGCCGTTGGCTTTCCACCTTCAGCTGCGTGAACAGGACCCTTCAAAGAGGTTTGCATGCAGGAACTCAGTGTTGCCTTTTGCAACAGAAGTAGTGATTAATTCTCTCCTTTACTAATTATTGTCAGTTTTTGGGGTGAGGGGAGCAGAGATCATAACTTGGTGCGGGTTCACTCTTCCCATGGTGCTTCCAGGTAAGTGCGTCTATTTTTAATAAGTTGCAAATGTATTGTGTAAATATTCTGTGCCATTGAGCATTCACTTTACTATAGACTTCTTCCCCCTTTGTTGTATTATGGATGGGAGCGTCTGACCCTTGATAAGTGATGATGATACAGTAATAATAGAGGTTCTTCATAACACTATACAGACATTAGCTAATTAATCATTCCAGCACAGTTGCAAAATGAGAAACCAGTGCCCTTCTTTTCACATACCTAATATGTTTGTGTTTAACTGATGTGTTTTTGATGTTTTGAAGAAAATGAAGAATATGTGCTAATTTTGCACAATGAAAGTTTAGATGCTTTGTTTTATTTAGCACCTGGGATCTCCAAGCACAGTACTTTCAATGAAATCATCATATATTAGCATACAAATTAACCAACTCTGTTATCCTGAGTTTCTCTAAACCCTTCTTTCAGAAATCAAAGGAATGAATTGATGTTGAATTGCGTGCACAAGCAGGAAGAAAGCTGTTCATGTCCTGAATACAAGTAACTGAACAAAGAAGTTTTACATACAGAGACTGAATAGCACAAAGTTTTAAGGTGGCAATTACAAATCTTGAGCTCTTTCCTCAAGAAGAAATTGCTTTGGATTTAAGCTACCGTGAAATATTTCCCCCTTTGTCTGGTAAAACTCGTACAAGTTGGTGCTATTAAACTAATTGTCATCCTCTTTATTGCTGTAGTTTAATGAAGATTTAATACAGGTCTTTTCACATACATGCCAGTTATTACACAGAGGATGAAGTAACATTTCTTAATGGTTCACACACAATTTCTAGAGTAGGAGGAAGTGAGTACCAAAAGTGTTGTGTATTCCACATGGAAAACATTTTTGGTTACAGCTGAAATCCAGTTTTGGAATGAAGAGAGGGTGACCAGATAGCAAGTGTGAAAAATTGGGATGAGGTTAATAGGCACCTATATAAGTCAAAGCCCCAAATATTGGGACTGTCCCTATAAAGTCGGGACATCTAGTCACCCACAGTGAAGATGAAGCATCTCATAATGTTCAATAACGGGGGGAAAAAAGGGATATCTGCACATGGCACTTCATCAGGCTGATTTTATGCTTCTGCTTACAAAATTTAAGGCATGTTGTTGTACATGAAAGCAAATTTATTTGGCAAGGTGCTGAGCATCTTTCCCTCAGGATAGTGGGAGATGAGGGTGCTGAAGGCACTTGGCATGACATGACCAGCAGAACTTGTGTGCCACCAAGCAGAGCTACTTTGAGAAATGGTGTTCATTCTCAGCTGGTAATTCTTTTGAATAAAATTCATATGCTGCCTTAGAATGGGCAAAATCTCATGAGAAATGTTGCTGCTGGTGGTTTTTGTGAGATTTAAACTGAATCTAAATTGGAACTAGAAAGGAGTGTTTCCTGACCTGGAAGAAAATTGGAGGGTCGGGGAAAAAATTGGTTTGTCTCAGAAATGTCTCCAAATGCAGAGCCTCCTGGAATTCAAAGGAGTTTAGACCAAGGTTTTGGTTCTGACTCCTCTAGCTTTAACAGAACAGTTGGTAGATTTTCCCTCCGCCCCACCCCTCCCCTTCAAATCTCTTCCATTCTGTAGCTCATTGGTCAGTCCTAAAAATAGAAGTTCACAGAATTCACAGTAGAGTCTAACTGTTTATCCACGTATTGTCTGTCTCTAGAACCATTATTGAGAGAGTGGTTTATGAGCAAACATTTTTTAACACTGCCATTTTCCTCTGCATACTCTAGGCTTTGTGTTTCTGAGTTTCTTTGTAGAGTTATACCCCTCTGGTCTAGTTTTTGACATAGTTGCTTTCTTTTCTTTATATGTAACCGTATCTTTAGTCCATTATTTAGGTTCTTCCCTCCTACTCCACCCCTGTGTCACTGATTCAGAGCGATTTGGATTGCTTTGTAAATTGGGTGCAAGCAAACAATATGTTTTAATATGCCTAAATGTGTCCATCTAGGAACAAAGAATGTAGGCTATACTTACAGGATGGGGGACTATCCTGGGAAGCAGTGACTCTGACAAAGATTTTGGGGTCAAGGTGGATAATCAGCTGAACATGAGCTCAGTGTGATATGGTGGCCAAAAGAACTAATGTGATCCTGGTTTCCATAAACGGGGGTATCTTGAGTAGGAGTAGAGAGGTTATTTTACCTCTGTATTTGGCACTGGTGTGAAAGTTGCTGGAATAGGGTGTCCAGTTCTGGTGACCACAGTTCAAGAAGAATGTTGATAAATTGGAGAAGGTTCAGAAAAGAGCCCCCAAAATGTTTGTTGGGGATAGTCTAAGGCCTGGGCTGTACAGGAGGTCAGGCTAGATGATCGTATTGGTCCTTTCTGGCCTAAGAATCTATGAATCTATAAGCTGATCAGCTTTCTTTGGAGAGACAGTACACTACAGCATCACTGGAGATTTTTTGAGAGCAGGTTAGATAAACACCTGTCAGGAATGGTTTAGATAATACTTAATCCTGCCATGAGTGCAGGGGGCTTGACTAGATGACCTTTCGAGGTTCCTTCCAGTCCTATGATTCTATCAACCCTTTTAATTTTGTGCCCCAAAAGTTAAAAGAGTATTGCTTCCTCCTTGACATTAACGATCACACTTTCTTGAGGTTGGTTTGTCTGGAATCTGTAAAGTTATCCTTCAGGTCAGTTTTGCCAGGGAACCTGCCAGCACTTCAGCAGATGCTTACCTAGGAGTGCTATTTATTCATTCAGAGTGCATACATAGTTCTGTGACTTAGACTTCAGAAATTGCTGCAGTATGGTGCAGTGGTACAACAGCTAACTGTGCCTCCTTTGACACTGAGCCTCAGGATTGTTTCTCACTGCAGCTAGGTTGGTTAGTACTCCTCAGTCCCACTGTGTAAAGGACTTGTGATATCAGTATAATTAAGATGAGTTAATTTCTTCAAGCAGGTTGCAATAAAATAATGTGGTTATACAATATAGTATGAATCACATAGTTTGGAATCCTACTGTACAACAAATATATCTTGAGAAGTGAAGAGAATGTGTTTAGTATTCTATGGAACCAGATTATCAAAGCAAGCTCAATTAAGTCTGACCTTAGGGGTCTGTCAAATCACTTCAATAGAAAGCATCAGTATCCAGGGTATTGCCCATCAGTGCTGTACCATATTCATTCCATGTCTCTTCACAGCCTTTTTGATAAGTGGGCAAATAATTCTGGTGCATTTATTATGAAAAGTTGGACATCTTAAAGGAAAACAGTGAATTAGAATGTTAACTTAAAACAAATTCTAGTTTTGGACAGGGTACGCTTTAGAATGTCCTGAATCTTAAAAAAAAGAAATGGACAAAACCCTTCTGTTATCCGGCTTGTTTATTGAAGGCCCATCTGTGAGAAAGAAATGGACTGTACAAAGTGCTGGCAAATGCATACATTAAATAAATTGAAACATGATGGAAAATACATTTTTACTAATTTATTTCATTTATGATGACCGTAGATGATGTAATTATAGATGGTAAAGAATGTTCAGACAGGTATAACTTTATTTTCCAGATTGGTTGTAATTCTTTATATAAGGTGAATCAGTTGAACATCTTTTTGTATATAGACATACTGGACTTACCATTAACTACATGCCTCTTCAGTCCTATTTCATTTATTCTTCTATCCATTTGGAGGTTGAGCTAAATTATTGCTACTTTGGGTTTGGCTACACTTGCAGCTGTACAGCGCTGAGAGTTAAAACTGTCTTCAAACAGCTGTGTAGGGAAAGCACTGCAGTGTGGCCACACTAACAGCTACCAGTGCTACAGTGTGGCCACATTTGTAGCTTTGTTGGGAGTGGTGCATTATGGGCAGCTATCCCATGGAGCACCTCTTCCCATTCTGGCACTGTGGGTTGTGGGCAGGGCCAGCTTTAGCAAGTGCGGGGCCCAATTTGAGCAGTTTCGACGGGGCCCCGGCAGGGATGACTTAAAAAAAACAAAACACCTTTCATTTCTTCTATGTATTATTTACATGTATTATTTACTTTCCATGACTGCATATATAATAACAAAATTATATATTACATACATTACATCATATTATATATGGCTCTTTTCTTACTCCCACTTGGGTACTTTCTACCAATATCTCTTGATCTCTTGCCCATATTGATAGAAGTCACACATTCTAAAAGAATATTAATTATAGATTTTCACTTTCATCTTAGGAAAATAATTTATGTTTCAATAGTTGTACAACTGATTTTCTTCAATAATGTTTATTTTATGCCCCCTCCTTTCCCCTAGCACCACCCGCCTTGCAGAAACAAACCCTCCTTCCTCAGCGCCACCCTGTCGAAACAGCTGTGGGCCAAAGAGGAAGGTTGGGGGGGGGGAGCGAAACGGCACACATAGACAAAAAGAAATATTCCATTCTATTCATCCGAAGAAGTGGGCTGTAGCCCATGAAAGCTTATGTTGAAATAAATTTGTTAGTCTCTAAGGTGCCACAATTACTCCTGTTCTTTTTGCAGATACAGACTAACACGGCTGCTACTCTGAAACCTGGCACACACAGGGTGACCAGATCACAGCAGTAAAATAGGACCTGCCCCCTCCCCGCTCGGCCCCACCATCACACCCCTCTTCACCCCTTAGTCCCCCGCTGACTTGCTGCGTTCCTCCTAGTCAGTCCCCCACCCACCACTCGCCTCCTTTCACTTTCTCCCTTCCCTGCCAGAAACCCCCATGCCTGCCCCTAGAACCCCTGCTGGCTCACTGCTTGCCTCTTTGCCCACCTGCCGCTTGCCCACCCGCTCACCCCCGACTCGCTGCTGCACCTCCCCCTCCCCCCGAGCATATAGCCTCATTCAGAGACCCAGGGGTCACTATATTACTGCACACAGCAGTCAATGCAGTTGTAGATAAATCTCTGCATTATGCATTTTTGTATAACTTTTACATGACTTTGTATTGAACCTTGGTAATATGTTATAACGGGCCCCTAAGGTAGTATATAAGGTAAAAGAAAAATGTCTTTTTGCTAGAAGTAGAATAAGATCTTTCTTCCACTTTGTAATCAATTGCCCTATTGAATGAATGAGATGTGAATGAGGAAGGTGTGGAAGGCAGGCACCTCCAGAGCTGCAACCCTTGGAGAGGGACTGGGAGCCAGACCAAGGAGCTTTGCCCAGGGCTGAGTGGGACGGAATTTGGGTGCTGGGTGCAGGCTCCGGGCTGGGGCACGGGCTGGGGGGCAGGAAGGGTGGAGGGGTGCAGGTTCTGGGAGGGAGTGTGGAGGGGTGGGTGCAGGCTTTGGGACAGAGTTTTCGGGCTGGAGGGGGTGCTGAGGGGGAAGGGACTGCCATGTGGCTTCCTTCCTCCCCTGATGCCCCTCACCATAGCCTCAGTGGGGGATGGAGCTGCCCCTTCCCCAGTGTTTGCAAGAGTGGTGGCTGGGGGGAAACCCAGTCAAACTCTGGTTTTACTCTTTCGCTGATGGGTCACTTAAACCCCTTACAAACTCCTTCCTGCCTCTCTCACTCCCCTTTTCTACTGGGCTTGTTTGATCATTTCAGTGGAGCCGGATGAAAACCACAAACTCCAGTGAGAGCAACAGGCTGGAAGACTAGACTGAACCCACCACCCAGCCTAGGCCATCCCAGAGCCCAGGACTGAGGGCAATGTCCCCCTCACCCCCAGGCCACCTGCTTCCACTCCTGGCCTCTCCCAGCGCTGCCAGTGATTCTGTGTGGCTGCATCGGGTGGGATTTCAAGCAGACCCCCCCAACCTCCGGCTAAAACTACCCCTGTTTTGCAACCACTCTGCACCAAGAGCACCTTCCTTCCCTGCCCTAGAGCTGCTGGATGGCTAGAAAGCTGAGCTGGGCATTTGATTGATCTAGAATATTATCATGCCCCTCCTCAAAAAAACCTTAATATCCACACAGCTTTTGGGGGGGGCTATTCACCCCCCCCCCCAAAAAAAAAAGCCGGTCTATTTTATTGTTGCAGGGCAAACGAAGGAGCCATAGTTTAATAGAAATATTCAGCCCCTACAGCGGTCTTGCAGCGGGGAAAGCAGAGTTGATGGGAAGGGAACTGGTTTGGATAGGGGCCCTAGTCCCCTTCCTTTGCAAAATAATTTGGAGAGGGAATCAGATCACGTCATGCCTCAGTTTCCCCTTCTGCGGTGGGGAGGAGATAAGTCTCAGCCTGCCGTGCCATGTTGCAGACCTTTCGCATTCTCCTCTCTTGCTGTATTTGATTTCCTCCTCCAAACCTCCCTCTCTCTCTCACCTGGCGTTCACAGCACTAAGTACCAGCTCGGGGCTTTTTTCCTGGGTTACATTACATGATCCCAACTTTAGTTTCGAAACAGATACAGGCAGGCACAAACTCACCCTCAAACAGCAACACCACAAAAACCACAAAACGAACCCAATATTACAAACCTACGGGGAATCACAGGGTCAAACACTCACCGTTGGAAGCCCCAGCAGCTGCTCAGGTAGGTGAGGTCCACTGCAGAGATTCCTGTCTCCCACCGGACCAGAAGCTCCCTCGGCGTCTCCCCCAGGTGAGTGCTGGGGGGAGGGGAGGGGAAGGAAGGCTGCAAAACACATGTGCCTTCTCCTCCCTCCCCCTTCCCCCTCCTGACCTGCAACAACCCCGTCTGCCTCAGCCCTCTACTGGCCAGCGTCTCTCGTTGCCTAGCAGCAACAGCTGCTGCTTCCGGGAGACGCTGAACTTTGCTTTCGGGAGACAGCGAGCATGGGGCCCCTTCAGGCGTGGGGCCCGATTTGGGGGAATCGGGCAAATCGGCCTAAAGCCGGCCCTGGTTGTGAGAAGGGGGTGGAGGGTGCGGGTCATTCTGCTTCCTGTCCCAATGCCCCGTGATGCATCGCTTCACATCCCAGCAATCCCTGTGTTTTCCGTCCACATTTGGCGCCATCTTTGCATGGTTTCAGTGCAGTGTGATTCTGTGTTCTGTTTTGGTCTGTGGGAAATGGAGCCTGAACTGCTGAGGAATATGCTGACGAATCTTGCCAGCACATCACGTTTGGCAGGTGAGCTATTGCTTAAGATCCAAAGTGACAGTGAGGAGTCCGACGATGATAGCGAGTCGCGTGACGTGTACGACACGAAATTGCTGCTGGCATTCACAGACATGCTCAGCACCATGGAACGCCACTTTTGGGGTCGGGAAACAGGCACTGACTGGTGGGATCACATCATCATGCAAGTCTGGGATGACGAGCAGTGGCTGCAGAACTTTCGGATGAGAAAAGCCACTTTCATGGGACTGTGTGAGGAGCTCGCCCCCACCCTGCGGTGCAAGGACACGAGATTGAGAGCTGCCCTGCTGGTGGAGAAGCGGGTGGCTATTGCAATCTGGAAGCTGGCAACTCCAGACAGCTACCGATTGGTCGGGAACCAGTTTGGAGTGGGAAAGTCGACCGTTGAAATCGTGTTGATGCAAGTTTGCAGGGCCATTAATCACATCCTGCTAAGAAGAACCATGACTCTGGGGAACGTGCAGGGCATTGTGGATGGCTTTGTACAAATGGGTTTCCCTAACTGTGGAGGGGTGATAGATGGGATGCATGTTCCTATTCTGGCGTCACCCCACCTAGCATCTGAGTACGTTAATCGGAAGGGGTATTTCTCTATGGTTCTGCAGGTGCTTGTGGATCACCGTGGTTGTTTCATTGACATTAACGCAGGCTGGCCTGGAAAGGTGCATGACGCACGCATCTTTCGGAACACTGGCCTCTTCAGGAACCTGCAGGCCGGGACTTTTTTCCCAGACCGGAAGATCACATTAGGGAACGTCAAAATGCCCATTGTGATCCTTGGAGACCCCGCTTACCTGTTAATGCTGTGGCTCATGAAACCATACACAGGGAGCCTTGACAGCAGCAAGGAACGGTTCAACTACAGGCTGAGCCGGTGCCAAATGACTGTGGAGTATGCTTTTGGCCATTTAAAGGGGCGCTGGCGATCTCTGTATGGGAAGCTGGACTTGGGGGAAAGCAGCATCCCCGCGGTTATGCTGTACCCTCCATAATATTTGTGAAGGGAAGGGTGAAAGATTCAGTCAGGCATGGACCTCCGAGGTTCAACGCCTGGAGGCTGAATTTGCACAGCCAGAGAGCAGGGCTACTAGAGAGGCCCAGCACAGGGCTTCAAGGATTAGGGATGCCTTGAGGGAGGAATTTGAGGCTGAAAACCAATAGTAATGTTTGGTGCTTTGCAGGGGAGTGAAATGCAGTGGTTACAGTGTTAGTAGGAATCTGTGTTTCCTAAGCTGATTTGCAGAGCCTGTTTCTTCCCTGGGCTAAGGTATCTTTAACTTTCTGCAATAATAAAGACTGTTTTCAAAGCCAAAAATTCATTTATTGAAGAGACACCACTTTTTTGGAATCTGAAAGGGCAAGTGGGTGGGGTGGTGAACTGTACAATCACAGGTTTGCATATGTCCTGTCCAGAGTGCTGTGCAATGACTGCTGCACTTCAGAATGGCTGTACTGCATGGTGATGGGGGTTGAGTGCAGAGGGTAAGGGTCGCAGTTCTCAGGGCTGGTTGTAAATGTACTGGTGGTGGTAAGAACCCATATGCTGGGGAAGGGGATGTGGAGCTAACATGGAGGCACAAGGGAAAGAGGTTTGGGACAAGGGCGGCAGGGGGAGGGGCGGTGGCGATAGTGCTCCGCCTGCATGGCTACAAGCGCCTGGAAAGAGTCTGCTTGGTGCTTCAGAATGCTTATCAGCTGCTCCACACATTGCTTCCTTTGCGCTGCGTTTTCCTTGGGGATCCTGTTTTCCCCCTCCCTCCACTCCTGCGCTTTTTGATTCTCTGTGAGAGATTGCTGCATCACTTCTTGCAGCATGTCGTCTTTGCTTTTTCGCGGCCTCTTCCAGAAGTTTTGTAGTCTCTCAGCCGGTGATAACACGGACAGCCAAGATCTCAAGGTTACATCTGTAAAGGCAAAATGCAACACTTAACAGAGGCAGCATTGTTTATACCAGACAGAATTTTTCCCCCGCAGTTAAGGAGGGCACATTAACGGTCTTCACAATAGCATAATTTTCCCATCCCAAAGAGAGTGCACATAACCCACGGGAGCCCTGAAATGGTGAAACCCCAGCACAGCCCTGAACCAAACAGCTGCAGGGGGCACCTACACTGAACACCTGGGAAGCACGGGATGGTCTACTGCAATGTGGATTCCGCTCTGGCCCCTATGCAGCTTTTTTATGTGCAGCATTGGTCCCCTCACCCCTTGCGACACAGTGATGTGGAGGTGGTAGCCTGATGGGAGGGAGGAAGGGGGAATAAGGACTCCAGCTATCCCACAGTCTCCGCAGTCTCCGAAAAGCATTTGCATTCTTGGCTGAGCTCCTAGTGCCTGAAGGGTCAAAAACATTGTCCCGGGTGGTTCAGGGTATATATCGTCAATTTACTCCTCCTTCCCACCCCCCCCCCGTGAAAGAAAAGGGAAAAAATCGTTTCTTGCCTTTTTTCAATGTCACCATACGTCTAGTGCATGCTGCTGGTAGACGCGGCGCTGAACAGCAGCATCCTCTTGCCTTCCTTTCCTGATGGCAGACGGTACAAAAGGCTTGGAAACTGTCCTTATCATCCCGTGAGTGCTCCTGCCTGGCCTCGGTGAAGTCGGCTGGGGGCGCCTGGGCAAAAATGGGAATGAGTCCCGGTCATTCCCTTCTTTAAGCTTTGTCTCCTGGAGAGGCAGATGGTGCAAAAGGCTTGGTAACTGTCCTCATCATAGCAGCTGGAGGCTGAGCTCCTCACACCCCCACCTCATGTCTAATGAAGATTCTGTACTGCCTGGACTATCATAGGAGCGGGAGGCTGCCTCCCCCTCATTTTATCTCACTAAAAAGTCAATGTTTCTTCTTGCATTCTTTATTACTTCATCACACAAATTGGGGGACACTGTAACGGTAGCCCAGGAGGGGTGTGGGAGGAGAGAAGCAACGGGTGGGATTGTTGCAGGGGCACTCCCTAGAATGGCATGCAGCTCATCATTTCTGCCGGATCTCTGGCACACTAACCTGGAGCGGCTGTGCTCTCTGGTTCTCTAGTAGATTTGCCCCATATTCTAGGCAGGACTGACTCTATTTTTAGACAAAACATAAAGAAGGAAATGACCTGGGGAGTCATTCCCATTTTTGTCCATGCGCCCCCGGCTGACCTCAGGGAGGCCAGCCAGGAGCACCCATATCAGCAGCAGACGGTGCAAAAGGACTGGTAACCGTCTCTCCTAGGCAGAGGCAAATGAATGCTGCTGTGTAGCACTGCAGTACCGCCTCTGTCAGCAGCATCCAGTACACATACAGTGACAGTGACAAAAGGCTAAACGGGCTCCATGGTTGCCATGCTATGGCATCTGCCAGGGCAATCCAGGGAAAAAAGGCGCGAAATGATTGTCTGCCATTGCTTTCACAGAGGAAAGATTGAGTGATGACATTTACCCGGAATCACCCACGACACTGTTTTTGCCCCATCATGCATTGGGATCTCAACCCAGAATTCCAATGGGCGGAGGACTATGGGATAGCTACCCACAGTGAAACGCTCCAGAAATCAACTCTAGCCTTGGTACATGGACACACACCACCGAATTAATGTGCTTAGTGTGGCCGCTTGCACTCGACTCTATACAATCTGTTTTAAAAAAACCAGTTTCTGTAAAAGCGGAATAATCTCGTAGTGTAGACATACCCTGGGACAAGGACTACAGTGGCTCTCCCAATAAACCTGCACAAGAGCATTGCCTACGCTCTGGATGAGACTTGAAGAGATTACCAGGGCCGATTACCATGACATGATAGACCACATCAGTGTGCTATTCCGCATCTAGGCATGGATGCATCCAGCCCTAATCCTCCCTCCTCTCCCAAAAAATTTCCATCCTGAAAATAAAAGCCGCTTACTGGAACCCGCTCTTCTGTTTGTCCTCCACCAAGTACCGGCTACTGCGACTGATTACCTTCCTCCTGGCTTGAGAAGAGCTCCTGACTGCATGCCTCCAGGGACTCTGGGATGTCTCCCCCCACCCCAGTGCCATCACTCTCACTTTTCTCCTTCTCTTCCTCCTCCCCCTGCCATGTCCCGGGTGGTCCTCAGAGTGGAGGTGGGGTCACCCCCAAGTATTGCGTCCAGCTCTTTGTAGAAATGGCAGGTTGTGTGGGCAGCCTCGGAGCAGCGGTTTCCCTCGCGGGCTTTACAGTAGGCACTCCGCAGCTCCTTCACTTTAACCCTGCACTGCAGCGCGTCCTGGTCATGGCCCCTTTCCATCATGGCCCTTGATACCTGCCCAAAAATATCGTAATTCCTATGGCTGGAGCGCAGCTGGGACTGCACAGCCTCCTCCCCCCAAACACTGATTAGGTCCAGCAACTCACCATTGCTCCATGCTGGGGCTTGTTTGGTGCATGGAGGCATGGTCACCTGGAAAGATTCACTGATTGCACTCCACACCTGGCTGAGCAAACAGGAAGGGGATTTTTAAAATTCCCGGGGCATTTAAAGGGCGGGTCACCTGAGGCCAGGGCAGTAGAGTTCGAACTGATGAGCAGAGTAGGATACCTCCGAATACCTCTGGAGGCTAATAACAGCGCTTTTGGTGGCCACACTGGCGGAGCAGCACTGCATCAGCAGCGCTATAGTCTTTATTCCTCTCATCGAGGTGGAGTACAACCAGTGCTGTAGCCAGGGAGATTCAGCGCTGTATGTGCCTTGCAAGTGTGGACGGTGAGTGAGTTGCAGCGCTGGTGGTGGCTTTACAGCACTGCAACTCTCCAGTGTAGCCAAGCCCTAAGTGCATAAGCATCTGTTTGAGTCCCATTGACTTCAGTAGGGTGTGCTTAAGTATCTTGCCAAATTTGTGCACCTATAGGCCAATCCTGTCAATGTTTACTACTAGGTGTAGTGCTTAATACTGTGAGTAGTCCTGTTGACTTCATTGGAACTAGTTACAGTATTTAGCAATGCACCCAGTAGTGTTTGCATGATTGGGTCCTATACCACTTCTGATGTGTCTTCAGTGTGAGACCATCATAATTTGGAAGAACTTTGGCTCTTAATGATACTAGTTATAGGGGTGATGCCCCTTACTTAGTATTCTTGTTTAACTTCTGCAGAAATTCCAGATACCATCTCAGTAGCTGCTGTTTGTCTTCTGTTGTTTTTCTGCAGAAATTGAATGCCAAAGTGTTGTGTGCTGGCTGGCTGTTAATGTAGAAAATACTGTTCAAACTAAGTTTATTAAAAACAGAATTTAACCTAAAATTGGAGTCAAGCTTTAAAATCTCTCTCTACTTCTGGAAAACAAAGTTCATCCAAACCCCAGCACTTAGTCCAAGTCTAAAAATGAAACAAATACACAACTCCATAGTCAATTAATGTTTATGAAGAATTCAAAGGCACAAACTCTATTTTAGTACCAAGTAAGAGAACCTAATTTCATTCCTGAATTCTCCTTGTTGGTTAACTTATTTTTAGTAGCCTGAGTGTATTACTCCTGGGGGCACTCCGTGTCAAAAAATTAAAAATTCTGCGCACATTATTTTAAAATTCTGCACATTTAATTGTCTAAATAACACTACATAATCATGCCAGTTTCATTTATTTTGGTGATTTATTTCAAAATACTTGTCAGCAAGTATGTCTGTAACAGTACAGACACCCACAAAAATTCCCACAGGAGTAGAGTGTTAAAGAAACCACCATGACAACCCAGTTCCTGTTTCTCTGCCCTCTCTTCCCCACCCCTCCCAGAGCCCAGCCGGGGGGCCAGACAACCACAAACAATCCCCATCTCGAGTCCAGCCATGGTCCCCACCCAGTCAATACACCCAACACCCCTTCCTCCCTCCCAGAGCCCAGCCGCAGGGCCCCCCCTTGCCCAGATACCTTCACCACCCCCCCAGAGTCTAACTGTGACACCCCTTCCCCCCCCCTCGAACCCAGGGATCCAGAGGCTTGTGTGGAGTTTCCTGTGCCCCATTGTCTCCTTCCCTCAGGGCGTGTGGGGAACTGATGCTGGCGGGAACCCTCTAGCTCCCTCCCTTTTCCCCCTGACAGGGTCTTCTATGTGTGAGCTGGGCTCTGCCAGGTCCAGTGGCCCCTCGCAGTGACCAGCAGCACTGCAGCCCGTTTCTGTAGGGGAAAGAAAATTCTGCATGCACAACATTAATTTCTGCAAAATTCTGCATTGTGCAGTGGTGCAGAATTCCCCCAGGAGTAGTATACTCTAGCTAGTGTGAAGAGACCTCCACTGGTATGTGTAGTATATCCTACTTTTACCTTTTACAGTTTATTAGAAGGATGGAAATGAACTCTCTGGAAAAGTCAAGTCGTGAGAGAATCCACAATGCTCGGTGCGAGAGGCATGTTGCATATTCTCCATCTTAACATTAGTCCTTGAGGATTGTATTTGAGATAATTGTAATCTATTTAAGGCTCACAGGTGCCTAGAGTAAGGTTCTTCTCTTCCACACTGTTTTTCATTCACATTATGGGATCACATCCCTTTCCACTCCTCCTCTTCCCCCCCCGCTCCCAGATCACATTCAAGACTGGAACAGGTTACACCTTTCGAGGGCCGGAGAGCAGCCTCCTCACTTAAAACATGGCCTGTGTATCACCTGCTGCTGTTCAGAAAGGGTAGACCTGCAGATCCACATGGCTTTGGTATCTGTAATGGTAGGTCCCCAAGAAAGAACATGGCTTGCTCCAAAGCAGATAGATGCTTTTAATACCAAATCCACAGACTCTTGTGCCCTATCTTAGTGCACCAACTGTTCACGATCTGATTTTATGAGACTAAATTACTCCCAACCTTAGCTACACTTCTGAGCAATGCATAAATTATTCTAATATCTTACTATAGCTACCTGAGCTTTTAATAACGTTCAGCTCAACCAGTGATCGAAAAGCTTGCTCTTGGGAACACTCTATTCCTGATGCTACTGGGAGGACTTTGGGCACCTAAATGAATGAGGTTATATGCAGTTCTTTCATCTGTGACAGTAATACTATGGAGGATCAATCTAATGTAATAAAAAAATGGAAGCACAATTCAGTAAACATTACTAGCATATATTAAAATGAAAACATGTTTGAGAGGAAACAATGCAGTGGAAATGGCTTGTACAAAAATTCCTTGCATATTGCTTCAAGTAAATTATATTTGATTTATTTTTCTGTGATTGTAATATTTATGAAAAAGATAGACTTTTGGAGAAAATTATATGCTCTTTCTTTTTGTGCATATGTATTCTGCCCAGCTATTTGGACCTTCAGTTTCAACCAAAGATGTTTGTTTTTTTCACTTCTTTATGAGAAATCAATAGTAAAGAATGACCACGGTAGATTAAAAAATCTCTATAGATCACGTGAGCATAGATATACAGTAACTCCTCATTTAATGTCCTCCCATTTAACGTTAGGTCCCTGCTCAATTAGGGAACATGCTCGTTTACAGTTGTGCAGTGCTCCCTTATAATGGCGTTTGGCTGCCTGCTTGTAAGAGTCTGTGGAAGAGCAGCGACTTTACAAGTGAGCATTGCACAAGTTGCTTCTCTGCCTCCTCCCCTTTCCTCCCAGCGCCTCCTCCCACTTTCTGGGAGGGAGGGGCAGGAGCAGGGAAGCCCTGTGTCTCCACTCCTCCTCCTCCCTTCCAGAAAGTCCTAAGTCCAAGTCCCTCCAAACAGCTGTTTGATACCGCTTAGGACTTTGGGGGAGGGATGTGGTGTGCTCTGGAGAGGAGGTGAAATGACTGTGGGAAGAGGTGGGCCTGGAGTGGAGTGGGGACAGGAAGAGGAGGGCCTGGAGCATTCCTGGCAAAGTCCAAGCCTGTTCTTCACGGGGGAAGCTGCCGCTGCTGCTGCAAAGATGCTTCCTAGTGTCCTTGCCTGCAGTGGGCTGTGCCTGGGTGGGGTAAGCCAGAGGCACTTCCCAACCATAGTACAGTACAGTACATAATGCCTTTTTGTCTGCCCCCAAAATTTTTTCCTTGGAACTAACCCCCCGCATTTACATTAAATCTTATGGAGAAATTGGATTTGTTTAACATTGTTTCACTTAAAGTTGCATTTTTCAGGAACATAACTACAATGTTAAGTGAGGAGTTACTGTAGATTTAGTACTAACAATGCTTAACAAGCATGGATTGGCAGACCAGCCCTCCATGAAATCTGTAAACAAAGATCCACAAAAATCATAGTGCGCACATTCCACAAACCTTGTAGCCAAAAGAAATCTGGTAAGCTTTCCACTTAATACACTTGTTTTTTTTAATGAACAGAGTTTCTTCCTTAGTTTGGCAGTGTACATCAGTGCCATTTCCACTATTTGCTTCTTTAGGAGACAATCTCTTGTTCCTTAGTGTCACAGTCATCATGTATTTTAAATGGCACTGGTTGAGTTGAAGAATTTTTTTCCCCACCATATCCACAGCATCTGCAAAATCTTTACTGATGGAACTCTCCTGAGTTGTGGGTAATCTTACCTTGGCTCCGTAACCATTGCATGTCGGCTCCATAGCAGAGTTGCATTGCCTTGGCACCATAGGAGTGATGTATGTTTATTGTTTGTGAGGAACTGTTGCCTTATTTTGGGGATAGGATCAATCAGATCAGAAGTGGTCTGATTGAGTCTGTGAAAACAGTAGCACCCTTGTCCTTTGTGGTTGATGTAAGGCGAGTGGGAGACTCTGGGTGCTCTATTGATTATTATTTCTATCTGTTAACACTTCTCTTGTGGAGAGCAAAATGCCAGATGGTGTTTATTAATGATTAATTAGCTCTGCTATCTTTCTACATTCATGTAGTATATATTTTGTCAGCTTGAAATTTTAGTTCCAGTTGCCATTCTCTCTTTAACAGAACATTACCAAGAAAGTGATTGCTGCAAACATGGAATCCACAGACTTTTTGGAACCTTCTGTCTTTTCAGATCAGAGTGTGTAGCATAATTGATGGAGATTCTCTTACTGGCAGCAGACAAGAATAAAGAGGGTTGTACTGACTTCTTTAGTCTTTGATACTAGGAAACCATTGACCATGGAGTACTGCTTACTTGCTTGCAGGAGTGTGCAGCCTGGTATTTCTCTGAAAATTCAGGCCCACTGAATAGTCATACTGGGCAGTTGCTAGTCCTCTTGGGAAGATCTTTTCAACTGGATCTCATCAATGTATTAGTGTTAATGCTATGGTAGCGGTGATGTGTTTTGAGCTACAGTAACATAGGTGTGCTGCTGATACAGAAACTGAAAAGGAAACTTCTCCACTACTGTAAGTTTCCTTTTCATCAAATCCAGAGCTTACAGTTTTACCACTTCACCTGTTTCTAGATGAAATACAGAACTATATGTAAGTGACCTGTATGCTTCAACCATGACAAAAAAGGAAGAGATTTTTGGCAGGAGGAAGCATTTAGCAGATTGGGCTGGCATGGCACCTGCACAATTTAGGAAGAGTTTATACTTTTTGTTTTTAAACTAAATGATTCAGTCATCCAGGAAAAGTTGAGGCCTGATCAGTATTATGAGTTGTTTGATGGCTTATAGAATTCTGATGTGTGATTAGTATGGTACGTGATCGCTCATGTTCCCTTAACGTATTGGCAGTGCTGTTTAGTGTGGATGGATATCCATTTTGTATTTTTAATTATTGGTTCTTTCTTCAAGACCTGTGTAGTTTAATCAGCTTAGATGGGTTCAGGTTCTTAAACATATCACATGTCATTCCAGGTTTCAGTGATTTAGATTTACTTTTGATGGAAAAGGTGGACTCTTGCAAATTTGGGGGGGAAGTTTTGAAAATAACAAATCATTTTTTGATTTCTCTAGGTGTTTCTCATTAATTTGTTTTTTATTGTGTTTTAAAATCTTTTTAAATACACTGTATTTTGTTAGGATAGTCTGTAGGGGTGAGTGGCTGTTACCCACTAATACTAGATACCTCAATTTTTGAGTGGCCAGTCTGACATACCTTGGGGCTGAATAGCTACAACTTTGATTGAAGGAAGTAGTCGAGATTTATGTACTCAACTTCTCTGAAAACCAGGCTCAAGTTGAGAAGCAAAAAAACAGGCATCCAAAATCATTGACAGCTTCTGAAGATATAGACTTCTCTGACTCAGTTTCTCCAGCTGCAAAATAAAAATTCTACATCCCCACTTTTCCTGTTTATGAAGATTAACAAGTGAACATGCTTTGGTGTAGTGAACAATGGGACTTGTGTCTTTGCATCAAGGAGAGAGCAGTCTCTCTTTCAGTGAGTTGTCAATGTACAGTTTCTTCAGGACTAGTATGGAATAGGGAACCCATGACCATCTTTGGTCCAGTCTTGGTGTCAAATCCTGCAGATCTGCCTTAATCAGAACTCCTATGAAATGGGAGTTTTTTTCTTGAGTATAGACTGCAGGATTTGGCTATCAAAACAAAATTAAGCACAATTTCCCCCCTTTCTTGACTCTCTCCCAGTAATACGCAGATACAAAGGGGCAGCCACTGGCTGTGTCTACACTGCAATCAAGCACCCATGGCTGTCCTGTATCAGCTGACTTGGGCTCATGGGGCTATAGAATTGCAGCATAGACCTTCAGACTTGGGTTGGAGACCAGGCTCCAGGACCCCATGGGAGGGAGGGTCCCAGAACCCAGTTTGAAAGTCTACACTGCACTTTTATGGTCCCACAGCCCAAGCCCTGCAAGTCCAAGTCAGTTGACTGGGACCAGCTGCAGGTGTTTTATTGCAGTGTAGACATACTCTGAATCTCCCTTATACAGCAGGAACAATGGCCACACCTGGAACGATCCTGTCAAGGTGGTTTGAATGTGGATGTGAAAGAGAGCTTTGTAATTCTCCCAGCTTAATAGAAAACTTTTTTTTTTTTTAAATCAAGCTGGGGCAGATCACAAAGTAACCTGCTGTGAGTGAAAACAAGGCTTACGCAGTGAATGAGCAGTAGATGGAGAGCTCTCTTTTATTATGCTTAATGGTAATAGATTCCAGAAGAGCTTATAATGCAAATTTAGTAATATTGCAGTCTTAAATCGTGTGGGATAAAAATAATCTGTGCTGGAATCCTAATTTTTCTTATGTCATTAGACGTGTTTGTTCATGAGACTATGCAGTATTGCCATCAAGTCAATGCAGCACATCCTAAATGTTGGAGTGTGGTGTCCTCATAAAGCATGAACTCAGCTGCTGCTATTAGACACCAAAGCTTCTGAGTCAGAGATAGGAGCATGGAACATCCTACATTGTCTCTAGGGGTCAATGTAATTTGTGCATGGTGGCATTTCAGTCCAATTCTACGTCGCTTTAATTGATGCCTGCAGTAATTTTGCATATCAGAGCAGTAACAGATACTGTACATTTGTGGCTCTTAAAAATTATAACAACTTGGGCCTGCCAGCCACAAAACACAGCACTGACATCCAAGAGTGAGATTAGTCAAGAACTGGATACATATATTTATTTTTAACCTTGGAAATCTACAGTATGTCACTGCTTGAATTTAATGAGCAGCCAACAGGTTTTTTAAAGATATAAAAAGAATACAATAATAACTGCAATTTAGAGTATTTTACATGTGGGGGCCGAAATGCTGGCCATGATGAGTTTTGCTGGCATGGGTGTTAGTAAGAGAACGCACGGAGTAGGGGTGTGTTGCTATTAAAACTTCAAAAAGTTGGACTGACATTTTCATGGAAGTGTACATGGATCAATCTTCCTGGTTCCTCATGCACAGCACTGAACAGCATTGACAGCTTATCCCTAGATGATGAAATTCATGTCTCACATTCTGCACTGCGTGGATCGTCTTTCTTTCTTTCTTAACCTCTTTCCTCTTCATGTATTAGAGGATTTGCCTTTCCTCCCCACCCCCCACGCCCGATTGGTTTGTCTTTTTATATCTCTCTCCTTGTTGTCTGTCATTATTCCATTGTTTTGCTCCTTACTCTCCTTTGCTTCCTCTGTTTTCTTCTCCCTTTCCCTTCGACCTTTTTTTCTCATCTGCTCAGTGCCTCTTTGGAGAGTTTTGCTGCTATGTAGTACCATCAATGAAACTGAGTGAGATTTTCAAAGGATTCTATGGTATGCAGGGAGAAGAATCCACAGAAGCCAGTTAAACAGGCTTTATGGTCCTTTCTGTTGTTGAAGCAGCACAAAGGAGTCAAGGGTTTGGCATGATTTAGTTGGGGTTGGTCCTTCTTTGAATGAGGGGTTGGACTGGATGACCTCATGAGGTCTCTTCCAACCCTAACCTTCTATGATTCTATTCTGACACCTGTAAGTTGGTAATTGAAGACTTGCGCTATGTTGTTCTGTCTAGCTAAATCGGTGTGAACCTGGAGGGACAGCTCAGTGGTTTGAGTACTGGCCTGCTAAACCCAGGGTTATGAGCTCAATCCTTGAGGGGGACATTCAGGGATCTGGAGCAAAAATCTCTCTGGGGATTGGTCCTGCTTTGAGCAGGGGTTGGTTTAGATGACCTCCTGATATTTTGCACCAATAATAAGGGAGGCTTACACTGGTGTGACTTGAGGTTTGTCTACATGGGGACACTCAGGGTATGTCTACACTACGGGACTACTCTGATTTTACAGAAACCGGTATTTGGAAACAGATTGTATAAAGTCGAGTGCACGCGGCCACACTAAGCACATTAATTTGGCGGTGTGCGTCCGTGTACCGAGGCTAGCGTCGATTTCTGGAGTGTTGCACTGCGGGTAGCTATCCCATAGTTCCTGCAGTCTCCCCCGCCCATTGGAATTCTGGGTTGAGATCCCAATGCATGATGGGGCAAAAACAGTGTCATGGGTGATTCTGGGTAAATGTCATCAGTCAATCCTCCCTCCATGAAACAATGGCAGACAATCATTTCGCACCCTTTTCCCTTGATTGCCCTGGCAGATGCCATAGCACTGCAGCCATGGAGCCCATTCAGCCTTTTTTTCACTGTTACTGTATGTCTGCTGAATGCTGCTGACAGACGCAGTACTGCAGTGCTACACAGCAGTATCCTCTTGCCTTTGCAAGATAGCAGAGATGGTTACCAGTCATATTGTACCATCTGCTGCTGTCATGGGTGCTCCTGGATGGCCTCACTGAGGTCCTCCGGGGGCACATGGACAAAAATGGGAATGATTCCCCAGATCATTCCCTTCTTTAAGTTTTGTCTAAAGGTCGAGTCAGTCCTGCCTAGAATATCAGGCAAGTCTACTAAAGAGCCAGAGAGGCAAACAGCCGCTCTGGGTCAGAGCCCCAGATATCCCGCAGAAATGATGAGCTGCATGCCATTATAGGGGATACCCCTGCAACAACCCCACCTGTTACTTCCCTCCTCCCACACCTCTTCTGGGCTACTGTGGCAGTTATCCCCCCATTTGTGTGATGAAGTTATAAATAATACATGAATAAGAAACAACCCTGACTTTATTGCGTCTGCAATCAGAGATAAAACGGGGTGGGGTAGCAGTCTCCAGCTGCTATGATATTCCAGCAGGACTGAATCTCCCTTAGACAAAGCTGAAAGAAGGGAATGACCGGGAGTCATTCCCATTTTTGCCCAGGCGCCCCTAGCCAACCTCACTGAGGCCAGCCAGGAGCACTCACGGGATGATGATGATGACGGATACCAGTCATATTGTACCGTCTGCCATCAGGAAGGGAAGGCAATGGGATGCTGCTGTGTAGCGCTGCAGCACCGCATCTGCCAGCAGCATCCAGTAGACATATGGTGACATTGGGGAAAAAAGCGAGAAATGATTTTTTTCCCTTTTCTTCCACGGGGGGGCTGACGACATATACCCTGAACCACCCGCGACAATGTTTTTGACCCTTCAGGCATTGGGAGCTTAGCCAAGAATGCAAATGGTTTTCGGAGAGTGCAGGAACTGTGGGATAGCTAGAATCCTCAGTCCCCATTCCCTCCCTCTGTGAGTGTCCATTTGGTTCTTTGGCTTTCCATTACGCTAGTCTCAGCTCCTTAAGTTTCACGCAGCACTGTGTTGAGTCCCTGTTGTGGCCTCTGTCTGTTATAGCCTTGGAGATTTTTTCAAATGTTTTGGCATTTTGTCTTTTGGAATGGAGTTTTTATAGAACAGATTCATCTCCCCATACAGAGATCAGCTTCAGTATCTCCTGTACAGTCCATGCTGGAGCTCTTTTTTGATTCTGGGACTGCATGGTCACCTGTGCTGATTGGCGCTCCACGCTGGGCAAACAGGAAATGAAATTCAAAAGTTCGCGGGGCTTTTCCTGTCTACCTGGCCAGTGCATCCGAGTTCAGATTGCTGTCCAGAGCGGTCACAATGGAGCACTGTGGGATAGTGCCCGGAGGCCAATACCGTTGAATTGCGGCCACCCTAACCCTAATGGCAATGGCAATACCTATTTCAGCGCTACTCCCCTCATCGGGGAGGAGTACAGATATCAGTATTAAGAGCCCTTTATATTGATATAAAGGGCTTCGTTGTGTGGACCGGTGCAGGGTTAATGTGATTTAACGCTGCTAAATTTGATATAAACTCGTAGTGTAGACCAGGCCTCAAGAAAATTAAATTCACGACATTAATTTGATTTAAAGTGGTTTAGTTAAACCACATTAAATCCCTGTGGTGACACTAATTCTGACTGAGAATGTCCACACAAGGATTTAATGTGGCTTAACTAAATCCACTTAAAAAATTACTTTGGATTAACTTTTCTGAATGTCCCTGTGTAGACAAGCCCTTATTCCTCGTAAGTAAGAGCAGGTCTATACCATGTGTGCCACAGCAGTATAGCTGCAGTTATAGCAGTAGTTATGCTGCTGTAGCAGCAATGCTTCCTACCTCTAAGGAAAGGAGGTTTCTGTCGACTGTAGGTAGTTTACCTTCTTGAGCGGCAGTAGCTAGGTTCCTGGAAGAATTCTTTTAAGTTTAGACTTTGCCTAAGTTGTGCTGCTGTAAGCTGTGCTTTGTATCCGTGTAGTATGTCTACACTAGGGGTTTGCACTAGTGCAGCTACATCAGTGTAGTCGGACTGGACTAATGTAGACAAGGCCATTCTCTTTAAGGAAAAGCTGCTGATCTGACTTTCACTTAAAAATACTAGATGCAATGAGTGACCAGCATGCCCAACCTGAAACTGAAAATTAGTTATTTGTCTAAGTTGCCTAGTAAACTTAATTAAATGTCAGTTTTGCCCAGTATAGTACTGCATGTTGGGAACTGCACCTGCACAGATATGTGCTATCTCTTGCTTAGCCCCAATCAGCTAAGTAGCAGGAAATAAGAACACATTATACTCTTGCCCTGCCTCTTTCATGGTCATAAAAGGGAGGGGAGGGGACAAGACAATTCTTGTCTTCATGGATTCAGGTTGGAGATGCCAAGATTCCCAGTGCAGGTTAGCAACTTACGTAGAGAGCGGCAAGTACACCTCTACCCCGCTGTAACATGAATTCAGATATAACGCGGTAAAGCAGCGCTCAGGGGGGCGGGGCTGCGCGCTCTGGCGGATCAAAGCAAGTTCGATATAACACGGTTTCACCTATAAGGCGGTAAGATTTTTGCTCCCGACGACAGCGTTATATTGGGGTAGAGAGGTAATTAAAGTTAATTTGTCCAGGTATAGTTCTGGTTAGTCCAGGCTGCTAGGCAATAGCCTTTTCCTAGCCTGAATTGATTGGAATTGAATGGTTAATTTTCAGTGTGACTGTAGATGAGCGGGCTCACTCCTGCGGCGCCTCCTGCTGGTGACTTCTGGGAATTAGCTTGATTCAGCTCCAGAGCGCCCTCTGCAGGCCGGTGATCCGCCTGTCCTCTGGCCCCTGTGTCCCTCCCTGGACCCAGTGCCCTTTTACATGGGGTGCTGCCCCCTGGCAGTAAGCCCTTTCTCTCAGGCTTAGAGTCTCCCCTCCCTGGGGAACCCCCACCTACTATCCCCACGTTGCCTCAATATATGGCTACTGCCAGTCATTGTCTAGCCCCTGTGGCCTGGGGAAGACTGCAATATCAGCCTACTCATCACTGGCAAGGTTGAGTTTGGACCTGCTGCCTTGGCCTACCCCTGGGCTGCCCTCCGCAACCCCCAGTACCTGTTGGCCCAATGCTAGGCCGCAGCCTGGGGCTTTCCAGGCAGGAGCTACTCAGCTCCTCTGCCTTTCCCCAGCCCTGCTTCACTCAGGTACTCTCTGTTGAGCTCCCTGCAGCCAGGCCCTTCTCCCTCTACAGCTAGAGAGAGGGACTTCTGAGCTCTTGGCTCCCAGCCTCTTTATTCAGGCCAGCTGTGGCCTGATTGGGGCATGGCCCAACTACAGTTACTTCCCAATCAGCCCAGTTTAGTAGCTCCCAGCCACAACCTTCCCCCAGGGCTGTTTTAAGCCCTTCAGGGCAGGAGCAGGGTAAGCACCCTGTTACAGTGACATATAGGTATTTATCTGCATAATGTCTGTTAAGGTTAATGTAGATCACGATCCATACTAGATGGCTGAAAATATAAAACCTAGAATCATGCAATCAGTTGGTTTTCTGCTGAGGGATTTTTTTGTTTTGTTTTTTGGACCATGCCTTTTTCAACATTCAGCTGATCCCTTTTTAGTATGTGAAATACTCCATTGTCAAATAAGTGGTTTGTTGCAAATAATATACTGTTTGTATTGTGGTTATTCCTGGCAAAATGCTGTGCACAATGCAGTCTTACTTTGGGGAGGTGCACTACTAGATTTTTTTGTTTTTGTTTTTTTCAGTCGTCAGGCATTTAGAAGTAGGTACTATTAGACATATCTGAGCAACTTCAGTTTTTATTCTAGTGCAGGGGTAGGCAACCTACGGCACGCATGCTGAAGGCGGCGCGCGAGCTGATTTTCAGTGGCACTCACACTGCCTGGGTCCTGGCCACCAGTCCAGGGGACTCTGCATTTTAATTTAATTTTAAATGAAACTTCTTAAACATTTAAAAAACCTTATTTACTTTACATACAACAACAGTTAAGTTATATATTATAGACTTATAGAAAAAGACCTAAAAATGTTAAAATATATGACCGGCACGCAAAACCTTAAATTAGAGTGAATAAATGAAGACTTGGCACACCACTTCTGAAAGGTTGCTGACCCCTGTTCTAGTGTCCCAAGCAATTCACTATGCAATACCTCTAAAAAGCTACTCCTTGCACTACTGGCAGAAAGAAAGTAGTTTTTAAAAAAACATAACACATCAAATTGCCCAATGTTTTCCTCTACATGTGTCAAAATATTTGAAAAATATTACATTAGTGTATTTCAGAAATTGAAGCAGTCCAGAATATTCTCTGATGCTAACCTGCTATGTGTCTTTATGTTAAGGAATGGTGGAAAGTAATAAATACCCCCTGAAAATATTTGGAGGCTAATTACAAAAAATCTGTTAAACTCCATGTTTTCCAGAATTCTTTCAGTAGCTGTGGTTTTAAAACTGCATTCTCTTGAAGTTATTAAATCCATTTTGAACGGTTATGCTAATCATTAATACATGGTGAGCTTGTAGCTAACTCCTTCTACTTAATCGGAGATTAGTCATTCCACACTACAAATAACATTGTAATTATAATATATTTTTAAATTAACATTTTTACATTCTCAGATCACTTTATTTTTATAAAAATAAATATAAAGTGAGCACTGTACACTTTGTATTCTGTTATAATTGAAATCAATATATTTGAAAATGTAGAAGACATCCAAAATAGTTAAATAAATGGTATTCTATTATTGTCTAACAGCACAATTAATTGCAATTATTTTTTTAATTGTTTGACAGCCCTAACAAACTTGTTACCTAATTATGTGAAACTAAAGCCTAGCTGTTTAAACCTGTTACCATTTTGCTGCTGTTAGACTGCGATAGACTTGTAATGGTAAAATTGTACCACCAGCTGCTGGTCATCTGTTCCTTGCTATTTGCATCACTACAGTTACATGTATTATGGTTTTGTTTAATGTTGGTGATATTGGTATGTTTGTTTTGAAGAACTCTCTTAACCAAGGAGGAATATAGCATGATTTTAATATTAATGATGCTATCTTAGTTATGGACCATATTCTCACATGCACTAATGACTAAAGGGAACATAGGGAGCCAACGAGTGTAGAGGTGATTAGATAAAGGTAGAAGTGTCACTGTAATGAGTGAAAATGTGCCCAAATACTGGCCCAAAGCCAAATTCAGCGACTGCTGCTCCTTTTCTCCTGGTCCTTGCCTATTAAAAAGAGTAAGACTTGGGTAGGTTGTCCTTGTATACCTTGCCTACAGCAGTAGCACAATGTTTTGTGAGGTCATTTAACTTTCAAAACATAGAGTGAGCAGGGTTAGGTTTGATCAGCAGTTGGATGGGAGATTTCTGGGAAAACATCTGCTTCTTGTGGTATTCTTTGCTGAATTAGTATTGAAACAGTGACTTGGCATGGTTTTGGGGGACACTGTTCTGCACAAAATATTTCAGATAAAATATAAAACTGAGATCTTAACCACTTAGTCAGTAGAAGTCTCTTGGCACTTCTAATAGGGTTGCTAACCCCAATGTTCTGATCAAATTCCATGCCAGATATTTCCACTCTGCCTACTTGAATCTCGTGGGCACTTTCAGTTGGATAACTTACTCCTTTTTCTATTTTTGTTGTGCAACATTGCTGTGGTGTGCAGTTACTGTACAGAGGTGACTGTGTTTCAGTGTTGGATGAAGGGATCCTTGAATACAGTTTGCCTATTACTTTGAATTCATTTTGTCTGAAAGCAGTTAGTACAGGTGAGTTACTATTGTTAGTGTAGACAATACATGGATATGCACTGCACAGGGATTTGGGAGACTGGATTGTATCCTGTCTCTGCCCCTAGCTTGCCATGCAACCTTGGGCAATTCACTCTGCCTCTATTTGCCCTTCCAGCCTTTGTCTAGACTACTTAAATTATAAATGCTTCATGGCAGAAATCGCCTCTTACTATGTTTGTAAAGTATTTAGCACAATCCTCGATCATACAGGAGACCAGTAGGCACTGCTGTAATACAGCTAGATGGTGAGCTATGTCAGTGAATTGCTCCATTGCCATCCTGGCTGGCACCTCAGGGTGGAACATCTGCCTTCCTTTGTTCTTCTCTTGCTGGTCCTTTTGCTGAGTGCTGATTGACTGTGGCCTGGTCTACACTACGTGTTTAAACCGATTTTTAGCAGCGTTAAACCAATTTAACGCTGCATCCGTCCACACTACGAGGCCCTTTATATCGATATAAAGGGCTCTTTACATCAGTTTCTGTACTCCTCCCCGACGAGAGGAGTAGCGCTAAAATCAATATTACCATATCGGATTAGGGTTAGTGTGGCCGCAAATCGACGGTATTGGCCTCCGGGCGGTATCCCACAGTGCACCACTGTGACCACTCTGGACAGCAGTCTGAACTCGGATGCACTGGCCAGGTATACAGGAAAAGCCTTGCGAACTTTTGAATTTCATTTCCTGTTTGGCCAGCGTGGAGCTGTGATCAGCACAGATAGCAATGCAGTCTCCTGAGAATCGAAAAAGAGCTCCAGCGTGGACCGCACGGGAGGTACTGGATCTGATCGCTATATAGGGAGAGGATTCAGTGCTAACAGAACTCCGTTCCAAAAGACGAAATGAAAAAATATTTCAAAAAAATTTCCAAGGCTATGATGGCCAAAGGCCACACCAGGGACTCAGTGCAGTGCAGAGTGAAAGTTAAGGAGCTCAGACAAGTCTACCAGAAAACCAAAGCAGCAAACGGAAGGTCCGGGTCAGGGCCGAAAACATGCTGCTTCTACGCTGAGCTGCATGCAATTTTAGGGGGCTGTGCCACCACTACCCCACCCCGTCCGTGGATTCCGAGATGGGGGTTGTAATCTCAACGATGGCTGAGGATTCTGTGGAGGGGGAAGATGAGGAGGAAGAGGAGGACGACCTTGCAGCGAGCACACAGCACTCCGTTAGCCCCAACAGCCAGGAGCTTTTTGTGACTCAGACAGAATTACCCTCCCAACCCTCCCAAGCCACTAGCCCAGACAGTGAAGCCATGGAAGCGACCTCTGGTGAGTGTACCTTTGTAAATATAAAACATGGTTTAAAAGCAAGTGTTTTTTAATGATTGATTTGCCATGAGGGCTTGGGATGCATTCGCGGCCAGTAAAGTTACTGGAAAAGTTTAACATGTCTGGGGATGGAGCGGAAATCCTCCAGGGACATCTCCATGAAGCGCTCCTGGAGGTACTCCAAAAGCCTTTGCAGAAGGTTTCTGGGCAAGGCAGCCTTGTTCCGTCCACCATGGTAGGACGCTTGACCACGCCATGCATGTAGCAAGTAATCTGGTATCATTACATGACAAAGCCTAGCTGCGTATGGTCCCGGTGATTGCTGACATTCAAGAAACATCCATTCTTTATCTTGCTCTGTTATCCTCAGCAGAGTGATATCGTTCATGGTAACCTGGTTGAAATTCAGGAATTTAATTAAGGGGACGGAGATGGCCATTTTCCCAATGTGCTGTTGCTTAAAAGAAATCGTTCCTTGCACATAGCCAAGCAGGGGGAGGGGAGGAAGGATAGCGCTAAGCTTTTTTGCCTTTGGCTAGCAGTGATCTTCCATGATACCAGCCATGCGGTGGGGGGAGGGGTAAAGCAATCATCCTAGAGAATTGGATGGGGGGGGTTGGCTTCTGCTGCTGCATGTTAACAGGAAAGAAGCATTAGAGGGCACTGTGTATATGAAGGCTGGAGAAGCCGAAAGACAATGGCTTACCATGGCCGCATGCAAGCTGAATTCTGATGCCCGGACCTGCGTCTGTGAGATCTGTAACACCAGAGCCGCAGGCACTCAATATTAAGATGCAAAATGCGACCTTGTAGTGAAATCACATGGGCTATGTAAGGTAAATAGTGTTGTTCACTGTGAAAGAGTTTAACCATTGTTCTGTAAAATGTATCTTTTTAAATACTTCTCTCTCCCTTTTTTCCCTCTCTTATGCAGCTGCACATTTTTCAAGCCTCCCTACTCCATTCCGAAGGCTCTCTCAGATAAGGTGGAGGAAAAAGAAGATGTGAGACGAAATGTTCTCAGAAATCATGGAAGTAACCCGCAATGAGAGAGCTCATCTGAATGAGTGGAAGGATGTGGTAGCAAAGTACAGGAAAGATGCCATTGAACGTGAGGACAGGAGGGACCAACGTGAGGATAGGAGGGACGAATGTGAGGATAGGAGAGACGCTCGAGATGAGAGGTGGCGGCAGGAAGATCAGAGGTGTAGGCAGGAAGATCAGCGGTGGCGGGATTCAATGCTGGAGCTGCTGCGTGATCAAACTGATATCCTCCGATGTTTGGTGGATCTTCAGGAAGAGCAGCGGGGTCACAGAGTGCTGCTGCAGCCCCTGTGTAACCACCCTCACCACTCACCATGTTCCATATCTTCCTCACCCAGACGTGTAAGAACGCATGGGGGAAGGCTTTGTGCACCCGCCCACTCCATTCCAGTGGACAGTCCAACCAAAGGCTGTCATTACATTGAAATGTATTTAATGGCCTTTTCCTTCTCTCCTATGCTCCTCCCAAACCACACCCGGGATACCTTGTCAGTTCTCTGCCTCTTTTTATAATTACTTTTTAATAATGAATACATGATTTTTAAACGATAGTGACTTTATTTCCTTAAGCAAGCTGTAATCGAAGGGGGAGGGTGGGTTGCTTACAGGGAAGGAGTCAATAAGGGGGGGGCGTTCATGAAGGGGAAACAAACACAGCAGTCACACCGTACCCTGGCCCGTGATGAAACTCGTTTTCAAAGCTTCTCTGATGTGCACTGCTTCCTGGTGTGCTCTTCTAATCGCCCTGGTGTCTGGCTGCGCGTAATCAGTGGCCAGGTGATTTGCCTCAGCCTCCCATCCTGCCAGAAAGGTCTCCCCCTTACTCTCACAGAGATTGTGGAGCACACAGCAAGCAGCAATAACAAAGGGGACATTGGTTTGGCTGAGGTCTGAGCAAGTCAGTAATGTGCGCCAGCGCGCCTTTAAACAGCCAAATGCACATTCTACCACTATCCTGCACTTGCTCAGCCTGTAGTTGAACAGCTCCTGACCACTGTCCAGGCTGCCTGTGTATGGCTTCATGAGCCATGGCATCAAGGGGTAGGCTGGGTCCCCCAGGATAACTATAGGCATTTCAACATCCCCAACTGTTATTTTCTGGTCTGGGAAGTAATTCCCTTGCTGCAGCAGTTTAAACAGAGCAGTGCTTCTGAAGATGCGAGTGTCATGAACCCTTCCTGGACATCCCACGTGGATGTTGGTGAAACGTCCCTTGTGATCCACCAGTGCTTGCCGCACCATTGAAAAGTACCCCTTGCGGTTTATGTACTGGGTGCCCTGGTGCTCCGGTGCCAAGATAGGGATATGGGTTCCATCTATCACCCCCCCACAGTTAGGGAATCCCATTGCAGCAAAGCCATCCACTATGACCTGCACATTTCCCAGAGTCACAACCTTTCGTAGCAGCAGCTTAATGATTGGTTTGGCTACTTGCATCACAGCAGCCCCCACTGTAGATTTTCCCACTCCAAATTGATTCTCGACTGACCGGTAGCTGTCTGGCGTTGCAAGCTTCCAGAGGGCTATTGCCACTTGCTTCTCCACTGCGAGGGCTGCTCTCATCTTGGTATTCTGGCATTTCAGGGCAGGGGAAAGCAAGTCACAAAGTTCCATGAAAGTGCCCTTACGCATGCGAAAGTTTCGCAGCCACTGGGAATCGTCCCACACCCGCAAAACTATGCGGTCCTACCAGTCTGTGCTTGTTTCCCGGGCCCCAAATCGACATTCAATGGCTAGAACCTGCCTCATTACCAGCAGGATCTCCAAAGTGCAGGGGCCCGTGGTTTGAGATAATTCTGTGTCCATGTCCTCATCACTCTCGTTGCCGCGCTGCTGTAGTCGCCGCCGCCTCCTCGCCTGGCTTTGCAGGTCTCGGTTCAGGATAGACTGCACGAGAATGCGTGAGGGTGTTTACAACGTCCACTATTGCGGTATTGATCTGAGCAGGGTCCATGCTTGCTGTGCTATGGCATTTGCACAGTTCACCCAGGAAAAAAGGCGCGAAATGGTTGTCTGCTGCTTTCACGAAGGGAGGGGTGAGGCTGTACCCAGAACCACCCGCGACAATGGTTTTTGCCCCATCAGGCACTGGGCTTTCAACTCAGAATTCTAAGGGGCAGGGGAGACTGCGGGAACTCTGGGATAGCTACGGGATAGCTATCCACAGTGCAACGCTCCAGAAATCGACGCTAGCCTCGGACCATGGACTCACACCGTCGAATTTATGTGCTTAGTGTGGCCGCGTGCACTCGACTTTATACAATCTGTTTTATAAAACCGGTTTATGTAAAATCGGAATAATCCCGTAGTGTAGACGTACCCTGTGTTAGAGCTGCAGGCAGCTTCTGGGAGATACACTCACAGGCGAGGTCCTCACAGGTTAGATCCTCATATATCAATCACATTCACATCTCTCAAATTCTACCCCTCTTTTCTTTGCTTTTCTCTGCACCTTGTCACTGGAAGAAATAGTAGTGGAAGTTGCAGTCCACTGTTCTCTATCCTTGTGAATTTCACTACAGCTCTAACAGCCTGTTCTAGAGATCTTCTGCTCTTCTTTCAGGCACAGGTTGTGTCCCATTTTAGGCTCCTGTGTAAGAGCTGTTCAGAATTTGGTCTGGTACAACATAAGCAAGAAATGAAAGTGAGTTCCCTTTGTTACAAATATATTACTCAAACACCAAATATATTCTTCCATTAATATACTGGGATTTATTTGCATGGCTTCCTCACCTATTGATATGGGACGAGAGCCATAAGCATTTTTCCATCAGTGTCGATGCCCCAGTAATATTGTGTGATATTTATAAGTAGTCTCAGGCATTTTGTTGGAAAGTTCTCTTTCCTTCTGCATTGCTGTGTTTTACTTTTTAATATATCATATGGAGGATTAGGATTGCTACATGAATTACCCTAAATTTAAATGGTGTTCATCCCTGGTGAAGCCACAAGCTTCTTGGTGGTGGTTGTGCTGTTTGGAAGGCCATTGCATGTGGCAATTAAACAACTGCTGCTGTTTCTTGGGAATCCATTCCAAACTCCATTTTTGCCTTCCAGTCTAGAATGTTTTACTGCAAATTTCTTTCATTGTCAGCAGTCTTTTCTTGATGGGTTACAGTACGGATTTTGTTAGTTTTTATATCTGCTTTTCAAAATCTGTTTGGCTGAGCTATTTATTTATATTTCTGGTAGGTACTGCTACATACCAGCTTTGATATATTATAAACACATTTCCCCTAGTTACTCTTCCGATGAAAGATGTACATATTACACCTCTACCCTGATATAACGTGACCCAATATAACATGAATTCCGATATAACATGGTAAAGCAGCGCTCCGAAGGAGCGGGGCTGCGCACTCCAGTGGATCAAAGCAAGTTTTCGATATAACATGGTTTCACTTATAACATGGTAAGATTTTTTTGGCACCCGAGGACAGCTTTATATCGGAATAGAGGTATACTTTGTGATGTAGTCACAAGAGACGGACACTAGTAGTGCAAACAGAGAATTAATTTGCATTTCATGCAGCAAAATCCTTTACAGGACACCAACACAGGTAAGCAAGGAAAGCCGTAGTTCTCAGGGCAGTGAGAGAAAGGATACAGAATATGATGGAAGAAGATTTTCAAAGGAACAAATGACAGCTAGGTCCATTAAGGGGTACATTTTCAAAAAAAGACAAAATTGAGAGTTAATCTCTTAATCTCAGACACTCCTTATACAATAAGCAGATAAAAAAGTTAATTTAAAATTAAAATTATGAAAAATATATATATTTTTAAGTTACTCAACAGAAATCTAAGTAGAAGCAGTGGCCTGGATCCTCCGATTTGATCGCTATGCTTAGCGTGGGCCCATGAGTAAGGGTTGAGGGGGGACAAAGGTGGTTTTACACGCCCTTTGTGCTCTCTCAATTCCAGGAAACTAGTCCTATAGGCTTCTCTGATCTATGCCTGGCTGCGCATAGTCCCAGCCCAGAGGGCTCTTATGGCAGCCAGCCATGGGCCACACACACTGGTTCTTCTGCCACACTTCTTTCCCCTAGCCATGCCTTCTATATGGATGACTGGAGGGAAGAGCCACTACAATGCTCTAGCCACCTGAAGATTCCACTGTACAGGAGAATCCTGGATATAGGCAGTTAGGATGGCTTCCTAGCTGCTTGGAGTCAGGCAACAAACTATATCAGTTTTCACTGCTGTGTTTATTTCTCATAAATTTCTCTCTGTCCTAAACTGTTAGGACTTCCTAGAAGTGCCTGAATCTAGAATTAGCTAAGAGTCATGCAGCCTCAAACTTTTTAAACTTTCACTATTCATTTTATTCAAGAGATTTCAGAAAAATATTTTAACCACTTTTTTAATATTTATAAATGTGTATTTCAAATATTATAAATACTTGCCTTGCTAAAGGATTTTTGATAGAAACACAGAGGAAGTTTTTCTATAATAAAATTGCATTTTAAGAAATCTTCATAAATCAGTCACAGATCCCACGCCTCAGGCTGGCCTTTATAGACATAATACAATACCTAAGTAATTTTGAAATGTGTGCGCACACTCATTGTCAAATATAACCCCCCCCTTTTTATTTTTAGTGGAGATTTTTATACTCTACCCTGTGTGTGTTGTGCCTTCCCCTGCTCCCCCAACATGCCCACCCTGTCCTTATTCCAAGCATCGCATGTGGTCTTTAGCCAACGTATATCTGGCCCACATATCCTCCTGTCCCCACTCTTTCTCTCAGGTTCATTAAGGTGCCAGTATGAACATGAAACGAATCAAGTGAGATTCTTGTAATAGCTAGCATGGAAGAATTAACTAAACTGGGACTATTGTTTGTGGTCAGATACTTTTGATCCTTCCAACTGAAGGAATAAAAGTGGGAGAGCCTTCCATTACCTTTGCTTTGCTAACTGAGGAATAGTGTGTATTTTTTAGGACTGGAAATGTTTGCTTTAATGTTCTGTAATGAAGAGCATTGGTACAGTTTTTACGGGTAGTAAGGTTGCTTTGGTTCCTAATTTTACTGGGAAGTAGGGTTGCAAACTTTCTAATTCCAGAAAACTGAACACAAGTGCCCCTTGTGGAGGCCCCATTCCGAGTTTACTCCATCCACCCTCCCTCCGCTGCTTACTCCCCCCCACCCTCCCTTATGTGCTCATTTTCACCGCAAGGCCTAAAGAGGCATATTTATTGTTTTGACAGGTGTATTATGCTAAGTTCAGGTTTTATTTGTTACAGGATGTTAGAGCTGGCAGCAAAATAGTCAAAAAGGGTAATTTAAAAAAAAAGGAAATTTCACAAAAGTTTTCATGATTCTTTCCTTCCCCTCTTTCCATTTTTCATAACCAGCTCCATATTTTTTGCTCACTTAAGCTGTTGTAATTTTATGTGTGGAATTAGGACCACGTATTATCACACCTTTACTAGGTCCACCAAAGGTCCTCTCCCAAAGCCCAAATGTAAATCCATAGAGCACAAGCATAGAAATGCACACCTGTCCAGCTACCTATAAAAATAAATCTGTAGAAACTGACTCCCACACCTATATGCAGATACATATGTACCGTATATTTATGTGTACACATCTAGCATGCACTAACATACATACTTCCACATTATTACAATTGTTGTTTAGTGCATAGAGATCCCAACTGAGATCAGGGCTCCAGGGTGGTAGGTGCTGGACATACACATAAAAAGAGAGTCTGTAACAAAGAGTTTATAATGTAGCTAGACAAAAGTGGGGAGAAATGTATGATATATTGATTCTTCTGCAATTACTAGTCAACAACATTCACTTTTAAAGAAATAATACATTTCTTTTAGAGTTCCTTTCTCTTTTAAAAACTTGTGATGACATGAAATGTGTGTATTCATTTCATAAATTTTTGTGTGTGCAAGTCAGCAAAAGGAATAAAAGTCAAAGAGTTAGGCTGCAAATTTTATTCACACAAGTATACACACATGTGGCAATACATGCACCTCCTTACACAAAGACACACAGTCTCTTACATACATACACACAGTGCATGCATGCGCGCACTTGCCTACACAGAGACACTTTTTCATATACTTTTCCAAGGGCTGCCTAAAATACCCAGCTGGGAAGGGAGGAGGGTAGGCTGGAGGGGAAAAGATGGGGGTGGGGGAGAGAGGATGGGGAGGGAAAGAAGCCAAGGATGAGAGCAGGGGTGTGTGTGGGAGGGTTATGTGGAGTGGATGAGGGATGCAGGGAGAGTCAGAAGGCTACAGGCACATGAGGATGTGGGGGGCACGGGTGTGTAGGGACATAATGGGAGTGCAGCAGTTTATGGAGGTGAATGGGGTGCAGGAGTGTGGGGAGTGAGGGATGTGGGGGTGGCAGCTTTGGGAGATGGAGAGGATGGGTGGGAGAGTGCTGTTTGGGGTACAGGGCTGGGATGGGTAGGCGTAGTGGGCAGGATGGGATGGGATGGGGGAGGGATGGGGTGAGGGCGGTTGGGACAGAGGAGGGATGCAGTGATGGGGGTGCAGCCCCATTCCCAGCACTTGGAGATGGAGATACACATACCTCCAACTCCTGGGTGCTGGTGATGGGGCGGTCGGCCATGGTTCGCAGCAGGGCATGCGCTACAGCTTGAGCCCAGCCACATGAGGATCACAAGGAGAAGAGGGCCGGGCAGCAGTGGGAGACGCACGTGCCAGGTGACCCCTCAACGGCTGCTTGCTGAGCGCTCAAAAGTGGCGATAGTTCCTGCCTTGCCTGCCCTGCCGCAGCCAATGGGAGCTGCGTTTGTGGGCAAGGCAGTATGCGGCCTCCCCCAGCAGCTCCTAAGGTTAGGAGCTGGACATGCTGGCTGCTTCCGCACCCGGGAGCCTGCCAGCAATGCTGCAAACCAGACGTTCAAGGATTCCTTTTTGACTGGCTGTTCTGGTCCAGAACTGGACACCTGGTCACCCTACTGCGCAGCAGACTTGTGGTTGCAAGATTCTCAACAATGTGGCTTAGTTGTGACTATTAGCTGACCATGTGGAATACTTTGGAAGTTACAAGACTATTGTGGGGAGAGGAAGCTACTGCGAAGCTTTGAGTGGAGTCCCATGTCATAAGTAGTCTTTCACAAACTGTTACTTTGGCATAGTGTGGTCTCTTCTAGAAAACTAGTTCTCTCCATCGGAAAAATAATGGTTAAGTGGTAGCAATTCTGCCCATCATATCCTATAAACAGTGTTTCCAGCACAACCTTAAATTCCAGTCAGCATTTATTGAGTGCAGGTTTTAGACTGCTTCATCATCACTGCTCTTTGATCATATTTATAGCAATACAATCTCTATCCTAGATAAGAACATAAGAATGGCCATACTGGGTCAGACCAAAGGTCTGTCCAGCCCAGTATCCTGTCTACCGACAGTGACCAATGCCAGGTGTCCCAGATGGAGAGAACCTAACCGGTAATGATCAAGTGATTGCTCTTCTGCCATCCATCTCCACCCTCTGACAAACAGAGGCTAGGGACACCATTCCTTATCCATCCTGGCTAATAGCCATTAATGGACTCAACCTCCATGAATTTATCTAGTTCTCTTTTAAACCCTGTTATATTCCTAGCCTTCACAACCTCCTCAGCAAGGAGTTCCACAGGTTGACTGTGCACTGTGTGAAGAAGAACTTCCTTTTATTTGTTTTAAACCTGCTGCCCATTAATTTCAGTTCTTATATTATGGGAACAAGTAAATAACTTTTCCTTATTCACTTTCTCCATACCAGTCATGATTTTATATACCTCTGTCATAGCCCCCTTAGTCTCCTCTTTTCCAAGCTGAAAAGTCTTAGCCTCTTTAATCTCTCCTCATATGGGACCCATTCCAAACCCCTAATCATTTTAGTTGCTCTTCTCTGAACCTTTTTTAATGCCAGTATATCTTTTTTGAGATGAGGAGACCACAGCTGTATGCAGTTTTCAAGATGTGGGTGTACCATGGATTTATATAAGGGCAATAAGATGCTTTCTCTTATTCTCTATCCCAGTGGTTCTCAAACTGGGGCCACTGCATGTGTAGGAGAAGCCCCTGGTGGGCCGGGCCAGTTTGTTTACCTGCCAGGTCCGCAGATTCGGCAGATCGCGGCTCCCACTGGCCACAGTTCGTCGCTTTAGGGCAATGGGGGCTGGCTGTGGGAAGCGGTGTGGGACAAGGGATTTGCTGGCCACAGCTTCCCACAGCCCCCATTGGCCTGGAGCAGCGAACGCGGCCAGTGGAAGCTGCGATCTGCCGAACCTGCAGACATGGCAGGTAAACAAACTGGCCCTGCCCACCAGGAGCTTTCCCTACACATGCGGTGGCCCCAGTTTAAGAACCACTGCTCTATCACTTTTTGAATGATTCCTAACATCCTGTTTGCTTTTTTGACTGCTGCTGCACACTGCGTGGACGTCTTCAGAGAACTACCCATGATGACTCCAAGATCTCTTTCCTGATTAGTTTTAACTAAATTATCTCCCATCATATTGTATGTATACCTGGGGTTATTTTTTCCAATGTGCATTACTTTACATTTATCCACATTACATTTCATTTGCCATTTTGTTGCCCAATCACTTAGTTTTGTGAGATCTTTTTGAAGTTCTTCACAGTCTGCTTTGGTCTTAACTATCTTGAGCAGTTTAGTATCATCTGCAAACTTTGCCACCTCATTGCTTACCCCTTTCTCCAGATCATTTATGAATAAGTTGAATAGGATTGTTCCTAGGACTGACCACTGGGGAACACCACTAGTTACCCCTCTCCATTCTGAAAATTTACCATTTATTCCTTCCCTTCGTTCCCTGTCTTTTAATCAGTTCTAAATCCATGAAAGGATCTTCCTTCTTATCCCATGACAACTTAATTTATGTAAGAGCCTTTGTGAGGGACCTTGTTAAAGGCTTTCTGGAAATCTAAGTATCCTATATCCATTGGATTCCCCTTGTCCACATGTTTGTTGACCCCTTCAAAGAGCTCTAATAGATTAGTAAGACATGATTTCGCTTCACAGAGACCATGTTGACCTTTGCCCAACAATTTATGTTCTTCTATGTGTCTGACAATTTTATTCTTTACTATTGTTTCAACTAATTTGCCCAGTACTGACGTTAGACTTACAGGTCTGTAATTGCCGAGATCACCTCTGGAGCCCTTTTTAAATATTGGCGTTATATTAGGTATCTTCCAGTCATTGGGTGCAGAAGCTGATTTAAAGGACAGTTTACCATAGTTAATAGTTCCGCAATTTCACATTTGAGTTCTTTCAGAATTGTTGGGTGAATGCCATCTGATAGGACATGAAGTTTCTCCTGAGTTGACTGTTAATGCTGCATTACCCCTTGAGATAATTGCCAATACAAAGAAAAATGCTACTATCCCCATACAGATGGGGAACAAAGGCATGGAGAGATTAAATGGTTTGCCCAAGGTCACACAAGAAGTCTGTGGTGGAGCAGAGAATTGAACTCCAGTCACCTGAGTCCCAGACTAGTACTCTACCCACTTGACCGTCCTTTGCATATTTATCCCAAGAAAATGTTTGACCTCTGTGAATGTGTCCTGAGGTGAAACTTAAATCTCAATGGTCTACATAAGATGATATAATTCTCCCATCTATTCAGCCAGCTAAGCATTTGTGATTTATAGGAGTATTTGGTTATGGTGGGCACAATATAATTAAATGTCCTTATTGTGATCTGTTTTGTTGTGATAAAAGGATATAATGAACTACAGTATAAAACAGCCATTCCTATAAAACAAATTTTAGTAATGCGTGCATGCACACAAACGCCCACATGCTACTTTTCAGAGATGTTAGTTGGCACGTATGTAAGAGACCTATTTTTTTCCAGTGTGAATCATTTAAAGAAGGAAACAGGAACAAACACCCATTTTAATACATTCATGTATGTTAAGCTTTTGAAGGAACTATTGAAAGTTAATTTAAAAAAACCAGATACACTACTGATCTTTCAGTGGTCTGATTGAGGGTATTGAAGGGCAGGGTTTAAGAAAAAATAAGACAACTTAAACAAAAACAGTGGAATTTTTTTCTTAAAACATTTTTTGTTTTCAACAGAATGTTGCCTTCACACCCTGGCTGACCTTCACATTCTTTATTATTATTATATTATTTTGCTGCAGTTGCAGTAAACAATGCCTTCCAGCATGTGTGCAGGAACAACTATTTCAAAGCAGAGCCTAATAATAATAATAATAATAAATAAAAAAAATACCCCCCCATGAAATAATCAACCCAATTTTTATAGGCTAACGTAATTTAGTCAGTGTAATTTATTTTAATTAACATATTAAGCTCTCACCCATCTGTTCTGCTGCTAATTACGAATGCCAACAGAACATATTTCACAGTTACATCAGTAAAATGATATTATTAAAATATTAAAGTACTTACATGTTTCTTCTACACTGAAGCATCTGCAGTGTTCTCATGCTGCCTACGCAATTCAGAAAGCAAGCTGCTCACAACTGAAATTGAAGTTCTTGATATTATGCATTTTTTCCAATAATAAACAGCATTTCAGTGGAAAAAGATTCCATTTTATTACAATACATGTTTTTAAAGAAAAATAAACTCCAGATTTTAAAGCCTTTTGTTTTAATAATACTGTTTTAATTACATTTCTATAACTTGGAAGGAAATTATTTTTATTTTGTTCATCTTTTATAGATTTCTCATAGTTAAACACTATTTTAAAACAGGTTACTCTTTTTGGAAAAAGCATTAATATTCCATTTTGAATAATTTTACATCCCTTTAGGTAAAATATCAGATTTTTGTTTACTATGTGTGTAGGGGGAAAAGCTTCAATATTTATTTTAAAATGTACAGTTTTAGGCTCTGATCCTGCAAACACTTACTTGTGTATTGGGGTCTCATTGATAAATTTAGAGTTGTGATTTGGATATTTATATTAAATTTCAAGATCTTAGGGAAAAATTTAAAAAATAAGTGGAGCAAGTCTTGTGTGCGTGTGTGTGCGTGCGTAAGATACTCTTAAGTGTATCCCTGAACTAAGGCCCTAATAATGGAAGTACTCCTTTAAGAACATGAGTAGCTTGAGATAGTGTGGTCAAACTGGGTAGGATGCTGGACTGAGAAAGAGACCTGGGTTCTATTCTTGTGTCTAACATTGGGGCAAGAGAGGAGAAATAGAGGTACAAAAAGGTGTGAAATGACGTGCCCAAACTCTTACAAATTTTAGGCGCCTCTGAATCCCCTCTCTCGTCTGTTTAGATCATAAATCTTTTACTATGTGTTTATACAGCCTCATGCACAACAGGACTTCAAGACACTACCATAATATCAATAATAAATAATGGTGTCTAAGTACGCATAATAGGAGTTGTTACATCAGATCAGTTGTATAGGCCACCAGGTCCTGTAACTGATCTCTGGCAGCGGCCAAGATCTCATGTTTCAGAACAAGGGTATTTAAACTCTACTTAAATGAAGGCTACTTCATGACAACCTCTTAGGAGTATCAGTGGGTGTGCTTAGTTTACTGACAAAAGAGAGTGCTTTGTAATAGCTGTTACGTTTAACATCAAGATGAATGGGGCCAAATTCATCCAGGTAAAGTGGTTTCAGTGGAAGTCCACTTAATGAAGTTATGCCAGTTTGGAATTTTATCCTTTAGGTCTATAGAATATTTGGTCCAAGTGAGAACATTGTATGCTGGGACTGTACTCTATTAGGCTACTGTGTTCCTTGATACTATGCTGATAAGCACTGAGTAAATACCTAAGATAAAGACAAGAGCTGGATGTGTACCATATTGTAGGACACCACAAATCAAGTTTGGCCACTCATCTGTCAGAGAAGGAATTGAAGAATGACAAGAGAGAGAAACAATTCAGGGCATTGAATTCTCAGGAAAAAGAATTTGAACTTCTTTTTTTCATCTAATACAAAATTTATCTTTGAGATCATAGAATCGTAGGACTGGAAGGGACCTTGAGAGGTCATCTAGTATAGTCCCCTGCACTGATAGTAGGACTAAATATTATATAGACCATCCTTAACAGGTATTTTCTAACTTGCTCTTAAAAATCTCCAATGACAGAGATTCCAAAACCTCCAGAGGTAATTTATTCCAGTGCTTAGCTACCCTGACAGTTGGAAAGTTTTTCCTAATGTCCAACCTAAACCACCCTTGCTGCAATTTAAGCCCATTGCTTTATTTTTATTTAAAAACAAATAAAACTCAATACCCCACAATTTTGAAGGGAGTAGAACCTGACTTTATAGGCAATGGCACGTCAACATCATAGTGTTGTGGAACCAATACTGTAGTTAGGGTGGAGAATGATCTTATATTCTAAGCCTTTATTTTCCAGGCACTTAACACTTTTTGTGTATGGAAAATTAGCCTTCTGGCTAAAAAATTTTGTGCTTTTTTTTTTTTAGCCAAAAGGCCAATTTCTTTGGCAAGGTAGAAGAAAATCCTTTCAGCTATTTGTAATTTTGGTTTTTTGGTTATCTGAGCATGGGAAAAAAAGTTTTAAAGTCCTTTTTAAAAAACCTCTCAGTCCGATTGTTGCTCTTATAACTTAACCATGAATATGTTTTAAAAGTTGAAACCTGGCAATATGCTGCTCTTTATAATGAATATATACTGGCCAATATTTGAATAAAGTTTAATGTATTATACATTAATTTTCTCGCTGATTTAAGCATATATAGAATATAGTCACATACACAAAATGATTTTACCTCTATCTGAATTATTAGCATATTGGAATGTTTATCTGCAGTGATCTTGCATATTTTGAGAACATCTAAATGTGTTAAATGCTCACTGAAGTCAGTGGAAGGATTTTTATTAACTTCAGTGGGCATTGGGTGAGGCACTAAGTGAATTTATTAGACTGTCATCAATATTTCTGCCCCCTATTTTCTAAATAAAAACCCAAGAAAACTAAAATGCAATGAATGTAGTGTCAGGCCTGTGTTTTCAATAAACAGCCTTCAGTAGTGTGGATAGCCCACACGGCTGCCAAATTGTAAGTATGATTATTTTGTGCTTGCTTTGCAGCCATTAGCTGCCTAATTACTTTAAACTGCTTGATTTGCAAGTACCTTCAAGAGTAGGCATTTAAGAGCAGAGAATTAAACCTGGTGAGTAGCTACACACTCAGACGAAATTAAAAGGTGAACATGCATTGGGGAATGATAGCAGTGGGTGACTATGATTTTAGAGCAGTGGTTTTTAAACTGTGGGTCACAACCCAGTACTGGGTCATGGAATATAAGGCATTGGGTTGTGGCGGCTCTAGTCAGCCTCACCGACTGGGCTGTTAAAAGGCCCATCGGCGGTGCTGTCCGGCTAAGGAAGGCTAGTCTCTAGCTATTCTGACACCGTGCTGCGCCCTGGAAGTGTCCAGCAGCAGGTCCTGGTCCTAGGCAGGGAGGTCCACGGAGCTCCACATACTGCCTCCACCCGAGCACCAGCTCCACACTCCCATTGGCTGGTTCCTGGCCAATGTGAGCTGGGGCCGGTGCCTGCGGGTGAGAGCCACGTGAAGACGCTTGCATGCCTCTGCCTAGGAGCCAGACCTGCTGCTGGCCTTAGTACCCCCGCTGCACTGCTGACCAGGAGCCGCCTGAGGTAAGCCCTTGCCCCAACCCTGAGGCCCCCCCAATCCAGAGCCCCTTTCTGAACCCCAAATCCCTCATCCACAGCCCCATCCCAGAGCCTGCACCCACATCCCAGAGCCCTGACCCCCGTTCACACCCCAACCCCCTGCCCAAGCCCAGAGCCCCCTCCTACACCCTGAACCCTTCATTCCTGGCCCCACTCCACAGCCTTGACCCCTGCACGCAATCCTCTGCTCCAGCCCTGAGCCCTTCCCACACCCCAAACCCCTCATCCCCAGCTCCGCTGGGTCACGGGCATCTTCAATTGAGTCGCCAGAAAAAAAGTTTGAAAACCACTGTTTTAAAGTCTACTCAGGAAGTCTCACATAGCTTCCCATGGCTCATTTCCTGCTACTAACCAGTGTGTGATATGACAATGTCTGCATTATTGAAACACGAGGAGTGGTGTGATTTCTTACCAGTAAGTCTTATTTGTGTCCACTAATCTGAAGGCTCATCCTCTTTATCTGTTACAGAAATTTAGGCACAGGCAGCGGTTTTAAACACAAGCTTCAAAATGTTGAGATAAACTGAGTGAAACAAATATCAGAGCTGTCATACAAATTGGAGAAGGACAAGGCCTGTTGTCAAAGCTGTGCTTGTATTTGCAACAAAATTCCAAGCTGTACAAAAACTCTCCTAGTTTCAGGTTTTGTTTATATTCAAACTTCAACTGCTGTTCAGCAAATAGTTCTTTGAGGCCTGCAAACATTCACTTAATTTCAAATGAGTCTGGGTCAATTTATTGCTATTTTGTGGATGTTATCTGAGTTTCAGTTTGAATTGTTGGGTTTCTTTGAACCTAAAACTCAGGAGAAACTTACGTGTGAGCCCATCAGAGCCAGTGCCAAATAATTTTGGCCATGTACTCTGGTGATTTGAAACTGCTGACTAATGTGTGTAACCCCATATCTGAAAGCACTATCTATCTGCTTGGTAGAAGGAAAGAAAGAAAAGGAGACACCGGCCCAGAGAAGCCCCAAACCAATGTTCTCTAGAAATGATACTATTAATTATGCATTGATCTTTCAGTGAGTTTTTCTTTGTGTTTCATTTCGGAGACTTGAATTGTAATGGAGGGATTTATGAGCAATAAATGAAGTGATCTGAAAGTTAGAAACAGTACAGTTCTTTTCTCTGCCTTGTCTTAGACAAGAGGTTTAAATAGAAGGATTCTCAAAGTGGATTTTGAGTTAATTGAAGTATCAGCATAAAAAATTACAAATAAATATAAATAAAATCTATTTTGCTTCTAAAGCCACTGACTAGTAACTACAACATACATTTGAATAGAAAAAAATTAGAGGCTTGTATCATTGCATTCTATTTTGCCTATTGGGAAAGATTAGATGTAGGTACAGGCAGTTTTGTAGAGAAAGTAAGTGTGCCTGTGTCTGTGTGGAAGAGAGAGAGAGACGTTGAAGGAATGGGGTTCTAAGTTTTAAAATCTGGTTTCAAAAATACCCATACCAATATGAGTCCATCTGCCATTAAAAATGAAAATTTAGAAGAGGACATCACTCTCCTATACGAGTGTGGAAGGAAGGATCTTGTGTTCCCCTTCTGTGTATATTGGGCATTGGTGGAGGCTGGTGGGTAGCCAGACCTCAATAGCAACTGAAATATAAAAGCTTTATTTTCTGGGAAAAGCATATTTAGGTCCATTCAGACAAATATGAAGCACAGTTCTTACTAATACAGCAGAAGACTTTGAGTCTCTCTCTAATTTTCTTTTCTCCTCTTCTCTATACAATCTTGGAGGGTGACCAAAAAGAAGTTGCCTAGAGATGTTCTTTTGTTCACACTAATACCCTCTCAGAACATTTAATGTAATATCCCCTTCTGCCTAAGCTCCATTTTCTTCCAATGACTCTGATAATTAAAGTATGTTGTCACTGTGCTATATTAGCAGGTCAGTTTCCCAGTCTTGCAATTTTAAACTGACTGTTGGTCCAACATAACCAGACTTATATTGTATGCTTCTGTTCTCTCTCTCTCTCAGTTCATAATGATGTAGGTGGATAAACACATCTTGTTAGCAAAGGTAAGAATTAAATGAGTTATTAGGAGGGAGATCTTATTTATACTTTGTATACCTTGATAACTAGTAAGGCCTGATTCTTACCTGGTATAAATTGATGCACCTCCACAGAAGTCAGTGGAGCTGTATTGATTTACACCAGCTGAGGTTACTGGACCATTTTGTTCAGGCAAGAATTTTTCTGACACAAGTAGATATGGAAATACTATGTTTTTGCTACACTTTAGGTTATGCAAGACAGCCTGTTATTAATAGCATACCTGCAGGCATTTTAAGCCTGCATTCAAGCCTGCATTGCTAGTCTTTGTGTGAGGCACCTTCAGCACTGATTATAGGATATGTCGTCAGCATTGCTGTGTCAACAAGAAAGATTTCTTTTGTTGTTGGAGGTGCCGAGTAAGAGGTAGGAAGGCATCTGGTATGTGCTTAGCACCCTTTGTGACTAGAAAGTGGAAGGAAATAATGGTGGCAGCCTATGATCCTAGATTGATTTTTTTTCCATTGTAGCCTCTTGTAATGAGTGTATTTTCAATGAGATAACACTTTATTTAAAGGTCTTAATAAATAGAATCATGAAGAAAAGAACAGCTTTTAACTTGTTCCAAAATGATTTTCATTTAACAAAAACTTCTTGATTGTTCGAATGCATTTCTCTGTAGTTTGCATGAATCAATCTCATGATGAATCTTGTAGCTGGTAGCACATAAGCTAGAAGAAAAACATTTCCGATTTTATGCTTCAGCCTCAAGAGTTTTCAATTTTAAAAGTCACTTTAACCCAAATCAGATAAAATTTTACAAGAAACATCTTAAAAATTGATAATTTTTCTGAGCCTGAAAGAGGACTATTTATTTAATATTGGTTGAATGTTAAGCACAAAAGGCCAGTCTACATGTATTTCTTTAGTCTTCATAGAAACATTCATTAAACTGTTCCTGAGAACTATTTATTGCCTATAAATAAATTATAAAAACAGTCTCCCTGTTGTAAGTTCAGCTCCACTCTTGCCCTCCCCCGTTCCACCCCGCCCTTCCCTGACTCTTTCTGCCCTCCTCTGAGCGTACCCCGTCCCTGCTCCTCCCCCTCCCTCCCAGCACCTCCTGCACGCCGCTGAACAGCTGTTCCCCGGCATGCAGGAGGCACTGGGAGGAAGGGGAGGAGTTGATCAGCAAGGCCAGCAGACCCCCTGAAGTACCCTCATGGACCCCCCAAGGGTCTGCGGGCCCCCATTTGAGAAACACTGTCCTAGACAGACTTCTAGTAGAAGAAACCTTGTAGATGCAACCCTATAACCTTCTGAACTGTACAGAGTTTGGAGATAGAGCTTAAGAATATAATTTTGCTGCTTGGTTACATTTATGATGGAAATGAGACTTAAAAGTCAAAGCTCCTTTGCTTTGCTCCCCACTTTGTGATCCTCCCCAATTTAGAATTAAAAAAAAGGTTAAAATAATTATCACTTTATTTGCCCTGGACAGCCCATTTGTCCATTGCCTTTATTAGCTTAGTAGGAAAAAGAATAAACATACATTAGATAGACATAATGTCTGCCATTTAGTATTTTCACAGAATTTAGTTTTGACTTACGTAATGTTCACATGACACTCCATAGGCACAGTAACTACAGTAGAACCTCAAGAGTTATGAACCCCTTGGGAATGGAGGTTGTTCATAACTCTGAAATGTTTGTAACTGTGAACAAAACATTATGGTTGTTCTTTCAAAAATTTACAACTGAACATTGACTTAATACAGCTTTGAAACTTTACTGTGCAGAAGAAAAATGCTGCATTTAACCACATTTAAAAGCAAATTTAATGTAAATGAAACGAGCACAGAAATAGTTTTCTTACCTTGTCAAATCTTTTTTTAAACTTTCCCTTTATTTTTTAGTACTTTACATTTAACACAGTACTGTACTTGCATTGTTTTTTCTCTTTTTTTTTTTGGGTCTCTGCTGCTGCCTGATTGCATACTTCCAGTTCCAAATGAGGTTTGGTGTTGAACGGTCAGTTCATAATTCTGGTGTTTGTAACTCTGAGGTTCTACTGTGTAACATTTAAAAAAAAAATATAGTAATCTGAGATATAATGTGTAGTACATAGTTCTTATAAACAGTGGAAGTTTACTTGATTACAATGGAAATGACCAGGCTAACAGATGTAGTGAATAACTAGCAATTGATAAATCCCTTAAATTAGCGATCAACCTTATTTTGTTTGGTAGCTGTAAATAAGTTCTTAATTTCTGATATGCTCATCATAAAACATGTTTTCAGGTACATTCTATTTCAGAGGACAGTTTGGATTATCATTCCTTTCAGACTGTAGACATTCTTTATTAGGGCCAAATATTCAAAGGAGGCCTCTACGTTTATATGGTACTGTATATGCTTGATTTGCATATACTTAATAATTGGTTCACAGAAATGAAATCACTAGCTGGATGGAGACCCATTTTAAAATCTGGCCCTAGTAGACATAGCAAAACTATTTTGTGGTGAACTTATAAACTGCACTAACAATATGTAATATGTCTTAGGATAAAGGAAATGCTTCTTGCAGTATCAAGGCTTGTCTACAGAATGCGGTAAATTTTAGTGCATTAGAGTGGTATGATTTTTGTGGAGCGTTCTAATGACCTCATGTAGACTCTGATGGCGTGAGCTGAAAGGATACGTGGTTCACATTAAATGTGAACTTAAGTACCTCTTAGTTCATGTCAGCAGGGTCTACGTGGGGTTTTTTAGCGCACTCTACAAAGCATATCCCTCAAATGCACTTTACCGTGCCATGTAGACAAGCCCTCATACAGATACCCCTCATCTCCAGGGAGAGAAAAAGAGATGAAGAAAGAAGGATTGTTACAAACTAGCAACAACAGAAAACAGAATATGGATCACACAAGATAAAAAATATATATACAGGCAAATACGTTTAATGTATGACCTTATGAATGAGAGAATAAACATCATATCTACTGGACTTGAGAAGCTGAATTCTGAAAGGTGGTGATCGCTCTGTTGCCAAACCAGCAAAGTGCCTAAGCTTGTCATAACTTAGACCCTTTAAGTTGAGGTGTACTCACATGCTTAAAGTTATTTTAAGCATGTGCTTAAATGCTTTGCTGGAGTGGGGCCAAAGTTCTCAGCCACTTGCAGGATTGAGGCCTAGTTGCTCCGATTGAATCTCCGTCCAACACAAAGTAGACATAATCCTGCAATTCTTCCTCATGTGAGCAGCTACTTGTAATTGAAATCAGTGGCAGAACTATTCTCACAAGAAGGGTTTGTGGTTGTTGGTTCTTTATCTGCAGACTTTTGATCCATGCAAGGCCAAGAATCTAATCTCAGTGGGCTAGCATCCAGGAGGTACATTATAACCAAACAAGGTCCAAATAATTCTATTAGTATACACTTTTAATGAGTAAAGAATCTACTGTGCTAAATGTCAGAGAGTGTTCTGTCTCTCGCCTGATTTTATAGCAACAAGACTCAATTAAATTCCTTACCAGTTATCAGTAGTAATGAAGCTTTTAAAATAGTGTATTAGGCATATGTTCTGCATAAACTTGAAGAAATGGCTAATACCTCTACTCTTGATGTCTGTGAAATAATTAGATGAAAAAGTTATGAAAGCTGATTTTTTTTTAATCTATTAAAGCTGAGGGAAAATTCAATTTCATTTATTTGTAGATAGCATTCAAATTAAAAGCACTTCTATTTGCATGTTCACATCAGTAAATTGAATTATTAAGGACTTCCAACTAAATATTAACACTGAACTAATGCAGAGGTGTAGTACATCACGTAAGATATTGGATTGCTTCATGCTGCAGATGGTTTTGAATGGTGTTTATAACCAAAATAATATGGACTCCCCTTTCTAAATGTACACCTCACAAAGTGGCTGAGGAGGCTTCTGAAGTCTAATGGCTGGAGTAGCCTCTATAAATCATAATATGCTTCTTCCCCAGTTTGGTGTTGGTGGTAAGAGCTTTGGGAAAGGGAAAGACAGTCTGCTATGATGCAGTGGTTTTCAACCAGGAGTACGCATACCCCTGGGGGGTACTCAGAGGTCTTCTAGGGGGTACATCAACTCATTTAGATATTTGCCTAGTTTTACAACAGGCTACATAAAAAGCACTAGTGTTACCAGATCTGCACCTTACTTTGGGGTATGCTGATTTATTCGGGTTACTCTTCTGTGTGTGGGGGTGGGGGTGGTGTCTGTAATTCTATCAATGTACTGGTTGTGTCACTTGTGTTTTTCATATGGAGCTCTACTTCTCCCTTATGCAAGTCCCCTCCCAATGGAGCTATCGTGCAGGACCTAGGTTGGAGGCTTGGAACCAGATGAACACACACACGCACACACTAACAGAGCAAGTCTGAGCAGACCGGATCAATCAGCACCTTCAGGCTGACCTCTTATATGTCCCTGGACTCAATGGGCTGGATCAAGCAGCACTTTCAAGCTGCTACCCTTATGTGTCCAAGATTCAGCATGTCAGTATCCCCACTCTCACATCACAATTGTACTGGTAGTAACCTACTTGATGAGCAAACCCCACAGTATTTTGGGCGCTGCAGGGATCTTTAGCTTAGGTTAAAAAAACCTTGCTGTAGCGGAAATGGGGGAAGCTAAAAACACAAAAGAGTAAAGTTCAGTAAGAGCAAGAGAAGCAACCAGCTTATCCATAAAAGTTATTTATTGAATAATAGTGATAACTACTCAAGGAGAGCCTAAGCCAACATAACATACATTATTAAAGGTTAATATGTGAGGTAGAAAGGAAAACCGAGAAAGAGAAAGAAGAGCATCTCACTGCTCCCTGAAGCTTGAATTAGTTGGGGTTCCCAGGTAATGCTGGTAGCTCAGGGTCCTGAGTGCTGTATACAGGCAGAGCCCCCAGCACGATCAGTCAAGAGAAGATGGAGTCCCAGTGGAACTGATGCAGAGTTTTTGGTCTATGCATCAGAACACTTACTTGAACATAGGGAGTGGTTTTTGTAGAGAAACAACAATGGTTCAAGGGTAAACTGATGACTAAAGGGTTTTCTTTAGGCTAGACAATAGGAGCAGATCACTCTTAGCTATGGGTGGTTGTTTCTTCCAGGGAGCTCACAATGCAATTAGGCTGTTTCAGTATTTTGTTCATCAGTCAAGGATTCCTTACAATAATTGATCTGATAACTGCTGAGCTGGGTGTTGGCAGGCTCATTAACATCTAGAGCAGAGATTCCCATGATGCAGGGCTTCCCTGCTTTTCTGGTCCCAGAGTTCAGTGTGGTTCTCTGTTCTTCATTCTGTATGCTAATCCCTGTCCCATCTTTCATGCAGATGAGGCTAGGGGCATTGTCTCTGCTCTCCATTCTGTATGCTAATAGAGATGTCTTAATCTTGTCACCTTTGTCAGGAGGGGTCTAGGTGTGTCTCCCAACGCCCTTCACTGCTCTCTGCAAGCCTTTTCTCTGATCTGTCTTGATTTGAGCAGAGACCGGCCCGGGGTGTGGGGGGGCAGGGGTGTATGTGTCCCTCATGAGTCAGACAGGCCAGACACCGTGCCCTGGTTCCCCAAAAACACAGAGCTGATTGGTATCACTAGCAAAGTCAGTGCAACTAAAATTTCACGCAACCTATTTATACTGCTCTATATACATTTCATGCTGAAATGTACATTATTTATATTTATTTTATAAGTATATGGTAAAATAATGAAGTTAGCAATTTGTTAGTAATAGTATGCTGGGACACTTGTATTTTTATGTCTGATTTTGTAAGCATGTCGTTTTTAAGTGAGATGAAACTTGGAGGTACACAAGACAAAGCAGACTCCTGAAAGAGGTGCAGTATTCTGGAAAGCTTGAGAGCCACTGTCGTGATGGATCCACCAGCTCTTCTCCATATTTCAACCTATGATCTTCCTCCTCCTACCTTCTTTCACCTGCCACACAGGTATCCTCCACAGAGCTGGGAAGCCACAGAAGTTAGGCGCACCCACTGAATATTCAGTTGAACAACTGGATAGGACCATAGATAGAAAAATGGAACAAATGGGTTTTCCAAATAAAAACCGAGAATAGCAAATGAAGTTAATGTATTTCTATCACAAGTCCTTTTTTAAGGACAGAGGAGGAGAATGGAGATTTGGCTTCTAGGTCTGAGATATTAGTCTGGAAACTACACTTCAGGTGAATAAGTATTTGTTTTTCCACATGCAGAGGTGCACTGTTCTATTTTTATTCATTTTTAATTTTTTTTTATCCAGTGACATACTAATATGAGACCATACTATGCCTGGAGTTGCTACTAAAACTACAGGAACTCCTCACTTAAAGTTGTCCTGGTTAACGTTGTTACATTGCTGATCAATTAGGGAACATGCTCGTTTAAAGTTGTGCAATGCTCCCTTCTAATGTTGTTTGACAGCCTCCTGCTTTGTCCACTGCTTGCAGGAAAAGCAGCCCGTTGGAGCTAGCTTCCAGGGGCTTGGAACCAGGGTGGATTGGCAGCCCCCCTATCAGCTCCTCACTCCCCTAAGTTCCCTGTGCTGCAGCCGCCCATCAGGCTATCAATTGCCAACGGTTCAGCTGTCCCTCCCCCCACTGTCATGTGCTGCTCCTGCTCACTGCCTTGGAGCTGCTCCCCGAACCTCCTGCTTGCTGTGCAGGAGGGGAGAGGGGGTTATGTCAGGTTGTCCCCCTCCCCCCTGCTCCTATTCCTCCTTACCCCTTCTCCATATAGAGCAGGGTGGGGACACGGACGGAGAGAGACAGAGAGAGCTTGGGGCAGCAGCTGCTGTCTCAACTTCCTGATCCACTTAAAAAGACAATGCACTTAAGAGTGGGTCAGCTTACTTAAAGGGGCAGTGTGCATCTCTCTCTCTCTCCCACACACACACAAGGTGTGTGTCTGTCTCTGTCTGCTCTGCTGTCTCCCTTCCCCTCCCCTCCATTCCTGCTGCCTTGTAGAGTATGAGAGGCTACATTAACAGCAGTGTGTTAACCCTTGAGGGCTCAGCTGAGTGCTAGTTCATCATTTAGCAGTTGGGAATTCCCTGGGAAATATCCCACTCTCTTCCACCCTCCAACTTCACCACCTCAACCAAGCTTCACAATTATCATAGCTGTGAATAATATTGAATTGTTTGTTTAAAACGTATACTGTGTGTGTATATGTATATATGTGTGTGTGTGTGTGTGTGTGTGTGTGTGTGTGTGTGTGTGTGTGTGTGTGTGTATATATATATAGTTTTTTGTCTGGTGAAAAAAATTTCCCTGGAACCTAACCCCCCCATTTACATTAATTCTTATGGGGAAATTGGATTTGCTTAACATCGTTTCGCTTAAAGTCGCATTTTTCAGGAACATAACTACAATGTTAAGCGAGAGGTTACTGTTTCTGTACTTAAACATGTGACTTGGGAGGACATAACCTTTTCTATGGCTGGTAGGGAGACTTGGGTGGTTGTCCTCCATCTAGCACAGATATGGAAAACTCATTTGAGATAGATACCAGCTACTTTTTAACCTCCTTCCATTTCTTCAGCAGTCATCGATGTTGGGCAGTGCCTGATTATTGTAAAGGGACACTAAAATACTTAACACATGCAGCAGCAAAGACTTATTTTCCAAGCATGTGAATTTCATCTTCCTCCTTGTTTTGCCAAGTGCCAACTCTTCCCTGCTTGATGCCTATATTGAACAGGTTGCAGAGATCAGCCATACTAAAAACCCTGAAATGTTCCTGAATTCTGAGGCATCAAGATGACTTCAGAGGCTTGGAGTAAATTGTCAGTGCAGGAAAGGAAGCTGAAGCAAGTGCAGTAAGAATAGAGAGAGCTGGTATTTGGTGGAGTAAGATACCAAAGTCTGTTCTCTAAAGGGAAAAATAGCAGACAAGGATCCATAACACAGGTTAGCAGTTTAGGATTTTCAAGGAAGAAAGACTTGTCTAGTTTCTCAATAGCTCACATACCTACATATTGATTTTTCTATTGAATGAGGTTATTAATATACATGCACTGCAAATCTGTTGACAGCCTTTTGATGGCTTGAAAGCTCAGGTAAATGAAAGGGGAGGTGGACCTTTAAAAAGATGGGAAGTGAAAGAATAAAATAGAAGTGACAAAACATTCTACGCTGTTATTTTATCTTCCAATTTGGGGGAAGAACATATGCTCTCTCCTTCTCTCTCAAAGTCAAAGGTGTTTAAAAAGGAAACTGGTATGTGAGAGAACTAGTACTGGGATAACACAGAAATAGACACATTAGATGAAACTAAAACAGAATTACAGTATTTAGTGATTGTGAATGGTGCTGCATTGGCGCCCCTGAATACTGAGGCCCTCTAAATATTCACAAAATAGGTGCAGTGCAGGCATCTGAAATCCAAGCTTTTTCCTGCCTGTGTACTTTCAAATTGATTCTAAGAATTCACCTTTAGGTGGCTATGGCCATTCAGTCTTTGGCATTTCTGCACAGACAGACAAAGATTAGTTGACTGGCAGAGCCGGATTTAGGGGCAGGTTGATCCAGGTGACTGCCTGAGGTGCCAGGCTTGGGAGTGACAAAAGGGAAAAGAGAGTGTTTGAAGAAACATGTTTCAGGTATTCCATATGTAGATTCATTTTTCACTAACTTCTTAGAATGATCTGGATTGTTGTAGAATTTCATAAGGTATTCAAAAGTTTAACTAATGGAGGCGGGTTGCCGAAGACACTGCTCCCCTGGGGCGCCATTTGGTCTAGGGTCGGCTGTGGTTACTAGTGCCATTTGTGGTGATGGCTTCTGTGATTTTGGACATTTCCATGCTGGGGAGATTGGCAGAGACCACAAAATCAACTTCAGATTGACCACCAAATAGTCCTCAGATGATAACTCTTGAGAAGGATCTTTTAAAAATGTATTAAGCCTGCCTATATAACTTCTTAGTACACCGCTACCTTGATATAAAGCCACTCGATATAACATGAATTTGAATATAATGTGGTAAAGCAGTGCTCCCGGGGTGGGGTGGGGGCGTGGCGGGTGGGCTGTGCATTCCGGTGGATCAAAGCAAGTTCATTATAACATGGTTTCACCTATAATGTAGTAAGATTTTTTTGGCTCCTAAGGACAACGTTATATCGAGATAGAGGTGTAGTATGCAGTCAATCAGAAACAGGAAGTTGCTTTTTATAAGAAAAACTTAGTCCTGAACTATGGAAGTAGAGCTAAAGGAGTGTCATTTTACTGTGATTGTATTAAATGCTTCTTGGAGCGAAGGTATTCTAAAGGAACACTTTTCTTACTAAGGGAGTCTTACATAATCCTAAACTGTTGTGAGGCCAGCCATATTTTCTCTTGTCTTCAGCTCTGCTGAACAATAATGGAGAACAGCTATAGCTATCACTTAATACTTGGTAACCAGCTTCATACCTTCCACCCTGTTCTTCCACTGAAGTGTAACGATGCATAAAATAACTGTTTCTTTTAAGGTGTCACTGTGATAGGAGAAATGTCATTCCTCAGCTGCTCTGAAAGTAAGGACATTTGAATATCAGCACATTTCCTTTCAGATGGTTGGAACTGGAAGCAAATATTGCTTACCTCTTTTAGAAAAATCATTTTGCAGAATGCATGAATGCATGCTCTTCATTTCAGAAGAACGTTGGGTTACTAATTTCAAATTTCTTCCCAAACAATTTGACGTCCAGATTATCAAGTGCCAGAGGTAGAATGATTTTGTCTGATGTACTAATGATTATAGAGATGGTGTTCATATTTGGCATTTCATTTTTTGAATTTTAATGAATATTTCTAGTGATAATTATTAAAGCTCTGTGGGCAAAATCCTCTCTAATCTAAGTTATGCATCTCTGCAGATAAAAGATCAGATTCTGTGCAATGCAGAGGAGGGGAGAGATTTTGGACCTAAATATTTAGAAAATTGACATTTCTACATAAGAACTTTAATTTGATCTTCAGAATAATTCAAATCTATATGAATAATAGATATATTTATTAACAGTTCTAATAGTGATTGCTGAATTTGTGTAAAAAAAATGGACATATAATTTAGTCTGTGTGCTCAGGTACATCCACACAACTCTTGTGAAAGTCAGTGGGACTTATCCAAGGACAGGATTTGACTCAGAGAATTTCATCATTGTTCTTTGTGCCACATCTCAGAAATACAATTTCCTATTGCTAACCTTTTTACCCCACTATTTCCCTGCCTGTTATGTTTCCACAAAAAGGTTTTTACTTTCTTCTGCCAGTTGCTAAATGGTCTTGCATCCTCTCTGTATAATTTCTTCATTCTGTCTATTTGTTGTATTTCATCTTTTCATAAGGTTTCAAACCTAGGTTTCCTCGTGCCATTTCTAGTCTGTTGACAGTGGACTATAACCTACGGTATGGAACTGCTGAAAATTAAAAGGAAAGGGATGATCTTGGAGAGGTAGGTCAAAGGCTGCTTGGGTCTAGCTATTTAAACTAGCTCAATGAAGTACAGGAAATTCCAGAAGTTACGATTGCACTTGCAGTATGTTCTGTACCATGGTGACATCTCAACTTCTTAAACGGTATACATAGTTAATTTAACAAGATTACGTTAAACTTGCACTGAATGAGGAAAAGAGGAATAGAATGTGTGGCATACCATGTGTACAACATGGCTGAGTTAATTTTGGGCACCACTTAGTTACATTTTATTCATATTTGCAGGAGCATATAATTTTTTTAAAAGAAACCAGGGGAAGAAAAGTATTTAAAAATAAATAAAAGTCTGAAGGTAATTAGCTTGGGGTAGTTTCTGGTTTCTTAATCAAATAGTAGTGGAGCCTACAGGTCCTTTTAGACTTGTGGAGGGAGCAGTCTTTGGGTCAGTAACACTCCTTTCCAGGTTTGCTTATGATTTATCCCATGGTCAGGGGACACTTTCACAGAGGCTAAGGAAATAGTCTTGAGGAAGCAGTCTTGGGTTTATAAAGAAATTTAATTCTGCTGACTCTGGTTTTGGGGCATGGAGCCAGAATTCAAAGAGGGGTGTGTGTGTGTAGGGGGGTGGCAGCTAGAATTTCCCTCTTCCCGTTTATGATCAGGGACCAGGAAGACCTTGCTGACTCTAGCCAGTCTCTCAAGGAGAATCAGGAAAGCAGAGCAAGTTATGATCCCCTGCATATCAGCCATATTTGTAGTCCAGACTTCTGGTATGGCCTGATGAGAAATGTGTATCAAGTTAGGATCGGTTTTCTAGGAATCCTTGTTCGTTGGCTTTAATGTAAGGCCCCCAGACCCTCCTCCCTCCAGTGATTTACCTCTCCCCCAGCTGCTCGAACAGACACATCTGAGCTGCCAGGGAGGGGTGAGTGAGCACTGGTGCAGCTTCTCTTTGCTTCCCCACAGAAGCCATTTTCTGTGAAAAGTAAAGAGAATCGGCAGGAGGAGGCAGTTTTTTCTGCTGCGCTGCAGTGGTGCAGAATTCCACCAGGAGTAGTGGGCAAGAGAACCCACTCTTAAAATTTTATTTTGTAATGACCTTAGTGCAGTTCCCTCTTGAATGGTGGCTGGAACAAAACCTCAACTTACACCATTTGGCAGCTGTGCAAAATAAAATTATCTTGACACAGGGAATCATCTATCAACATGTGCCAAGGACTGGTACTGAACTATGTCAAATATTACATATAAAACCCTCCACCTACATTAAAGGAACATTTTCATTGCCTGACATCACAACTTCAAACAGTTCGGAAATGCCAAAATTGATTTCTTATCATTGAGCTTCCTTGTGCCTATGCGTTATGATACAGTCTTTAGTTGTGTGACTACATACTACTTTTTCAAAAACAATTGCCTGGGTTTCTTAAAAGGCAAATTGACCAAAACAGAAATTCTATAGAACCATGTAGCTTCTGACTAAGACTGCATGACAGGGGATGGATCACTGCTAATTGCTCTGTTCGTTGCATTTGAAGCATCTGGCATTGGCCACTATCGGAAGACAAGGTGCTGGGCTAGATGGAATGTTGCTCTGACCCAGTATGGCCGTTCTTATGTTCTAACCATATTGACTGCCACATAGTGGTGCAGCGGGGCTTGTTTAGATCAGTGATTCCCAAACGTTTATGTTTGTGCTCCTCCACTCGTCCCCCGGGGATCATGGGCGGGAGCTGCTACCAGACCTGTAACTGGGGATGGGGGCGGGGCCAGAGTTGGGCTGGATGGTGCTCCCTCCCTACAGTTTGGGGACCGCTGGTTTAGATCGACAGCACAGACATCTGCCATTTGAGTTAACAATAAATAATAGCACTAGTAAATTGTCATTCTTTTTGTCGGCCAGCCAGTAAAGTGAGATGAGGCACACATTTTGCCTGTGAATTTCACAGCTATTTGCTGACAAGGAGAAATGAGACTCAGGAATTCAGGGTGTAGGGAGGTGTTTCTCTAGTGGTTTAAACACTTCTGCCTCTGTCATCATTGTTGTCTGCCCTACTTAAGCTTGACTCCTTCTGCCCTTAGCCCTTCCAGCCTGTCCTTGTCCAAGTCTACCGCCTCCAGGACCTCTCACCCCTCTGCATTGCAATAAGGCTGTTTCTTTGCTGGTTTCTAGAGAGTGTCTCTCTCATTGGCTGTTCTCCTCAATCTCCTTTGCTCAGAGTTCTGGGACCTGACACCATAGTGGTCCAAGCCTGCCAAGAGGAGCAACTGCAGGGAAAGTCCTGCTCAGGCATCCCCTGCAAACGTGGCATGGAGAATGCCTAGTACAAGTGAAATCTTGGGAGAATTTGCCTGCCAGACTCTGTGTGAACTGAGATTATTAGAGGCTCATAATTGGCCAAACTTGGGCAGATTTTACATAGACAGCAAAAGGCACATCTTGACCTCAGGGGGACCTCCCCTGCCAAATTTCAATCTCTGCTCCAAAACATAGAGGCTCTAGAGCATCTTAATGAAAAGTTTATGATTTTTTTTTAACATCCACCAAACAAATATTGCCCTAACTTCATTCTGAGAAAAGCTGAACTATATTTTGCTGAAATTATTTAAAAAAACACATACACAACTCTGTGTGGTGTTTTTTGTGAGACAGACACACCTCATGAAAAATTTCAGCTCAAACAGTTAGTTTGGCAAAGTTATAATCGATTGAAAACACAGGGTCTTTATAATGGAAATTGTTAGGCAACCTTAACCATAGGCTTGTACCTTCTCCCATAATGCTCTATCCCAGGGGTTCTCAAACTTTTGTACTGGTGACCCCTTTCACACAGAGAGCCTCTGAGTGTGACTCCTCCCCACCCCCTTATAAATTAAAAACATGTTTTTATACATTTAACACCATTATAAATGCTGGAAGTGAAGTTGGGTTTGAGGTGGAGGCTGACAGCTCGTGACCACCGATGTGATAACCTTGCGACCCCCTGAGGGATCACAAACCCAGTTTGAGAACCCCTGCTTTATCCAATACATTTTGTGTTGATTCTCCCTTAATTAAGTCTTCCTTGTAAATTCCTTGCTTTTGGAATTTTTGAACCTCTGAAGTTTATAGACTCTTCTGGCTTAACCAGGAGAATATGTAAATTCCTGGAGGAGGTGGTAATCAAAGTTTGATAAGGTTGTCTCACTAATATCCATAAAACAAACCGCATTTGAAGTTCCTAGCCTCAGCTGTTTGAGTTATCTGAGTATATTATTGTGGAAATGTGTGGAAAAACTGCAGAATAACTCAAATAGGTGAAATTATTTCATCCTGTTTGTACAAAACATTCCCCTTTTGAGTGACACACCAAGCAAGGGACGCTCTGGCCCTAAAGCAATGTACCTGTGTTATAAACAACTAAAAAGTGGAGAATTGTTAGAATGGAAATTGCATTTCAGATTTGACTACATCAAGTGTGGTAGTAATGGTGCTGCTACTGCAAATAGGAAAAAAATGTATAGAGACTGAGACCTGCTAATTGCTTCTGTCATCACCATCAGCCTTCAGATATGACTTGACATTTTTCAGGAAAATGAATCCAAAAATAAAGCACAAACTCAGGAATCTATAGGTAGAAGCAGTCGCTTCCTCCATTAGCTATTCTGAATGGAATTAAGTTGAGCAACACTTTACAAATAGAACCTTAAATAATTTGCTGACTTCTGAATACCTTCAACCTCTTCAGGGGTACTAGGCAAAGGTGCCCATTGTCTCCATTAATTTTTTATTTGGCTCTTGAGCCCTTGGCAGTAGCCATGTGGGCTCATACAGATATCCAGGCATACAACTCAGTTTTATGGAGTTATAAATGATGTTACATGCAGATGATGCACATTTGTAGATATCCAAGCCAGAAACCACAGTTCCCACCCTTTTATAATTACAAAATTTGGATTAATATCTAGTTACAAAATAAATGGGGAAAAAATCAGTTATTGGAAATCTCCCGGTTGTCCTGTAGTGGAATTTCTCAGTGGAATTTCCATAGGCAAACTAATACATTTTAAGTACCTACATATAAAAGTACCAAGAAATATTAAATCAGTGAGTTAAATTTAGACTTGTACTCTTGCAAATAGTGATACAGACAAATGGCATTCTGTTTCCCTGAGCCTGTGGGGAAGGGTTAACACAATAAAATGAGTGTTCTGCCTAGGCTACTCTATGTTCTAAGGGGCCAGCCTGTGTACATGCCTCTTTCCTACCTGTATATAGAACAGGAGTACTTGTGGCACCTTAGAGACTAACAAATTCATTTGAGCATAAGCTTTCATGGGCAACAGCCCCACTTCATCAGATGCATAGAATGGAACTACAGTTAAGAAGATATAGATACATACAGAGAACATGAAAATCTGGAAGTTGCCGTATCAACTCTTAGATAATTAAGATTGAGCTATTATCAGCAGGAGAAAAAAAAAATCTTTTGTAGTGGTAATCAAGATGGCTCTTTTCAGACAGTTGACAAGAAGGTATGAGGATACTTAACATGGGGAAGTAGATTCAATTTGTATAATGATCCAGCCACTCCCAGTCTCTATTCAAGCCCAAGTTAATAGTATCTAGTTAGCAAATTAATTCCAGTTCAGCAATTTCTCATTGGAGTCTGTTTTTGAAGCTTTTCTGTTGCTATATGTCCATCTTATTTTAGAAAATTCAACAGTATTATTAGAGCCTTCCTGTGGGACCCTGATCAGTGTCCACTATCATTTAAAATGGGTTCTCAACTGGGTGGGATGCAGCAAGCCTTCCCACTTACTCATAGGGTCCCAATGCCACTCACTCAAATTTGGCCCAGATACACCTACGTCATGACGTAGCATCCACCAGGCCAATTTGAGTGGCATTGCAAACTGACATGAGAGGTTGCAACTCTACTAGTACTCTTTGTCTGGAACTGAGAAATGCTGTCCTGAAAAGTTTGTGCATATGAAGGCAGGTGGATATGAAGGTAGGTGGTTGTGAAAGGTCTCCTAGACCATATGCAGTGGGTAGAATCAAAGGAGTGATTTATTTAAAGTAGGATCCCTTTTATTGGAATCAATGTATTAATGCCACCAGTTCCATGTAGAATAGATTACGTTGGAAAGCCCCATTTTATTTATTTAGGAAGTTTTAACAGGTTTCCATATTTACATGGTAAGGAATTAGAAATCCCATTTTGTAACAGTTTTTTTCCAAATATTAAAAAAAAATAATTGAGAACCCTTGATTAAAAAAAACTGCCCAACTCCCTCTAAGCAGGGAAGGTGTTTGGGCTCCCAGACCCACCAAAATTACTATTATGCTTTATCAGATCACAGATTCAAAGTGGTCCCAGCATGCTTATATACCCTTATAGTCATGTGGGTGGAAATTTGAATTTATATTAATGCATCCAATTCCCTCTGCTGCAGGTCTCCTCAATTCCTCTTTTTGTCTCATGCTTGCAATGGTGGCTATATGAAGGATCTGGGCTAGCCTAGCTAAGAGATAACAATTATACCCTCGCCATTGTGCAAATTGGGAACAAATTTATAATATGGAATAATTGGCTAAGCAGGGGCATTATATGGATTTCCCAGTTAGTCAATGATGAGGGCTTTGTTCTTTTCTAACACTAAATCAAAATTATGACCTGCCACTTCTCAGCAGTATGGCAGTACTTGCACTAAGACACTTGTTAACTTATCAGTTGGTCCAGATGCCCTAGAACTCCCAGAAGCCCCAGAACTACTAGGAGTCTCAGAAATGCTTCATAAATGCCCAGTGTCCTGTCCATTATGTATACTTAATGAGGAGGAACTCCATTAGTGGAGAGTTCTTTGTGAAAGCGTGGGAGGGCGATTTATTACTGGTCTGAAAAAAAACTCTATGGCAGAGCATATTACATAATGTTAAAAATGCCACTGTGGATCTCAGGCTATGCTTGATACAACAAAAGATTTATTCAGAATATATTGGACACTACAGTAGTTGCACAAGATCAAGTCCTTATTCTCTGATGTTGTTGGAGCTGTAACAAAGGAAAAGGAACTCTGATACCTATGTTGTGGGACTGTCCATGAGTCAAGACAGCTGTGGAAGAGGTGGACACAAGATTTAAATACTCAGGCGTCAGCCTAACATCTGCTGAAATTATATCCTATGTTATTTACCTGCTAAACTGGGCTTAACTCTGCCACAAATACATTGGATGTTTGAGGGCTACAATGATCACCATGTGCATGATTTTACAAAAATGGAAGAGCAGGCATGTGCTCAGAATAGAGCAGTGGTATTTGGACCTGTTTGAGTTAGCAGCCAAAGAAAGAATAGCTTATTGCCATAGCAATTACATGAATTTGAAGAAATTTAGACCCTGTTCCTAGATGCATTTGGATACAGAAGTGTGTAGAAGGCTCAAAGAATGCTAGACCTCCATTCTGCCTAACCACTCGGTCCTCCCCCACCCCACAGTACCCTCCTTTCTTTTGTTCCCTGTTCATGTATGTCCTTATCCTGTTTTATTACTGTAACCCCATCCTGACATGTTATGTCTATGTGGCATTACAGCTTTGTCCAGTTGTAAAATTGTGAATTACATAATTCTATTGGAGATGCTGTGAACTGTGCAATATTTGGAGACACATACATGCTGTAAGTCATTTACCTTTTTGGTACTTTTCATAGTGTGTTGTTACAAAAATAACTAAAATATTAATTTTTAACTCCCAGACCCCAACTTTACATAGGGAAGGTAACAGTTAAACAAGACCCTTTGTTCCTGATCCGATTTTACATACGCTGATGTAAATCAGTAGTTACTCCAGTGGACTCAGTGATGTTAAACCAGTGCAAGACTGATGCAAGCGAAGCCAGAATCAGCCCCATTGACTAGAGTTGGAGTTGAGAGTGCTCAGCACCCTGAGACAGATGAGCAGCAATCTGCAGGATCTACCCTTCTATCTTTTTCTCTGTGCATGTTTGCTTTTATAATTAAGTGCCAATCACAGTGGGATTTTTAAAGTTGGAAGCCATCAGGTAGGAAATGAAAAGGAAACCCAGGCTGTCTCCTGAATTCCTGGAATGGCAGCTATTTTTTGTTTTTATACATAAATTCTTCTCTAGTTTCTGAGCTCCAATAGCTGCCCTATGCGTATAGCTGTGGCCGTGTACTTAAAATATAGGGAGTGTCACAGTGTGAAAGTAAGTAATATGCAGAGGTCTCCTTTGTGACTGGCCCTGGCTGTCAAGAAGTGAAAGTGTGTGGTATGTGTTAAATACATATTGCATTATCTAGCACCTCTCATGCAACAATTATAACTTGTTGAATGTATATGGAAGCTATTTGGAAGTGTCAGGGTGGATAAAAATCAATGATTTTTTTAAAAAAAATTTTTTAATTTAAATTTGAATTTTTTTATTTAAAGCAAATTTTTTGATAGTGTTAATTAAGATACATTATAGCTCAAAGATATCTCATGGAATAGGGATTATAAATTCTAATTCTATAGTATGACATAATATATTCATGTAACGTTTAAAAAAAGATTTGTAAATGAGTTCCAATAGGTCATGAATTAGGGACCCACTCTTACAAGGCTCCAGGGACTTTTGTATAGATTATTTAGGTTAATCTTTCTATCTACGCAGTGGGACTCAGTGCTCAGTCTATGACAGTGGTACCCAACCTCTTCCGGGTGGTGGGTGATGGACGATGAGCCACCGAGGACCGTGCTGGCGGATAGCATCCGCTGACAAGCGGCAACGTCAAGAGTGCATCGCCGCTGAAATCAACGGCATTTCGGTGGCGATGCCTCTTGTTGCCACATTTTGTGGCTGCTTCTCCGCCAGCCAGTATGCAGGCTGACATAGATGCCCCAGTGGGTGCCATGGCTCCGTTGGCACCGCGTTGCGGACCCCTTGTCTAGAAGATACCATCAGGGATGCTTAGTTTTAACAGTTCTCAAACTATGGATTTGTGTCTCCAGAGATAACATGCTTGTTAATAGCAAAATATTTTAAAATAAATTATGTATAGAGATGAGAAAAAACAGCCTCTGCAAATTTGTGCACACAGAGTCAATCCCTTACCTCTCTAAAAGTGCAAAGTTTCAAAAAGTTCAATGAATAGAAGATTTTTGGGGGCAGAATAGATCTGGACAAGGAGAAGAAGTCTGAAGATAAATGTGAGAAGTGAGGGACATATGCTTGTTTTGTTAAAATATTCTCTGTTTCCTGGTGAAGAAAAAATCCCGAATACTTAACGTTGTTGTTTAGTTAATAAAACAATTTAAATGTCTCTTTGGTGGTGATCTCCTCCTAATACAGCATGGCAAGAAAATCCTTCAAATATTAATGATTTACCTGTTGAATTGGAGCTAGTTCACCTCCCAATGATTTCATAAATATCTGCTTCAATTACTTTTGGTAAATTAAATAACCAAACACTCATTCATTTTTTGATATAGCTGTAAAACTAATCTGAAAAGTTTTCAAAATAAATAGCTGTTTAAAAAGGTTGTGAGTAACTTCTAAAAATGAAACCTACATCTATCTCTGAGTTACGAAGAATATGTATTAAGGTTATGACAACCAAAAAGAATGCATTTAACCATGATTAAATCGACTTACCCTGCAGGTAGGAATGGCCTGGCTTGTCTGAGTCCTACTCAGATGCTCAGAAGGGTTACAGGGAGCAAGCTCTACTGCTGTTTCCTCTTTTCCCCTATTGAATCCAGGTGGGCAGGGAGGAGGGGGCACAGAGGGGTGGGTAGAGAGAGAAACCTTGGCTCTACCTCATCTCTCTAGCTGAGTGGCTTTACTCTGAGTCCTCCCCTAGATTAAGGGGAGAGGCAAGAAAATGTAATTGGGTGTCTCAGTCTGTTTCCAGAGCTACTTCTGGGGTTTAGTTTGCACACCACTCTATGCTCAAGGCGGTGCCTAAAGGCACAATTTAGCTCAATGTGGTCATATTGAACCAAGACAGATCCAATTTTGACTCTTGTTTTGTAAAAATTTGACCAAACTAGGAGGATTCTGGCAGTAGTTTATTTAGGTATATAATTTCATTCTGCTGACTAAGAGAAACATTCTGGCTGACTAAGAGAATGAAGGGTGGGACTGAGAAACAGGAGATGGGTCACTGTTACATGACCATAATCAGTTCACCCCTGATGGAGCACCTTAAAGTTAGAGGTATGATTACATACGTTGCTGAATTGAGGCCTTAATTGCTCTGCCAGATTCCTTCATCTGCAGAATAAGTGGGGATAAAAATACTTATATCTGCCTGTAATATCTATTTAAATTGTGAACTCTTCAGGGGAGGGAATGTTTTCCTTATGTGTTTATAAAACACCACAAAATGTGGGGACCCGAGTCTTGCATCAGGCCTCTTTTTTTTTTTGTACATTTGTAATGCAAAAAATACTATAGTTTAAAGCATATCATTGTAATTTCAGGTATTTGTAATCTACTGTGTTTTAATAGTGTTAAATCAGATGACACATAGATTGATCAATTAATGTTTCATTGTTGTATTATTGAAAACTTCTATTTAGGAGGAGAGGTCTTATTTCTGTAGCATTTGTATAAAAATTTGCCACTGACATTTGATGGGAACATTGATGAGGTGGGAATGTTCAAGCCATCTTGATATCTGCTAAAGTGATAGTAGCATTTATCCTCTAACCAGTTATAAATTGGAGAGCATTCTATTGGTGCATAATATGGGTTTTACAGAGACACAGAGGGGAAAATCTGTTAAAGTTTGTTTTTTGTGGGAAAAAATTACCCACCAAGGAATGATAGACCTAATAGACAACCAATTGACGCAACAAATTTTTTTACTGAAGCTCCTAAATGCAAAATAGCAAGATAAAACTCATTGCTAACTAAACCTCTAATTATCTTCTTATTCACTAGTCTTAGTCAATCTGTACTTTATGAATATCTAATACTTTAATTTTGCCATTTGCTGATTGTGCTTAACAAGCAAATGAAAATGCCAAGGAAAAACTATTGCTCAAAAAGAATTAATATATTTTTCTAGCCTAGTTTTAACTGAACTTTTTATTTAAGACTGATGTGTAATAATCCACCAGCAAGTTTGTGTTTTTGTTTGCTTAGGGAAGACAATGTTGTGCTAACAGCAGAAAATGTTTATAATCCTTTTATGCTAATTGGATGGATTTTGATGGGCGCCAGTATTTTCTGTAAGATATTGGAGGTCTGGCACTTAAAATAACTTCATGTAACTTCCAGGCCTGTTGATCACTGTTCCAATTTCCATTGCAAATGATAGTAGAAGTGGTATATATTCTCAATTATATTTAATCAGAGTTTTAAAACAGGAAAATGATGTGAGGGAACTGATATTTGCTTGAGTAAAATCTCTTTTAAAATGATTCCAGTACCTCTGTTTCATTTTCCAGATGGGACAAGATGTTCTTAGGGCTTGGCTGTGTGGGGAGCTATTGTGAAATATTCTAGGATGTGAATTTAAAGCGTAATGGGTATTCCACATAACTCTCAGTGTGGACACTTTTATTCTGCGTTAAAAGAATGTGTCTTACCTTAATGCACTTTGGAAGTGGAAGGGTGTAACTATTTCGGGCTGTTTCCCCATGCATACTAACCCCTGTTTGCCATATGTAGTGAATAATTAGTTTTAATATTAAACATTTACTCTCAAGATAAGGCAACAATAAAGTTTTGACTATAACAATCTTTGGTAGCGGAAAATGCTGTAACTATTCCAACTCATTTTTAATACAGTTTTTAAAGAGTTACTTATGGTACGTTACTGTAGATTGAACAATACATAATTGTTACTGTTTTTGGTATACACTGCTTATAGGGAATTATTTTGATAATAAATCCTTAGCAATCTAATTTCTCCAATATAAAGCATTTGAATGGTGTCATCAATCTTTTTGCCTCAACTGTGGTAGGCAAAAGTTTGCTTTCCCTATAATAAGGTTAAGTGAATGTTCTTGCAACTGTGCAGGGTTTCAAAGTCAACTCTGATTAAAATACAGTATCGTGATGTTATCTCCATAACTTTGGAATTCTATGTGTGCAATTTTGTGTGCAAATGGTCCAGATGCAAACTCCATTCTGATTAACTTACAGATTACAAAAAAGTTAACTTCCTTTTGATTTGTGATAATAGTCATAATTATGAAATGACCTATGACCATAGCTATGATAAATTTGGCACTTTTAATACTGTATACATGTTCCTTAAATGGTACGGATGCTGTGACATTCAGAATGCTCTCATCTGGCTTTGTTGGTAAATAAGCCCAGTTTGAGGTGTTTTGCCAGTCCTCTATTCTTCATAACATTTAAATGCTTTTATTTTTTGTTTCTCATATCATCCTGTCCCATTGTACATGATGATTCAAATATATTTATTTATACACATTGGGATATGAATTGAAGATTTTTTGAGAAACATTGTCTTTTTTTGTACATGAAGGTAGGGAAAACCTAGATTCTAAATGTTATTAAAATGATTGTTTTTGGATAACCATTTCAGTGTTCATCTAGCCCTCGATTATGTTAAATGTTAATAGATGCATCATACAGACAAAATTCAAGGACTCTTCTTTTAGTGAACTGTAAACTGCTGTACAAATACTAAGCAAGTATGTGAGGGAAAAGTGAACTGTGATACTGTGCCAGGTTCCTGATAATTACCTTACTTTAGGAATTCAGCTTCCTTTTTTCTTTGCAAAATACACAAATGATATGACATGTTAATAATGCCCTGGGCTGATTTATCTTCCTATCCTCATTTATTTCATTTAGCTATAATAAGCTACTGTACCTTTCTATGTAGACTGAGGTATGATTTGCTCTAAAACATAGAAACTAACCACTTTTGTGACACAAGAAGAAAAATTGATAGAGGAGAACAAAGGTCATTACTTAATAATTTTATAACAGTAAAACAGGAACAGATGAGCCAATTAGAAGTAGTTGTCTAATGAAACCATAGCCATTTTCCCAAAGACTAGGAGGAGTGAAACTGTGATTGTATTTGAAAGTGTGCTATATTTTATTAATGTGAAAATGTCAGACCTTTGGTTACATGCTTGAAATCCTTGATGTAGCATTCTGTCTACACAAAAATAAATGTCTGATTGCTAATGGCTTTTAAAAGCAACGTGATTGTAAATATACTGTAGCAATATTTATATTTACAAGCTTTCCATGTCTCTGAAAAAGTAATTTTAAAAAATATATATTTTTCCGAAAGCAGTTAGAATAGCAGCTGTTTTATTATTCTGGTTATAGAGACTTCGGAAATAAACACTGTCTTTGTGTTTCAGTTGGAACTGGATGCATTTTAAAGCACTGCAGATACTGAAATTTATATGTTCCATATTTCTTTAAAGAGATGAGATTAATTAGCTAATGTTCTATTATGTTCTGTCATTTTGAAAGGAAAACAGATTGCATAGTGTAGGGCTTTGCAAACCTTGGACTTAATAGTTTAAAAAAGAAATATATTAATTTTTTTTCAAGAAAAGCATACTGGCAAAAAATATAAGAAGCATGAACATTGCATTGTGACTCTTCCCAACATCTTGTGAAGTTTAGGCTTCTAATACAACCTCTTTCGATAGACCCACAGTCTGTGTCTTAACGCGAGGAGGGGAAGGTGAGATGATGATTCAAAGGTATGAAAATATCTATTAGACACATTTAGTTTAAGTAGATGGCAAATTTTTTATGAGCCACTGTGGTGTACACTAGATAACCCACTGAATATACGGGTAGACTAACTCAGAGGTGAAGAGCAGCCATCTTGCTTCCTAGTGGAACCTGTTTCCATTGCAATTGACAATTGCTGACAGTATCACAAACACTAAAAATTGTCGTGTCATGGAATACCTCTATGTGGATGTGGAATCTACCACAGGAGAGACGGAAGCTCCCTAAAAATGTGAGGGCCACCGGCATCTGAACTATGGCCCTGCCCTCCACACCACCTCATCCCCCTGAGGCCCAGCTCTCGCACCGCCTCTTCCCCTCAAGACTCCATTTGCTCCTCTCTGCTCCCTTCCCCCCTCACTTGCCCTTACGGATGGTGAAAAGTGATTGGGCCCCGATCCACCATTTTCTGACAAGTCTGAAGCAAGTCTTTCCTAGATCAGATTAAATGGTGGATTGTTATTCCTCTTATTCAGGTGGAAATGCCTTGTGACAATGAGTTGACTGAAGCCTAAGGAAACCAGTTCAACCAAATTTCTCTGCAATGGGTTGGAAAAGGGGAGAGTGGAAGATTTCCCAGCAGCAGAACAAAGGAACTAGATGATGTTGATGGGGACATGTAAACTTTAGGGACTTACTGAGGTAGGGATAAGAAGTTTTGGTCAGGAGAGAAGAAGAGAGATGAGCATACTTTCACTAGGGGGTGGATGTCCAGTTTAATTGCAGGACATGCCACAGTCAGAAACTTAGCTGACTTAGAAAGGCTCCAGGATTCTGAAGAAAAAGCATGAGTGGTAGGGGAAGGATGAGATGCAGCAGAGGGCTATTTCATAGCCCAAAGAACTCTCCAGAGTGCTGAGGCACTGAGGCAGGGAAACACATATAGGTGTTATTTCTCAGGCCACTAAGTAAAGAGTAATAGCGTTTTAGAATTTTGTGTGTGGTGTGTGTGGTGTGTGTGTGTGTGTGTGTGTGTGTGTGTGTGTGTGTGTGTACAAGTGTGCACTTTCACTCTCGTGCCTCTGAAGAGTTAAACTGTGTAAACCAGAAGTCTGTCCTCTTTGGTGGGATTTTGGGTAAAGTACAAGAGTAGCTGGGGAGGGTTGGGTGAGCTGGCACATGTTTTAGGGCCTAGGCAATTGAATCAAGGGGAGGTCCCCACTGCCAAGAGAATGTCAGACATGAGGGGTACATGTAGAGTGTGTGCTCAGAAGCCCAAAACCAGGACCAGGGCCTAACTATGCTCAGCCCCAGAAAGCCAAGAGCACTTGGGAGTCAGTGTTAGGATCCCCCTCAGAGCAGTCTAGCGAGTGACCAGCAGAGGGAGCTTGACCAGATCTGTGATGTGAATTTTTTCTTGAAGACATGGCAGCAGCTCTTGAATGCCACTGGAAGTATGTTATCTGGAAAGATCCTTACATCAGTGCTTCTTAACTTTTTATCAGCCAGGTATTCCCAAAAGCAAAATCTCTGTTGGATTGAAATTTAACCATAATGATGGGTGTTATCTATATCGTGTATGCGCACACAGTAACTCTTCAGTAGCTTTTTCCCCTTTCTTCGTTTTTACCTGTACTTGCTTCATTCATTTCCTTTATCTTTATAGCTCTTGACTTTTTTTCCACACCACCTTTTCTGTCTTTCATGAGAGGCTAGCTTCCCTCGTTAGATGTGTGTGTAATGTATATGCACATGTGTCTGACTCAATTCAGAGTGATCAGCTACTGTGGCCACACTGAATCGATTCCTGTATCATAGGTTCCCTCTTTTACTCAGTCTTCTGAGCTTCTGTTTATTCCTAGGATTTTCTCTAGTCCAGAAACAAAGGGGATGGGAACCAAAGTTCTGCTTACCAATAGGACACAGAATGGTGCAAGTACAGGTAAAAATAGGTGGAAGGCTGAGTGGAGCATATACTATATGTTGCCTCCTACTTGGGAATTCAGAGGCCTCTCAGAGCCAGTTCCATGTGGTCAGGTTCTCCTGGTCTCACTGTAGGAGACCCATATCAGGCTGGCCAGGTTTTGGAGAGTAGTTAGTTACATTACATGGTATGCATTCTGTGACATTGCAGTCTATATGGTTTTATAAAAATATGCTAATGAGTGAATATAATGTAACTGAAATATGCTTCATGCAGAAGGTCTCTTGTAAGGTATCATTACAAAGCTTATTGTCTACTGAGTGTGGTCATCCTATTTGTATAACTGTATCACTCTTGTATCTGAAACTAGAAATATGAAATATAACTGAGGGCCTATTGTAATTATGCAAAGTGTGGGCCATAATGGTGGTTTGGAATCTTAATGGCTCCCATCAACCAGGACAATTGACTGGATGGCTTTGTTTGCAAGCAAGCCTTCCTGTGAGTCAGGCTGCGAGGAATGAAGGCTTGGGGTCTTACAGTGACTAGTGATCATGTCACATGAACTGGAATCTATCTTTAACCTGGTGCTTTTCCAGTGAGGGGGGATGGAAACCCAGAGAGAGACAAAGGAATCCCAGCCTTAATGCAAAAGATATATAAAGGGGTAGAACAGAACAAAGGTAAGAGAGCCATTATGAAGAATCCCCTAGCTACCACCTGAGCTGGAACAAGAGCTGTACCAGGGGAAAGAATTGTGCCCAGGTCTGGAAGGCGTCCAGTCTGAGGAAAAAACTTACTGAAGCATCTCTGAGGATGAGATTATCTATGTTCAGTTTGATTAGACATAGATTTGCGCATTTTATTTTATTTTACTTGGTGGACTTACTTTGTTCTGTCTGTTACTACTTGGAACCACTTCAATCCTACTTTCTCTATTTAATAAAATCATTTTTTACCTATTAATTAACTCAGGGTATGTATTAATTCCTGGGGGAGCAAACAACTGTGCATATCTCTCTGTCAGTGTTATAGAGGGCGAACAATTTAAGAGTTTACCCTGTATAAGTTTTATACAGGGTAAACCGGATTTATTTGGGTTTAGACCCCATTGGGAGTTGAGCATCTGAGTGTTAAAGACAGGAACGCTTCTGTTAGCTGCTGTCAGGTAAACCTGCTGCTTTGGGGGAAGTAATTCAGTCCCTGTGTCTGCGTTAGAGCAGATGGGAGTGTCTGGCTCAGCAAGACAGGGTGCTGGAGTCCAGAGCTAGCAGGGAAGGCGGGGTAGAAGTAGTCTTGACACATCTAGTGCCGGCTCCCAAGGGGGTTTCTGTGATCCAACCCATCACACATTCTTTCTAAATCAAAGGAATGTCTACTGAAAATTAGTGGTAGGAGCAGCCTTACTTTCTGTTCTGTGCTATCCTCTACCAGCAGAAAGAGAACAGAATGCAAGCTCCTTGTGTCCTTCACATAGAGACCCTGTTTTGTGTGCCCCAAATGCTTCATTTTTCCTATTAATCAGTCCCCATTGGTGCTGGGGGTCCTGCAATTTGGTTTATAGTCAAGACCATAAGTCCTTCAGTCTTGAGGCGTTTCCCAAGTCATGTTTCACCTTCCTGTATGTCTCCAGGTCAATAGTGCCTGTTTAGTTCTGAGGGCATTTGGTCGGATTAACAATTGTCTTTTATATTCTAGTCAGAATAGGTTTCATCTAATTGTTGTGCAGCTGTTGGCGCTACACCTCCCACCCTCTATGTGTAAATAATACACATGAAACCCCATAAAATATCAGTTTGGAGCAGAGGTGGACAAACTACAGCACACAGACTGCTTCCGGACCGTCAAGACGTTTTTATCTGGCCCTTGAGTTCCCACTGGGGAGCAAGATTGGGGCTTGGCCCATTCCGCCCGCCTGGTGCTCCCAATGGGGAGTGGGGTCGGGGGCTTGCCCCACTCCGCCCGGAGCGCCCCAGTCCCTGACTCTCAATTCTCTTAATGAGCACCATCTTCCAGAATGCAGCGCCACACTGCACAGGCGTGACTTCACTGTGCGGTTTCTGGGACTGGAACCCTGCCCCCACGTGGCAACCCCCTTTCCTCTCCCCCCCACGCAGCAGTGCACCCAATATGGCCCCAAGCTTGAGAGCCTCGAAGTCACTCAGGGGCCACACACATCCCAGCTAGGATGCCTCCACCGTGATGGTGCCTTTTATAGCCGCCTTGCTGTCACTGCTGGCAGGGCCCTGAGGAGTCCCCCGTACCACCCCTGTAGAGCCCCCCACTCAGCACCACACCACATGGTCCCCCCTCCCCCCACCTTGGTAACATCTCTTATAGAGCTCCCCCCATGCTATACCCCATAGAGTTCCCCTACCCTACTGCGCATTCATGGCCCACCATACAATTTCCATACCCAGATGCGGCCCTCAGACCAAAAAGTTTGCCCACCCCTGGTTTAGAGGAAGAAAAAGTAAATATTTTTTTTGTTTCTAAAATAAAATTAAGACTCTGAATATATATGGGACCAAACCCAGAGATCCTTACTTAAGTTTTAATTCAATCTTTACTCAAGACCCATATATGTCATTTGGGGACTTTCCTAAATAAGGAATACAAAAATATTTCAGGATAAGTCAAAGGAAGATAGATCTTTTGTGTACAAAGGTACTATTTTCACATGCTTGAATTACACTTTACACCAACTTTATAAAGCTGATTCTTGTTGCATTCATTGCTACCTGTATGGAGGGAAAACTAATGAAGAGGAAACCTCCTGTATTATCAAACTGTTTTATCTCTGAGTTGTGTTACCAGGGAATAGTATCGTATAAAAATTCACCAGAAAGCAAAGTTTTAAACCACTGGGAGAAGGAAATTTCATTCTTTTGAGTGTGTATTTGGTTCTTATTTCTCATTTTAAAGAATTGGCAAATACCATCAGAATATGTTGAAAATAAAGAAAATGTTCTCTATGGACATGTATCAGAGGGGTAACCGTGTTAGTCTGGATCTGTAAAAGCAGCAAAGAGTCCTGTGGCACCTTATAGACTAACAGACGTTTTGGAGCATGAGCTTTCGTGGGTGAATACCCACTTCTTCAGATGCATATGGTGGAAATATCCAGGGGCAGGTATATATATGCTAGCAAGCAATGGACATGCAGTCTTTTCTCTTGTCTTGACAGCATAAGGCTAATTCCTGTTGACACTGCACACACGTGTTCCCTCCTACCTCAGTATGTCTCCTTGGGCAAATACCTCAGTCATGATTTGGATAATATCTTTCCCAATTACATTCTACAGTAATTGTGTCTTGCTTAAATTTCAACCATTTTTCAACCAGTGTGGCTTTCTATAGCTCTAAGCATTGTCACTGGATTGTGTTTAACTGGATTGTATGACCAAGCCCCTCCTGTGGGGTGTGGAGGTGTATGCCTCTGATGAGAGCTTCCAGAAACATTGTGCCTAAATCAGACATAATGCCTCCGGGTGCAACAGGTTGCTTGGCATCCTCACTGCCAATTTAATGGGTGCAGCTTACACCGATGGAACTAGCTCTTCTGGACAGTGCCATGCCTGTGACCTGGCTCTCCCTGCTTTCTTTCAGAAGACTAGTGTTAATATTGGCAGCACTGAATTTAGGTAATCTTGAGAACCCTCAAGCAAAAGATTGAGTGAGGTGCCTATATCCATTCCCCCCCCCACACACACACACCTCCCTTCTCTCCTTATGAACTCACTTAGGACAGACACAATCTGTCCCTTAAGATTCAGTGCTCTATCATTAAAAGTTTCTAATTTAAAAAGAAGAATTCCGTGTGGTGTACATAACAGAAAATTAATTTTGAGGAGGTATATGCACAGTTGATCTGTTAAGAAACACAAGGATAATTTTATGCTGAGTCAGTGAAGAAGGTGACCTTGCTATTGAGATAAAATATTGCTCAGGAAATTGGAAAAGATAAACATGGAAAGCATGAAAATTAGCAGGAGGTGGAAGGTTTCACAGATTTTTCTGGGTTATCTCTATAACGGACAGGGGGAGAGGCTCTGTGAAGTATTGGACACAATTGTACAGCAGTTCTAAAACGTCTTAAAATTCTATCAGAGCTTGGAATGATTGCAGCATGCTCTTTGTGGTGCATTGGCTATCTTAAATGATAAAATGTAAAAGGGAGAGCAGACCATTTTCCCTAATGGCCAGTGAACCAAGGTATTTCTGAAAGTGTCCCTTTTGAGTTACTTAAACAAAATCTTTAGTATGAAATAAATTAAAATAGTTAAATCTCCTTTGTGCAATTCTTTTTATCATTATGTTTAAAAAAATGAGGGTACTTTTGAGGGCAGAACGTGAGGAATTCTGCTTAACTATTTGGAAGTGAATTCTCTTAGGTTAGATCTATCTATCTCCACTCCAAAGTCAGTCCGTAGGATTTCCTTGCCTTAATTTTGGTGATGCATTCCCTTGTACTTTTCTCCAACATGTGTTCAGACAGAGGGTTGTCTTTCTACTGGTGGGGGGAGGTGCTCAAAGATGCAAACTGGCTGACCCTGCTCAATTGTTTTTCCTGTACGTGGCAGGTAGAGGCAGCTTTTCTGGCTGTCTAGGATGATTTATTTGTTTCCAGTTGGTGAATTTGTTCCCCTCCATTCTTACCTTTATTGCAAGATTAAAGTTACTGTTTTAGGCATCAGTCCTGCAATTAGAACAGTGCATGGTAGCGCCTGTCATTGGTGCAGAGCCCTACTAAAGTCAGTAGACTTTCATATAGGTGAAAGTGCTCCTGCACAGACCAAGTTGCAAAATTGAGACCTTAGTGGCAAAACCTTCTTCTGTTTCCTCCTCCTTTGGCTCTGGGAAAGTGGCTGACCTGTTTCAGTTTATTGTTTGAGGGTTCTTGCAAGCAGTTAGACTCTTCCCTTTGGTGCCTCCATGGTGCTGTGAAACAGGCATATGTTTTGTCCAGTACTGTACCCAAACATTTTAGTCTGGGTCCCACAATTTGTTGATTTGAGCAATTGTTAGATTGGGCCCAGTAGATTTATTATTCCTCATTGAGGAATTGCAGGATTAGACCCTAAAGAATTCTTAAGAATGTATGGTGTCTAGCTTTAATTTTGTGCCTGTTCTTTTATTATTTATTTATTATTTATTATTTCAGCTGGCAGATTCCAATTACAGGGCATTTTTAGAACATAATTTAAAAGGTAATTATCTAATTTTAAATGCTCATTAGATTAAACCAAACATGACAAATAATGATGATTATTAAACCAAAAACATGCAGTTCAGAATGAACCTGCATCTTCTAATATGAAAAAGAAACTTGCGTTTCTTGGGTTTTATTGTGGGAGGACTCGAAGTCTTTGTAGGCTATCACTTATACCTTTTGAGTAAATGCAAAGAAAGAACAGATCTCTGTTTTTGCTGGAGTGTCTCCTAGGGTTGTCTGCTTTCTAACCACACAAAACTGAACACCCTAGTCCCCTGCTCACTACGTTCCCTCTCCCTCAGTGGCTTGCTGTCCCCCATCCTCACTCACTTTCACTGGGCTGGGGGTTGGGGTGCAGGAGAGGGTGAGGGCTCTAACTGGAGGTGCAGGCTCCGGGGTGGGGCCAGAAATAAGGGATTCAGGGTGTGGGAGTGGGCTCCAGGCTGGGGCAGGGAGTTGGAATGCTGGAGGGGGTGAGGGCTCTAGGTGGGGGTGCAGGCTCTGGGATTGGGCCAGAGATGAGGGTTTGGGGTGTAGGAGGGGGTGCCAGGCTAGGGGGTGGGGTCGAGGAATTCGGAGTGCAGGGGGAGGCTGTGGGTTGAGGAAGGGGGTTGCGGTGCAGGAGGATGTGAGGACTCTGGGGTGGGCTGGGGATGAGGGGGTCAGGGTGTGAGCTGGGACTCTGGGCTGGGGCAGGGGATTGGAGTGCAAGGGGATGAGGGCTCTGGGCTGGAGATGTGGGCTTGGTGTGGGGGGGCAGGGATGAGGAGTTTGGGATGCAGGAAGGGGCTCTGGTTTTGGGGGAAGTCCGAGCTGGGGCAGGAGGTTGGGGCTTGGGGTTGGGGCATGGGCTTACCTTGGGTGGTGCAGTTGGGGGCTAAGGCAGGTTCCCTGCCTGTCCTGGCACTGTGCTGTGCCTCGGAAGCAGCCAGCTGCATGTCTGGGTCCTAGGCGGGGGGCCAGGAAGCTCCACATGCTGTTCTCACCCGCAGCCGCTGTCCACCCCCCAACTCACATTGGCTGGTTCTCGGCCAATGGGAGTGTGGAGCTGATGCTCGAGGTGGGAGCAGCACGTGGTGCCCCATGATCCTCCTCGCCTAGAAGCCATACCTGCTGGCCGCTTCCAGTCCGCAGCATGGAGCCAGAATTGGTAGGACTAGCCTGCCTTAGCCTGGGAGCACCGGCGACCACATTTTTAAGTTTCCGGTTGACTCTGCTGACTGGCGTTTCCAGGGTCTCTTTTCAACTGGTGTTCTGATTGCAAACCTGATCACCCAGTGTCTCCCTTAAGCAAATGTGGTTTTATAATGCTAAAGATGAGGTATTTTCTACTGAGGTCATGCAACACATGAAGTATATTTAATTATATGTCTTTTTAATGTGGCTTAATAGGAACGTGAGAAATTCCACTGCAAATTACCACCTACTTTCTTTTGTGTATTTGGGGACCTGCATTAGGTATGTGACTAGTCAGTATGAGTTAGTCATTTTATTAATGTACTGTGTAGGCCCTCCCCTATCACATGGATGGAAAACAAGCCTCCAAGGTCTGGCATCAAAACTGTCTCCTTTATGATAGTGTAAAGCACTCATGCTAGTCAACCCCTCTTCCCCTTTCCTGGTAGTTTTATTTTTAACCATATTTAGTTTAAAAGGAATATTCCTTACTTTAATCAACCCTTTCTTTAATTAATTTTTTCTTCTTTGTTAGAGGACTGTTAGGCAGTGCTGTCTACTGATTGCGGCAAGATACTAGGAGTCAGGTTTCCTGTCTCTACTATTTAGCCATGGCATGTCTTTGTTATTTAAACCCTCTTGTGTGTAGAACTGATAAATGAAATTGTTTTTAATTGTTCACTTTATTAATGTAACTTCTGTTCACCATTCACTACACTTGCCTACACTGTAACTTCTGTTCCATATTGTAATTCAAACTCCATTTTAAAACACTCACTCCATTTTGTAAAAGCTTCCTCCAACCTTCATTTTTGCAAACTCTGCTGTAATCTTATTAGTTTAGTTTAGATGTGTGAATGAGGTATGTATGAATGATGGAATCAACCTCCAGCCCCAGCCTGTCCTGATGAGATAAAGTTCAAATACCAACGACTGAAGACCTAGACAACCGCCCTAAACAAAGTAAGAAGCATCCACCCTAAAAAGAAAAAGATAACAGAACAACAGAAGGAAGATGAAAGCCAGGTTCAAGGCTGAAAGTCACACCTGCAATTGATGGGTGATCAATCTAAACCCAGAGGCAGCGTGACACAGCAAGACCTATAGACTTTGAATCCAAACTAAAAGCCTATAAAAAAGAAGAGTGAGATGAGAGACTCTGGGTAACATTCTGCTGCCAACATGGAAGAACATCGGTGCCTGCCCAACAGAGATCTAGCTCGGCCTTGTGCCCGGCTTTCCTGGCCAGTTAGCCGCCACAAGCTACGAACCCAAGCTGCAAAATCAAGCCATGAACTTAAGCTATCTTCAGGACTGGTAACTATGCAGCAGCTGCAGAACACCTGATGAATGTGTGTGTGTGTGTGTGAATATGTGTGTGTGTATAGGTATTAGATATAATGTGAATGTGTGTGTGTATAGGTATTAGGTATAATGAGTGTGTGTGTGTGTGTGTGTGTGTGTGTGTGTGTGTGTGTGTGTGTGTGTGTGTGTATAAAAATTAAGATATTAGTTATTAGTCATAAATCAAATTATCATAATACATGTGGCATCTTTGTCTTGTCCCCTTTAATAAGATCCTGCTGGTTTTTACTTGTCTAATATAATTGGTATAACATGCCTCACATAACTGGTCTATAAAATGGATAATTATAATGCAGTTGCTAACGTAGCTCAGAGGTGGTGTTAGGCTTATATAATAAAGATGCTCCCCAACTTATGAAAGCGTTCCATTCCGGAACACCTTGCGTAAGTCATATTTTGCGTAAGTTGGGGCGCATACCCATCAATTACATGCCAAAAAAAAAAGCTTACAGAACTTACGGAACGTTTTCCGTAAGTGCGTGTTTGTATAAGTTGGGTTTCCATAACCCGGAGAGCATATTTGGAAGCACTTCTTAAACCCTAGATAAAAGGTGCTTTTCATAGCCAAAGCAGTAGTAAAAGATGAGACACACATTGTTTTGAAACTGTGTTGCTGTTGTATGGGCAGTCAGGATCAGGATCTTGTGCTAGCCGCAGTACATACGCAGAGGTGAACACACTCTTTCCGGAAGAGCTTCATTTTGTTATAGCCAGAAGTTCAGTGAACAAAGTACATACATGCATTCTGAGCAGTGCTTCTAACCTTCAGACAAATAAAAAGCATACCACGTGGGTGGTGTTTTAGAAATCTCAGACAACTTGTAATATCTATATTGTGGTGGTAGTTCTATAGCTCTGGCCAGAATCTATGCGGTGCCTAGTGCAGTGTGTTCCTAGCATAAAGAAAAACACAAGCCCTGCCTCAAAGACCTTGTAATGAAATGGACAAAAATAAAGTGGGAGAATGAATATAACAAATAAGTACAGTGGTGGGTGATGACGGTACGTGTCATTTTAGGGTTTCTTTTTCTGTATAACTTTATATAATCACTTCCTGACTGTATTGTTTTCCTAGACTATATTTTTGTGCATAGTTCTTTTAATCTTGCCTGTTTACTTTGCTGGTCACTTTAGCTCTTGTTCATTTTCTCCTTTTTTTATTGTTTTATTTTAATTTAATTTGTTCCTCTTCCCTCTTCAAATATTGATCGTTGATACTTTATTGTTCTAGTAATTGTCAGAGGCTGGCTGGTCCTTTCATTTGATCCTGAACTGGGTTCAATTACAATTAATGATCCCAGCTGTGGAAGGGTCTGGAACAGGGATGGGCAAACTCTTTGTCCGGAGGGCCACATCTGGGTCTGGAAATTGTATAGTGTGCCATGAATGCTCATGAAATTGGGGGTTGGGGTATGGGAGGGGTGCGGGCTCCAGCTGGGGGTGCGGGCTCTGTGGTGGGTCCAGAAATTAGGAGTTCAGTGTGCAGGAAGGGGCTCTGGGCTGAGGCAGGGGGTTGGGGTGTGTGTGGGCTGTGGGGTGGGGCTGAGGATCAGGGTTTGCAGTGCAGGAGGGTGCTCTGAGCTGGGACCAAGGGGTTTGGAGGGCAGGAGCAGGAGCCAGGTCTGGGGCAGGGGGTTGGGGCATGAGAGGGGGTCAGGGGTGCAAGCTCCAGGTAGCACTTACCTCAAGCAGCTCCCAGAAGCAGCGATATGTCTCCTCTCTGGCTCCTACACGGAGGCGCAGCCAGGCAGCTCTGCAGGCTGCCCCGTCCGTAGGCGCCAGCCCTGCAGCTCCCATTGGCTGTAGTTCCTGGCCAATGGGAATTGTGTGGGTGGCGCTTGGGGCACGGGCAGCGTGTGGAGCCCCTTGCGAGTCCCTACATGTCGGAGCTGACGGGGCGACATGCCGCTGCTTCCAGGAGCTGCACGGAGCCAGGGTACATGTGGAGCAGGGCAAGCCCCTGACTCTGCTCCCCGGCGGGAGCTCGAGGGCTGGATAAAAATTTCTGAAGGACCTGATATGGCCCCCAGGCCATAGTTTGCCTACCCTGGTCTGGAAGAAGGACATAGAGAGGGAAGAGAACTCAGTGAAGCGGGAGACCCCTCTCTCTGCGTAGGCAAGCTGGAGAGAACCACGGGGAGCAGATTAAGCTACTGTGGAAGGTTCTGAGATAGGGCTGTAAGAAGCCAGGAGTCCCTGGAAGAAGCTTCCAGAGCTCCTGGGGAGGGGAGCTTGTGGGGAAGTCTTCTAGGAAGAAGGGCCTCCAGGGAACAAGTCCTGGGAGTTCATTCTCAGCCTCAGGCACTAAGAAGAGCTCTGCAATGCTCAGGAGTAGGAATAAAGAGCTTCAGTACAGCCTGAGAGGGGCAGAAAACTCTTCTGTTGATGTGGTGGATTCTTTAGTTGGACTTCTGATACTCTGCATGATAACTGAGGGAATGAAATCATGCTCCACATAAATTCAGTGAGTTGGTGCAGTTTTCTTTCTCTGGCTGATTTTTGTATGGTATTTACTGATGCTGTGCCTATATCTTCCCTTGTATACTACACGCTTGAGGGTAAGCCAGTGTTGCCAACTTCTAAATTTGCAAAAATCACGTTAGTGGGTTTTTTTTTTTCTTTGCCTTTTGGGTTTTTGAGCCTTTAGGGCAGGGGCGGGCAAACTTTTTAGCCTGAGGGCCACATCGGGTTTCAGAAATTGCATGGAATGCCGGTTAAGGGAGGCTATGCCTCTCCAAACAGCCAAGCATGTCCCGGCCCCTACCCCCTTTCTTCTCCTCCACCCCGCTTCTCACCCCTTGACGCCCGCCTCCCGGACTCCTACCCCATCCAACTCCCCCTGTTCCCTGATGCCCCCCCTGAGGCCCCTGCCCCATCCATCTTCCCCACTCCCTGTCCCCTGACCACCCCCGGAAATCTCACCCCTGACTGCCCCCCCGCCACCCCATTCAATCCCCCCCCCCTTCCTGACTGCCGCCCCGGGACCCCTACACCCATTCAAACTGCCCCCTGTTCCCCACCCTCTGACCGCCTTGACCCCTATCCATATCCCCGACCCTTGCCCTCTGTCCAACCCCCCTCCTTGCCTCCTACCGCGCTGCCTGGAGCGCTGGTGGCTGGCAGCGCTACAGCTGTGCTACCCGGCTGGAGCCAGCCATGCCACAGGGCAGTACAGAGCACTGGGTCAGGCCGGACTCTTCAGCTGTGCTGCCCGGCTGCCCAGAGCATTGCGCCAGCGGCGGGGTGAGCTGAGGCTGCAAGGGAGGGGGAATAGCAAGGGAGGGGCTGGGGGTGAGCCTCCCGGGCCAGGAGGGTACACTCAAGGCATATTTTCTGCCACCACTGGGGCTAGAAACAGCTTTCCTTTTATTATTATTTTTTTTTAAGTAAGATTACAGGATTCCAGAAGATATTGCTTTAAGAAAAGGACACTAAATATTGTGAGACTTGTAATAACCATGAATTAGCAATATTCAAGCTATAGTATGGTCAGTATGAAGTTGTTTGCTTTCTATTGTAAGTGGGGATAAGTGTTGATCACCCTCCTTCTCTCAGGCTCTCCTTTGGCATCTGAACCAATTCCAGGCCTGTTTCTAGTTCTTTTCTTATAAACAAAGTGATTTAGGACCATGCTGTTTTAGAGATTGTATCTCATTGCTTCCCACAATGTAAGTTACACACTTGATAGGCACACAACATTTGATCTTGTCTGTTGTATCTCAAAGCAACAAGAAAGAACTACTATCAATATTTAGAGGATTTTCCCCTACTCAGGTATTTTTCAACTGAAAAAGTCAGCTTTGAATATTGGACCTACAACTGTTAGACTTTGTACAGAACACTAAGCAGTTACTGACAATCTAGTTATATCCACTATCTGTGAAATGTTAATGCTACTTCTGCACTTTGTAATGCATAGCATGCCCACTTTCTTGGAAAGTTTGCTACATTTTTTTATTAACACGGTTATAAGGAATGCACAAAACCTGCAATTGTCCCCACTAAGTCAGCTTTGTGAAATAGATTGCCAGCCAGATTCTTTGTAGTATCCAATATCTGCTGGATGCAATGGAGTGGGACAGAGGAACAGCTTGTGACTTGCCAGTTCTGGGGCTGGTGGAACACTAGGCCTAGCACACTTTACAGCAGCTTAGGGGCTGCTTGGCAGCAGAATATATCTGGAGTGCAATAGTGCTCCTGCCTGTTGCTGTGCTGGGGATGGTGTTTTATGAGCTGATTATATCAGCTGGGCCTTCCCCAGGGGAGCTGGGGAGACATGGCAGCCCTATGACATTAGAGCAGTGCAAAGGGGCCAAATTGAACAAGAGAATCTGGCTCTATGTTTGCCAGAGGGTACATACCCTTAAACCTTGAATATTAGGATGAAAATAATTGAAAGTGAAACTTTTTTAGCCTTGTCTTTATTTTGTTTTAAATCATTCTCCAAATTCAGATCACAATCTAAAAATGAATGCAAAGCAAATTTTTATTCTGACTGGGTGAAGTTGGAAAATGAGCTTTTACTCAGTGGTAAATTGACATTGTTATAGAGTTTGATTGTTCTACGTGGTGGGTAGTGGTTCTGGCTGTTTCTAGTGCTGGATTGATAACTCTACTTCCAACACTGATAAGAAAACACAAATTCCAAAGTAAGAAATACTACTCATTTGATATACAGTACCATCACACTTTGTTAAAGAATACAGAAATAATGCGAGAAAGTGCTCTGAATTGAATACTGTGAGATTTATGTCAAAATTGACTGTAATCCCTTTGAGTTTTAGAGATCTCTGAGTGCTCTAATAAATTGCATGCTTGGAATCTAGACTTGGTGGAGATTCAACACTTCATAGAAACAGAAATTACTATGGAATCATGAAAAGTTTCTTAACGTTCACTTTCTTTGGAGGCAGGAAGGGAGATAAGAAGTGCCTTGTTTCAGCAGCCCCTTTTGACCAATTAAAAATGACATTAGTGGTTTTTTGACGAAAACCTCATCCACTTCATGACCAGATGGATTATACCCTTGATGTAGGAAAAACATTGAAGGAAGAAACAGGAATCCTCAGATTGCTAGCAAAATATTGAAGGACCCTGTAGTAATAAAAGGAGGGAAAAAATTACTTCAGCTGAGAAAAGATCATTTAAAAGAGCTTCAGAGGGTATTATCTATGATAGCAGCAAATAATCCTGTGGCACCTTATAGACTAACAGACGTTTTGGAGCATGAGCTTTTGTGGGTGAATACCCCATCCGACAAAGTGGGTATTCACCCACAAAAGCTCATGCTCCAAAACGTCTGTTAGTCTGTAAGGTGCCATAGGAACATGCATCCGATGAAGTGGGTATTCACCCACGGAAGCTCATGCTCCAAAACGTCTGTTAGTCTATAAGGTGCCACAGGTTTCTTTGCTACTTTTACAGATCCAGACTAACACGGCTACCCTTCTGATACTTATCTATGATAGTGACTAGCAGCATAATTTTATTTAGTATATTGCCCATTAGAAGCGGTTACCACCTTTTCCGTTTTTAATCATGTTTATTGTAATAAATCAATATTACAGCATAAACTGATGCTGTAGTTACTTCATTTAATTGTAACATTCAGTAACAATTTAAGTATTACCAAGTATTACCAAGATTGGTGTCTGATTGCTTTTCTGATCAATAGTGTTTTAAAGCTGCCGTAACCTTTTATGTTCTTTTTACCAAGATGAGCAAGTTCACTTCTTGTACCAGCAGCATCTGTGGCATATACAGTACTCCATTCTTTCAGTTTAGTAATTAGCATTACATTTATAAAGACGTTGTTTCCACTTACATCTTCTAGTAAAGAGATGCCTGATGGAGGCAACATGTGGAGGCAGTTAGCAGACAGGAGACTAAGCTGGAAGTCAAACATGGGTTCTCTTCCCAGGTCTGCGACTGACCTTGCCTTGGCTGTGTTTCCCCTCTCACCATTTGTCTGTCAAGACCTGTAAACTCATTCAGGCTGTATTTCAGCTTGCCACCTTCAGTTCACAGGAGAGTTGGTAACTTTGTGCATGTTACTATTCATATGGATTTGTACCACCTGTGTTTTGGGAAGGCAAATGAACCCTAAAACTACATGAATCATAGGGACTTTAACCGAAATCCAGACAGAAGTCAGTGAATTGTCCTGAGTAATGCAGTATTTCAGATGAAAATAACTCTACCTGAAACTATTTGTCAAGGAAAGGGTTCCCTCAAAAATTATCCCAAATTCCCTATAAACTGGCCTTACGTTGGCTTTCAAAGGGTTATTAGAGCCCTGCATGAATATCAAATTTGTATCCACGGATATAAAGCGGATATCTGCGGAGCTGCAGGCAGGGCCGGCTTTAGGAAGTGCGGGGCCCAATTCGAACATTTTCGGCGGGGCCCTGGCAGGGATGACTTAAAAAAAAAAAGTGGAAAAAAAAGCCTTTCATTTCTTTCATGTATTATTTACTTTCCATAACTATATGAATAATAAAATTATATATTATATACATTGCATCATATATGCTGTTGATTGGCTATTAATGACAGCCGTTTCACATGTGTGGGTCCCCGCCACTCCCTGGGGGTGTGCACATGTGTTGGTCCCAGCTGCTCCCTGCCCCCCCTCATTGATGCAGGTGTGCAGGGTTACTGCCCTGGAAACTGCAGGACAGCAGTGGACATGGGGCTAGCTGGAGGCAGGGCAGGGGCTGACTGGAGGTAGGGGCTGGCTGCAGGCAGGGCAAAGGGTGTGGGGCTGGTTGGAGACGGGGTGTGGGGTGAGCTGGCTTCAGGCAGGTCCACGGGGGGTGCAGCAGGGGGTTGCAGGGCTGGAGACAGGAGTGTGGGATTGGCTGGCTTCAGGCAGTGGGGAGCAGCAGGGGTTGACTGGAGACAGGGCAGGGGGTGCGGGCTGGGCAGGGGGTGCAGGGCTGGTGCGGGCAGCAGTGTGTGGGGGGCTGGCTGGCTTTGGGCAGGGCTGCATGGGTGTGTGGCAGGGGTTGGCTGGAGACTGGATGAGGTTTGGCAAAGGCTGGCTGTGGGCATGGCAGGGGGGGCCGGACTGGTGTGGGCAGGTCAGGGGGTGCAGCAGAGGCAGCTGGAACCCCAGCCCCCAAACCCCCTTCTACCCCGCCCCGGACCTTTTAAATAGCTGCGGGAGCGCTGAGGAATGCATAGGGAAGGCGGGGCTCCGGCGGCTATTTAAGGGACCGAGGTGGCAGAGGCAGCTGGAGCCCCGGGCCCTTTAAATAGCCCCCGGAGCCCCTCACTGCCCCAGGGCTCTGGGGGCTATTTAAAGGGCCCAGAGCTCCAGCCGGGGTCGCAGGGCTTTGCCGTGCTCTGGCCGGAGCTCCAGACGGGAGAGCGGGGCTTGCCGCAATCGCCGCACTCCGGCTGGAGCGTGGCAAGCCCCGCGGCCTCGCTCTCCTGACCAGAGAGCGGCAAAGCCCTGCCGCCCTGCTCTCCCGGCTGGAGCCCCGGCCAGAGAGCAGCAAAGCCCCACCACCTTGCTCTCCCGGCCGGAACGCGGCAAAGCCCCGCCGCCCTGCTCTCCCGGCTGGAGCCCCGGCCACAGAGCAGCAAAGCCCCACCACCTTGCTCTCCCGGCCGGAACGCGGCAAAGCCCCGCCGCCCTGCTCTCCCGGCCGGAGTGCGGCAAAGCCCCGCCGCCCTGCTCTCCCGGCCGGAGTGCGGCAAAGCCCCACTGCCCCGGCTGGAGCTCTAGCTGGGAGAGCGGGGCTGCGCCGCGCTCCCGCCGGCGCTTCGCTCAAAGGAGCGGGACCATGGAAGACCCCGGAGCAGATCACAGCCGGGGACCAGGGTAAGCAAAAAAAAAAGGCACAGAGCCCGATCCCCCGGAATTGGCCGAATCGACCTAAAGCCGGCCCTGGCTGCAGGGCTTTACCAGGAACCATGTTAGGCTGCTGCTTGCCCGGACAGCTCCTTTGGACTGGCTGTACTGCCCCTAGTCCTGCTCACTGGGGCGGGCATCAGGCTGACCAGCAGCTGTCCCTGGTTGCACTAGTGTGTGCAAGCGGCTCGCACGCTTGCAGACAGGAGTCCCTTCCATGTAGCAGTCTGTGTCTCCTTTCGCCGCTGCACTTTAGGGTAGAGCCTTCAGCTCTGTGGATATCCACTTTATATCCATGGTTATCTGCTCCACGGGTACAAATTTTGTATCTACACAGGGCTCTACGCACGGGATCATTTGGGAACTTTAAGATATATATTCTTTAGCTTCTCGCATTTTCTAAACAACAAAAACTTGATGGGGAAAAGTTATCAGAAAACTGAATAAAAGTTAAAGTAAACCTAGTAAATATGTATATTGCAATCAAATTTGCTGTTCAAAAAGTTTAAACTTCATTTGATACAGGTAAAAACCAAAATATCCTGTCAACATTAGTTGAAATCTTACAGATATGATGATTATTATTAAAATATTTACAAGAAATTAATGTAGTTTACTATTTGTATTTCTTTATGGCCTACAGCAGGGGTAGTCAATTATTTTTTGTCAAGGTCCAGATTTTTTGGTCAAGGTTCAGTCTCTAGAGAAAATATTATTACTATTTTATTAAGTAAATAAAAAGATTTTGGGGTCCGTTCAAAATGTCTGGCAGTCCAATTTGGCCCACAGTCTGCCTATTGACTACCCCGGCCTAGAGACTCTGACAAAGATCAGGGCCTCATTGTGCTAGGCACTGTACAAACACATCATAGGACTGCCTTTCTTGTGTACTTAGCAGAGCTCTTCAGGGAAGAGAGAAAGAGTGGGAGGGCAAACTGAGTCACAGAGGTGGGAAGTGACTTGGCCAACAGCTCAGTGTAATAGAATCTAGGTCACCTGCCCCCAGGGCTAGTATCCATCTGTCATTTTGCAATATTTGTAGAGTTTCCATTGCTGCAGAGATCCGCTGTGCAACAGAACTAATGTAGTTCCACTGTGTGAGGGGAAAGCTGGACACAAGTAGCTGTGCAGGGTGTGAGCACCTTCTGAATGGTTCAGAACCTCTTGCATATAGGAAGCAGGGGATCCACTGAATTCTCTCATTCTCCCTCATCCAGCAGAGGGCCACCTACATGCATTGGCTACTTCAGCCGTTGAACAAAAGTGACCTCCATGGAGTACTCCTCCTGTGTGGCATGACCAGTTGGACCTAGCACTCAGCCTGTTGCTTCCAGTGGGCTCTAGGATCCGGTAACTGACTTACAGGAAGTGTGGGGGCAGCAAATGTAAAGATTTCAATAGCAGCCCTGTATGTGAGTGCAGTCATCGCTGTGCTTTGCTGCAGTGGGGAAAGGCACAATTCTTCCCATAAAAATGAAAGCAACGAAGATGGATATTGTAATACAGTAACTCCTCACTTAAAATTGTTCAGGTTAATGTTGTTTCATTGTTACGTTGCTGATCAATTAGGGAACATGCTCGTTTAAAGTTGTGCAGTGCTCCCTTATAATTTTGTTTGACAGCTACCTGGTTTGTCCACTGCTTGCAGAAAGAGCAGCCCGTTGGAGCTAGCTGCTGGGGGCGTGGAACCAGGGTGGACCAGCAACCGCCCTATCAGCTCCCCTAAGTTCCCTGTGTGGCAACCGCCCAGCAGGCTATCAACTGCTGGGCAGCTCAGCTGTCCCTCCACCCACTGCTGTGTGCTGCTCCTGCCCTCTGCCTTGGAGCTGCTCCTGGGAGCCTCCTGCTTGCTGTGTGGGGTGGGTAGGAAGAGAGGTGTTAATGTCAGGGTGTCCCCCTGCCCCAGCTCCTGTATCCCCATCTCCTGTACCTTATCTCCACGAGGGGAGGGACACTACAGGGCTCAGGACTGAGGGAGCTTGCTGGCAGCAGTGGCTGTCTCAATTTGCTAATGTACTTAGAGTGGGGTCAGCGTACTTAAAGGGGCAATGTGCGTCTCTCTCTCTCCTACACAAGGTGTGTGTCTCTGTCTCTCTCTCTGCCATGCTGTCTCCCCTCCCTCTGTTTGTGCTGCATTGTAGAGCGTGAGGCTACGTTAACAACAATGTGTTAACCCTTGAGAGCTCAGCCAAGTGCTACATTTAGCAGTAATGCATTCCCTGGGAAATATCCCACCCTCTGACTTCACCACCTCAACCAAGCTTCACAATCGTCATTGCTTTGTTTGTTTATTTAAAACTTATACTGTGTATATATATGAGTCTTTTTTTGTCTGGCGAAATTTTTTTCCTGGAACCTAATCCCCCCCATTTACATTAATTCTTATGGGGAAATTGAATTTGCTTAACATCATTTCGCTTAAAGTAGCATTTTTCAGGAACATAAGTACAACGTTAAGTAAGGAGTTACTGTACTCAGATTTTAAACGATGGGGCAAGAACTGCAGACCAGAAACACTGTTCTTATATTCCCATATAAAACAAGGCATAAATTAAACGGGGTTGTATTTACAGAATAGAATATCACTACAAGGTAGATTGTTCTACTCTTACCCTTTAAGTTGATTCAAAATGCTGCTACCAGGTTTATCTTCCTGCTCATTGCTCTGATTGGTTCACTCCCTGTCCGTTCCACATCAAACATGAGCTCCCTGGGCCAGACTTTCAACGATATTTATTTGCCAAAAGCTACAGCTAAGTATCTGGTGCAATTTTCGGAAGGGTCTAAGCAGGTTAGATGCCTAGTCCAGTTGAAATCAATGGAAATTAGGTGCTTAACCTGCTTAGGAAATCTGTACATTAATACAAGGATTTGATGGCAAAGCCTAGTTAAAAATAGCATGGAGTACAAGTAAACAGTGGAAGACATGGTGTGAATGGCTAGACAGAAGAAGCAGCAGATTGACTAGAGCAGGTCTTCCTCAGAAGCATTTGAGCCATTCCTTGTAGAGGACTAGATAGAATTAAGATGCCAATTAAATCAGATGATAATGAGATTAAACTAGCTAGAGACATAAAGAGTAACAAGAAAACATTCTGCAAATACATTAGAAGCAAGAGGAAGACCAAGGACAGAGTAGGCCCATTACACAATGACGGGGGGAGAAAAACAATAATAGAAAATGTGTGAATGGCATAAGTGCAAAATGACTCTTGTTCAGTTTTTATCAAAAAATTTAGCAGCAATTGGATGTCTAATATAGCGAACACCAGTGAAAATGAGGTAGGATTTGAGGCGAAAGTAGGGGCAGAACAAGTTAAAAATTACATAAATAAGTTAGATGTCTTCAAGTCAGTAGGGCCTGATGAAGTACAACCTAGAATACTCAAGGAGCTGACTGAGGAGATATCTGAGTCATTAGTGATTTTCTTCAAAAACTCATGGAAGACGGGAGAGATTCCAGAGGACTGGAAAAGGGCAAATATAGTGCCCATCTATAAAAAGAGAAATAAGGACAACCCGAGGAATTAAAGACCAGTCAGTTTAACTTGAGTACCTGGAAAGATAATAGAGCAAATAATTAAGCAATCAGTTTGCAAACACGTAGAAAATAATAAGGTGAGAAGTAACAGCATGTATTTGTCAAGAATAAATTGTGTCAAACCAACCTCATAGCTTTCTTTGACTTGGTAACAAGCCTTCTGAGTTGGGGTGGGGGAGCAGTAGATGTGTTATATCTTGACTTTAGTAAGTGGATGTCTACACTGGCAAAGTTACAGCACTGGCAGTTACAGCACCGCTTAGAGAGCGCTGAAGGAAAACCGCTGTTGTGTGTTCACACTGACAGCTGCCTACGCAATAGCGTGTTCGCACTTGTGGCACTTGCAGCGCTATTTGGAGCAGTGTACTCTGGGCAGTTATCCCACAGAGCATCTCTTTCTCTTTTGCCGCTAAGAGTTGTTGCAAGGCGGAGAGGGTCGTGGGGCATCCTGGGTCTCGCCCCAATGCCCCATGATCTATTGCTTCACATCCCAGCAATCCCTGTGCTTCTGTCCACATTTGGTACCATCTTTCAGCGGTTTGTTTACCACCCTGCCTCTTTCAGGCTGCAGGAATGGATTCCGAACTGCTGACCAGCATGCTGCTCGCTCTTACCAACTCGACATGAGTGGCAGTGGAGTTATTCCTTAAACTACAAAGGCAAGAGGAGTGCAAAATTGATCTTGCTACACAAAGTGGCTATGACACGAGATTGCTTGTGGCATCACGGAGGTGCTGACCACAGTGGAATGCCGCTTTGGGGCTCAGGAAACAAGCACTGAGTGGTGAGATCACATCATGATGCACAACCTGGATGAAAAGCAGTGGCTGCAGAACTTTTGCATGAGAAAAGCCACATTCATGGGACTGTGTGATGAGCTCACCCCAGCCCTGTGGAGCAAGGACATGAGAATGAGAGCTGCCCTGTCGCTGGAGAAGTGCATGGTGATTGCACTATGGAAGCTGGCTACTCCAGACTGCTACCGGTCAGTTGCTAACCAGTTCAGAGTGGGAAAGTCAACCATTGGAGTCGTGTTGATGGAACTGTGCAGGGCCATTAATTGCATCCTGCTCCAAAATACCGTGACTCTGGGCAACGTTCATGACATAGTGGATGGCTTTGCACAAATGGGCTTCCCTAACTGCGGAGGGCCGATAGATGGCATGCACATTCCAATTCTGGCACCAGATCACTTAGTCACTGAGTACATTAATCGCAAAGGGTATTTTTCAGTGGTTCTCCAGATGCTTGTAGATCACCTTGGGCATTTCATGGACATTGACGCAGGCTGGTCCAGAAAGGTGCATAACGCATGCATCTTTCAGAACGCCAGCCTGTTCAAGAAGCTGCAAGCAGGGACTTTCTTCCTGGACCAGAAGATCACCATAGGGGAAGTTGAAATGCCCATTGTGATCCTGGGAGACCCTGCCTACCCCTTAATGCCATGGCTTATGAAGTCCTACCTGGGGCAATTTGACTGCAGCAAGGAGCAGTTCAGCAACAGGCTGAGCAAGTGCAGAATGACTGTTGAGTGTGCATTTGGCCGTTTAAAAGTCTGCTAGTGATACCTGTATGGGAAGCTGGACATGGCCGATGACAATATTCCTATGCTTATAGCCATGTGTTGTAAGCTCCTTAATATTTGTGAAAGAAGGCTGAAAGCTTCACTTAGGGCTGGACCGCAGAGGCTCAGTGCCTGGAGGCTGAGTTTGAACAGCCAGAGACCAGGGCTATTAGAGGGGCACAGCGTGGGACCATAAGGATCAGGGATGCCTTGAGGCAGCAATTTGAAGCTGAAAGCCACTAATGTTTGCTGCTGTGCTCAGGATTGCAGTGCTTGTAATGCTAGGAGGTTACTGGTGCACATGATGCAATAAGGGGGTTTAACATAATTGCGTGTTGCTTTGCAGTGCTCTTTTTGCTTTCACTTAATAGAATAAAGATTGCTTTCAAACCAACACAATTCTTTTATTAAAAGACAACAACCAGAGGAGAGAGTCAAATTACAAAAATACATCAGGGAGGGGTGGGGGAAAGGGAACGTCTCCAGAGGAGGAGGCGTCCTGGGATGGCTACAGATTTGTGTATGTCCAGGGATCATACCCAAACTTCAGCAGGGCCAAACTGCAGAGGGATGGGTGTTGAGTGCAGTGGGTAGTGGGAGTTCACATGGCTGTACTGTGAGGAGGGAGGTGTGGAATGCTGCGGGTAGAGAGTGGAGCCAGGAGGTTGATAACAGTGTGTTGGCAGTGTTGGGGAGGGGGGGACACATGGGAAAATTTTTTTGTAACAGCAGCCATAAAGGAGGGCGGGCATGGAGATGCTTAGTTTGAAGAGCTAGTATCACCTGAGGTGTGTCCACTTGACGCTCCATAATGTTTAAGAGCCGCTCCATGGCTTCTTTCTGGTATGCCGCGTTCTCGCTGTCCCGCCACTTCTTCAGTTCCTGTTTCTCAGTGACAGAGTGCATCATAACCTCACAGAGAAAGTCCTCCTTAGGATTTCATGGCTGCTTTCTAATTCTATGCAGCTGTTCTGCTGCCGATAAGGGAGCTGGGCTCCCAGGGTCATCTCTGTGAAGTTTAAATGCAACATTTTACAGAAGCAGTATTATTTGCATCACGGACAACACTGATTCAGTGCTTTAAAACACAGCTAGTACTCTCACACCTGTCACTAACTGGCTGACCCCAGGCAATCACACATGAGCTACAAGACCCCCAAAATGGTGAGTAGTCGCAGGGGCAGGGTAAATCACTCTTCCTGGACCCTGCTGTACACTGGGCATGTGGCTTTTGGGGAGAGCCAACACTGTACGAGGGGCTTGATAATCATTCCTGTCCCCACACTTTTTTCACAGGATGTGATCAGTATGGAAGTATTTTCAGGAATGGGAAAATTACCGTTAAATAGGCAAGAAACAAAGCAGCTGTGTCGAGGAACCTGCAGCAGCAGATTGTCCAGTATCTCCATTAGAGTTTCCTGGAGATCTCTGCCGGAGATTCCTGTGAAGTGAGGGAGCCTATCAACAGCCTGTTCCACTGCTCAGACTAGGCATGTGGTGGGAGACAAGTCTGCTTTCTGCAACCCTCCTACCCTCAACAAATTGCTTCAGCAATTCCCAAAATCAGATCCACTTACCAGGGGCCTCCTCTCCTGTTTTGTGTTTTGCCAAGATCCAACTGCTGTGACTGGCTAGGCTCCTCCGGGGTAGAAAAGAACTCCTGACTGCATGCATCTCTGGCTTCCTAACCATCCTCTGCCTCTGGGTCCCCGTTCCTCTCTTCGTCCAAGATTTCATCCTCCTCGCTCAGTCCACTCTCGACTGGCACATGAGCCAATGAAGTATCCATGGGGGCCTTTGCAGTGGAGGTGGGGTGACCACCGAGTATCGTGTCCAACTCTTTGTAGATATGGCAGCTCGTGGGCGCAGTTCCAGAGTGGCAGTTTGCCTCCCGTGCCTTGTGGTAGGCGTTCTGCAGCTCCTTCCCTTTCACCCTACACTGCAATGTGTCCCGATCATGGCCCCTTTCTATCCTGTATCGTAACATCTGTCCGTAGGTATCATAATTCCTATGGCTGGAGTGCAGCTGTGACTGCACAGCCTCCTCTCCCCAAATGCCGATGAAGTCCAGCAGCTCGGCATTGCTCCAAGCGTGGGATCGCCTGGTGCGTGGAGCAGGCATGGCGACCTAGAAAGATGTGCTGAAACCACTGTACGCATCATTGAGCAAACAGGAGAGGGACTTTCAAATTTGCAAAGGAATGTATGAGGTAGGGATGATTGGTCACCTGAGGGCAGGGCAGTAGAGTTCAAACCGATGACTAGAGAGGTGAGAACAGGCATTGTGGGACACCTTCTGGAGGCCAGTCACAGCGCTGTAATCACCACGGTGTCTACACTGGCACCACAGCACTGTAGCCCCGGCACAGAAAGTTGTATGCTTCTCTGGTGTGAACTCCAACTCACACCTAGCCACTCACCCGTGGCTCTTCCCAGGGAAACCAGAACTAAAAGGGCATCAGGCATGTCTGGCAGCAAAAGGTCCGGATCCAGCATGCTACTCACCCCGACACAGTGCCCGTGGGCAGTCCTCCACTGGAAACCCAAATAGAGGGTTTAAAAGGTCTCTCACCTTTCAGATGCCAGCTGGGTCCGGTGGGGAATGGTCCGCGGCTCCCCAGTCTGGTGGGTAGTCTGTGGATCTGAGTCAAACAGCATCAAGATTGTCTTGGAAGAACGACCACGCATTGTGTTTGGATCAGAACGGCCTGAAGCCCCTTTATTACGAGCATGCAAGGGGAGTACCAGCGAACCGGCAGTCCCCCCCCGAATACAAATTTTCCAACAGCTTATATAGCATAAAACCACAATTAATAATACATACTTCCTTGTTAACATTATTACCATAATTGGAATACATGTTCCATAAAAGGGAAAACAGCACCAGCCAGCTTTCCTGTTATTCACAATTTGCCCTTTGCAGTTATAAGCTTCCTCTAACACTAGCAGTGGGCAGTTATATTTTTCAACCCTAGTGATTACAGATAGTTCTGTGTTTGTGCTCCTTTATTCGGTCTCCAATAACCCGTCCCGTCCCCTACCCTTTTCTGCCCTCCCGCTACCCATAAGGTTAACTTGATCAAAGTGTAGGCCTGAGCCAATTTTTTTTTTCTACCACAGCTAGAACCCACTTCATCGGATGCATGAAATGGAAAATACAGGAGCAGGTATAAATACATGAAAGGATGGGGGTTGCTTTACCAAGTGTGAGGTCAGTCTAACGAGATAAATCAATTAACAGCAGGATACCAAGGGAGGAAAAATAACCTTTAAGTGGTAAGAGAGTAGCCTATCACAGACAGTTGACAGGAAGGTGTGAGTAACAGTAGGGAGAAATTAGTGTTGGGGAAATTGTTTAGGTTTTGTAATGATCCAACTACTCCCAATCTTTATTTAGGCCTAATCCTATGGTAACCAGTTTGCTAATTAATTCCTGTTCTGCAGCTCTGAATTTGGTACCTATTACATAAAATATGCTATGACTTGGGAATTTTTATGACATGTTTGATAACTCATTCCTGACTATTCCTCAACTGACTTATTATGCCTACTTGCTTGCAGATATAAATGCTGTACATGACCTAAACAATCAGGTTTTTTAGATATGTAGTGCCAGCTGTCTTCAGTATTTTTTTTCCTGTGACACTTCTCATGTTTTGTAAGAATTTTCCATTCATGCAGCTGCTGTTTCTATGCAGTTTTCTTGTTGCTATGTGTGTACATGTGTGCTTATACGATTAGTTAACTAGACATGATCGTGTTGGTGACTGAAATATCTCTGTGGTAAAAGGCATAATTTCAGAAGTAGGAGTGATGATGATCTAAATGAAATTAACTCTAAACAGGTGAAGAGCAACAAGATTCACTTCACCTGGTTTAATCAAGTCCATCAGCTTGAGACAACAATGAGGTGTGTAGTAGGACTGAGGTGGGCAACAACAGAGAAATGCTTATGCTAAAAGAGGCTGGATATGAGAATTATGTAAGGTAGCTAGACACTTCAAGTCTAATAGATTAACCCTGGTGCCATACACATCTAGTGTTATCCACTTCCCTCTTGCCCTTACCAGATATGTCAAAATGATACGCAGCTTACGTAAACAAATTCTGTAGTATGATGTTGAAATCAGTATTTAGACAAGTAAAATATTTAGTTAAATGTGAACAGGCACTAGTGGAAGTAATTAATGTGTCTGTTTATAAATGTCTGATTTTTCTTCCCCTTGTGTATAGGTTTAATTGTTTGCCAAACAAATTTGGCTTTCAATACTACTTGGATCCTGTTTGATACAAATTCAGGTGGTGGGTCTCAGTAAACACCAACTTATTGATATTGCTCTGGTTTTATGAAGGTGCTTTAATTTTTTCCTATGGGAAAAAAAGAAGCAGCGAGTTATGTTTAGTTAGTGCCTTATCCCACTCCCAAATTAATGGACTTCCCCCCCCGCAGCTTCAAGGGGAGCTTGGTCTGATCTTAACTGAATACAGTATGCATTGAAAAAATGCCTACTTTATCTATCTGTTGAAAAGATAATGCTAATTGCTTTATTGCTGAGGGTCATTCCATGACTCATTACTGGAAAAGGATTTGAGAGGGGGAAACCTCATGTTTGAATAATAGAATCATAGACTTTAAGGTCAGAAGGGACCATTATGTGAGCAAGACTCACCAGCCAGACACCCAGGAAAGAATTCTCTATAGTAACTCAGATCCCACCCCATCTAACATCCCATCACAAGCCATTGGGCATATTTACCTCTAGTAGTCAAAGACTAATTAATTGCCAAAATTAGGATATCCCATTATACCATCGCATCCATAAACTTATCTAACTTAGTCTTGAAGCCAGATATGTCTTTTGCCCCCACTATTCCCCTTGGAAAGCTGTTCCAGAAATTCACTCCTCTGATGTTAGAAACCTTCATCTAATTTCAAGTCTAAACTTCCTGATAGCCACTTTATATCCATTTGTTCTTGTGTCTACATTGGTACTGAGCTTAAATAATTCCTCTCCCTCCCTGGTATTTATTCCTCTGATATATTTATAAAGAACAATCATATTTCCCCTCAGCCTTCTTTTGGTTAGGCTAAACAAGCCAAGCTCTTTGAGTCTCCTTTCATATAGCAGGTTTTCCATTCCTTGGATCATCCTAGTAGCTCTTCTCTGAACCTGTTCCAGTTTGAATTCATCCTTCTTGAACATGGGAGACCAGAATGGCACACAGTATTCCGGAGGAGGTCTCACCAGTGCCTTGTATAATGGTACTAACACCACCGTATCTCTACTGGAAATACCTCGCCTCCCAAGACTGCATTAACTTTTTTCACAGCCATATCACATTGGCAGCTCATAGTCATCCTGTGATCAACCAATACTCTGAGGTCCTTCCTTCTCCTCTGTTACTTCCAACTGATGCCTCCCCAGCTTATAACAATAGTTCTTGTTGTTAATCCCTAAATGCATGACCTTGCACTTTTCACTATTAAATTTCATCCTATTTGAAGCTTGGGATTAATTTTTAAGATTGATTTAAGCATTCCTGAGGCATATTCATCAACACAGTATTGGAATATATTTAACACATAATTGTAGGGCTTTCTGTTGTCTCTTCCTTTCAGTATCGAAGAGATTATTTTTAAAATGTTGGTTGCCTAATATTAACAATGTTTTTAAAATACAAATGTGTATATGAATATAGCTTGAAAACCCTATAAACCTGTGTATCCCTCTTGCAAATACAATAGAATTCAATAAATATACAAGTCAGTTTCCTACATTACTCCTGGGGGAATTCTGCTCCAAAAATAAAATAAAAAAAATCTGTGCACAATATTTTAAAATTCTGCAAAATTCTGCATATTTTATTTGTCAAAATAACACAATATAATCATGCTAGTTTGAATTAATTTGGTAATTTATTTCACAATACCTGTCAGTATGTAACAATGCAAACAACAAAAGATTCAGAAAATGTTTTTTTGACAAATAGATTCCTTATTAGGCATATTAATACAGACCTTGGAGTATTAATTCATTTAAACTACAATACAGAAACGTATTTCCTGCAACCCTCAGAAGCTGTGCAAAGGCTTGGGGAAGTTAGGGGTAATGGAGGAGCTGTGGGAGAGGGAAGGAGCCTGGAAGTGAACCTGGAGGATTGTTGGGTGTGGGTGGGAATAGTATGGAACAGTTTTTTGCAGGGGGAGGGATTGTTAGAGTTGGGGAGCCTCCCCCGTGCAGACCGTGCCTGACCCCCTAGCCTCTCCCATTCAGGCAGGCACATCTGTCCCTATGTTTCCCTGCAGCCCCCTTCCTCCTGTCCCCATGTGGCCTGACAGCCCCACTGTCATTCAGCCCTTGGCTCAGTGTTGCCACCCCATTAGCTCCTGTGCCCATGCCCCACTCTATTCCTCCCACTAACCCTTCTGAAACCCAGTTTGTGTAACCCCCCCAGCAGCCCTGTATGCCTCAGTCTGTCCGTCTCCCTCATATTCTGTGCCTCCTCACCTAGTCCTGCAGTGAGGAAGGCCGCCTCTTATCCCCATGTGAGTCCAGCTGCTCTCTCTTCTGGTGCCACAGCAGCCCCTGGTTGACAAAATGTATAATTGCAGCATCTCTCCAGCAGAATGTATGTTCTGCGGGGGACATGAATTGTGTTGAATGCATGTTCTGCGGGGAACAGTGCTACAGAATTCCCCTCAGAGTACCATATATAAATACTCTCACAGAACCACCACCACCGCCAGAAAACAAATGGTGTTGAAATTACTCATTATCTTCCACATAGAAAAGATACTGTACAGGAGAAGTCTAATACAGAGTTGCAGAATTACCTGTCTAGGTGAAAGTGTTACCCTCTTTTGAGTTTCATGACTTCTATAACTATTTTCATCACTGGTTTTCTCTTATTTTATGTTGTTACTGTTTATATATATACTAATGGGCCAGATTCTGATCATTGTTACACCTGTGGGCATCTAGCACAACTCCATTGACTTAGCCTTTGACTACATTGAGTATAGTTTAGGAGACTGTCTGTGGTTTTTTGTTTTTTTTTTTGGTTAAGTAGCTGTTTTATACCAAATTAAAAGTACCAGTTTCATTGTTTCCCATTAGCATCACTCTGATCCCTGCTGATGACCTTCTTCTGAAAGTGTTTTTTTCTTCTTCCTTACAGTGATTGCTTAGAAATGATTGTCACCTAAGAAGTTGGCTATGGCAAACAGGAAACGTCAAAGCACTACAGCCAGCATGCTGGATCACCGGGTGATACCTTGCCCTATTTCATCTCATCACAGGGAGCCTGAAAGTGAGGAAAATCACCTGCCTAGTGAAGATTACATAGCAAAGGAGGCAGAGCTAACAGCTGTCAGAGAAGGTAGTCCTACCCCTGTGGAACATGAGTGCAATGATAACAGTGGCGATGGCGATTCCAGCTCTGATTATGTGAATAATACCTCTGAAGAGGAGGACTATGATGAAGGCTTGCCAGAGGAAGAGGAAGGGATCACATACTACATTAGGTATTGTCCAGAGGATGACAGTTATCTGGAAGGAATGGACTGCAATGGGGAAGAGTATGTTCCTCATGAAGAACACCAGGTTGAAACTGATGAATGTCAAGAAGCTGTGGAAGAAGAATGGACAGAAGCTAACATCCAGCACCATGATGAAAGTGAAATGATAGAAGGGCAAGAATACCAAGATAACTGTGTTCAGATTTTGGAGGATGAAATATCTTCTCTGGAGATTCAAGACCAAGAAGAAAACATACAATACTGTCAAAATGAAGAAAGCTATCAGGACTATTATCCACCAGAAGCTAATGGAAACAGTCATGGGATGTCGCCCTACCGTTTGAGGAAAGAAGATGCTGAGTTGGAAGAGCAGGAAGAAGACATTGACCAGATTGTAGCTGAGATTAAAATGAGCATGAGTATGAGCAGCATTAACAGCACAACAGAAATGAGCCCTGAGCATGTCGGGACTGAAAATGTGCAAAGTGACTATAAGGAGACTTGTCCAAAAAGTGATGCTGGTCATGAAGGGAGGCCAAAATCATTGAATATTCCACCAGCTTCAAAGCATGTTGGAGATATGCCTAGAGGTTTTAAAACAAAGTCAAGAACTCCAGAAGACAGACAGAAATGGCCACAAGAACAGGTATGAGGTGCTATTTTTTTAATAAGAAAACTATTTATCATATAGATCAGAGGTTCTCAAACTATGGTCTACGAGATCCATTCAGCAGGTCCAGGGATAGTTCCCTCTAAGGTTTGCGCCTGGGGGGGCTGCACATGAGAGAATGAAGGGCCACCCACCTAATTAGTGCAGCTGCACAGGCCTGACTCCACTAATTAGGTGCCTGGACCCTGGAGAAGATGCACATGTAAGGTGAGATGGTGGCCTTGGGGGATATAGGAAGTAGGTAGGAGGAGCCAGTGGGGTAAGAAGAGGAGGTGGGGGGAATTTGGAAGGTGCTGGGCTACGGCAGCCATAGCAAGAGGCGACTTTCTCCAGCTCCAGGGGAGAGACGGTGCTCCTTCCCAGCCTCAGCTCTGTGGCTTCTGTGGCAGGGGAGATACACCCCCCCTCCTTTCTAGCCCCAGCTCAGGGGCTGCCGTGGCATGAGGAGAGATGGAGAGACCTCCTTCCATCCCATCCGCAGCTTGGGGGCTGCTGTGGCATGGGGGAGAGGGCCCATCCATCGCATTAGGAAGATAAGACTACTGATATTAAAATTTGTGTGCTTTTATTTGTAGAACAAAAAAAATTTAATTACGGTTTTTTTTATATAGCACTTTTATCCAAAGCACTTTACAATAGTTAGCTAACGTACAAACAGCATTTGGAAAGATCATTAAATGGTCCGCCGAGACCCTCAGCAATTTTCAAGTGGTCTACAAAAAAAAGTTTGAGAACCACTGTGAATGTAACTTCTTGGAGGCATTATGCAAATGGCATGTCACTAAATTGTGTCTGTCAAAAATAGATGAAAGCAAATTTAAAGTAATATTTGTTCTGTGTTATAGTCTTAACTCTACATCTACACTATTCAATAAATTGAATTTCTTAGAAAATTGGTCTAGATAAGGTCCATGTGGGTAAATAAGCAGTATTATTAGAAAACTGGGTTTTTTCTACAGTGACCAGACCTCTTTGGAAAGATTGGCATGTTGTCTTTAAATAAGTTACCAAACACATCAAGCAAAATAGTCTGGCAGGATGTTGATACATCAAGTTTTTTCATTATGATTTTTTCATATGTTGAAGGCATGCCAGCAATGAGGTCAGAACGGAGGGCAGAACAGAGAAGTGGTTAATGAAATTAGTTTTGGTGAAGGGCTGGTTAGTATGCTAATGGTTGATTTTCAGTCTTTTTTGCTTTCTTGTCTCTAGAATCTGAACGTGGGTAAAGGGAGAGTGAATTGTAGGTCATGTCATAATCAACCACAGTAGCTGGTACTATAGTCTAGTTCTTGGCTAACAGGCCTCCATGCACCAGGGTCACCATAACAATATTTGTTTTGTGGAGGGGGACTAAAAATAATGTAAAAATTGGCCTTTAATGAACAAATGTACTGAAGCCTTGTGACTGGATTGCCCTGCCCTATGTTTAATGTTAGCCAAAAGCAAGTTACAGTTCTGTCTGGATGGGAAAAACTCATGCTGGAGCAGACAGTCTTGACATTAGCTTACTATACTCAAAAAAACAAATGCACAAATGTTTACTGTCTACTAACATTTGAGGACAATGGATACTGAAAACTATTAGGGTGGCCTTGCAAGCTTGCTCATTTGCCTGAGTTATTACCAGATTTCAAAATTGCAAGATATTGGAAATAATAAAGTATCATTCCTATTTTGGGATTTACAAGTTGATTTTATTTTCAGAAAATTGTGACATAAAAAGAATAAACCAGGTCTGTTGAATCAGTGAATGAAGCCAGCTTTGTATACAGTATTCCTTTTACAATGAGCAATTCTGATGTGCCAATAAGATTATGTTTTAAAAAGGTGTAAGGATGGTATCTTCAAGTGGAAAGGTGAAATAGTTTCATTTTACAGTGAAAAAAATCCTTTCAAAAAACAAAATCTCACAAGTAGACGGGCATTAAGGACTAATTCCAGTGCGGTAATGTGGTCCCTTTTCTGTTCCTGTGCTGAGTATTGGACAGACGAAGTGAGAATCAGGCTCAGTACTTTTTCAGGACTGTGGTATTTAAAAAACAAAACAAAACTAAGTGACACTGTTGGTTTTTCTTAAAGGGACTTCTGATTCTTTTTAAAAAATAATTTTGTATTATTTACTTAGCTTACATTTTTTAATATTGTGTTTCTGCTTCTCTCTCTGTAGGAGCCAGAATCTATAATTATAGAACCCTGAATATAAACATATAGCTAAATATTTGTTTATGGTGAACAGAGAGCATGTATTTAAATGACTGCCTAGTATATATGCTTGAATAAGTTTTTTTTAAAATAACGATTTTAATTAAAAGTTCTTTATTAAACTTCAAAATTATAAATGTTCTGTTTCACCCTCATTGAAGTTATCAGTATGGAAAATCATAATATTGAATTAAGTATTCTCTTGTTAATTATTTAACTAAAAATAAATTAACATAAATGATTCCACTAAACACTGTGAAATTGTGCAACCATATTCACGTTCAGTGACACTTCTCACATAAGCGCTGCTAACCGATATCACTAAGAATTGCACAATCTGGTCATTAATGAGGGGGAGAATAATAACTGGACAAGATTAAAAATGTCTGATTAGATTATTTTGCAGTCAAATGACAGAAAATTCATGTCACATGGCCCAGTTCTTAAGTAGGCGATTCTTCCATTGCTGCTATTGAGAATATTGCCTGAGTAAGGAGTGCATGATTGGGCTGTATAGTCTTTCAAAGCATGATGTCAAGAAGAAATGAATAAGAAAACTACTGAATTCCTGGTTGGAATATGAGATTGTGAGCCCCATTGTACGCATGTTCATCATGTCAGATTACTAACAAGTGGGAGCTTTGGAATGCCAGAAAATTGATATTATAATTGCCTCTGCTGTGAAAATACACAAAGACGGGCTTCTGTCTGAGCTTTAACTTAGTGCTATTTCTGTTCACGATTGGGATCGATGCACTGAAACCTTCCCGTGTAGTAATGGAGATTGCGCTGCGGTTATTGATACCATGTCTCATGTTTCAGTCATACGTTGTTCAGTGCTTTTCCAAATCACTTCTCAGAAAAAACTGTTGTCAAGAGAATGACTATAGACAGGTACATGGCATTAGCACTCACAGTATTTACTTTTGATGCTGTACCTTTCTGTTCAAATATTAGGCTATGTCTACACTATTCAGCCTGTAGTGACAGGGTTGTGTCACCATAGCCGTGCTGCTGAAAATTGTGCAGTGTAGCTGCTGTTCGTCGGCTCTCCTGCTGACAAAAAACTTCCACCCCCAACTAGCAGCATTTGCGTTGTCAGCAGGAGAGCACTTCACACTGGCACTTGTCACCGCAAAACTTTTGTCTATTGAGGGTGCGGGGCGGGGGGGGATGGTTAACACCTCTGAAAGACAAAGGTTTTGTCATTCAGTTGCCAGTGTAGACCTAGCGTTAGCCAAGAGAAAGCAGATTAGGATTTCTGGCCAGATATACAGTGATAAAGGGGTCCACTTCAGCTAAGAATGAAGTGATAAGTGCTTGAGGAGTGACAGAGTCAAGGGATACTCTTCATTTGCAGCAGAAGAGGTAGTCATAGAGGCAAAGCCATTCCTACTGAGGACAAAGCTGAAGGGGTTTCACTGAGAACAGAGAGTATCAAGGCCATTAGAGCAGAAATGTGTGGTATAGCATTCATTATGCTAATACAAACCCTCACAGAAAGGAAAGGTGGGAGCAACACTTTCCAGGGACATAAAGGCAGGGTTAAAAAGCAAATCAACGTATAGCTGACTAAACAAAACTTGGTGTTCAGAATTTGAACATGTTTACCACTAAAAACCTTTGGCCATATCTTGCGGTGTACTATGCACCAATTGCCTATGTTGATCACCTTCAATTCCAATTAAAGTCAAGCAGAAATAGGATCAGGCTTCCTGCAGGGATTTGTGTGAGTATAAATGTTCTGAAGTGCTGCATTGGTATTGGTATTGTCAGTTCTCAAGTGCCATTTTAGGACTCTGTCCTGCAAAGGGACCTTTGCGAGTGGGGCCTGAACACCGACACTGAGCCTCAGTAACTTAATTGGGGAATTAGACAGGCATAAGGACCTGGCCATGGGGATTATTTTGCAGGCTCATTTCTTTAAATATTTAATATAAATAAATATTTTAAATAATGTTTACGTTTTTTTTTAAAATAGACCTGTGCCTTACTTGCTTATGAAAATGTCCTGGCTATTATCATAATGACAAGGGATAATTAAAGGCATGCTGTCACATAGTGTAAGCTCCAAGTTGTCTTGCCAGAAAAACTTTTAAATCATCAGGTGATATGTATTGCATGCTAAACATGTATTTATTTTTTTCTATTTTATTTGTTTGATTTTTTGTATTATATCTTGCGTACTAAAAGTTTTTCAATTATTAGGAAAAAGTTACCTTGTGTTGCACAGTCCAAAAGTGTAACCACAGTGTTATAGAGGTCTAGTAAGTTGATATGGAGTACCTTTCAGCCCTCTCATAATAGGTTCCAGTCTTGTCAGGGTCAGCTTACCTGACTATCTTCTAAGTGCTTTTAAATGATACCTCAAACCAAGGTTGTATGTAAACTTTGACGATCCCTTTTGATAATGACCAAACTGGAAATGACTAGTTAGTTCATATGTCACATAAATATTCTGCTATCTGTACAGTTTGTATATTCAGTTAATGGTAATTCTGACATGAAATTTCATATTATGCTTTCCAGTAACAACTTTAACACTGACCACAGCACATACTTACACATTCTTCAAAATGTACAGTACTAATTACACATATACTCTGCATAGTCCAAGATAAACATTAACAAGTCATATACATGTTTTAAGAGTTGAAAATGGAAATGGAGAAAGTGGTGAGAAAATTAATTTTATTTTCAAGCTTTGAGTGGCTGTGTTTGTTATCCGATAGATGCTTGCAGTGTCCACTGGCTTCAGTGGGATTTATGTATGTATGTCTGAGGGCACTGAACAATCAACATGGAAAACAAACAAACCATAACACAGTAGATGACACTGTCTCTTGTAATGGTGTAACTCAATGGGCCAACTGCTGCTCATAGAGATTCATGACACCCATTCAGGTCGGTGGGACATGTGAGCAAGTCTGAGGTCAAAATATGGGTCTATCTCTGTTACATGCATTATGTACATCTGCCAAAAAAGCAGAAATTGGCTTGCATTAGGGAAACCTTCTCCTATGGGGAATCTTGACTGCATTTAAAACTTATAGGTTTTCATATGTATAGAGTCACTGTGGAGCAATTCCCCTCCCCTCATATTATCAGTAGGAAGATACTTATTTTGTGTAATTTCAGAAATGATACTTATTTTGTATAATTTCAGAAGTGCACGAAGACTATAGAAGTTTTTAACACTGAGTATTTTATTTTTAAACGTGCCAACAACCTCCAGATCATGAATGTTTTTTTTACATTCGACATCTCTGATAACAACACTGGTAACAACAGTGCACTCAGCTCAATTAGACACTTTTTGTGGGTGAACAATTATGACTTAAGTCAAGTATCTCTCATAAAGGAAAGCACTGGGGGAACTGAATGGCTTGTGGGACTGGTAATGTTAATGTGCAGTTTGCTGGAAAATTAAACTATTACAGGACTTTTTGGAAAAAATACTTTGAAGTATCTGAGTGCAGCCTACAGTTTGGAAGCTTCCGCAAATGAAATCAAACTGTAACCTGAAGCAGAAGAGGTTGCTGCAAAATCTGCAAGCTCCAAAAGTTGCTAATACGGCTTAGCTATAAAATCTTTGCTGCTTGCTCTTGTACGTTAATAAACAGCCCATTCAAACTGAAGCTTAGCCTCAGTCTTGTTTAAAGTTTATTAGAGAATATTTAAATAAAGATGATACAAAGAGTTCAAAGCGTCAGTTGTTGGTCATTGGGGGCAACATACAGAGTATAGGGGGACGCTGGTATTTGGAAATTGGTTAGCACATAACATATACAGTCTGTAAGGTCCCCAATGCGGGGTGTACGGTGGGTGGGATCAGGAAGCAGTGAGGGTACATTGCTCATACACTTACTGTAGGACCTGTTCTCTTCTTCTTGCAAGGCATTCCTTGTGTGGCTGACATCAGCTAGGCCCAGCCTGTTGCCCTCTGACCAGCAACTCAGTCTCTGCTCATAGTTAAGAGCTTCTCTTAGGGCTTGTCTACGCTGGCAATTTGCAGCGCTGCAACTTTCTTGCTCAGGGATGTGAAAAAACGCCCCCAGAGCACAGCAAGTTGCAGCGCTGTAAAGTGCCAATGTAGACAGTGCAACAGCAACGGGAGCTGCGTTCCCAGCACTGGTAGCTATGCCCCTTGTGGAGGTGGGTTTTTTTAGCTCTCTCCCAGCGCTGCTTTGCAACCACACGAGGCATATTAAAGCTTTGCTGTGGCAGCGCTTTAGCGTTGCCAGTGTAGACTAGCTCTTAGTTTCGGCAATCACTGCCTGCCTGTGCTTAAGTATACAGAGCACATCTGTGTAGAATGAGGGAGTTATGTTTATAATTTTTTATAAATACCATATGTACATCAGTTTAACTGTTTGATGATGTTCTGCCTTCGTGCATAAGGCTAGATCAAAGGATACTGTAAGGGGAAGAATTTGTCAAGAAACAAAACAATGGCAAAGATAAGGGACTGTAATAGAGAATGTGAAGGTACCTTAGGGAAACATAGGAAAGGGGCTATTAATTGGGGAAAGTCACCAGACTGGTGCTCCCTGCACTGGCAAAGTTCACGCTTCCTAAGCTAAAACTGGGATCAAAGAGTATACTAAAACCCAGTGTGGATTTGATTTAAATCGAATTGATTTTAAATCACTGGTCAGGAGGACTTGATTTAATCATGGATTTCAACATAAAATCTTTTTGGTTGTTATTACCTCAGTACATACTCTTCACAACTCATAGATGTAGGTTTCATTTTTAGAAGGTACACACTATACATTTTAAAAGTGATTTATTTTGAAAACTTTTCAGATTAGTTTTACAGCTATATCAGAAAATGAATGATTGTTTGGTTATTTCATGTGCCAAAGGTAATTGAAGCAGATATTTATGAAGTCACTGGGAGGTGAGCTATCTCAAATTCAACAGGTTAATCATTAATATTTGGAGGATTTCTTGCCATGCTGTATTAGGAAGAGAACATCACCAGACAGACATTTCAATTGTTTTATTTAACTAAAACAACAACGTTATGTATTCTGGATTTTTTTCTTCAACAGCAAACATATTATATTTTAACAAAACAAGCATATACATTTTTTAATTTGATTAAACATTCAAGTTTTTTAAAATCATGTTTGTTTTTGTTAAAATTCTTTTAAACTAAAATAGTTAAATGATATATATATATTTTAAAAAATGAAAATTTAAATAGACTGTCAGCCAGGTCAACGTGAGAAATTTAAAATATTGGCTTCTGCAGCTAACTCAGTTGTTTTCACCTTCATTTTCTTTTTTGTTCATAATCTGGAAAAAAAACAAAAACAAGCTGTCCTGCTTTTTCAGGTCCCAAACAATTTCTCAATTTGGAATGAATTAGTCCAAAGGAAGAAAATATTCTTCCTACACCAGCAGAAGAAGCTACTGCTGTTAAAAGTGAGATTATCACTTCAACAGACTCTGAATCCAATTTAAGTGACTTCCACCAGTTCACTGGTGTGACTTTCTTCAAAACATCATCAGCAAACATATATTTCTTGAATGGTTCTGTGGACGAGGGGGCGCCGGGGCTCAACCCTCCCTGGGGAGAAGGGGAGCCACACCGGCCTCGTCTCGTTGTCCAAGGGCCTTTGCCCTCGGGATCGCAGTCCGCTCCAGCAGTTCAGGCCCTGTATGCGGGACCGAACAGCTACACAGTTACATAATAGGGGCCCAGCCCTGGGGTCGGGCGGGCACCAATACAGTTACCATTATCCGTTCTGGCCCTTTGAGGCAGGGCAGAGCAGTGGCAAAGTCAAAGGGGGCCCAGCCCTTGGTTCGGGCAGGGCACCAAACACAGCAGTTGGCTCTGGCCCTTTGGAGCAGGGCAGAGCAGTGGCAAAGTCAAAGGGGGCCCAGCCCTTGGTTCGGGCGGGGCACCAAACACAGTTCAGTTAGCTCTGGACTTTGGAGCAGGGCAGAGCAGTGGCAAAGTCAACGGGGGGGCCCTAGTAGCGGCTGACGCCACTAGTGGCGGTCAGTGGAGAAGCGGGTCCTGACCGAAACACACTGACATAGGCGCAGGGCCTTCTGCAGCCTGACTGTAGTCAGCTGCCCCCGGGCTACTTCCAGCCTCCCCCCTGGTTCCCACCTGGTCCGCTGGGGCGTCCAGTACCATGGGCTCCTCCCAGTCCGGGCAGGGCGGTAGGTCTGGGAATACCTCCGGGACGGTGGGCCAGGCCTGGTCTAGCAGCTCCTCGTGGCCGTAGTGGGGACGGGGCAGCTCCGGCAGCTCCTGGTCATAGCGACTGCGGGGCAGCTCCGGCAGCTCCTCGTCGTAGCGACTGCGGGGCAGCTCCCACCGGCCTTGGGCCTCAGCGGCTTCCCGGTGAGGAGAGTCAGTGGGCACGTCAGCTCCTGCCAGCGGCCGGGGCCTGACTGAAGGCTGAGGCCCGGCTTTTATCCTTCCGGGTTGCCGCCTTACCCTTTGAGGGGCAGGACTTCCTCCCAGCGGTTCCGCCCTGGGGGGTGATTGAAGGGGCTTAACCTTCCCTGGGGAGGAGGGGAGCCACACCGCCTCGCTACAGGTTCTTATTCCCAATCTGGGTCTGTTTTATGGCCTGCTACCATTATAGTTTTCCCTTCTAGTGAGAGAATGGTGTAGATCTCAAATCAATGTGTAGATCTCAAATCAAATGAAGGCTACACTCAAATCAAAGTGTAGATCTCAAATCAATGAAGGTTACACTTAGAGAGACCTCAAGACTTCTGGAATATGCTGCTCAAACAGTTTCACTTTTGTTTCCCCTGCCTGTCCCTCCTGTCTCACATTTATTTCCAGATTTCTTCTCCTTGTCCAGATCTATTCTGCCCCCAACTATTTTCTATTCGTTGAACTTTTTGAAACTTTGCACTTTTAGAGAGAGGTAAGAGATTGACTCTGTGTACACAAATTTGCAGAGGGACAATAGGGTTCAGGACTGTTATTTCTCACCTCTATTTATTTTATTTATTTATTTAAAAACATTTTTGCTGTTAACAAGTATATCATCTCTGGAGATACAAATCCACAGTTTGAGAACTGCAAAACTAAGCATCTCTGATGGTATTTTCTAGACTGAGCACGGAATCCCAGTGGGTAGATAGAAATATTAACCTAAATAATCTATACAGAAGCCCCTGGGACCCCATAAGATTGGGTCCCTACTCCATGAACTATTGGAACTCATTTACAAAACTTTTCTTAAACATTACATGAATACGTAGTCTCAGAATTAGAATTTATAATCCCTATTCCATGATGAGACGACATAGCTCAAAGATATATCTTTATCTTTAGATAGGTTTTTTCCTTGTAAGGCATTTTATCAAAAAATCTGATTTATTTTTTTAAATCATTGATTTTTATCCACCCTACTAAAGTCTTAAAGATGTTAGTCTAGGCAGGAAAGGGAGGGGGATGACTGAGTAGTTAACTGGCTGAAAGAGTCATGGGGAGCATGCTGCATCAGGACTATCTGCTTCCTCCTGCCAGAGATGGGGGTTAGCTGAACTAAGAGAGAACTTACAAATTTTTGCAAAGAAAGATTAGGTTATGGGTTAGGAGAAGTGTACAAAAAAGGCACCTTACCTTTGTAACACTGGGTGAATGAATAATGTTTTATTTGGAAGAAGCTGTTTTTGTGTCACTTTAATCAGCCAATGTCACAGATTCTTGGAGGAAAAGAGTGCCAAACACAGCTGTTGTTTTAACACAACTGGGAAATGGGACCTGTTGCCTAGAGATCCAGTCCCAGAGTGGTTGAACTGCATTGTTCACCTCTGTGAGAAAGGTGCATGGAGCTAGGCCTATCACTTGAGAATCCACTTGAGTGGGACCAAAAATGATCTCAAGCACAGTGCACCTGTAATATTAACCATGGGTTTAGGGGCTTAGGGGGAGATGCTGACTTTGAAAGGGCAATTTGCATTTAACAAAAAAGAGCTATAAAAATATTACTAAAGATAAAGCAAGAGGGGAAGTGGTTTATAACTTTTTGGGTGGGCGAGGAGGGGAGAAGAAAAGGACAGGTAAGGAAAATGAGTTACAAACAGCTCCCTAAAAAGCAGTTAGTGGACATGTGCAGAAAAACAGGGATTTACTCTAAACAGCTTTAAAAAGTCTGAGGGGGTTGAGCTGTTGTATTCAGATGACTAGAGAAGGAATTATATCCCAGCAGCAGGGAAGGCCTTGAGGGAAGCCACTAGAATGTCGCACAGATGCCAGGGTTCAAGGGAGACAGTGGGCTTGTCTACATCAGAAAGTTGCAGCGCTGGTGAGGGAGTTGCAGCGCTGCAACTTTGAAGGTGTACACATCTGCAGGGCACCACCAGCGCTGCAACTCCCTGTTTGCAGCGCTGGCCGTACTCCCGTTTTGTCTCGGGTGTAGAGGATCCAGCGCTGGTGATCCAGCGCTGGTAATCCAATGTAGACAGTTACCAGCGCTTTTCTTGACCTCCGTGGAAGGAGGAAGCCTCTGGTAATCAAGCTGGTTTCCTTTCCCGGTTTGCTCTCTCGGTCCCGGAGCCACCCAGCAAACCGCAGGGAAGGAGACCTGCTTGCTCGGGGTTCCGGGACCGAGAGAGCAAACCGGGAACGCCGCGGTTTGCTCTCTCGGTCCCGGAGCCACCCAGCAAACCGCAGGGAAGGAGACCTGCTTGCTCGGGGTTCCGGGACCGAGAGAGCAAACCGGGAAAGGAAACCAGCTTCGCCGCGGTTTGCTCTCTCGGTCCCGGAACCCCGAGCAAGCAGGTCTCCTTCCCTGCGGTTTGCTGGCTGGCTCCGGGACCGAGAGAGCAAACCGCGGCGTTCCCGGTTTGCTCTCTCGGTCCCGGAACCCCGAGCAAGCAGGTCTCCTTCCCTGCGGTTTGCTGGCTGGCTCCGGGACCGAGAGAGCAAACCGCGGCGTTCCCGGTTTGCTCTCTCGGTCCCGGAACCCCGAGCAAGCAGGTCTCCTTCCCTGCGGTTTGCTGGCTGGCTCCGGGACCGAGAGAGCAAACCGCGGGGAAGCTGGTTTCCTTTCCCGGTTTGCTCTCTCGTCCCGGAACCCCCCTTGAAGCCGCCCAACAGCGCTGCAGTGTGGCCACATCTAACACCACTTGCAGCGCTGGTTGCTGTAAGTGTGGCCACTCTGCAGCGCTGGCCCTATACAGCTGTACTAATACAGCTGTAACAACCAGCGCTGCAAAATTTTAGATGTAGACATGGCCAGTGATCAGTATAAAGCAGCAGAACTGTAGAGGTCCAAAGAGGGTGAGTTTCCAGTGGCAGGTGTGGAGGAGGACAACCAGTGTGTGTAGGAGTCAGAGCAGCACTTGGACCCCATTCAGACCTGATTCCCTGGGTCAAGAACTGGCAAAGTAAAACTGTACCTGGAAAGAGAGAAACTTCAGTTTGAAAGAAAGAAGCTTGCTGACTGGGACAGATGACGCAGGCATGATCTGGAGATTGGACCTCTTGTACCTCAATTTTTCAGTGACTCACTAAGCAGGAGCAGAACATGGAATGAAATTCCACAGGGGGCATAAATGCTAAATTGTTGCCCTGTTTAAAGAAGAAAGAGGCTATAGTGATGCTGATCTCACTTCCCTTGAGAAGGCTTGTGATTTGAGCCAGCTCTGCTCCTTAAATTGGACCTGATCCTTGAGGTCTAGAGGAAAGATTTTTTTGGGGGGTGCCAAAGCACAAAGATGTAACCTATATGGAGGTAGGAAACCAGATGAAGGGCTGTGTGCGTGCAAATAGGGCAGTGTGCGTGCCAGTCACTGCCACAGATGCAATGTATGACCTTGTCAGGTTAGAACAGATGGAGAGACATGAGGGTGCTCATCAGGGGTGGGAAGTGAGCAAACTCAAGCCATGGGAAGTTAGAGCTCCAAGCTGACCCTCAAAGAAAGGTCTCAAGCAACTGAGGTGTTATACCTGGCAGGGGATCGGGCAAAAGTGAATAAGCTGTCAAGTGACCATGAATCAAGGAGCTGGCACTTCACCATGGCAGATTAACTTTCTGGCAGCCCAGCCAGAGGGAGGCTATGACACTATCCCGTCAGTGCATCAGGCTAACTGTGAGTGCAGCTACAGAGGGGATGTACAGTACATGTGTCTTGTACCCTGGAGAGCACCATACAGCCAGATCCCCAGTAGAATTGGGAGGTGAGAATCAATGGGGAGACATTGTTGAGCTGAGAAGACACTAGCACATTTGACAGTTTATTCAAACTCCATTCAGACCCAGCAAATGCTGACAAACTGGTGTGGGTGAAGGGTGGGATTCCCTGTGGTGAACCCCACTGGCGTGCCAATGATGGCAGGAGTTCTGATGCACACCAAAGAACGTTCTGGGATCCTGACAGTGGGATTTTTGCAGGATATTCCTTTTGATTTGGTGTTGGCAAATAATGTAATGGGTTTCAGCCAAACAGGCTCAGAAGCAATCCCACTCAATCCAGATCCCATGACCAAGGGAGCTCACTGCCTCTCTTACTAGGGAAGAGGCAGTGCTGAGCATGGTTGTGGCCACAACTCTATCTGGAAGTGAGGAAATTGAGGTACAGTTGGAAAGTTCTGTAAGCCAAAATCTCTCTGGGAGAAGGGGCATCGACTCTGGTAAAGAATACTGGCAAACTATGGTACCTGCTCAAAGGTAGGAAAAGCTCCAGCTAAGTGTAAAGCAATTGTTTGTAGGGAAGTAGAGAAAGCAGTGGCTGAGAGGGTAGGGGAGCTCTTGGACCACTGTCAATATGTACATGACTCTGAGAGGCTAAGGGAGGAAACGCTGCTTGTGTATCCGCAGCAGGTGGGAAGAAGGGAACTTGGCTTTGGGGAAGATGGGGAGATTCTGTTCTCCCAAGGTATAGGATCTCTCATCTATCAGAGGCACTGTGGGGCTAAGGCTCACTCTACTGCCCAGAGAACCAACCTAAGAGTTGTGGGATCACTTGGTTCCATCAAGAGTAAGGTGCAGGAAGTCAGGCCTGTCACCTGAGGGGTGCACTTGGGAGGGGCTGAAAGAGGTCAGAAGTGCATCAGGTAAGTTACAGATCTTTGACTTCTCATCCCCACCATTGTGCCTGAAAAGCTGAGGGCCTGAAGGAACATAACAGTTGGAGTGCTAGATGGGGCTGTATGTTCTGTAATTCTCTCCACCTCACCTCTTTTCATTAATTTGCAGTTTACAAATAACAAATTTACTCTCTCTCCCAAGATCTAGAAATGAAAATATAACTGCTCGAATAACGAATAAAAGGCAAAACTTCTTCTAGTATACTATATCCCCATCCCTCACTCCATGTCTTTTGTAAAAACAATGCTATGCCCAGGTTTCTATTGAAAAAACCAACCCTCAGTGGGATGAAATTCCTTCTCATTTCCATCTCTGCTTTGTGCTTATACCAGGAGTATGCTGCTGTGCTGCACATACTATGGAAGTCTTTATTAGTCTGGCTAAAATATTTGCTGTTGCTCATTCACTTTGCTTGGCTTTAGTAAATTCCACACCGCTTCGCTACAGCAGACAGTATGGCTCGTGGTGTCATAAAGAATTGGAAGTCTGAATATTTTTTTCAATTGTGAGCTCTCTCCAACATTCTTAGGTGTGCAAGCCATCATTTTTCACCTCTGCTTACCTCCCATCAGATGTTAGTTGGATATTTTAGAAGCCAACCATGCCAATAATCTGATTTGCCATCAATTCAGAGTCTCAACACAGAAGCATTAGGTGAGAACATGTTCATCAGAAGTACATTGGGGCAAGAGTACAAGTGGAGGATATTTTTTAAAATGAACCAAAGTGGTTGTCCAGCTTCTGATTTCTGTCTGGATTGAGTAACTTCTACAATTTACTTTGCCCAGAGACATGTAGGATAAAATTTCAAAAAAAGGGGTGCATTCTTTCAATTCTTATGAAAATCATGAATGACCGATATTTCCATTTCCAAGGTAAGAGTTTACTTCTACGAAATAATACCGCTTCTTTGACATTTCCATCATTTTCATCATACTCCTGCCTATAAACAGCACTTCTGGGTATGCTGCCTGAGTTGTGGCTTTTCAGTAAGAACTGCCTGACAACAGAAAATAGAAACATCAATGTCTTACCCAACGTAATAAAATACCTACAAAAACTGAGGTCATAAGTAGCTGTCGATACAACATCAAAACCTACCTATTTAATCCACACTATTAATGGTAGTTCTTAGTTTTCTTTTTTAAGTAAGATGACATTTGCTTAGAGAAGGACTCTTCAACAGAGGCATGGAAGTACTCAAAATGAATGAGGAAGCAAAAAGAGAGAGAAAGGAAAGCTGTTTCAGTGAAATCACTTAAACATGGGTTTTTGCAATCACATTTATCTAGATTAACAGAAATGTAAACAAATTATACTTCAGGGAGTATATCTGTCTTTCCCTAACTATGGGATTATAAGGATGGTAGCTACTCAAATTATTGCATTTGTAGGGATTGTTTGTGCGACCCTTACTCATAAGGTATGTCTACGCTGCAGAGTAGACCCCAGGCGTGAGCCTAGGCTCACGCCTAACCCCTCTTGTATTCACACACCAATTGTTTTAACCTAGGGCTCAGATCCAGGGTCCCAGGACCCTCCAGGACTGGATAGTCCAAGCCGGTGTTAAGCTGGGACCTAGGGTCCAAGCCCTATTGCTTTCCTGTGTGTATGTGGCCTCAATTTGATTTTGTCCCAGAAGTCATCCAGATGTATACCAGAGTTCCTTGGGGCAACTTTCTCAGTCCTCTCTATGCTGATGATCTGTGGTGCAGACTATTACACTCTGTTACAAACAGAAGCCACACCTCCCTTTGCAAACGGCAGCAGCTCAGATCAGCATTAACCCACTGTCTGCTGAACACCAGTCAGCAGAAAGCATGCTGTCAGAAAGTCTGTAGTGTTTTCAATGGAGACTGAGCAGAAGAAGGTTTTTGCAAAGAGAGCTGCTTCCTGGTCACAAGAACACATCCAGATATCGGTGCACACTGCCCAGGTGCCCCTGCACCCGCACCCCTTGCGGGGCGGGGGGGGGAAGGGGAGGGTGCTGGGAGCAAGGGACAGAGATCAGAGTGGGGTCCAATCGGCTGCCCTGCAAAGCGGGGGAGCAGCAGAGCCAGGCGAGGCGGCTCCTGGCTGCCAGGATGTTGGGAGGGTCATCCATCACCGGCCATGCTGAGCTGGGAGCTCTGCCGCAGCCCCTCCCTCCCACTCCACTCCCAGCCCCCCATGACTGATTCACATGGGTGGGATGACGGGAAAGGTTTGTACTGCTCCCACCTGTGTCATATTTCCCTTACAAATAAAGAAGCCTTTAGTTTACCAATCCCAGTAACTTTCATCAATATTAGTCACTTAGTGTTTTTAATATCTAAATTTTAAAATAGAGACCATTTGCATACACACAACAGTTGCTTAATTAACTGTTGGTGCAGTGGAGTAGAAAAGTCCATGTTTTTCCTAAAACCAGAAGCCTTTTGTTACTTTAATTCTAGTTTCCCTTAACTTTATGTTCTCAGATTTCTCCCATTTGGTAACTCTCTTCTGCTCAAGAGCTTGAAAATTATAGTTGACAGGTATCTGAGTGGGTGACAGTAAGTCCTGAGCATGACCCAGTTATCATTGACTGACCCTTCCCCTTCAAACTTGGACAGTAGGGTTGCCAACCCTCCAGCGTTTTCCTGGAGTCTATGGGAATTAAAGAATAGCCTTTAATTAAAGATTGTCGCAATGAAACCTCCAGGAATACATCCAACAAAAAATTGGCAATGCTAAGATGAGATTCTGTGATGTGCAATACCGAACTCATAGTCAGGAGTAGTGGGGGCTAAGGTGAAACCTTTGTACCATCCCAATCTTGGACTGTTCTGAACGCAAGAGAACCCCTGGTGGAACTTAGATGGCTTTTAGGACTGTCTGAAATCTCCACAGCACTGGGTACTGTGGTGCGGTGTCTGACAGAGCAGGGCATAGATGATGTGGGGGAGGGGTAGTATGATGGGTCATGCTGTGGGGGAAGAAGAGGGGCTTCTTTCTCCTGCTTTGCCTGCTCCCCGGCACGTTCGGCCCCTGTCCCTGGCATCTAGGCAGGGAGCGGAGAGGAGGGACCAGCCACTTTTCATGCCAGCTGCTCCGGGTCGTTGCTCTGTGCAGCGCAGTAGGTGCCTGCGAGAGAACCTGGCTGGGGCAGTGGACCACCCTACCCCATCTGCTCCCTACCCAGGCCTGTCTGCTGGGGGACAGGGGCTGAGTGAGCTGGAAACGTGCTAGAGGGAAGGCGCAGCGGGAGGATGACAGGGCACCCCCCCCAGGTAACTCTGGTGGGGCAGGGAGAGCGCGGTGGCCCCTGGCTGGGTGCAGGGCAGGGAGATTGCTGGGCGGAGGAGACATGTAGGGTTGTCACATGTTCTCCAGTATGAAGAGGCACAAGTCGTCTATGGAGCAAGGATTATAATAGCTGTCTTCCACAGTTCATGCATGGGGGGAAGCAGCATCTTTACAGATACAGAGCTTTTAAGGCCATTTATGCCACTCCAGCCTATCTGGGTGGCATAAAGGGCCCAAAATGGGGGGGTGAGGATCTCAGCTGGAAAGTTTCTCGTCTGTCACAGTCACAATGGAGTAACAAATCATAAAACATTAGGAAACTTACTGTAAAACTTTAATACTCTACTAAAGAAGAAATGTTCAATGCTCAAAATTCATCTATCCCACTAATTTAAGATTTTATTTTTGGAAGTGCCATTTGATGAGTCATCCAGAGCTGAACACGTATGGAGATAAACAGTACCTTCTCCAAGAGACTACAGTTAGTCTCTGATTAGCACTTCAGCACATTAGCACTTTGATTTCCTCATTGGGTTAGTAGTGGTTACCTTAGCTTGGTGAATCCTTCCTCCCCACCCCCAAATAGATCGTAACTCTGTCCTCTGGATCCTAGCTCATACCAATTAAAACAAAAAGAAAAATGTACAGTGAGGGCTAAACAAAGTTTAGAAGGTGTCAATATATCCTTTTGATTAGGTATTGATCTTATAATGTAATCTTAGATGATGCTAAATCAGCCTTATGGCCTTGTTTGATGTTTATTATGCCATTTATGACTGGCAGACATATTGTCAGTATAATCTTTAGTGTCTCTCAGACGTTTATTTAGATTATCTCATGAGATGATACCATTGTTTTCAAATTCTCATTAGTCAACGTATTCTTTTTTTCCATCCAGGTTTATATTTTGATAATAACTTTAAAGATATATTTGACCTTCTCATTTAAAAATCATTTTGACAAGTGAAATCTCTATCATATTTAGCCCTTTGGACTTCAGAGACAGTCATAGTAATTTTTTCTTTCTTATAAAACCAACCAAGCACATTAGGTCCTAGAGCAGGGGTTGGCAACCTATGGCACGGGTGCCGAAGGTGGCACGTGAGCTGATTTTCAGTGGCACTCACACTGCCTGGGTCCTGGCCACTGGTCCGGGGGGCTCTGCATTTTAATTTAATTTTAAATGAAGTTTCTTAAACACTTTAAAAACATTATTTACTTTACATACAATAGTTTAGTTATATATTATAGACTTATAGAAAGAGACCTTCTAAAAACGTTAAAATGTATTACCGGCACACGAAACCTTAAATTAGAGTGAACAAATGAAGACTCTGCACACCACTTCTGAAAGGTTGCTGACCCCTGTCCTAGAGGAATACTTACCTGCCATGTAAAATATATAATCATCCCGCTGTACTTTTTGTCTCTGTGATCTTTGATTTCTCATTCACCTTTCCTCCCTAATGAGTGGATTTTTTAAAAGGGTCCTTTTCAAGAGAGGGTTTTCTCTCTCCTCCCTGACAAACACTGTGCGCCATTGAAGCTGGGTGTAACCTGCTTGCTGTGGCACTCTGTCCCCCTCTAGTGGCAGCTAGAGCAGCTAGGGCAGTGGTCTTCTTACGTCCAAGAAGGGCAACCTAGGATCTACCCCTTCCTGTCCCTGAGGCCCTGTCCCTTCCCCAAAACTCTGCCCCACAAACTCCATCCCCCTCCTTTCTCTCTGTCACTCGCTCTCCCCCGTCCTCACTCACTTTCACTGGGTTGGAGTAGGGGGTTGAGGTTCAGGAGGGGGTGAAGACTCTGGGCTGGGGCCGAGGGGTTTGCAGTGTGGGAGGGGGCTCTTGGCTGAGCCTGGGAGAGGGGGTTGGGATGCAGGAGGGGGTGAGGGGTGCAAACTCTGGGAGTTTGGGTACAGGAGGGGACTCTGGATTGGGGCAGGGGGTTGGGGTACAGGAGGGGTTTGGGGTGCAGGCTCTGGGCTGGGGCCAAGGGGTTCACAGTGTGGAAGGGGGCTCTGGGCTGAGCAGGCTGCATGAGGGGGTTCAGGATGCAGTAAGGATATGGGATGCTGGTTCCTGGAGGGGGTTCAGGGCTGGGGATTGAGATGTGGCCTCCCCCGGGCAGCACTTACCTCCAGCGGCTCCCGGTCGGCGGCACAGTGTGGCTGCCACTAAGGCAGGCTCCCTGCCTACTTCGGCCCCACTCTACTCCTGGAAAGTGCCAACGCACCCCAACAGCCTCTGGAGGGGGGCAGGTGGTTTTGTGCGTGGCCCCTCTCTACAAGCCCCACCCCCGCAACTCCTACTGACCACAGCTCCCCATTCCCGGCCAATGGGAGCTGCGGGGGTGGTACTTACAGGCAGGAGCAGTGTGCGGAGGGAGACCCCTGTCCCCGTCCCCCTGCCTGCGGGGCCATGCTAGCCACTTCCGGGAGCGGCGTGGGGCCAGGGCAGGCAGGGAGCCTGTCTTAGCGGCAGCCCTGCAGCACAATCGGAGATTGTGATCGACTGGGAGATCCCCCAGGATTGAACAGTCGATTGCAATCGACTGGTTGGTGACCACTGAATTAGAGATTGATGAGCCTGTAATAGCCATGGATTAAATGACGCAAATGTATTAAGTCCAATTTCTTCAAAGGATCTTCTGTACTTCATTGACGAACTAGAGGAGCTACCCCATACCCTGTGCAGCTTTTGAGAAGCTTGTCCCACAGTGGTTTTGCATGTTTCCTTGAAAGAGAAGTTCTACAAGGAGACCATCCTTAACTTTTTCAGTCTTTCATAGAGTAGGGCATAATTTAGATCTGAAAAGCATGCAGGTTTATTGTCTCTTGGTGTGCTTAATCATAGATTTCTGAACATAGTCTCAACTGGTAACCACTTTTGTACCCAGGGATCTGAGGAGAAATAATTCTATTTTACCCCTTGTAATCTAACAGAAATCCTCGAGATTTTTTTTCATTTTCAATATGGGCTCTTATTTGGCCTATTTTTGTCATATTGAGATTTCATAAAGCTGGTACTTTGTTGTAATTAACCTAAAATGTTTATAAACACGTAGCACATTCTCACTAATTTTAGGATTTGAAGGTATACTCCAAACTGCTCCTTGTGCCTCAACAAGTTTGAAACACACGTGGAAGGGAGCAATACAAATGTCTTTCATACACATCCTTAATTGGGAAATGGGAACAAGTTTGAAGAGAGAGGATCAAATCTTTAAGGCCAAATTCCTTACAGACGCCAGTAAGGAATAGGAGCAAAGAATCCTGTGGCACCTTATAGACTAACAGACGTTTTGGAGCATGAGCTTTCGTGGGTGAATACCCACTTCCTCAGATGCATGCATGCATCTGAGGAAGTGGGTATTCACCCACGAAAGCTCATGCTCCAAAACGTCTGTTAGTCTATAAGGTGCCACAGGATTCTTTGCTGCTTTTACAGATCCAGACTAACACGGCTACCCTCTGATACTTGACAGTAAGGAATAAATATAAAGACAGCTTGTCATGGTATAATTCCCCAATCTGAACCTTAGAGTCCAAAAAATGGGGTACCAGCATGAATTCCTCTAAGCTTAATTACCAGCTTAGATCTGATAAGCTGCCACCACCCAAAAATATATAGTGTTTTGGGGCACTCTGGTCCTCCCAAAAACCTTTCCTGGGGACCCAAATTCCTTGAGTCTTACAATAAAGGGGAATAAGCCATTCCCCTCCCCCTTCTCCTTACTTCCTTTCAGATCTTTCCTGCCCTGGGTACACTAGGAGATCACCGTGATTCAAACTCCTTGAATCACAACACAGAGAAATCAGGTTTGTTTCCCCCCCTTCTCTCCCTCTCCCAGGCGTTCCCTCCTTGGACTATCCTGGAGGGATAGACAGATTCAAGCTCCGTGAATCTAAACAAAGGGATTCCCCCTTTTCCCCCCTCCCTTCTCTTTCCCTGTCTACCATCAATTCCCTGGTAAGTACAAACTCAATTCCCTTGAGCCTCAACAAGGGGAAAAAATCAGACAGGTCTTAAAAGCAAAACTTTTAATAAAAAGAAAGGAAAAAAAGTAAGTTGTCTCTGTAATTTAGATGGTAAAAGTTACAGGGTCTTTCAGCTTATAGACGCTAGAGAGAAGCCTCCCCTCAGCAAAATACAATTTAAAATACTTCCAGCAAACTACACAGAAAACAATCAAAAGACTAAACTCGCCTTTTCCTGGTACTTACTAAAATTAGAACAGAAGAGATTTTTTCAGAAAGATTGGAGGAATCTGCTTACATGTCTGGTCCGTCTCAGAATCCAGAGAGAACAAACCCAAACCCAAAAAACACAAACAAAGGCTTCCCTCCACCGAGATTTTAAAGTATCTTGTATCCTGATTGGTCCTCTGGTCAGGTGTTTTTGGTTTACTGTTTGTTAACCCTTTACAGATAAAAGAGACATTAACCCTTAACTATCTGTTTATGACACAGCTGGATCTGGCTTGCCATGTTTCTTCCTTCCATAAAGTGTGGAGCAAAGATATGCTTGATTATCTCACTCTAACCTGATAGTTACCCGACTATGAAACTTCTTGGATCATCCGTGGAATGGGGCTTGATTCAACCAACGTTAAAATTAGGCCATGGCTACACTTACAGTTCTGCAGCGCTGGTAGTTATAGCTGTGTTCGTACAGCTGTATAGGGCCAGCGCTGCAGTGTGGCCACACTGACAGTTACCAGCGCTGCAGTGTGGCCACATTAGCAGCATTTGCAGCACTGTTGGGAGTGGTGCATTGTGGGCAGTTATCCCAGCATTCAAGTGGCTGCAACGTGCTTTTCAAAAGAGAGGGGTGGGGTGGAATGTGACAGGGAGCATGGAGGAGACAGAGAGAATGGATTTTTGGAGTTGACACTGTTCTCAGCTGCCTGCCTTGCAAGTTCTAAGGACTGGAAAACACACAGTGCCTACCTTCAATCATTTTAAAAGTTCTGACCCCCTTCCCCCACCCCTCTCTCATTCACTAAATGCAAATTATGTACTCCTAAATATCCGTCAGACCAGATAAGCATCTGCTCAACATGGACTTCCCCCTCCCCCTCTGCCGTGTGAACGTGCTGTTTCTCTCTTCAAGCAAACAGCTGTGAACATTCCAAAGTAATTCCCCTGCCTGCCTCCACTCACTCAGCAAACAGGAGCTGTGTTTGTTTTTTAAATAAGCAGTTTGGCTGAACTCCGAGCTCTCCCTTTCTTCCGGTTTGTTGTGGACAGGAATTCTGGGATACCTCCTTATACCCCGGAGGTCAATAAAAGCGCTGGTGGGGTCCACAGTTGCTGACCAGCGCTGGATCACCAGCACTGGAATCGCTACACCCGAGGCTCGACCGGGTGTACAGCCAGCGCTGCAACCAGGGAGTTGCAGCGCTGGCCGTGCTTTGCAAGTGTGGCCACATCCTAAGTTGCAGTGCTGTAACCCCCTCACCAGCGCTGCAACTCTCTAGTGTAGTCATGGCCTTAGTTAAGGGCTTGTCTACATCACAAAGTTGCAGCGCTGGTGAGGGGGTTACAGCGCTGCAACTTAGGAGGTCTGCACATCTACAGGGCATCACCAGCGCTGCAACTCCCTGTTTGCAGCACTGGCCGTACTCCCGTTTTGTCTCGGGTGTAGAGGATCCAGCGCTGGTGATCCAGCGCTGGTAATCAAGTGTAGACACTAACCAGCGCTTTTCTTGACCTCCGTGGAATAAGCAGGTATCCCAGCATACCTGAGGAAGCCTCTCTGGTAATCAAGCAGGTCTCGTTCCCCGGTTTGCTCTCGCGTTCTCCGAACCCCCGTGCAAGCAGGTCTCCTTCCCTGCGGTTTGCAGGGGGGTTCGGGGAACGCGAGAGCAAACCGCGGGGAAGCAGGTCTCCTTCCCCGGTTTGCTCTCGCGTTCCCCGAACCGCCGTGCAAGCAGGTCTCCTTCCCTGCGGTTTGCTCTCACGTTCCCCGAACCCCCCTTGAAGCCGCCCAACAGCGCTGCAGTGTGGCCACATCTAACACCACTTGCAGCGCTGGTTGCTGTAAGTGTGGCCACTCTGCAGCGCTGGCCCTATACAGCTGTACTAATACAGCTGTAACAACCAGCGCTGCAAAATTGTAGATGTAGACATACCCTAAGTTATTTTTAAACAACTGCCGGGTCCAGATGTTAAAACCACAGAGTTATCAGAAGACAGCTATGCTTTCTACCTTTCAAGAGAGGAGCCAGATATACAGTCTTCAGTGAAGTACATTGGAGTGCTAATGAGCCTTGTTTGACTGACAATCCTCTTCTCAGGAAAAGAGGAAGCTCTTTAATCTGTGAAGATTCCCTGACTTGCAGAGATGGAGGCTTCAAACCAAGTGTGTTTTGGGAATGGAGTTTTTTCTTTAAACAGTCAGCAGCAATATACTGTAGAAGATTATTCAGTGTAGGCAGATTTTTCAAGGTTTTAGTTTTCAGATCAAATCTAAAACAGCTGCTTAGACACATTGCTAAGGGAAGAAAAACTTTCAAGTTTTACTAGATATCAGGAGGGAATGGTGTGTGTTGTTTTTTACAAAGAGATTTACCACATTTTTAAATCCCGACTTGACCTAAATGAGAACAATCCTTGATATCTTCTATGAAACTACATGAATTCTGGGTTAACAAACTTTGCTATGCATGGGTTTCAAGACCCTCTGAGGTAAAATTTCAGTACATGCCACCCCCGAGGCCAGAGAACCTGTATTGTGGAGTGGAGGGTTGGCAGATGTAGCACTGTCCAGCAGACCTGGAGAATTCCCTTCTCCTGGGACTTGTGGTGGGAGGTGCTGGCAAGGGGCTGTGGGCAGAGGGCTCTGGGTCAGGAGTCAGGGAAGTGGGGGACACAGGGTTCTCCTGCAGATGGGGGATGGAGTGGAGGAAGAGCAGATCATAGGGTGAGATGGGTTTCATGCTGTCTGGAGTGGTTCATGACCATGCGTGCCAACTGGTTGTATGTTCTGTAATTAGATTTCACCAACCCAGTAACAAATCGAAACTCCTGAAGCACTATCCTGGTCTTACCATGGAGTTACAGACAGTCCCCTTGTGCACACCAGGCAACCTGGACTGAGTTGTAGTTGGTTGCCATATACCAAAGATCACAAAAGATTCCAGTTCCAAGAGACCAGTCACTTATACCAAGTCAGTTTGTACCTCAGATTTCACACTAAAGACAATGATTGTAGCCAATCCTATAGTTAATTAAGGACTTATTAACTAGGAAAAAGAAATGAGCTATTTACAGGTTAAAGCAGGCAACATATACACGCAAATGAAGTAGTCTATTATTCCAAAAGGTGATGGAGTTGTAGTAATCTGTCAGCACTGAATGTCTTTTAGGGCTAACCCAGGTTGACCTTTGGGATCTCTGCTTCTCTTTGCTAGCTCCAGCCCTGAGAGAGCCCAAAGAGATGAATAATTTTCATGTCAGCTACCTGTATTTCCTTCTTCCAGAATTCACACTGATGGGATGAGCTTCCCTGAATGTCGCACCTTCACAGATCTGAGGTGGCCATTTAACCCAGTCTTTGCATCATGATGTTTCACAATGACCCACTTAGTTTTGATAATCCTTTGTGATGGGCTGGGGAACACTTCTGCCTGGGTTCGCAAGTTCAGAGTGGACATTTTTACAGTTATGAAGCAAAACTTACGCATTACATTATAGCATTGGGTACAGACATTACAAATAAGATTAATGCATACAGCAACTTAAAGCATTTTATAGAGTCTAAACTGATATTTACAATTCTAACACCTATTGTGAACAATACGAACATACAGGTGAGCTGGTTTGGTTTCCAGCTATGAATTTGTCAGTGCTTTGCTGACGCCTATAGCCCTGGCAAGAGCTGCATCTGGTCTACCAGTGTCAGAGTGGAGCTTTGGTCTGTTTTTTGGCTGAGGTTGCTCCTGGGCTTGTGGGGGCTCCCCGAGCCACTGAGGTCCAGAGACTGTGAAAGGGAGGGGGATTGGGGAAGCAGACTTCTCTGTCTCTCTCAGACAAACTCGTGTGCACACACACCATACACACCCCCACCCCAACCACAGGAGAGGGATACCCAGCCAGCTAAATTTTGGTGTTGGGGAAAGCAGTGGCATTGGTTGTCTGGGAAGGTGCAGGGGGTTTGGGGATAGTGGGTGTCTGCAAGGGACTTTGTGAGAGGAGTGGGGGGATGTTGGGTATCTGCAGGAGGTGAGGAAGCAGGGGCATCCCAGTTCTTTTCTCCCCCACCCCAACACCTCTCTCACCCTGCCCAGCCCCCCTACTTCTTGCTGGCCAAGTTCAATGAGATGGGAGGCTCCACTCTAACTGAAGAGGAAGAATGGAGAAGGAATATATCAAGACAGTTAGTTTTTTTAAAACTACTTCAATATAATTATATTAATGCTAGTTGAAAACTTAAGGCTAACGTTTTCCAATCGGGGTGTCTAATGTTATATTGTGGAATCTAGGTAGAAATGGTTTGATTTTTAGAGGTGTTGGTCCCCATCTTGCAATGGGAGGTACAGATGAAAATTGGGCCACTCCTAGGGCTTGTCTACACACATGGTGGTGCAGCTGAACCGATGTAGCTGTGCTACTGTAGCGCTTTAGTGAAGACGCTACCTTAGCTGACTAGAGAGCTTCTCTTGGGCTAGGGTGATGTAGGGAGTCGACACAGGGTATTCTGGAGGGAAAAGCTAGGACCAGCCCAGTTCTGTCAGAAAGTGTAGACTGAAGTTTACATTGTAGTGGTGTTTCTATAGCCAAAGCCCAGAAATGGAGGGGATTTGGACTGACTAGTCCATGTGTTCTGTTGAGGACAAGGTAGAGACTTCATTCATGGGAGATTAGTTTAAGCGCCAGAGTTAGACTGTTGTGGGCACTGTCTTCAAATTAAAATTTTAAAATGAATGGCTGACATTTTCAAAGGGCAGTTACTAGAGTGAAGTATAATGCATGAACAGTCATGCCACTACCTCACAGTGTTCTGCCAGTGTATTACAGATCCACATTGTTTCACGCCTGCTCCTCATGTCCTGTATCCCTGCTGCTCAAGATCGTCTAGTTGTGTGGAGGCTTTGTGGTATCAACAAATATTCACTAGGGAAGATGAAAAGACTACAGACTTACTTCCACTTCTGACCATATCAAAATTTGAACCTATGTCTCCAGAATGCAGGGAAACTACTCTGTCATTTACCTCATGAATAAATTTAATTTTGTGGTTTGCTGAAGAGTGCACATTCAGTACTGGCATCCAATAGAATAAGCTGCTTTTTTGTAATCATTTGTGTTTGTTTCCCCTCTCTTGTAGACATGCACAGTATAATTAGAATTGATTAATACTATCACTGCACTCCTATAGCATTTCAGAAAGTAAACCAGCTCTGGGTATTTGTATTTCTTAAAGAAAAGCATCAGTGAGTATCCTTTGGAATAGTCTCAAGCTTTGTTCCGGTAGCTCATTTATTCAAGCAAGTTCTAATAAAAACATGCACGACTGACTGAAGTGAGCTATTCCTGATCATTCATTCAAAGGATCTCTTCCAACAAGTCTAAAGTAGGAGGTAGTAAGTGCACTGCAGTGTGTCTGCGTTTGACATGTTTTTTTTAGTACAGAGTTGGTACCCATAATGCCAATTTGTATCCAGCTTGACAGTTACTTTGACAGTTTCAAAGATGTTCATTTAACTTCTACCAGGACCAGTTACAGGTTTGAGTACATGAGAACAAAAATTCAGTCTTTAGGATGATTAGATTACTCAGTTGGTTACTGCTTTTCTGTTAAGCAGAGCTGGGTTAAGAATGGTAAATCTGTTTTCTGCAGAGGATTTTGAGATTTTTGAAATTTGACCAAAAATGTTGAAATTCTCTGTGAAACAGCTGCACACAGCCAAGCAGGGCACCAGGTGGAGAGCCCAAACTCCAGAGCAGTCTGCCCAGCATTCTTCCAAGGAACTGCAAGCCTGGGAGCTGTAACTTCCTGGCTCCTGCTTTGCCCAGCAATCAGGCTACTGAAGGGTTGGAAGCCTTGGGTCCCTGGGAGTCCAGCAAGCTCACAAGAAAGCATGAGAACCTTGCCTAATGTTTTGGCAGAATTTTGTTGAAATTGACATGGTCCTTTGGAATGTTTCTATTTTGGTAAATCTGGTGGAAAAAATGCTAAATGTTAATTTTTTTGACAAGCTCCACTCTTAACTCCATGTAACATCAGGTAATACCATCACTCCAAACCCTTATCCCTCATTTTAAGGTTGCTGCTCTTTGGAACTACAGAAATATTTCTTTTAGTTTTTTTCTGTCACTTCTGAAATATGCTGCTACTTGTTAGAAATTGTTATATAACTAATGGAAACAGTAACAGCAGTTGAAGTTGCTTGATGGCTGGCCATTATGCCATGATAAAAAAAAATCAACAGTCAGAAACAATCTTCTTCAAAAGTCTGTGCTTAAATGGATCTCGGTAGATCAGATTATATTTGTCTGATTGACTGAGTTGCATAACATGGCTGAATTGGTAACTTAGTGTAGTCTAAATGCGGCATCTCATTAATGGTGTATTGAGCAGTTCTCATTCAATATCACCAGCGTCCATTAGTGGAAATGATTTCATTTACATCAGTCACTTGGTTTAATAGAAATAATATTGCTGGCAGGAAACGTTATAATATCAATGTCTCTTGCAGTGGCAATAAAATATTTTAGTTGCACCTTGACATTTCTTTGTCTATAAATGCATTAACATTTAAATAGTGGCAGCACCAAGAGGCCGTAATCCTAGGATAGCATTGTTTTCTTAAGTCAATTTTAGGGTTTATGAAAGGTGCCACATAGGATTTCAGCTTGCAGTTCAGTCAATCTCTGAGACAGATGCCATAGTGGCAGTGGATGTTTCCCTACTTTCCTGGCCTATCAGCTTCACACCTGTCCTGGGAAGACAGGGTGGGTGAAAGGTTAATTAGATCCATGAGCTCATTCATGTCTTACTGTGTATGCTGGGGTTTCCAGCAAGGGTGCTAACTGGAACCAACTATAGCCTATTTCTGTCCCATTGTGTAGCTTAGATAAGAGACTGGATATTGTCTAAATGTAGGTTTCAAAATTTTAAGCATATAATTTTTAAAAATTATTTGATCTAATATTTAAACAGCACTGCATAAAGAGATTGTCAGGTGTATATTATTCAGGTGTGTATCTTAAAACCTGACTCTGGCTTTGAACCTAGTGGCTATGATCTGTATGTTTGTGCACACTCTGTGTGTCAACCAGTTATCACAATTAGTGATAATGGAAGGCTAATCATATTTTCCTTGCCTATCAAAACAAATTCCTCTCCCAAATAAATTCTGAAAGGCAGCCAGACCTCCTGGCTTTCACTAGAACTAATTCTTCAGTAGGAGGAGCATCACAGAGTTCAGCAGGGCAAGGATGGTATTCAGTATAGCGAAGTTGCAACTGAGATCCTGTGGGAGGGCTGAATGGTTAAGTTGCGCTTTGTGAATGGTCCATGCTAACTACCTTATACTGTGTTAATTAACCATAGGGAAAGCACTCTGAACAAACTTCTGTATGGGCTAAGCTAATGCTCTTTTGCAAGAAGTGCCATGGGAACTTTAATGACGACAAGTGGGTAGGACATTGATTTTACCTCTTATCCCCAAAACAGCACCTTCAGCTGTCTAGTGTGCGTTCTAACACCATGCTGGACACTGATTCATTACTGGCTTAGAGGCTTAACCACCAACACCACCTCCTTTGGTACTCTGGAAGTTCTTCAGATGCCTCCTATGAAGTCAGGCACAATCCTACCTAGACTGGGAGAGCTGGAAAAGAGTACAGCCTACTGGGGCATGGCTGCAGGCCATCATGTACAAGATTAGGCAGATCTCCCTTAACTGACAAGTACCGTAACTCCTCACTTAAAGTCGTCCAGGTTAATGTTATTTCATTGCTGATCAATTAGGGAACATGCTCATTTAAAGTTTGTGCAATGTCTAATGTCATTTGGCAGCTGCCTGCTTTGTCCACCGTTTTCAGAAAGAGCAGCCTGGTGGAGGTAGCTGGTGGGTGGTTGGAACCAGGGTGGACTGGCAGCCACACTATCAGCTCCCCCTGTCAGCTTCCGGCTCCCCTAAGTTCCCTGTGCAGCAGCTACCCAGCAGGCTATCAGTTGCAGCTGTCCCTCCCCTCACTGCCATGTGCTGCTCCTGCCCACTGCCTTGGAGCTGCTCTCCAAGACCCCTGCTTGCTGAGGGGGAGGGGGAAGGGGAAGAGGAGGTGAGCTAATGTCAGGGTGTTCCCCTCCCCCCTGCTCCTGCACCTCACTTACCCCATCTGCCATAGAGCAGAGGGGACACATGACAGGGAGCTTCCAGGCAGCAGCAGCTGCTATCCTGTCTCAGCTTGCTGATCTAATTAACAAGGCAGTGTACTTCTGACCCCACTTCTTATACCGAAAGGGGAAATGCACATCTCTCTCTTACTCACACACATACACCACACACACAGAGTGGGTCTCTGTCTTCCCTCCCTCCTTTTTCCTGCCGTCTTGTAGAGTGAGAGAGTTAACCCTTGAGGGCTCAGCCAATTGCTAGTTCATCATTTAGCAGTGAGTCATTTCCTGGGAAATATCCCACCCTCTGACTCCTCCACCTCAACCAAGCTTCACAATCATCATCACTGTGTACCAGTATTAAGTTGTTTGTTTAAAATTTATACTGTGTGTGTATATATATATATGTCTTTTGTCTGGTGAAAAACATTTCCCTGGAACCTAACCCCCTCATTCCCATTAATTCTTATGGGGAAATTGGATTCATTTAACATCGTTTCGCTTAAAGTCGCATTTTTCAGGAACATAACTACAACATTAAGTGAGGAGTTACTGTATCATGGCATATTTTGAATGTTTAGGATAAAGATACCATAGCCATTTCCATATGCAGAGGAACTAGAGGCGGGGAGAGGAGAGAGAAATTGCAGGTAGGAATTGGAATACTTAGGACCAAATTTTCAGAGCCCTTCAACCTGGCCAATGAAATTTCCCACAGAGGTTTTTTGCACCATTTGCCCAGCTACCCAACTGTGCATGCAAAATACTCATTTATATATGCAAATGCAGGTGGCAGTCTTGCAATTCTGGCATCCATGACTAAAAAGGTGACCTGAAAACAGGCCTAGCTTTCAGTCAGAAATTGCTTACCTCGTATGCGCATGTGTTGGTGCACAAATCTGGGGTTCTTACGCACACTATCTAGGTGGTAAAATGAGAGGGCCACGTGGTTCATCTCAGGGAAGATGTTTGGAAAAAAATGTTCTACTGGAGAAGGCCCTATTGTCCAGCTTGTCAGTTGTTTGCATTTTTACAATACAATACAATAATATGTTAATGGAGAGAAAGTGGGGGAGGGGGCATGAAATTGCACAGCCCTTCATCACGAAAGCATTTGGATCACAAGAATTGATAATTGGTTACTAAAAAAGCCTCCCAAATTAACGTGACAGTATGGTTAATAGGAAATTTGCTAAAAATAATGCTCCGCCTATGTTAGCTGCTGAATAAGAAAGAGTTGATTAAGGGGGGAAAGAGCTTTTTTAGCCTGTGTGTACAAACAGCAGCAGTTTGTAGCAAAAGACGTTGATTAAATATTAAGGGCTTTATCCAGCAGAAAATATCCACCACTTTCGAGGCTACATCAGGCTGCAAATGTTCCAAATGTTGGCTTCACCGCAGGATTGGCAGTGCTGGAGACTGGTCAGCTGCTCTGTAAAGCTTGCAAGTTTGTTGTGAAGAAGGAGTATTGCTGAACTGCTGGGGTTGGAAGATAGTTAATGTGATAAATTCTCTATTCTCAGTAGGTATACCACATCTTTTACAAATTGTTACCCTAAAGATGGACCCAGCTGTGTTGCCTCATTATGGGGGGAGGAAGAAGAATATTGAAGCTGTCAGAGCTGCCTTCCTTGAAGTCAGGAGTTTCTTCAGTTTTGCAAATCCTAACCTACTGCTGGTTTGTTTGTTTTTTTGTTTGCTGTGAGGAATCTTAATTCTAATGAATTCCCTTCTGCTTTTTGGCTGACAGCTCAGCCTGCAAGGGATCTAGCTATGTGGTCCCTTTTGGTATTTCCCCATTTACCTACAGGTAAAACCCTGCCTCCTCACATCATTTAACTACATGCAGCTAGTATTTTGATATTTGGTCTGTCTGAGGTTCATTAAAGAGTGGGAGAAACTCCGTTTACTTGACAGAGAAGACGTGCTCATCATAACTATACAAAGCCATTTGAAGGGGTCGGATTTGGGGATAAACCCTATATTTATACCTTTCATTTTTCTATAATCACACTAATCATGTTGCACAGAATAGCACTATGCTATTATGATGCTGTCATTTAAAAATATTTTGAATAGACTCTTTTATATGTAGCAAGTTCAGCAGAGGAGGGCTGAAAATAGTCAGTTTGGTGGTAAGAGAGTATATTGGTGTCTTCTGCTTTGAGGAGGAGAAAAAGGGTATTCTTGCTGTCTTTTCTGTAAGTGCTTTTCAGGTATGCTTTTGAGATTGGGGAACAGGAAGGGGAAAAAAGCTTGAGACAGGTCTATATAAACAAGCTCATAATTCTTTTATACTTTAAATCACTTTTAAATATCAATATTATATAGTCATATAGCCTTCTTCTGGATTGTTGCATGTGCCAAACAGCAGTTTGTTAATGGAGATTAACTGAACTCCAGGAGAACAATTATTAAATGAGGATATCTTCTGCCTCTCGCAAGCTGGAGTTCTGGAGTCAACGGAGAGCGCGTTCAGGAATCGATTTATCTGCCTCTAGACGAGACGCAATAAATCGATCCCCGATAGATTGATCTCTACCCGCTGATCTGGTGGGTAGTGAAGACTCTTGTATGGAGTTCTCCTGGAAAATCTAAATTCTAATAATGCTTTAGCATCTATCTGCCGTTGACTCAAAGTCTCAGCCTGCTTTGCATTGGTAAACTCCCTTATCTCCTTCTATATAAGTAAGACTACTTGGTTTCCAGCTCTAGCTATGTATGAAATATGTGGGCAACTTGCACTTTCTACACAGTCTTGTCCTGTGATATCTAAATCAAAGTGTTTTGCCCTTTTGAGGAGAAGGAGGTCCTGGAGTTGTGGCAGCTCTTCTTCCCCCCTGCTCCTGGATAGGAATACCTTTAGAGACCACCCGTTAGTGTCAGTGCTACAGCTGCTGCTGCTCACCCTACCCGCAGGAAGAGCGTGAGGCCTAGAAACTCCTCAAACTCCTCCTCCTCTTTTCACTTCAGTTTTCTCTGCCTGGTGAGTCCTCAGTTCATCAGCCAATGAAGAGGCATGGGAGAGCACTGCTCCCCTAGGCCAAAAAGTAAGAAGAGGATAGAGTGGTCTCCTGTTTTTTAGCTGGATTCCTTCCCCCTGCTCCCACTGTCCCCTTTGCACCTGCATGTAAGACCAAACTCCAGAGATTGATCAGACATGGAACACGACAGTTAATCAAACTGATAAACAAACAATGCAGGTAGAAGAATCATTTGCACCCAACATCCTGTGTAAATAAAATTATGGAGTGGGACTCATAATTATTTAAAGGAGTCAATGAAAAACTGTAGCATTCATGCATAGAGGCTAAGTAGTAAATAAAGACACATTTCTGAGTGCAGATAATATATTGAATAGAGAGGTGGTATAAAGGATATCTGCAGGTTATGGATTCTGCATAATGGAGTTCTGATCTCAGTCATAGCCTCTACAAACTAGCATATAACATACACAGTAAATATGTGACTGCAAACATTAAAGGAATGAAGTAAACCCAAGTCCCTTCTGAAAACAGCAATTTCAGTAAATGTGTACTATAAATAATTTTAAAATTAAAGAAGTCTCATTTAAATGATGAAATAGTTAGATCTAACATTAGGATAGTATGGAACTGCATATGAAATTGAGCATAACTACCATCAAAGGGGATTTTTGTATGAGAGCCACATCTGACTGACTAATGTCCAGCTGTGTCTTTTTACATTAGGCTTTATTTCTTGGAGTATTTAGCCATCTCAGATCTAATTTACTACACTGAGTATATGCTCACCAAACCAATTCAATGTTATTCTAACCCAGTTCATTTGTTACATGCTGATGCATTTTTCAGTTCAGCCAAGTGCACAGTAATCAGAACTGACAGTCTTTTTTAAAAATAAATAAATTAAAATTTGTAAATGCTCTTTCACATACTTTAACCAATATATTTACTGTCATTCTTTTTTACAAATTGATATATTTCCATTACAGTCATATCATTACCCCTGCTTAAAGCATTTCTGATCTAATCTTAGTATTTTAAAAATGATTTGGCTATGATAGTTGTGATGTTCTGACTCTGTGGATATGTTCACCCATATTATTTCACTGCACATCAGCACATATTGTACCATATTAGTTTAACCATCCAACATAATAAGATTTGTCTTGTTTCAAACAGAAAAGCATTTATAGACATTAAGAGAATGTAGTAAGCTTCTTGACTATCATAGCTGTATACAGTATCTAGCTCAAAGTCGCCCATGGAGTTTTATGAAGCTCCCCCCAGAACTCTTGATAGTGTGGGCAGTTCAGGGATTTGTTTCCTGATGCTATCATGCTTTCTTGGAAGGAGTCTTGGACTGTACCCTACCGACTTGCCATATCTGAAAATCAAGCTAATGAGAGTGAGTTTAAAGGAACTTGTGTCCCCTATAGTAGTACTACAGAGTCAAGTCTTTGTTCTGCTGACTGACTGTTATCCATCCAGGGAAAAATTTGTCCCTGACTCAAAGATGCAAACACCTTCTAGCCTACAGCTACCATTTTGGTATGGAGGCAGTCAGTGAGAGGGGCTAAGCAGTTCAGAAATCACCTTTCACACTGCCACCTGGAAATAATAACAAACTGGCAATATTTTGCATTTATATAGCACTCTAAATCCAAAGATCTCAAAACAGTTTACAAACCTTAATATGAAGCCGCACAGCATCACTTTGAGGCATGCAAGTATTATTCCCTTTGTACATAGGGGAAATCGAGACACAGAAATTAAGTGACTTGCCAAAAATTAGACAGAGGATCTGTGGCAAAGTAAGAAATACAACTTAGTTTTCTAGATTTCTAAGAATAGAACTTGAATCTGAGTCGTGTTGCATAGCCCTGTAACAATTCTTGCCTGGCAGCTGAGGAAGAGGATTGTCCCTTGTACCAGCAGTCAAGCCTCTACAGCATATATCAGAAGTGGGGGAAGGGTTCTGCTCCTCAGAAAAATGGGATTACAAAGGGAATGATCTGAAATGCTTTGCAGTTCCTTGATGTGGAGCGTGAAGATTTTATCTTTGAGTTGCCATGGCAGGCCGGTAGCCTGCTGCCACTATGCCAGCATTCTCCTTAGGACTTGCGTGGCCTAAAAGCTGGTAGATATGATGACAGGGGGAATCTGTCAAAGTTATGGTTCCCTTTCTCAGATCTGAAATATCCATTTCTGTGAGGCCACTCACCACTCTATTGATTTTTGCATGTCATTGAGTGCCCCCAACTCCCACTGTGATCAAAGGGTGTTGAGGCCGCTCAGCAACTTGTAGGAGACAACCTTCACATTCAAGAGTCAGGCCGACAAGGGCCCTACAAAATCAGAATAAGGTGATACTAAAAATTGAATCAAGCCCTCTTTCTTATTTCTGTAACACTCAAATTAAACTGCTTTTGTGACCTGGCACTGGGATTTTAGCTTTTATTTATGCATATTGTGTGAAATTCATCACTATGCATAGGGCCATCATGAGTACAGCCCTGCAAATAGGAAGGTATCCACTTCATCGTGGATGCGGATATCTATGGACCATTTTTGTGGATATTGGATTGGATGTAGATACAACTATGCAGGACTCTACTCACCCGCTCACTGCCTTGATTTCTGTTGAGCAGCTGGGCCCCTCGGGCAACACCAGCATCCCCACCCTTGCCCGGCCCAGCATACTGATTGAACTTACAGTCCCGGGCCTGGGCTGCTGACAACTGGGTAGCAGGGCCCACCCCTGGCCAATGGAATTGGAGAAGGCAGGATCCTGGCGCCCCGCCTCTCTGCCTCACTGTGATGCAACACACACTGCTGCTTCCATGTGCCAGGGCTTGTGAGCCCCCAGGAGCAGCATGTGATGCAATGCCCCTTCCCCATAGTCCTCCCCCTCTGCACAGCTCCTTCTCCTTAAGACCCCACCCCTGTGCTGCCCGTTACCTCCAGTCCCCACCCTCGTGCTGCCTCTTCCCTGCAAGACCCCGTCCCTTCAGTCGCTTCCCCCCCTCCCCCCCCCCCGTTGCTAGCCCATGTGAGATGGCTTGCTTCTGCAGGTGTGGATGTGGATACAGGTAAAAGACAGCTAGTGGATCGCTGGTTGGATCGCGGATGGAAATCGGATGTGGATCCACATTTTTGTATCTGCGCAGGGCTCTAATCATGAGGCCTATGCATCACTTAGTCTCCTTAAGACCTATTTTGAATGCTTGAGAAAAAACAATATAGACTTGGTTTATCTGAACTACTTTTGTTTCAAGCACATAGTGGCTGCACTATGGTTTGAGTGTCTTCCTTTAAAGCAGATGACATTTTTGGGCACTTTTTATCTTCAATCGGTAACATTCAAGGAAACATCTAGCCTGCTGATTATTTTCTTTGTGATTTATTTAGGAGAGGGTTGAAAAGGAATGAAAGTGTTTCTCTGATTCCTTACAGGTGTGCAATGGTTTAGAACAGCCAAGGAAACAACAACGTTCTGACCTAAATGGACCAATTGACAACAATAATGCACCAGAGGTAAGCACCTTAGGGCCCTATTCACCCTCCTCCCCACCAAATTTCTCCCCACCATGGGCAGCAAATATTTTATTAAATGGGGAGGATGACCTAATCTCTCTCTCAAGTAAGAGCAGCTTCCATGAATGCATGTTTCTTGCGGCTCACAAAGCTTCCGTGAACCAGTAGCGGCAGCAGTCACTTTTTATAACAGCCCATTTTATAAACGCAGTCCTAAAATGTTCAGGTGATATAAGGAGACTTCAGAAATTCTTGTTTTGGGGGCCATTGGAAAGTAAGGGCAGCATCAGAATGTGGCTGGTTTCTTCTCTATCTCTTTCTTGTATGAAATTGCTGCATTTGGAGTCAAAAGATTGCTGAAATTCCTGTAGGAATAATATCTCTGTGAATAATCCCTACCAACTGATCCATACATCACATCGTTCACAGCTGAAGGCCCAGCTGATTCACAACCTTACAAGTGGCCTCTGTGGTGAGCTGTGAACCTGCTCAGTCAGCTGCAAAAAAGATGCTGTGATAGACACCAGAGATGCGCTGGTGGCACTGAATAATGGAGCAAAGGAGTCTAAGAATGCAGTGAGGATGTGCTTGGGGCCAGGCATGATGACTTAAATCTGAGGGGTCTGTTATCTCAGACGTGCACAAGGGAGTTATGGTAGTAGTAGCCTGTAATGTAAATGAAGACTTGCGCATACAAAAAGCCCTCTTCCATCATTGGAGAAATTAACCCCTGTATTGGAGACCTTAATGCTCAAGCTGGTATAACATTGCCAGCAAGGGAGTGTATGAACTGAACTTCCATTGAGTAGTATTAAAATAGCACCTAGGACCCCCAACTAAGATAAGAGATTATGCTAGGCACTGTACCAATACAGAGAGGGTTCCAATATAGACCAAGATTCTAGTTTTGTTTAAAGCAGCAAAGAATCCTGTGGCACCTTATAGACTAACAGACGTTTTGGAGCATGAGCTTTCGTGGGTGAATACCCACTTCCTCAGATGCATGTAATGGAAATATCCAGGGGCAGGTATATATATGTGTGCTAGCAAGCAAGCTAGAGATAACGAGGTCAGTTCAATCAGGGAGGATGAGGCCCTGTTCTAGCAGTTGAGGTGTGAAAACCAAGAGAGGAGAAACTGGTTCTGTAATTGGCAAGCCATTCACAGTCTTTGTTCAATCCTGAGCTGATGGTGTCAAATTTGCAGATGAACTGAAGCTCAGCAGTTTCTCTTTGAAGTCTGGTCCTGAAGTTTTTTTGCTGCAGGATGGCCACCTTAAGGTCTGCTATAGTGTGGCCAGGGAGGTTGAAGTGCTCTCCTACAGGTTTTTGTATATTGCCATTCCTAATGTCTGATTTGTGTCCATTTATCCTTTTCCGTAGAGACTGTCCAGTTTGGCCGATGTACATAGCAGAGGGGCATTGCTGGCATATGATGGCGTATATTACATTGGTGGATGTGCAGGTGAATGAACCAGTGATGGTGTGGCTGATCTGGTTAGGTCCTGTGATGGTGTCGCTGGTGTAGATATGTGGGCAGAGTTGGCATCGAGGTTTGTTGCATGGATTGGTTCCTGAGCAAGAGTTATTATGGTGTGGTGTGCAGTTACTGGTGAGAATACGTTTCAGGTTGGCAGGTTGTCTGTGGGCAAGCATTGGCCTGCCACCCAAGGCCTGTGAAAGTGTGGGATCATTGTCCAGGATGGGTTGTAGATCCTTGATGATGCGTTGGAGGGGTTTTAGCTGGGGGCTGTATGTGATGGCCAGTGGAGTCCTGTTGGTTTCTCTCTTGGGTTTGTCTTGCAGTAGGAGGCTTCTGGGTACACGTCTGGCTCTGTTGATCTGTTTCCTTATTTCCTCGTGCGGGTATTGTAGTTTTGAGAATGCTTGGTGGAGATTTTGTAGGTGTTGGTCTCTGTCTGAGGGGTTAGAGCAGATGCGGTTGTACCTCAGTGCTTGGCTGTAGACAATGGATCGTGTGATGTGCCCGGGATGGAAGCTGGAGGCATGAAGGTAGGCATAGCGGTCGGTGGGTTTTCGATATAGGGTGGTGTTAATGTGACCATCACTTATTTGCACCGTGGTGTCAAGAAAGTGGACCTCCCGTGTAGATTGGTCCAGGCTGAGGTTGATGGTGGGGTGGAAGCTGTTGAAATCATGGTGGAATTTTTCCAGAGTCTCCTTCCCATGGGTCCAGATGATGAAGATGTCATCAATGTAGCGTAGATAGAGAAGGGGTGTGAGTGGACGAGAGCTGAGGAAGAGTTGTTCCAGGTCGGCCATGAAGATATTGGCATATTGTGGGGCCATGCGGGTGCCCATAGCAGTGCCACTGATCTGGAGATATATATTGTCATCAAATTTGAAATAGTTGTGTGTAAGTATAAAGGCACAGAGCTCAGCAGCCAGTTGTGCTGTGGCATCATCAGGGATAGTGTTCCTGACAGCTTGTATTCCATCTGTGTGTGGGATGTTTGTGTAGAGAGCCTCTACATCCATGGTGGCTAGGATGGTGTTTTCTGGGAGGTCACCAATGCATTGTAGTTTCCTCAGGAAATCAGTGGTGTCGCGGAGATAGCTGGGAGTGCTGGTGGCATAGGGTCTGAGTAGAGAGTCCATATATCCAGATAGTCCTTCAGTGAGAGTGCCAATGCCCGAGATGTTGTTCCACGATTTCTGCCTTTGCACGCCGGCGGAAGCATTCAATGTATAGGTCCAGGCTGTCATTTCGACCCTCAGGAGGAGTCCATGTGGAGTTCTTTTTCTTGTGCTGTTGGTGGGAGGGCACCCGTGTATCAGTGCACTGTTCAGTGTTGTCCTGGAAGTATTCTTTGAGTCGGAGACGGCGAAACTAGGCTTCCAGATCGCCACAGAACTGTATCATGTTGGTGGGGGTGGCAGGGCAGAAAGAGAGTCCCCGAGATAGGACAGACTTTTCTTCTGGGCTGAGTGTGTAGTTGGATAGATAACAACATCGCTTGCCTCACAACCTAAGTCGTGCAGAACGCAATGCCATCCACAGCCTCAGAAACCATCCTGACATTATCATCAAAGAGGCTGATAAAGGAGGTGCCGTTGTCATCATGAACAGGTCTGACTATCAAAAGGAGGCAGCCAGACAACTCTCCAATACCAAATTCTACAGGCCACTTCCCTCAGATCCCACTGAGGAATACACTAAGAAACTACAGCATCTACTCAGGACACTCCCTACACTAACACCAGAAGAAATCAACATACCCCTAGAGCCCCGACCAGGGTTATTCTATCTACTACCCAAGATCCACAAACCCGGAAATCCTGGACGCCCCATCATCTCGGGCATTGGCACTCTCACTGAAGGACTATCTGGATATATGGACTCTCTACTCAGACCCTATGCCACCAGCACTCCCAGCTATCTCCGCGACACCACTGATTTCCTGAGGAAACTACAATGCATTGGTGACCTCCCAGAAAACACCATCCTAGCCACCATGGATGTAGAGGCTCTCTACACAAACATCCCACACACAGATGGAATACAAGCTGTCAGGAACACTATCCCTGATGATGCCACAGCACAACTGGCTGCTGAGCTCTGTGCCTTTATACTTACACACAACTATTTCAAATTTGATGACAATATATATCTCCAGATCAGTGGCACTGCTATGGGCACCCGCATGGCCCCACAATATGCCAATATCTTCATGGCCGACCTGGAACAACGCTTCCTCAGCTCTCGTCCACTCACACCCCTTCTCTATCTACGCTACATTGATGACATCTTCATCATCTGGACCCATGGGAAGGAGACTCTGGAAAAATTCCACCATGATTTCAACAGCTTCCACCCCACCATCAACCTCAGCCTGGACCAATCTACACGGGAGGTCCACTTTCTTGATACCACGGTGCAAATAAGTGATGGTCACATTAACACCACCCTATATCGAAAACCCACCGACCGCTATGCCTACCTTCATGCCTCCAGCTTCCATCCCGGGCACATCACACGATCCATTGTCTACAGCCAAGCACTGAGGTACAACCGCATCTGCTCTAACCCCTCAGACAGAGACCAACACCTACAAAATCTCCACCAAGCATTCTCAAAACTACAATACCCGCACGAGGAAATAAGGAAACAGATCAACAGAGCCAGACGTGTACCCAGAAGCCTCCTACTGCAAGACAAACCCAAGAGAGAAACCAACAGGACTCCACTGGCCATCACATACAGCCCCCAGCTAAAACCCCTCCAACGCATCATCAAGGATCTACAACCCATCCTGGACAATGATCCCACACTTTCACAGGCCTTGGGTGGCAGGCCAATGCTTGCCCACAGACAACCTGCCAACCTGAAACGTATTCTCACCAGTAACTGCACACCACACCATAATAACTCTTGCTCAGGAACCAATCCATGCAACAAACCTCGATGCCAACTCTGCCCACATATCTACACCAGCGACACCATCACAGGACCTAACCAGATCAGCCACACCATCACTGGTTCATTCACCTGCACATCCACCAATGTAATATACGCCATCATATGCCAGCAATGCCCCTCTGCTATGTACATCGGCCAAACTGGACAGTCTCTACGGAAAAGGATAAATGGACACAAATCAGACATTAGGAATGGCAATATACAAAAACCTGTAGGAGAGCACTTCAACCTCCCTGGCCACACTATAGCAGACCTTAAGGTGGCCATCCTGCAGCAAAAAAACTTCAGGACCAGACTTCAAAGAGAAACTGCTGAGCTTCAGTTCATCTGCAAATTTGACACCATCAGCTCAGGATTGAACAAAGACTGTGAATGGCTTGCCAATTACAGAGCCAGTTTCTCCTCTCTTGGTTTTCACACCTCAACTGCTAGAACAGGGCCTCATCCTCCCTGATTGAACTGACCTCGTTATCTCTAGCTTGCTTGCTAGCACACATATATATACCTGCCCCTGGATATTTCCATTACATGCATCTGAGGAAGTGGGTATTCACCCACGAAAGCTCCAAAACGTCTGTTAGTCTATAAGGTGCCACAGGATTCTTTGCTGCTTTTACAGATCCAGACTAACACGGCTACCCTCTGATACTAGTTTTGTTTAGTATTTTATTTTTTTAATAAAAAACCCATGAAATTAATTAATGGTATTTTAAAACATTGTACTGTCTAAATAGCAGCCATGTAAAACCATAAAGAGAAAATTAAATATGTTTTTAAGAATTCAGTATAAAAATGGATCTTTCATTATATTAAATATAATAGAAGCTATTCTTTATGATCTGAACTTGATTTTGCTGTTTTACAGTGCATTATTTTTACTTCCCAACAGACAAAGAAAGTGTCTTCGTTTCCAAGTTTTGTTGATGGTAAGTAAATTTGACTGTATTCTAAGGTTACAGCAGTATAAAACAATATACTAAAAAAACCTACAAAAAATCCAAGATTTTGCAACTGTAAAATTTGAGTAAGAAACAAGCATGATCTATTTATGCACAACATATACCTTTATGTATAAGCTGGTAAAGTTCTCACCATGTTCTCAGCAGAGCTTATATGCAGTGAATAATGTTCAAACCTATCCCATCTTTAGGTTTGGCTTAACCGAGTTATCAGTAAAAAACACAATGTAAATTTCAGCCTAAACTTTTTTCCCAAACTTGGCTGGTCCTTGAATTTTCTCTGCAGAACAAGTCAGTCCCAGACTGTAATAGACTGTTTGTGAGAATAAGAGTCTATCTGTTCTCATACCTTGGTTGGAGCTAATTGAATCCATGTGAGAATTTGAATCAGACGTAATGACACTGCTTCCATGCATGTTCAGACAGCTGATACAGGAAGGCTCAATACAGGAGGCTGCCATCTTTAAATATGCTGGTCAATTTAGTTTCATTATTCACATTGTTCCTATTAAATTAGAGAAAATGTCTAGCCTGATTCAGTAAAATATTTGTACATATGCCTAATTTTAAGCACATATCTTCAGTGTGGCTACTCAAAGTTATGCCTAAAGTTAGGCACATTAGGCTTAAGCACTTTGCTGAATAAAGGCTTTAGGTATCACTTTAATAACCAGCTTAAACACTGGCAAATGACATTAATAGACCTTAAAACCAACAAGGACCATAATGATGACCTAGTCTGACCTCCTGTATAACACAAAATGTCAAGTGATTCCTGCATCCAACCCATGATGTCTGGTTGAGCTGGAACATCTCCCTTAGAATGAATGTCATCCACAGAATCACTTTCTTGCATATCAATCATATTTTGATCACAGTGGGGACAAGGTTCACTTAATTGCATCCTTTCTGTTTATCCTGATCTTTTCCAGACCAACAACCTTGATAATTTTTTTATTAAAAGATTATCTTTTACTGGAAAGGGAAAAAAACAAACAATCAATACTCCTCCTCTCATGAGTTTTGAGTTACAGAAGTAATAAATATACCAGGGGTCGGCAACCTTTCAGAAGTGGTGTGCCGAGTCTTCATTTATTCACTCTAATTTAAGGTTTTGCGTGCCGGTCATACATTTTAATGTTTTTTAGAAGGTGTCCCTCTACAAGTCTATACATTATATAACCAAACCAGTGTTGTATTGTAAAATAAACAAGGTTTTCAAAATGTTTAAGAAGCTTCATTTAAAATTAAATTAAAATGTTGATCTTGCGCCACCAACCCACTCAGCCCGCTGCTGGTCTGGGGTTCTGTTCACGTAGGCTGGCAGTGGGCTGAGTGGGGCCTGCGGCCGGGACCCCAGCTGGGAAGGATCTGGCTACCAGAACCCCAGACCAGCAGCAGGCTGTGTGGGGCTGGTGACCGGGACCCAGACCAGCAGTGTGCTGAGCAGCTTAGCCCACTGCCGCTCAGGGGTTCCATCCTCCGGTTCCTGCCAGCCGGAATCCCGGCTGCCGGACCTGCTCAACCCACTGCTGCTCTAGGGTCCCGGCCCTGTCCACGTACAGTGGGTACCTACCTTGTCCCTGGTTCTGGCCCATTCTCTTCCTCTCTCTGCACTGAGCTGAGGGTGAGAGTGGACCGAGCACAGGGCTGGGGGTGAAGGGTCTAGCCAGGAGCTAGAATGAAGGAGGGGGCTCAGGGTTGGAACAGGAGGTTTGGGTGTGGGAGCACTTACCTGGGCAGCTCCCATGTGGTGTGAGGGGTACAGGTGGGAATATGAGTGAGGGTGCAGAGGCTCCCGTTTGGTGCTCAGGGTGGGGGTGGGGATGTGCAGGGTGCATGGGATGTGGGGGAGCTGGGGATGTGAGGAGTGTAAGAGTCAGGGCAGAGGGCTGGGGGCATGTGAGATGGGTGCAGGTGTCAGGGTAGGGGGGCTGGGTATGTGTGGGGGTGCCAGTCAGGGCTGGGGTCATGAGGGGGGCATGAAAGAGTCAACAGAGGGCTGGGTGGTACAGGGCTCAGGGCAGGGGCCTGGAGGGTGTGTGGGGGTTCAGGGCTCAGGGCAGAGGGCTGGGTGACTGCTCCCCCCGAACCCCCAACCCCCCCCCCGCTCCTTGTCCAGACTACCCCCTCCTGGGACCCCACCCCCTATCTAAGCCTCCCTGCCGCTTATCCCCTGACTTCCCCCCTAGGACCCTACCCCCTACCTGTCCCCTGACTGCCCCAATCCTTATCCACACCCCCGCACCCAGACAGACCCCTGGACTTCCATGCCTATCTAATCGCTCCTCGCCCCCTGACAGGATCCCCAGAACTCTGGACCCATACAACCCCTCCCCCACCTCTGCCTGCCCCAACCCCTCTCCACACCCCTACCTCCTGACAGTTTCCCCAGAACTCCCAACTCATCCAACCTCCGCAGCTCCTTGTCTCCTGACCACCCCCTCCAGAGGACCCCACACACACACCCTAACTGCTCCCCCAGAACCCTCTTCGCTCCCTGTCCCCTGACTGCCCTGACCCCTATCCACCCCCCAAACAGACCCTGGGACTCCTATGCCCCATCCAACCCCCCCTGCTCCCTGACTGCCCTCTCCAGAGGCCCCTTCCCTTAATCACCCCCCCATCCAACCCACCCTGCTCCCTGTCCCTTGACTGCCCCCACCCCTTACCCAGCCCCCCCCCCCCCCCGGCCCCGGAGCCAGCCCCCTTACCATGAGGCTCCTTGCTTATCTGGAGTCCTGCCGCCGCCACCCCTGCGCACACAGCCCTGCTCCACCCTGCCCCTCAGAGCGCTGCGCACATGGCAACAGGGCTCCTGGTGAGCGAGGAGCATCTTCCCCAGCCCACCAAGCCAAAGGCTGCCCCACGGGAGCGCCTAGCCCCAGCCCCTAGAGCACTGCGTGCACAGCAGCAGGGCTCTAGGGGAGGGCAGAGGAGGGGGCAGCGGCTTGCTGCACTTGGGCCAGCACTCCGGCCCAGGACCGTGGACCCCGCGGCTTGCCACGTCGGCAGGATTGTTAATGACACACGAAGTCCCAGCAGGCAGCTGCGTGCCATTAAAATTTGGCCTGCGTGCCATCGGTTGCCGACCCCTGAAATATACGATACAGATGAGTCTCATCTTACGCAGGGCTGACTCCAGGCCACAGCGCTCCAAGCGCGTGCTTGGGGTGGCACGCCACGGGGGGCACTCTGCCGGTTGCTGGGAAGGTGGCAGGCGGCTCCGGTGGACCTGCCGCAGGCGTGCCTGTGGAGGGTCTGCTGGTCCCGTGGCTTCGGTAGACCTGCTGCAGGCATTTCTGCGGACGGTCGGCTGGTCCCGTGGCTCCGGTGGACCTCCTGCAGACACGCCTGCGGCAGCTCCACCGGAGCCACGGGACCATCGGACCTTCTGCAGGAACACATGCGGGAGGTCCACCGGAGGCATGGGACCGGTGAGCGGCAGAGCGCCCCCTGCGGCGTGCCGCCATGCTTGGGGCGGCGAAATTGCTAGATTCGGCCCTGATCTTACGCTGGGGTTATGTTCCGCTGTCAGCATGTAAAGCGAAAATCACCTATAGTCAAAATTACATTGAGTGTAATGATGGGCAGAATTGCCCGTGCTAGAGGTACAATATTAAAATTGTTATTTTTCTCTTTTTTGTTTTGTTTTTGTTTTTTGTTTTTGCCGACTGCGCAAAGCTGAATTCGCACATGTTAAATGTGCGTAAGATGAGACTCGCCTGTACTCACCTTTGCAGAAGACAAAAGGGAACTACAGTTTTCAACTGAAAAAACACCTACTTGTCAGAACAAACATGCATATTAAGGCCTGGTCCTAAAGGTTTGGATGCCCAGTTTAAATGCTGAAAGATGAGCTCTTCAGGTTTTTATGTTGTTTTGATTAATTTCCCTGCAGATAGCTGAAATATTATCTCAAGCATGACTTGAGAGGATTTTACTTAAGTCTATTATGCTGACACGTACAATTCTCTCCCCTGTAGACCATAGATCTTAAAGAATTCAATTTTTAAGACTAGTCTTTCCTCAAGAACAATGTATTTTCATTTAGAATTATACACTTCTTGGGCAGACTTTTCCCAACTTCCTGATCTCACTGGCTTGAGGAGCAGCTTCTGTTTTCAGTAGCCTCCTTGAGAGACCGTGCAAATGGCAAGTTCAAAGGCTACCTGTGACGGTTCCCGAGATTATCCAGGGCTGTGAGGCACCTCTCTAGCACCAGCTGTTCCCTTGAGGAAGCCTTGTCTGTGCCTGCCAGAGGTCAATTCCCTGACACCCCTAGAAATAGGCAGCACAAGTGCTCCCCTCTCAGCCCATGCAAGCTCTGCTGTTCCTCTGCAAGTTAGTGATAGGCAGCCCTAACTCCCGAGCGTCCCTCTGTAATGTCCAGCCCCTGATCCTCTGGACACTCACAGAAGTATTAGATCAAGTGTTTGCAAAGGAACAGTATGCTGCAGTTTACCAGTTACACCTTGGACCACTGTGCCACTTAACACACAGCACTTAGAATTGTTGATAAATAAATGTGTAGGTGCATTTTCTAACAAAGAACAGAGATTCAAATGATAGCAAGCAGAAATATTGGAAACAAAGTGTTACCTGTAAAATAAAATCCTAGCAGAGCCGAAGCTTCCATTGTGAAGTACACAATACTAAATGTGCATATAACCCAACAGACATATAAGTTTCTCTTGACAATATGAAAGGAACATGTTGGTCACCTTCTGGTGACCTGATTCAACTTACAGACCTTAAGGACATAATTTCCAGTGAAGGTACATAACTCCCTTAAATATGAGGCTTACATACATTTCATAATGGTTTAGATGACCATTGTGTTGCTGACTCGCAGGAGACCCCCTCATGTGCCACCCGTTAGTGAATTATTGTGCATAGAACTGATATAGGGGTTCTCAATAAAACTCTGTACATTCCTTGTGCCCTCTGTCAGTTGGCATCAAGAGGTTCCTGAGTCATGTTACTTCCCCTTTGCACAGATTGACTGCTGAAGGAACTTACATTTAACTCTTGGCATTTCCTGGCTAACAAGCCCTAAATTGAGGTAAATGAAACACATTCCCTGCAGGCAGAAGAATCAAGAAGGAATGCTGGACTTGGAAATAAACGCTAACAGAATTGTGCAGTGAACAAGGGGAAAGGAGGAGAGGGCAGAGAGACTGTAGAAATTAGATGCTAGAAAACTAAAATAAAACTTTATAGTGCTTCTGTATGTAGTTAAAAACAATGTTTTAGGGATATTTGTGAACATTTTTTTTTCTTTCTGTTTTAAAAGTTCACTGCTCTAGTGTTGAAAATGGGATCCATACAGCTTTTAGGATAGCACGAAACACATTTTTTAAAGTTTTAGTAAAATTTGTTTCCTCTGATTTTTTTCTTTAATAGCATAGCAAGAGAGGACGAACTGTCTATTGGGTTCTCACTGTCGTGTAGGTATGGTACAGTCACAAAAGTACATGGTACAGAAGGAGTTCATGTTGACAATCAGATTGCTCTCTGAATCCAAAGCCAAATTGTCCTGTGTTTTATTACTGCATTGTGTCTCCCATTGTGCTTGGCATAGTACTCACACATAATGAAAAGACAGTCCCTGCCATTAACCACTGAACATTTTGCAGTTTCTGCAGTGACCTCTGACAACGGAACCACATTAGTGCACTAGCCTGCATCCAATTAACTATGTAGGGACACATTTTCAGCAGCACTCCTTAACTGGTATAGCAGCCAGTATTTGCAGTTATATCTATTTGCATATGCAAAGTATCTGCACATGCAGTTACCTGTCTTGTGGGTGCAAACAGACTTTTTTTTGCAAGCACAATTAAGCGAGCCTGTTAAATATTGGTCTGCTATTATTAGATTTGCATTGGTAACAGATTCCTTCTCTTGAATTCAGCTGATTTTTCATGGAACAGCTCATGCCTCCAAGTGCAGTATTGTTGTGTTTTAAGGGTTTTCTTAATATGTTTATGTTTACTGCTAGAAGAACCTCATTCTATATGACACTTGCACCGTACTGCAAAGAAATAGTATTGCTAAATGTTACATTGCCCAAAATAAAAAACCAGGACATCAAATGCCTTTTTAAAGAGATACTGTTTAAACTTAAAATCATATATATTTTTAAAGAAATGTTTTATCAGCAATATCATGAGGCAGCATAAAATTCAAACCTATTTTCAAAATAAATTTGTCTTTCTCCAGTTTTGCAGTATATTCTTTTCCCATTCCTTGCCTTCACTATCAGTTAGGGGTATGTCTACACTGGCAAGTTTCTGTGCAACAAGTTATACCACTTTTATTAAAGCGCTGGAATTAAACCACTGTTGCGTGTCCACACTGTGCTCCTTTTGACACTGGAGCGCATCCACGTTAGCAGCTCTTGCAACAGCAAAGAGAACAGTGCATTGTGGTAGTTATCCCACTGTGCAACTGGCCACAGGGTACTTTGGGAAGGGTTTGGAATGCCTCCTGGGGAAGGCACAGAATTACATGATGCAGGTTTCCCAATCCCATTGTACCATGAGCATCCTACTACATTGCCAGCTGTTTTTCAATTGAAGGGGGGGCAGGGAGTGTGTGTTTTTCTGGAGTAGGGGAGGAGAGAGAATGTGTTCAGGGACAGAATGTCTTGTAAGTTCAGACCGGGGCAGGAAGCAACCAGGCCTGAGGCAGGGGGAGAGGGAAACCCCGGGTATGGCTACACTTACAGTTGTACAGCGCTGGGAGTTACAGCTGTCTTTGTACAGCTGTGTAGGGAAAGCGCTGCAGTGTGGCCACACTGACAGCTACCAGTGCTGCAGTGTGGCCGCATTTGCAGTGCTGTTGGGAGTGGTGCATTGTGGGCAGCTATCCCAGCGTTCAAGTGGCTGCAACCTGCTTTTCAAAAGAGAGGGGTAAGGGGGAACGTAGGGGAGGGAGTGAGAGTGGATTTTTGGATCTGTCGGCTCCCTGCCTTGCAAGTTCTAAGGACTGGAACATACACATCACCAACCTGCAGTCGATTTAAAGGTTTCAAGCCCTTCCCCCACCCCTCACTTATTCACTAAATGCAAATTATGCACTCCTAAATAGCCTTCAGACCACATAAGCAGCTACTCAACATGGACTTCCCCCTCTGCCGTGTGACTTCTCTCTTCAAGCAAACAGCTGTGAACCTTCCAACACAATTCCCCTGCCTGTCTCCGCTCGTTCCAGCAAACAGGAGATGTTTGTTTTTTAGATAAGCAGCTCGGGGAGCTCGGAGTTCAGCCATTCTTCCGGTTTGTTGTGAGCAGGCATTCTGGGATACTTCCTAATACCCTGGAGGCCAATAACAGTGCTTTTGGTGGTCACATTTGATGAGCAGCGCTGCATCACCAGCGCTGCAATCGTTACACCCCAAGCAGACCAAGTGTACAGCCAGCGCTGCAGCCAGGGAGTTGCAGCGCTGGATGTGCCTTGCAGGTGTGGACAGTTACTAAGTTGCAGCGCTGTAAATCCACCACCAGCGCTGCAACTCTCCAGTGTAGCCAAGCCCCCCGACATCAGCCCCCGTCTCCCTCCCCTAACCCCAGCTCTCTGCACAGCAATCTCTCTCTCACACGCACACGCCTCTGTGTTCAACAGCACAAGCATTCCACATTAATGGTTTGCTTTATGGAACACTTCTGGAGGCCAGTTGATTGCTTTCTGTGCTGTAATGTGTTTACGCTGCCAATACAGTGCTGGACCCTCTGCACTGTAAAGCTGATGACTCTTGTCGAGGTGGTTGTTTTGCAGTGCTGCAACTGAGGAATTTCTACTCACTAAGTGGCTTGGCAGTGTTTACACCTCGGGAGTTACACCGCAGAAAGCTGCTTTATTGTGCAGTAACTTGCCAGTGTAGACAAGGCATAGGACAAGGCATATACTTGCGTAGTGTCAAGGACACGCTAAAGTGCCTTGCCGAATTGGGACCTTAGCCAAGTATGCATGCGAACTGTTACATTTTCAAAAGCTATAATTGATCTAGAAAAGGCCACTCAGGTTAACCAGTTTGACACCTTGCAATTTGCAGTAATGCTCCCTACATCATTTGCACAGATGTATTATCTCATGGATATCTCCATTTCCTTCTGGATGGAAAACTGTTGGAAGATTTATCCACATAGCATGCTTCCCCTTACCCACTGCCCCTTTGTATAAGCTCTTGATATATAAGATGTTAAAAATGTTGCTGAGGTTGTAATAACAATATAGTCAACCACCATCTGTTGATAGCACAGTGATCTTATAGTAGGAGCTATACCTATTTCCTAGAACTGGAAGGGACCTTCAAAGGTCATTGAGTCCAGCCCGCTGCCTTCACTAGCAGGGCCACATACTGATTTTTGACCCAGATCCCTAGGTGGCCCCTTCAAAGATTGAACTCAAAACCTTGGGTTTAGCAGGCTAATGCTCAGCCCACTGAGCTATTCCCACTCCTCTTGCCAATGTCATCTACTAAAGTTTCTCTTTTGAAAAGATGAAGGCGCTTTATTAAGGTGAATCAAAATCCTTCAAATAAAACCTTATAAATAAAGCTATTTTAAGACACATGTTGCCGCCCCACTGGAGCATTAATAAAATTATTTGAGACTTTTAAAAGTAATGATTTACTTCTACAATAAATATGTTTTAAAACAAACTATCTGAAAGTCATGTTCACTGTCACTAAACTGCTGGGAACACATGAATTTATGGCTCTTTTTTCTTTTACAACAGTCAGTAATTCCTAAAGTAGGCAGGGATTATAGCTCCATGCTCCACTTGAGGTGTTAGTGAAGTCTTTAAATATAGCAGAGGAAACGCAGAACTGTAGGCTGATGTCTGTGAAGGTAAAGTGCCTTTCAAGTAGTCTCCCAGTACTTTGGAACAGAAATGGAGACAAAAATCTATTCCTGGAGAGACTTACAAAGCATGGGATATTGCCAAGGATAAAGCAAACCCTGCATTTCATGAACATCTTAGACGCCCTTGAATTCAATAGATGGCATGTGTGAAGAAAACACGGTAGGGGGCCTATATTTGTAGATAAGTGTCACTTCTTTTTCTAAAACATTTTGTTGCAAATCCTGCAGCATTATGGATTAGACTTCTGGTCATTGCTTGACTTTGCCAAGGATTGTATAGGAGAGGATTTGTAAGTACTACGGCAATATGTTTAGTTGTGTGCTGTAGAAGAGACGAAGATACATGGGATGAAAAGCTAGGCCTGAAAAGGCATTATATGCATTTCAGCGAAGAGATGCATCAGTTCTTTGTAAAGTATATATCCCTTTTTGGTGAAGCAGGGTAGGGGGGACCAGAACACCTTAAAGAGAAACTGTGCTGAAATCAGCTCATTAGATGGGATCACAGATTTAATATCTGGTGTCTTTGTGGAATGTTTGCTGATTCTTCTTACTCATTCAGTAGTTTAGAACTGCACCCACTATAATTGATTCTTGAGATAGTAGGTAAATGACATGACCCGCTGTGGAACTGGTCACACAGTTTCTTTGATGAGTAGACTCCTACAGATTTGGTTGAGGTTCCTTCTAATTTTTTTTTAGAGGGTACTATCAAGATATGTTCAGTTATTTAAAAAAAATTCTCTCCTCAGCACAGTGGGCTAAATTCTGCTTTGAGTCACATTGATCAAGATACAGAATAATTTAATTGAGGTTAGTGGATTAGCACTAGATTTACACAAGTTTAGTTTATAGCAAAATCTGGCCCATTGATGTAAATAATTACCCTTTGGAAGTTTGAAACTGCAGTCTTCCCTAACCGAACAAATTGCTCCATTTTGTGTTAATGTTAGGTCTCTGGAGACTGTGGGGCTATTAGTATTGATTTTTTTTTTTAATGTACTGTGATTACCAAATTACAAAGAGTGTTTTGTTTCTGCAGCAGGCTGACATTATAGCAGTCAGATGTTTCGTCTCTATGGAAGTGTAAGAGGCAGCAGCATTTTCTGATAACGAAATTTAAGGATTTAATCACACTCAATTTGTGTTTGATGATTTTTTTAAAATTAGAATTTAGGACAACGAGGAATTAGAAATATCCACTAATTAAAGTAGATGGAAGTAGCTACCTCTGTGCATTCTATCAAAGTAGCTTGGTATTTATTTTTCCTGTTCAAGGGCTCGCCCATGCATGCATCAGACAAGTTCAGTTGGTTATATATGTAAGCAGGTTCACTTTACCAGAAAATTGTTGTTGGGTTTTGGTTGTTTTTTTAAAATTAAATTAGCATCTCCATTCACTGTCCCTTTTTCCCCCCTCACATAATTAATTTGTTTACTTGGGAGAGATGGTTTAGCAGCTTGGCATGTTGATATGGCTCATAGCAAGTTCCCGTTGTAGAGCTGTTGGAGAACACAGAGTATTTACAGTCAAGGGATTGGTGCCAAAATTGTGGAGTGACTGCCGCTTTGGTGTTGATGTAATCAAGCTGAAAATAAGACTTAACCATTGAATAAAGGAGATGAGCATAACACAAGTACAGTATAAATACCATCCTTTATTTCTCTCTCCGTCCTGTCTCCTCTCCTCTTTCCGTCCCTGGAAAATTATCCTGGCAGTTGCTAAAGCAGTTTGTAAAATGGTAGTTAATTTGAAAATCTCACTGAAGTCAGTAAGTCTATCTATTAAGCTAAAGACGTGCATATGTGCTTTGCTGGACTGGGGCTTACATTTGAGTAAAAAAAAAACTGGAGTCAAAAATGAAGAGAAAATGAGGACATTTGGAACTTATTTTTGATTAATATTAATCTGTCCACTTTCTCCTCTTCTTCAGCTGCCATCTGGCATCTTCCCTTCTTTCAGATGGATGGGGTGATTGATGTGCTGTGCAGCTCTACCCTTAGTGTTAATCCTTGGCAGGCTATTCGGACTTCTTTATTCCCCCAGTTATTAGTGTATACCATCTGTACGAATCTGGAAGCTGTCTGTCTGAATCAGTTCCTGATCTCAGGTCCATCATATGGCCAGAGAGCACAGAGACAGCTTATTTTCTTATCTGTTGTGGGTAGCATTGTCCTCAGGCTTTGAAGTTCAGTAGTGGTCCTCTCTTGAAGCAAAGTACACAAATATACTCCAAATCATCTGTTTCTATTTTTGCCCGACTTGCAGCCCTGTGAAGGGTTGCTGATCTCTTTGCTGTTTCATGGCCCAGTGAAGACAGCCTTCTCTGTGAAACACAATCTTTTCTGCTAAATGTGTGCTTTGAATATCTATTGAGTCCTTCCTACCTCTGGCAAATGATTGTATAGCAGGACATGCCTGTCGGTGTGCCCACAGTGTTACTTAGTGTTTGAATTTTTTTCTTTCCTTATGTTAGGCAGTTTACTAAATTCAGTATACTCAGCATAAGAGCTTTTAGGGGGGTATTAACATAGATAATGATTGGTTAAATTAGATGTTAAGTGCTCATTTGTATCACCATCCTCCTAATTCCTTTGTGTATTTTTGCTTACAGAATTACTTTTGTAACTTTAGAGATTTATGGCAGTGCATAAGAAATGTATTATTTTAAAATGGAAACATCAATGACACACAGTCTCCTTGCAGCTTTTGTTCCTTTTTAAAGCTCTTGGGTGTATGAAATGAAGTGGTGTTTTGATTGGGGATTTTTGTGTTAACATCATCTACCACAGCAAGGAATACCTCTGTCTCAGACCTGCCAGATGTTGTACATTTGATGTGATGCTCAGATATTTGACCCCCTACATCACACCTACCCGTATCAACCCTAGAATGTGATACACGAAGTGCTCTTGAGTTTCTTTACTTGCTGATTCACAGCATGCAGTTGTTGCCCATGGGTGTCTGTCATTAATGTGAGCTAACAAGGTTCTACTGTAGTTGGCAGAGAGTTTGGCGATCTGTGCACTTTTTTCATTCCCATTGACAACTATGGGTACCAAAAAACCCAAATAGAAGAACAGAATTTGGCCCACAGATAAGAACACTCAGTGCATGTAACGTATTATGAATGTTACATTAATATCAATTGGAAGGAAGCTTGTGCATGCATTTGAGAGCAGTATTTGGCCTAGTATAGTGAAGAGCTCTGTTGTGCTTTTCCCAAGGCAGCATGCTACAATGAACTACTCTCTAATTCGAAGATCAAAACATTATGCAGATTTCTAAATACACACATTTGCTTTTTAGATGTTTTAGACATAATTTTGGGAAATAAGTATACTGTTTAATGTGTGCTGGACTTTGCAATGCTTCTTTTAATTAGACTGTTGTAATGAAAGAAATGTATTAAGGAAAGGTTGTGCAAGTAGCAATACCCTTCATTAAGTCTTTTATCTCCCTACTCCCTTTTGGAAGGTAATAACTGTATACCTGTCTGTAGTTCCAGGACCCTGTGAACCTGAAGATCTCATTGATGGAATCATCTTTGCAGCCAATTACTTGGGTTCTACACAGCTGCTCTCAGAACGTAACCCTTCCAAAAATATAAGAATGATGCAAGCTCAAGAGGCAGTGAGCCGTGTCAAGGTAGGTGATTTTTATGGTCTGTAGAATAGACTCCTTTGATAACTGGACTCTGAACAGTCTGAAATGTCTGAAGCTTCAAACCTACTGAGAAGTGCACTCAAGTGAATACGTATCTGCTGATGTGAAAATCCTCACTGTTTCCAGGTCTAGTATTGTAGAACATACAAATCCTCTGAAGAACAAAATATAAATTATTAGAGGCTATTCCAAATTGCACAGTATAAGTGCTGAAGGTAAAATCCAGACAGTAATAAGAAAACATTCCAACTGTAAAGCATAGAAGACTGGTTTATGACTGATTTCTTCCTGTCGCCATGTGAGATCCTGTAAGAGGTTATGTAAGCAGTTGAAAGCATTTAAAAAACATGAAGATATTATTTTGTTAATGCAAGAAGGTTCATTACCAGATCTGTGTTTGTATCACTTAAAACCATGGATTTGCATGGAAATATTTTAACACACAGTGCTTTCTGTGGCCAATGAAATAAACGCATTTTAGAATATATAATCCAGATAGAAGAATTTTTTAAAGCATGCTTTGAAGAATTGATTTATTTAGATTTGTACCATTATATCCAATCTACATATAGATAAGGACATGAATCTGAAATGTGTAGATTGAAGTGTTAATCAGAAAAAAATACACATTTCATTTAAAATAATTTAATCCGTAGAATCGGCATTTGTTTGGAGACACCCAGTTTGGGTCAAATAAACTGCTCAGCAAGACACACATCTGTATTGATTCTTGATTTGGACCTTAGAAAGGCTTGGAAGGCGTTAAAGGTTGTTATTCTGCTGCTACAGATTCTTGAGCATTCCAAACCTTGGAATTCCTGCTCATGAGATTCTTGAGAAGTCACAAGCACCACATGAGCATTGACTGTGATTTAACACCAAGAAACAGTTTTGTTAATTAATTCTGCTGCTAAACTGTCACGTGTAAGGCAGTCCTGGTAGAAGCTTTCAGCTTCATATTTTGTATGGCAGTCTGATGTATACACATGATTAATGTGGCTATATTTTTTATAGAAAACACAGAGAAGGAAAGAGAAGTGAGGACTTGGTGAGATTTGAAGTGCTACAGCAGCACAGCTGCAGCAGCCCATCAGTGTAGACACCCACTACAGAAACGGGAGGGATTCTCCCATCAGCCTAACTAATCCACCTCACCAAGAGGCGGTAGCTAGGTCAATAGAAATGTTTTTTCTGTCGACCTAGCAATATCTATACTGGGGGTTAGGTCTGCTTAACTGTGTCGTGGAGGGGTGTGGGTTTTTCACACCCCTGAGCATAGGTTGACTTAATTTTTGAGTGTAGACCTGGTCTGACTTACAAGAGTGGCTGTTTTTACTATTCATAAAATTGTAATCTTTTTTTGCCTTTTGTGAATATACTTTGTAAAAACATTGGTGACATTTGAAGTGGACTTCAAGTGAAGTGCAAAGCAGCCCCAATGTAGCTGAAGTAAAAGATGTCATTATCATGTATTGTCTCCATGTGCTTGAAATAGGAGGTATAGTAACTTGGCATGTTACAAAAAGGATGCATAGAAGTCCAATGTGGATGAACTTGGAGGTACTTCAGCCTAATGTATCTGATAGATGTACACCTCTACCTCGATATAATACTGTTCTTAGGAGCCAAAAAATCTTACCGTGTTATAGGTGAAACTGTGTTATATTGAACTTTCTTTGATCCACCAGAGTGCGCAGCCCCGCCCCTCCTGAAGCACTGCTTTACCACGTTATATCCAAATTAGGGTTATATGGGGTATTGTTATATTGAGGTAGTGGTGTACTTGAAAAATGGTGTCCCTGAGGTATTTGAAGTTTGAGGCAGAGCTGAAAGAAACACTACAGTTACAAGAAAATTATGGCATTCAAAAGTAGTGTTAATAAAGATTTAAAGATCTGCAGAAGTGAATTCTTACCTTAATTTCTCTCTAGCACATTTTTAATGGCTTGATTCACAAAATCTTTGGCAGTACATACCAAGCTTATGAACTAATCAGTTTTATCTGAGTATTTGATACTTGTAGATAGTACAACTGCTGTACCATGCAAGTACTGCCAGCAGGTCTCAAAGGTGTTTCTCAGATCGTTGTTTTTCTGTCCTAGGGCAGGACTGTTTAGGCACTGCAAACTCTGAAATAACCTCACGTCAAAATCTCCCTTTCACCAGGAGAGTCATTTTTGAGACTTCTTGTACAATGAGCAAAAAATCAGACACACGGTGCTTTTCAGCATTGCTTTTCCAAGCTCACTTTGTCTCTTGGGGCATGGAAGTGGTGGCTGTCTCTGGCAGAACAACATCATTTCAGAATTAATTTACTGGAAATTCCTCTTTAATGGGTGCTTCTAGCTCACTAAATGTGGAAGTGATATGCTAAGGAGTTGCAGTTGCTTCATCATCGTGTAAATAGGTTTCCTGAAAAATAGGTTGGTTGGGAGAGGAAAAATCTGTAGAAGGGATCCCTGGTGGGAGAATTGTGAGTTCCTGTTCTGGTGTTTCCTCTGAATTCTGCCTTTTTTGGTTTGCATTCCCACAGAGAAAGAAAGGCAGTTGTGACGGCAGTGTCAGTATCTGCCAAACCACAAGGCTGTGTGTGGGGAGGACCTGTGCCTCCTCAGGTCTCCCAGGGCCCAGACCTCTCCCCAACTTTCAAACAACAGTGCTTCAGTTCAGCTTTTTAAGGAGAGGGGAATTCCTTAGCATGGACCCTCCCTGTACCAAAGCTAATACATCTTCGTGGATTCACTGAATAGTTTGTATGGTTTCTCATGCCCTTCCATAAGGGCCAGGGAAATCTCTGTACACAAATGACAGTTCCCTCACCATTCTTCATAGGGTAGTGATAAGGCTTATACTTTAAGAAGACCGGGGATCACAATAAATGGAGTATTCCTATAGGTTGTCATTAACTAAGAGCCAATTTGAACACAGATAATGTTAAAGCTATTATATATGGACCTGGATAACTGCCAAGGCTACACCAAATATTCTGATTAGAGGCCAGGTCCAACTCCTTTTAAAGCTGATGGGCATCTTTCCATTAACTTTACTTGGAGTTTGATTCCTTCCCTCCCCACCCCTCCAAAAGAGTGCAGCATTAGAGAGTTGTGATATCACTGGTGGCAAAAGCTGTGTACTAGATTACTGAATTGGAATCTATTGGCTTTTACCAAATGGGCAGAGTACAGTAGATTCTTTGGAGGGGTCTAGAAGAGAATACACACAGTGCCATACCTAAGTGTAATGTGCATTGCTGTGTCACATACCACTCCTGCCCTTTGTGTTAACTATCACACTGTAGATCCTACTCTTAACTCTTATAAGGGAATGCTAAGTTACCATGGATATCCATGCTCTGCAAACAGATTAAAACTACATATATTTCTTTCATATGCTTGATTCGCCGCAAATATTAACACACTCGTACGGAAATTAGGTGGACCTTTCATTCACATGTGCATCTATACAGTGAACATAACTGAGTGGTATTTTGCAGCTTGTTAGGGCATCGACCACACAGGTGAAATAAGTAGCCTTTTGGCGAGTGACAGAAGTTTGACTCTCCTCCAACACCTTTTGCAATCTCTCTTCTGAAGAGTTGTCCAGGCTCTACCTACAGATTGTTCTGCACTGTATCTGATCTCTTGCACGTGTCCATTTCGAAAGCATCCAATGAAACTTGATCCCGATCCAGTGCTTATTTTGTGCCAGGGCTGAGTCCTGGCACCTCTGAGCTTGGCAATTCATAGTCCTGGCACCTCTAGGTTTGCCGCATCATTTATGAGAGTAACAAAAATTGCTCGAGCCCCAGCACCTAATTGCTTGAGCCTCGGCACCTCTTTCATTACAGATGAAGCACTGTCCTGATCTCATAGACTTTAAGGTCAGAAGGGACCATTATGATCATCTAGTCTGACTTCCTGCACAGTGTAGGCCACAGAATCTCACCCACCCACTCCTGTAACAAACCCCTAACCTATATCTGAGTTACTGAAGTCCTCAAATTGTGGTTTGAAGACCTCAAGCTGCAGAGAATCCTCCAGCAAGTGATCCGTGCCGCATGCTGCAGAGTAAGGCGAAAAACCTCCAGGGCCTCTGTCAATCTGCCCTGGAGGAAAATTCCTTCCCGACCCCAAATATGGCAATCAGTTAAATCCTGAGCATGTGGGCAAGACTCACCAGCCAGCACCCAGGAAAGAATTCTCTGTAGTAACTCAGATCCCACGGCTGTCAAGCTAGCATACTTGACAAATTCTGAACTCATTCTAGAAAGGAAAAAGAAAAAATGTTTGAAAAAAAAGTAAGCAGAAATTCCGTTAATACTAAATAAAAGCTACTGAAGGCTCCTCCTTTCTGAACGGCTAGCTAACATTAGAACAAACTCAAGCCTTAAAGAATGATCAAGTAACAGTATAACCCATGAAAGTTATGAGAGACAAAGTGTTGCTTAAATCCTTTTGTTCAGGAAACGGTATCCTTAAATTGAAGGGGAATTGTCCGCCTTTCATATTTTGATGCATGAAACTCTTCATTTAGAACAGTTTGTAAGACCTTCCATATTATAAGCATAGCCTGATGTTGAAATGTTAGTGTCCTAATAGTACTTTGAAGGGAGGGATAGCTCAGTAGTTTGAGCATTGGCCTGCTAAACCCAGGGTTGTGAGTTCAGTCTTTGAGGGGGCCCCTTAGGGATCTGGGGCAAAAATCAGTACTTGGTCCTGCCTAGTGAAGGCAGGGGGCTGGACTCAGTGTCTCAATTTCAGAGTCCCTTCCAGTTCTATGAGATAGGTATATCTCCTTTTTTATTTTTTAAACTTCTGGGACTAATATGACTTTTGTATGTACAAATATATCTCTTTGAATGAATTAATATGGGATTTGGACACCCTGAAAGTGCACATGAAAGTGCCTGGTATGCAATTTTAGGTAATGGTGTATCCAGCAGGAAAAAATGTAACGAGCAGTTAATAGACAACACTCTACAGTATTTCTGTAATCAGTTGACAATGTCCATTATCTCATTAAAGTCAACATGCTTCAAACCTGTATAGCTTGTAAACCGATCTCTCCCCTTTTTTTTTTTTTTTTTCCAAATAAGAGTTTTATGAGTCTGGAATCATAATCAAAAGGTTTCCCTGACTTCATGCACTGTCTTTTCTCTCTTTTTGTGTGCATCTGTCTGCTTTCTTTTTATGCTGCTACTCAGAGGATGCAAAAGGCGGCTAAAATCAAGAAAAAAGCGGTGTGTAAACAACTCTTTTTCTTGAATGCTAATGTTTGTTTACACTTTTGTTGTCCTTGCTCCCTGTGGAGTGTTGTGTTTCATTACAGATCCTCATAAAGTCATAATTTTTGGTGTTACTTGTTTAATAGCAGGCCACTGGATGGAACAAGAACACTTGTTTATTTCTTTCATCTTCCACTTGCTGGAGTGCCTGTCTGTTGCTGCTCTTCTTCTGTTTAATGTCACAATGTTCCTGTGGTTTGTTCAGTCCGAATAAACAGCCAATTTTATGATGGGGAGACTTTTAAAAAATCTAATGCTTATGTTTGTTTTAACAAGAGAGGCAATTAATGCTGATGACGTTATTTGATATGACTGTGACTTATTGTGGTTGTATTGTATTAAATTATTCTGGATATTTAAGCACACACAAAGTGTAATTTTCCCAAGTCAAGATGGTAACTATCACAATTTGCTGATGAGATATTTCACCCAATTACACAAAATACATCAGTAGAGGTCAGGCTAAATGTAATTGTCAAACACTGTCATTAAAGTGAATCTCATTAGTGTGATAGTCTTGATTTTAAGTGATGCAGTTAGTTCTTTGCCAAAGTGTGGTGTGGATTTCACTCTTTGCATGTTGTTTGACCCACCTGGAATATAATTAACAAAACAAAAAATGCATTATTTTAATTTTTTTTTTTTGGACTGAATTCAGTGCTGGTTAGTGTTCCTGGATTGATACCCCTTGGAGAACAAAGTCATCTCTTTCCCACAAATATAGGTAGAGTGCAGGAAGCAATAGAGCATGCTTCCCTATGCTGCTTCATCGGTGAGCCAAAGCCTCAGCTGGAAGGGAAACACCTCTTCTGATGAAGGTGTTAGTTCAGGCTCGTGGCCATTCAGCCTTTGTTTCTGCGGAGACTAGCCAACAAAGGTGCTACTCTGTGTCCATTGTGATGGTAGATATTGTGATGTGGGCACATCTCTACTGAAAACTAGATTGGGTAATGGGATATAGAATCTTTCACCTCTAGGTCTCTGATCGCTAACTCAAACACACTCAGAAGTGACCAGACAGTCTTTCTTGAGTGCTTGTCGATATGCTCATTCCACTGATGGTGCGCATGCACCTCATATAGCGCGCTAGAGATCAGAATCTTTGTGGCCAGCAGTACGCACAGAGTGTACATTACTGTCTTCAATCCTCATGCTCCGCTGTTAGGGCACATAAAGGTGAGGCACAAAGACCGCCGTTCAGTTACTCTCAACCTCTCACAGCTTAGAGTTGGAGCCCAACTGTCCAACGACTGCCAACCTTTCCCTTAGAGTTTAGTTAGCAGTAGTTTTTACAGTTTAGTTTTAGTAGTGTTGGCCTTTTATGGTTTTTAATTATAATCATTTGGTTGGCTTGTGCAACCCTTCAGTTGTTAGAATTACTTTTGTCACTGGTTATGGCGTCGTCCAGTTCTTCCTGTATTCCCATAATGCAGGCCTTCATGTGCATGGGAGCGTATTCCAGCTTTCCGATATGGAGCTCAAAGTGCTGCTGTTGTGTGGGAGAATCACACATCACTGTAAATGTATGATTTGCAAGTCTTTCAGCTCCTGAGAGAAGGGACAGAGGCCCGCTTTCAGGTTCCCTAATGATTAATCTTGAGATCTGCTTCTGAACCACCCCCTCCTGTAATTGTTCTTTCTGTATTTTAGCCTCTGATCCTATCTCATTTTCACTGGCATTCACTATGTTAGATGTCCAATCTCTACTAAACTTTTTGTGTGAAAACTGAAACAAAAAAGTCATTTAGAACTTCTGCCATTTCCACCTCTCACAAGGCAGTTAAAAATATCAGACGCCTCCTAAAGGTGTGGAATTTTTCTACACACACCCTACTGGATTCTCTCTTGTGGTCACCGTGACAAATGAAAAAAGCAAAACAATTCAGGTTCATGCCAAAGGATTGGGAGCTAAAGAGACTAGATTTATCTGACCAGAAAGCCTATTCCTCAAACAAGCCTACAGTTTTTGGCTGGCCAATTATCAGGCATAATGGCCAGGTATGACTTTTTATATACACAAGAGACTGCTTGTCTTTGTGGATAGACTGCCCAATAAGTTCTGTGAGGACTTCACATTGCTAGTAAAGATGGCCAACTGTAGCCAGGACAAGTCTCCAAGCAGCGCTTAGCATGGTGGATACAACTACAAGGTAAGTGGCAGTGGTGGTCCTTATGTGATGGACATTGTGACTTGGGAGGATTGGGATTCCCCAGAGAAGTCCAAATGACAGTGGAGGATCTGGCCTTTTGAAGGAGCTGAATTGTTCATCTCTTAGACAAACAAGGCCATCACTGCTGAAGGACTCATTAGCCCCCCTTGTTCCCTTGTAGTCTACATGCCAGTTTTCCAGAGGAAACACATAAAACAATCATATCCTTACACGAGACCTATCGCCCAGCCCCTCTACTACCAAAGGTCTCAGAAGCATCCAGGGAATGACAGCGTTTTACAGGAGGGGACAACCAACTGCTCTGTCACAAATTAACTAACCTTCCCAGTCCCAGAAACACTCATTTTGATGGTATGGTTGAGAGATGTGCTCTACTTCCAATGATTCTAGAAATTCACTAGCTTGCTTCAGGCATGCTTAATCCTTCATCACCACTGACCAATGGGCCATGGACACAACAACACATGGCTACTCCATCCAGTTTTCTGTACTTCATCAGTAGGATGTACATCGGGGGGAGGGATAGCTCAGTGGTTTAAGCATTGACCTGCTAAACTCAGAGTTGCGAATTCAATCCTTGAGGGGGCCTCTTAGGGTTCTGGGGCAAAAATCAGTACTTGGTCCTGCTAGTGAAAGCAGGGGGCTGGACTCGATGATCTTTTGGGGTCCCTTCCTGTTCTGTGAGATAGGTATATTAGAGAAATCTGCATATGGAGAGCACATCTTGAAGAACTCCAGTTAATGTACATAGTAAGAAACTTCCCATTATCATCTGAAAGCCATTTGGCCTTATGTGAAATAATTTGGGTTTCAGTTTGGTTCTCAATTAATGGTATCACCAAAAAACTAAGTCACCACAACAATTAGCTCTGATTTGCATCCTTATAGTAAATTCTAGAACCAATGGCAAGGACTGAATAGGGTATGGAGAATAGGACTACTGTCTGATCCTCTGTTGGTGGTAGCCTCAAGAACAGGGATGAGGCCTGCAGATGAGCCAGTGTGGGAAATATCCATGCCATTCTCCAGTTTATGTCAATAAACAGAGGCATGTCAATCCAGCACAATCCATGAGCTCTGAAAGTTCATACTCACCCCCCCCGCCCAGAAATCTCTTCCTCTTGCAGTAAATGTCCTCCTAATAATAAATTTGCATGTATATGGATAACATCTTTGAATAGTGTCTTTGTAGTAGCTCAGCAATGTAATTGTTCACATTTACATTTTGCTTGAAGTGATCAGTGGGGATGTCACTTTAAATAGAAAATTAAAATTCCCTTTTGTTACAATGGCGACTGTCTTTAGACTTGAGGGAGATTCCCAGCCTTGACTGAAGTGGATCTGTTCATCTCCACACAGAGGATTAAAGTTCTGAATGCAGATACACAGGTAAGTGTTTAATCATAATGCTTAAAAAAATATTGCTGATTTTACACAATGGCTCTCACTTTAGAATAACATGTTCTCACATGTTGAAAAGAAATTGTCTTTGCTGAATACATGCTTCAAAACGTCTGTTGGTCTATAAGGTGCCACAGGACTCTTTGCTGCTTTTACTGAATATGTGGTTAAACACACCACTAAATGGAAACCAGCATTGGAAAGGATACACCATATTGGCATTTGTCAAATATTTGTCAAAGTTGCCATTTGTCAGTGTTTTATTTTTAATGCTGAGGGTTGGGGTTTTTCATTATTTATTCATTTATTTATTTATATTTTGCTGTATTTTCTTTGTTTGGAAGAAATCTGCATATTATCAAGGTGTAAAGCAAGTTAGGTTAAAATCCTGAAGCCTTTCAAGATTCATGTGTGGTTGTCCACCTACTCCATTTCAGCTTTGTTATGTCTTAATTGCTACCGAGTTTCAGGTCTGGTTCTTTGTTCCACTCTCATTTTTCTAAAAAAGGTCATTTGCCACTTTGACCAAGCCCTTCATTTCTCTCCATTTAACTTCCCGATTTTCAGGAAACTTTCTGAACTGTCATTCTTCCTCCCCAAGGTCTATTATTTATTACAATATTACGGTAGTGTCTAGAGGCTATGACCGAAATTGGGGCCTTGTTGTGCTAGCTGTGTGTTGTATCTGCACATAGTAAAAGATTGTCTTTGTCCTGAAGAACTTACACTCTAATGAAATTTAATTTAGTAAATAGAATCTAAATTGTTAGTAGGATAAAAATCTCTTACACTATGGGGAGATCAGGAAAAAGGATGGAAAATCACCACCAACAAAATTAGAAGGCATATATAGTAGCAAGGAATGTACTATAATAGTTTCATTCAGCGGGCTCAGAACAAACTTTCATACCCAATTGTTGGGTTATTGTGCTCATTTTTGCAACTAGCGTTATGATTATCATAAAACTTGGTTTTGAAGCCACCTGCACTGGAATGTTACATACCTGGTACATTAGCAAGACTACTGCAGAAATGGCAACTGCTGAACTAACAACTGTAGCTATGTTACAGCCACCTTATAAGATTTTTCAGTGATGACGGACTTAATGCTTTCCGTTATTCTCTAATGAATATATAGAGTGGCTGTCTTGTCTTGATTGACTGTAATCATACATCCTGAGGATAACTCCCTAATACTCGAGAACATGTCTAGAGTAGATGAATAGCTAGAGCTCTTAGAGGCTGGAGATTTGCCAGGTGGTATGGAAGAATATTTTCCCCCTAATTGTTTTGTTTTTGTTTTGTTTTTATTCTATAGGTAAAATCTGAGAGAGGATATTGGGTAGTTCTAGTACTTGTTAAAGTAAGGAATTAACACTACTAGCTGAAACCAGTGTACTTTTCTTTTAATGTGGACGTACTATAAACTTTCCATATTTGCACAGCTGAAGAGTAGAATATACCATGTAATGTGGCAGCTGCATTGCAATCTGTCATACCCAGCTCTGCCAATGCACTTCAGCGCTGACCAGCAGTAGCTGTACTGATTCAGTCCTTTTTTTTTTCCTGCCTGATGGTAAAAATGCTTTGTCTTGTACAGTGCAGAGCATGTTATGAATGCTTATTCTGGATAGCAAAATCTGTCTTCATTGTTATGACATACATTTAACATGTCTACTGTATGCAGATAATCAACTCAGGTCAAGGGTGAAAAGAGCCAATTATTGGTGAATGAGCAGTCACATTCAGTAGCTAGATGTGTGGGATGAAGGTGATACATGGATTTGGTTTGTTATTCCAGTTGGTTTAATGAAGGCTGCTCTCAATGGACTTTGTTCCCTCCTTTCCTTAAATATTTCAATATGAGCAGTAACACTGAATGGGCTTTTCACAGAAGGAAAAAGCAAAAAGCACCCTGAGGCAGATTCTGATACCCTTACTCAGGTGAGTATTACCTATTCACACAAGTGCTATTCATTGTGAGTGAGGGTGCCAGAGTCCGGCCCTGTATATTGAACAAAAATAAAAATCTGATATTGGAATTAATTATGTTAAATGGTTTTACTAAAGCCTACTTTGAATGTGGCTGATTTTTCTGTGTACAGCAGGTCTCAGTAGCCGGAGGCTTTGCTTCCCCTGTCTTTTAGTACTCACTGTCGATGAGCATTTGCATTTTTAGCTTGACTGTGTTTTTACCAGTGCTAGAGAGATTTCTTGACTGACTTCATTACTGTGGCTCTATATCAACTAGTGTAGCAGCTGTCACAGGCAGTCTGCAGTTTTATATCTGTCAATTATATAAAACCACTTTCTGCAATCATTAATTCAGTGTTCTAACCCTTATGTAATTTTATTGTATGTCATGCATGGAAGCATCTGGTGGTACTAACTGGTTTAAAAGAATTCTAATTTCACTAAAAAATGTAGATATCTAAGTTGCTTTATGCTGGGGTTTGAACTGGTCAGTAGTGGCAGTAAGGCATATTATCACCTTGGACTCGTGGCTCTAGTGAGCTTGTTGCCATAGGCAAAACTAGCAAATGGTTGCCCCTATTAGCCTGAAGTCATTCGCACGTGATATTTTCAGCCCTGTGTGACCACCTGTCCAGCTCATGTGTTAGAAATAACCCCGCTTTTGACAGCTTGTCATACTTCTGATCTCTAGCTGCTCTGCTCTGTGGGCTGGGCTTGCAATCAGGGTGTGAAATTGGCACAAGTGCCACAGCAACCATCTCCTGCTTCTCACACTCACAATGTGGAAAAGCTGAGATAGTGAAGCAGCAGGAGAGGTGAGGAACAACATGAGGTTGGCAAATCTACATGCCCTGACTCCACAACCCAGTCACTGGTAAAGCTGATGTTCAATGGGATACCATTTTGCAGAATGTTCTGCTCTGCCTCCCACTGATGTGATCTCACACACACTGTGTGTGGGGGGTCACATAGGCGGGGGCGGGTCAATGCCATTCCAGAAGTACTGGAGCGTCTGGTATTCTGAGTCAGTGTCCACCCTAGGGAGTGGTCCTATGAAGGCCTCTGAGTTGTCAGCTCTCTGACTCATGCTACCACAGTGCAGCCACAGGAACTGTACAGGTAAAGGCTCCCAGCTCCTGTTTCGTTTCTGGCAGCCATCAGCCACCAGGAGAGCTGTGGGAGAACATGCAGCCCCTTTGCCTCCAACTCTCCTTTGAGATCTGCTTCAGATTTCATCAACTGACCCTCAGAGTAGCCACAGCCCTTTTTCCCCTGGTAAAAAGGGGAGATGAAGGAACCACCAAATGAGAAGGAAAAATGGAACATATGAAAGGGAGAATGAACAAATCAGGGAACCAGGATATGGGAAACAAAACCATGAGGGGTAGCAACAGGGACTTCTAGGAGAGCGACACATATAGACGCAAGGAGATTTGAATGAAGGGGAATCCGGATGTCCATTTGGGAGAAGGAGAACCAGGTTGGGGGGCGGGGTGGGGAGCGGGATCTTTGGTTTTCCAAGGACAGACATGGGTGAGAGGTTTGGGATAGGGAGACCTGGGATAGGGAAGAGGGAAAGATTAAGGAACCAGATAGGAAGAGAGAGAGAGGGATTAGGGGAGAGAAGACAAATGGGGGATTTAGGGACAGGGAGATAGGGAGAGAAACAAGGAGAGAAGGGGGAAAGTAATGCAAAGGGGAGAGGATACTGAGAGAAGAGAAAAGAGAAATGATGCAGAGAGAAAAGGAGAAAAAATATGGAGGTGGAGGAAGAGAAAGAAAGGTGGACAAGTGCAGTTAATACAGTTTATTTGGCATATTCTTAGTCCACATTTAATGTAGTAAACAATGGAAGATGTGGGGGGAAGCAGAAGAGAATCTACTTTTAGCCATGGGAGGGAGAAATCTCTTGAGCTGCTTGTGGGTGGTGAACATGGGGGACCCCAAACTCTAAATGCATAAATGTATTATTTCCCCCACCTCCATTCTTTCTTGTGAACCTTGTGTGTATGATTTGGATACTTGGAACAGTCTCCTGAAAAAAACCCTCTTCCTGCAGAGTTCCCATCGCCTGCTGGGAGATGTCCGTATAATACATTACCCCCCTCCACTGAGAGGAGCTTTATAGATGCTGCTGGACCATGCAAATTCTCACAGAAACCCCCAAGCCCTTCTGTGGCCATCATCACATTTCATCTATCACAATGTAGGGATAAACACAGAATGTTTTATTTCAGACTGAAAATAATTGGGAAAGCATTTTAAGAATAGTGTCTGGAAAAAAGATTTTTCTAATCAATAGACCAGGTCGTTCCAATAAGCTGTCAGTGTTGGTATTTTTCTAGCTCTGTCACATTACATTGTATTATGGCTCTTAAAACAATTATTCTTCCTGACCTGAAAAACCCTCCTATTCTCTCAGGCCTGGGAGAGAAGGATTGTAATTTGATAGATGAATACCCAGATATGTGGCTCCTTACCTCTGTGAGGAGGAGAATTAACTAATGAATAGTTAGAAACAGGGTGGAAAGGTCAAATCATTCTTTGGCATGGATCAAATTGCATTTTAAATTATGGGCTATGGTCTAGGACATACATTTTCCACTACATATGACCTTAAGTCCACAGCAGAGTTCCCAGTTCTGCCACTGTGACAATTACACAAGGGTCAGGGGCAGAATATGGCCTTATGTAGTCACTAACTTTTTTTAGTTGTCACATTCAGCATCACATAGTGGAAAACAATCTCACTTATAGGACCACTGCTGTTTCCACCCTTTCATTTCTTCCTCACTTATCCACCTTTCTCTGTTTCTCTCTTTCACCTGTTTTTGTATGTCCCTTCCTTTTTCCCTTCTGCATTTCCTTCCCTGCAGTATCTCCCAATTTGAACCCCTGGACTTCACTCCCAGCCCATTTGAAAAAATGGTAAGCAATGGTATAATTGATGACATACAAGGTATCGTAATTGGCCTTGAGTTTACATCCCACTGCGGGTCATGGAGGCTAGGGGTGTTCACACCTCAGAGGGACAGTGCATCAAGCTACTTGCAGACTGAGAAAGAGAACAGTGAAGTTATGCTTGTTTCTCGTCTCAGGATTATCTCCATAACCCTGAAGACTGGAAGCATATTTTTAACAGAAGCTGAGATTTTGCAGGGTCTTACTGTGCCATATGGGCATCAACATAGTTGACTGGGCCAGTTGTTGCTCCCAACTCTGATTTAGGTGACTCCAACGTCTGTCAATCTAAGTTCTAATATGGCCCCTGCCATGCTGGATGGTTAATACCTTGCAAATTCTGAAGTGTATGCAAGAGCATCTCTTTCTTCTTCCTGCAGCCAGAAGGGACTGGTGCTATTATTCTGGTGCTATTTGGGGAAAGCAAGGACAAAAGAAGGCTTAACGTTTTGCTCTGGAGTTGCTGATGTCTGGGTCCACTCTGAAAGATTTCCTTGATATCAATATATCTCTCTTGATTATAACAGTTTTCCATGCGCTTCTGAGTCACACAGGTCCCAGAAAGCCATATGTAGTGGCTTGCAGAAGGTCAAGAGGCAGGTCATCCTGCTGAACAAGGCCAAAGGCAGAGCTCCAATGTGTTGTGTGCATTAGGTTGCTGAGGAGGGGCCAGGGAGGAAAGCTAAATCACAGGAGCCCCCTCAAGTTGGTCGACTGCACAACCTCACTCAGTCAGCAGTGACCCATTGGGTATTTTTTGTTAATGTTTCTACATGATGTGTCAGACTGCTGTAGGGTGGTAAAAGTTCTTTGACTGTTTCCGTTCACAACAATCTGCTCTGTGCCATCACTTCACTCTCATTAGTCCAGTTGCTACATATCTCAATTGGGCTGGATGAAATCTGACATCACATATATAATGTCACACTGCATGACCACTACCAATGGAAAAGCACCCTTTTGGGTGCAAAGCCAGGAATGATAGCTGCAGACCTTACGTGGGCCACAAGCTGCAGAGGCCCCCTCTCTCCTGGACAAGTGCCCAAAATGTTTAAAAGGGAAACGATAAAACAATATATTGACGCAGACTAAATACCTGTGGCACACGGAAGATCCAGAAAGCACTGATTCAAGAACAAGTGTTTGTATTCCAGTTCAAGCAGAAGATTTGATGGATGTTTTACTTCTTCAGGTGAAATAACAATCAAAGATTTCAAGAGTGCTGCTTAAAACCTGTATAAATTTACAATTACCTAGAATATCAGTACAATTCTACACGTTTAAAGTTCTTTCAGAACTGTAATAGCATTATTTAGCTGCAGAACACCTCATACATGAGTGTCTTATAAGGTAGCTGGTGGGCCACATTCATTTATTCATATTCAGTGTAAATTCACTAATAATAACACTTACTGCAAGTTTATACCCAGTGGTGCAAAGAAGACATGATTAAAAATGCCCTTGAAGGCTCTTCCTCTACAAGATCACTGCTTTTTGATTGAACAAACGACAGAAGTATGAACTAGAAATCAATAATGCAAAGATTTAGATCATTGTAAAAGACAAATACATAGTAATATCCAGGATAAAACAAGTTCGGTGATTAAAAAAATTCTTCCCTGACTGCAAACATTAACTGAGTTCATGTTTGCCCAAGGATAACTTTATTAGTTCCATAATGGTACATTCCTGGGAGAAAGCATCTGGAGATGGTAAGCTGAGATTTCCCTGGTAATGTCAGAAATTTTAAAAAGATAGATAAATTAAAAGGCAGAAGTAATCCACCAAGAGGATGCAGTACTAAAAGATGTGAGATAGAGGTAGAAATTTTTGAAAAGTGTTTAAAAACTGCTCCAGACTCATTTTTTTCACCTTTTGGAGCAGTAGCGTGCTCTTATATAAGATATCTTTCTCAGACCATAGTTTGAGCAGGTTTTCATTCTTTCCTAAAATCAAGGAGCAAAAGGCTTTTCTCAGCTAAAATCCAGGGTTCAAAGCTTGTCTAGTATAACTGAGTTGGCACCCTGACAACCCTAATTTGACTCGGCTGAGGAAGATTTTGACTCGTTATGCTAGCTGAGGCTCATTAGCTTTGATTATGTTCGTGTTGCTGAGAGGAGAATTTGCCCAGAGCTTTCCTATCTCCCCTATTATGCAACATATTGTGTACTAGGTATCCACCTGCCCACCCCCTGCATCTTACAGGTGGCTGAACTTCAGTAGTCCTGTACAGATACTGCAAATGGAAACCAACTCATGCCAACAGACATCCACAGAGGACCATATTCAGAGGTGATATGAACTCAGACTAGGACCTAATTCAGCAAAGGTACTAAAGCATGTGCCTCACTTTAAGCATGCAAATAGTGCCACTGACTTCAGTGGACTGCGGATGCATTGAATACCTTTCTGAATCCAGACTCTAGGCTGAACTCCCTTTCAGATATCTGTGTCCTAGCTGGTGTGACTTACATGGTGAGGAAGAAGGAGGAAGAATATCTATGTTAAAATTTGCCCCTCGTAATGAGAAGAAGGCAACACACCATTTACAATCCATTATGAGGAAAGAAAATGATAACTTTGTATTTTTGAAAATGTTACATTTATCTTGTCCCGACATAGCAGTAATATTCACGATCTTGTTACAAACCGCTTCTGTCACTGCTTTATTTTGGAGTTTAATTGTTTGCAAAAGCCATGTATTTTCAAACATGATGAAATTATTTCTAAAATATTGGAACATATTTTCTTTTTACTGGAGGCCTGAGGCTTTTTAACTTTTTGCAATAGGGCCTGTGTGCCAAATATCTGCAGTTGTTATTCAGACAAAATTTCCATTGAAGCCCATGGGTTTTCAATAACTCAGGCTATGACTTCAATGGCAGTATTGTTTGAGAAATTGACTGAATAAAGGCTGCAGGATCTGGCCCCATATAAACTGCACAAAGAGATGCAAGCTTAGCTGCCTATTGTCACTCTCAAGAAATTAGACAGTATTGGAGAGGGGAAAAGTGACATTTCTGGAGTAATATTGTGCATATGGAACTTTTTTGCTTATCTCTTGCTTTGTGTAGGAAACTATGATGGACCATGCGTTGCGCACAATCTCATACATTGCTGATATTGGTAACATCGTTGTTTTAATGGCAAGACGCCGGATGCCAAGGTCTGCTTCTCAAGACTGTATAGAGACAACACCTGGTGCCCAGGAAGGAAAGAAACAGTACAAAATGATATGTCATGTCTTTGAATCTGAGGATGTAAGTAAACTTTTTTTTTTAAATACAATATGTCACTTAAGAGACCTCAGAAATCTAATGGTATCTATTGCATGAATGCATTTTTGTTGCCAAGAATTGCTTTTCTAACTTTTATAATAGTTGTTACTGTTCTATCCCAAACTCTTCTCACTTTATTTTTTTTTTCACTTATACCTGCAAATCATTCGCATTTCCTTCAACTCCCAGAATCTTCCTCCACTATCCCAGAATTTTTGGTGCTCATTCAACCTACACTCCCCTCTGGATATTGTAATACATAGTGATTTGGATGCTTTTTCTTTTTACCATATATGGCCAAAGTATATATTTACATTCAGTGGCTACAAAACTGATCATCTTGAATCAAATTCTTTGGTCTGGCTGAGTTGTGCCGAATGCCATGTCTATGCTCCCTCAACCCCGGGGCTAACCAGGGACCTTTCTGGTCCTTGTCTTAAGAGCTGCTCTAACTTATGGCCAGTCACTGACAGCCCCAAAAGGACTATTTCAGCAGCCAGAGATTGGCCAGGTAGAAGGGTGCCCTGGCCAGGTCCCCTTTTGCTTGCTGTCTCCCTACTGGGGAGGAGAAATCCTTATGGACACATCTGCTGATTTTACGTATGCGCAAAGTGCTCTCAACAGACCTGGGAATCAGGCCCCTTATATTAAAAACATCAAAACACCTTCATTTGTATGTTCTGCATTGAAAATGTTATAAATTGCACTTTCCCCTAATGCTGCATGGTTAGAGCAGCAGCTGTTAACATTTGGAAGGTTTTCTTTGTAACTAGAAGGGCTAAACCAATACTTTTAAAATAAAGGCTTTGATTATACAGAAAATACCTTGACCCCTCACGCAAAAGACCATCTGCACAATAAAGATGATGATCATAGTCATTACGTTTCTGTATACTCTGTGCCATAGTGCATTCACAAAAGGTGGCAGATTCTTAGCTTTAGAGCACTCTTGGGTAAAGTTAGTCTAGATATTATGCTTTGATAAGACTTGATGTGAAAATACAAAACAAAGGAAATTAGAGAACTGGAAATATTAGTACATAAGCTAAATTATGACTTAACTGGCATCACAGAGACTTGATGGGATAAGTCTCATGACTGGAATATTGGTATAGGCTATAGCTTTGTTCAGGAAGGACAGGTGGGGTAAAAGAAAATATCAAGAATATATACCCTTGCTCGGAAGTCCAGAAGGAGGTGGGAGTCACTGGTTAATGATAAAAGGGGTATCCTGGTAGTCGTCTACTATAATCAGGAAGAGGAGGTGGATGAGGCATTTCTAGAACAACAAAAATACCCAAAACACAAGACCTGGTACAATGGGGGACTTTAACTACCCAGACATCTGTTGGGAAAGTAATACCAAAAACCACAAAATGTCCAGTAAGTTCTTGGAATGTATTTGGGACAACTTTTTGTGTGGGATGTAGACAAGATGGCAGCCATTTTGGACTTGATTCTGGTCAACAGGGAAGAATTGGTAGTGAATCTGAAGATGGAGGGCAATTTGAGTGAAAGTGATCATGAAATGATAAATTTCATGATTCAAAGGAAATTTGTAAGCACCTAGAGGATGATACGATTATAAGGAATAGCCAGCATGATTTTGTCAAACAAAAATCATGCTAAACCAGCTTAATGAATGGGGGAAGCAGTGATGTTATATTTATTGACTTAGTCAGGCTTTTGATACAGTCATTCTCATAAGCATACTAGGGAAATGTGGTCTTGGTGAAATTACTATCAGGTGGATGCACAATTGGTTGAAAGACCATATTCAGAGTAGTCACAGTCAAACTGGGAGTGTGTATGTAATGGGGTCCCACGTGGTTCAGCCCTGGATCTAATACTATTCAACATTTTCATTAATGATTTGGATAATGGAGAATATACTTATAAAATTTGCAGATGACACCAAGGTGGTAGGGGTTGCAAGAACTCTGGAGTACAGAATTAGAATTTAAAATCACTATGACAAACTGGGGAATTGGTCTGAAATCAGCAACATGAAATTCAGTAAAGATAAGGACAACGCACTTCACTTAGGAAAGAAAAATCAAATGCACAACTACAAAATGAAGAATAACTGTCCAGGTGGTAGTACTGCTGAAAAAGATCTGTGGGTTATAGTGGGTCAGAAATTGAATGATTTAACAATGTGATGCAGCTGTGATAAAGGCTAATATTGCAAAGTATATTAACAGGAGTAAGTCACAGGAGGAAAGTGTCCCACTCTACTTGGCATTGGTGAGGCTTCTTTTGGCATAGTATGTCCAATTCTGGGGGCCAGACTCGAGGAAATATTTTGACGAATTGAAGAGAGTCCAGAGGACACCAACAAAAATGATAAAAGGTTTAGAAAATCTGACCTATTAGGAAAGGTTAAAAAAAACTGAGCATGTTTAGTCTTGAGAAAAGAAGACTGAGGGGAAACCTGATAAGTCTTCAAATATGTTAAGGGCTTTTATAAAGAGGACAGGAATTAATAGCTCTCCATGTCCACTGAAGGTAGGACAAGAAGTAAGTGGCTTAATTTGCTGCAAGGGAGATTTAGATTAGATACAGACGCTCCCCTTGCGTAACTTGAATTTTGCGTAAGTCGGAAACTTATCTCTGACCATTATGCAAAAAAAAACCCCCAAACCTCCTATTTCTAGTTTATGGAACTTTTTCCATAAGCTTGGATTTGCATACTCCGGGTTTACGTAACTCTGGGAGCATCTGTATTAGGAAAAACTTTCCAACTATAAGGGTAGTTAAGCTCTGGAATAGGCTTCCAAGGGAGGTGTGGAATCCTCATCATTGAAGGTTTTTGAGAACAAGTAGATCAAACATTGTGAGGCATGGTTTAGGTTTAATTGATCCTGCCACAGTGCAAGGGGATGGACTTGATGACTTCTTGAGTCCCTTCCAGCCCTGCATGATTCCATAGGAATGCTCCGCATTTTATTATTTAAAAGAAAAAGGAGTGACCACATCACAATTCTGGCCCTTTGCACTCACCATAGAAAGGCCAAAGAATGAATGGGCTCGGGGAGACATTTTCACCTCTCCAGGCTGGGATGGGCAAGTGTGCTTTTTTTTTTTTTTTTTAAAGAAAAGTTAAGAAAAAAGTGTCAAGTTAGTAAAAATTAAAAGCAGGAAAAGTATTATTTTTTTCTAACTTACAAAGATATTTTGAAGTACTAGTACCAGTAACAAGAAGAAGTGATCATTTAAATCCACCAGTTTAACGGGCAGTTTTAAAATCTATTTCTTAACATGTTATTTTGAAAATAAAGCTAGCCCATTATCTGATACAATTTTAGTTCCAGATTGCATATTTTGCCAGGCAGAAAATCTTTCAGTTTAATGTTTGAATTGGGAGGCAGTGTTGCCTAGTGGATAGAATAGCAGACTGGGGCTCAGGAGATATGGGTTCTGTTCCCAGCTCTGCCACTGCCTCTTGGGTGACCTTGGCAAAGTCGCTTTGACTCCCTGTGCCTCCATTTCCCCATCTGTAAAATAGGAATAATGATACTTACCTCCTTTGTAAAGCTCTTTGAGATGTACTGATGTAGAGCACTAAATGAGAACATGGTATCATTAAAAACAATAATTGATTCGAAGCCTGAATCTGACTTAGGTCTCTTTTTGAGCTGTTGGTGGATTTGAAGAGCAGAGGGGAGAGAAATGGACTGAACACCCAAAAACTGATACCAGTGGAAACAGAAAACACAGTTAAGCAGCAGGAAGGGGAGACAGATGACAGACCATAAGATGGGCTATAAAAATCTTTATTGATTACTGCTCCATTGTTGACATTCACATGTCTTGGGCATATTGATTATATTGTTGTTCATAGTGTGATGGGTCACCTACTTGAAAAGAAGTTCCAGAATGTACAGTAATGCCACGTGACTAGTTTAGCTGATCATTTCTCAGGATTTTCTAAATGTTTTCAAATGGTAGAATATCGACCTCTGTCTGTCTTTAAACAATGGAGTTTATTGCAACATGTTATTGTAAAGCACAAATTAAACAAGAACGCCACCTCTGTTTAACACTTGAAATAAACCATTTAGCATCTGATTTTGGGAATAAAGAGTTACAGATGTTTTAACATTGCCTACCATGTGTAGAGATAGTGTGGATATCCCTCACTGTATTTAGGTTGTGCCAGTTCTCTGAGAAAGAGCATTGCATTTTCAGAACAAAAACACCATCAAAACTCAGGTTGTTGGACTGAATACACTGCTTTCTTATATATATGATATGTGATCCATATCTCATCACTAGTATTTTGAGGACCCAACACTGCAGGATACAAGCAACTCCTATTTAAGTCAGTAGGATTTGTTCATATCCTGTGGTGGAAGAATAGGGCTCCTGGAAACCATGTTGACCTAGCAAATCTAACCTAGCATTCTCTTGTGATCTGCAGTGGATCCATATAGGAGAAATAAAAATTTCAGGTAAAACTAATTTTGCATATAAATACCTCCTGCTTTTCCTACCTCTGTCTCTCACTGCTGCAGTGACATCTAGTGGAACTAAAAAGCAAAGTTTGCTACAAAGTTCTATGATTCTGTCTCAGTTAATTATTTAACATTTGTGCAGTGCCTTGAATGTGTGAAGTGCTAAATATTAATATTAATTATCATCTGTCTTTTAATTTCTAATGTGTCTATTGCCCTTCCAGACATTAGTCAGTGCAATTCAACTCTCTTACGGTTAACTCTGATGGGTAGTCATCTCATATTGCAAAGATTGCATGGTCAGAGGAGCTCTCCAGAAACACACCAGAGACATGGCGAATGATGTAATTGGAGTCCAGAAGAGTTTCCTAAATGTGGCTAGCAGTGTTTGGCCAGTATGCACCATAGGCGCTGACTTCCCCTCTTTGCCGTGGGCCCTCGAACACACACCCCTCCCTGCCCCACTCCACCCCTTTCATGAGGCCTAGCTCTGCCTCTTCCCACCCATTCCCCGCCGCCATTCTAACCCCTTCCCCAGAGTCTCCGCCCTCTCCCTGCCCCTATTCCAACCCCTTCCCCAAATCCCCCTCTGGCCCCGCCTCTTCCCCACCTCCTCCCCTGAGTGCCCCATGTTCATGCTCCTTCCCCCCCTTCCCCCGAGTGTGCAAACGCTGCCAAACTGAAACAGCTGTTTGGCGGCAGCTGGGCGGGAAGCGCTGGGAAGTAGGCAGAGGAGCAGGGACGTGGCACACTCTGGGGAGGAGGAGGTGGGGTGGGGGATGAGAGGAGCTTGGCTGCCGGAGGGTGCAGAGCACCCCTAATTTTTCCCTGTGGGTGCTCCAGCCCCAGAGCACCCATAGAGTCGGCGCTTATGGTGTGCACTATGATTATAAAAGGATTCCCTGTCACAAAAACACACAATGCAAGAAGGCACAGACAAATTATTAAACATTGTTGATGCTGGCAGGCAGTACAGGCACTGCTCGGGGTTAAACAAGGCAATCAGCGAGTAGGTGGGAGAAGAGGGAACAGGGTTTGCTGAAGCTATGGGACAGGTACAATGACCGCAAAGTGAGAGCAGATGGATTTGCAGAAATGGCACATGCAGTGATATAAGATCCAGGAGTACTGAAGATTCTGTTGATGGAGCAGCTCAAGCTAACCATGCATCCATTTGGTCTGGTGTGTGGGTGGGCTTAATAATCACAGACAGGGGAACTCTATTCTGGTCACACGTGCAAGCACAGACCCTCCTCTCTGCTGCACAGGGGACTGCAGTTGTGGTCAGAATGTACTGAGTATCCAGACGATGTGACAATCTCTTTCTTAAGATATGGTCCACACTGTGAAAAAGTCTGAGAACTCCTGACCTACAATATACTGCTTCAGGGCTTATAGAAACAGATTTATAAGTGGCATATTACTAGCAACTGTAGCTTCTTGGTGAAAGGACTCGTAAGAATGGCTATAGTGAGTCAGACCAATGGGCCATCTAGCCCAGTATCCTGTTTTCTGACAGTGGCCAATGCCAGGTACTTCAGAGGAAATGAACAGAACAGGCAATCATCAAGTGATCCATCCTCTGTGGTCCACTCCCAGCTTCTGGCAGTGAGAGGCTAGGGATAGCCAGAACCTGGGATTGCATCCTTGACCATCTTGGGTAATAGCTATTGATGGACCTATCCTCCATGAATTTAATTCTTTTTTTGACTTTGTTATAGCTTTGGCATTCACAGCATCCCCTGGCAATGAGTTCCATAGGTTGACTGTACCTTGTGTGAAGAAGTACTTTATTTCATTTGTTTTAAACCTGCTGCCTATTAATTTCATTGGGTGACCCCTAGTTCTTGTGTTATCTGAAGGAGTAAATAACACTTGCTTATTCATTTTCTCCACAAACAATCATGATTTTATAGACCTCCATCATATTCCCTTAGTCATCTCTTTTTACCAAGCTGAAAAGTCGCATTCTTCTTAATCTGTCTTCATACGGAACCTGTTCCATACCCTTAATCATTTTTGTTGCCCTTCTCTGTACCTTTTCCACTTCTAAGATGCCTTTTTTAGATGGAGTGACCAGAAGCGTCAAGAGTTTGCCGTAGATTTATATTATTGTTGCATTCTGTATTAATTTGGGTGAATCTTTTAAGCAAATTAGCTCTGTGCATAGTTACTGAGTGGTGTTTCTCCTTTTCAGCTGCATCTTATTTTATTTTACAGGCACAGCTGATAGCTCAATCAATTGGTCAGGCTTTCAGTGTGGCCTACCAGGAGTTTCTGAGAGCCAACGGAATTAATCCAGAGGATCTCAGTCAGAAAGAATATAGTGACATAATCAATACCCAGGAGATGTATAATGATGATCTTATACACTTTTCCAATTCAGAGAACTGCAAGGAGGTAAATTCTCGTTTTAAATTTTTATTTCATATTGTTAATCCAGTTTTCTTATTTTTAATATTGATGCACACACTGAGCACTCAATTGGCATTTTAAGAATACATTTGCATAGGAAATAAATGGTTTTATTAGTATTCAGCCTTAGGAGCTTTTTATTTTTCCTACCTGCTTTACTTTCAAGGTCCTTCTGCCTCCATCATCATCATAATTACATTTACATTTCATATAAACGAGAAACAATAATACCTTTACATCGTGCTTCAGGTGTCAATTACTTGCGTGCTATAATGAGGTGTTGATATAATAAGGGAATTGATAATCAGGTTTTAATGACCTTGAAAATTTACATTTTAGTAGATTTTATATCTGCTGTTTGGCAATAAGCGTCTGTAAATGAGCTGACATTTCTGATCTCAGTAAGATATCTTTGGTGTATCTTTTGTATTAAGACGGTGTGTTTTAATGCTCATTCTAGAATAAAGTCATATCTGGTTATGTAAATGTTGAAGGTTCGTATAGAAGAGAGGCCTGCTTCCAAAATATTGCCTGCAAAGCTGTGGGTGGAGAAGCAGTCATCTGGCATAGCAGTAATGGTTTTTAATCAAGTTAGACAAAAATCACAGGACAGGATCCAAACACAGACGATGTGACATTAAAGGTCAGATTGTTCTTGGGTTTTGTGGATGTTTGAGGGAAATGGGTGGAACAGTGAGCTGTCTGCCATCTCAGTGCTCCTCATGCAGGGATAGGGACCATGTGCTTGGGGAGAACAGGGACTGCTCTTGGGCACCCCCACGATACAATCCCCCCAAGGAGCAAGTGGGATCATGGCAAAGGGTAGGCACAATGTGTGCACTCCCACTGTACGTGGGGAAGTTGCTAGGGGAGGAAAGGGATTTTGTCTCCTGAAGAGATTGCAAAACTCTTCCAGGGTTTAGGGGGCTTCTGTCCATCACCAGTACTGCTTGGTGGTTGAATACCATAGACTGGTCCTAATATAGCATTGTTTTAGTCCATGAAAGAAGGGTTTTATGGAGTTCTGGCTCTGCATGGGACCAGCATGGCTGTCTCTTATGCTTCTGTTATATCATAGCTCTTCCAAATCCCATTCTTCTTATACTCAACACACTCCTGACTATCAGAGGTAAAGTGGGTTTCTGCTCCGAAAGATGACTATGTAAAATAAAAATAGCACTTTTAAAGATGCATCTTCTCCCTCTGTGTCTGACAAGTTGTACTACCTGTAGTGGGTCCAATAGAGCTGTGGCATTGAGCAGCCTGGTTTCTGCCTTTTCTCCCCTCACCCCGCACAAATAACAGCAGCAAAATTGCCATCTGAAACCTGATTACAGAATCTTCATTGTTGGTAATATATGAAGTGGAGAGAACTTCCCTTGAGTCAATACAAGGCTTAGCATGGCATGTCAGCGTAATGACTCACATTGATAATAATGGTGTACATTTCATCTTTTACTTTTCATTCAGGAAGGTCTCTAAGTACCTCAAAAACAGAATGAGGCACATTGGGCCAAATCCTGTTTCCACTGAAGTAATGACAAAACTCTCCTTGGTTTCAGTGTGATGAATATTTGGCCTGTGTTCTAATGGTGTGAGTGCAGAAAGCATAATTCCTGCATTTTAAAATGATCTCATTTTGTGACCTTGGGCAAATCACCTAATCTTTCTGTTGCAGTTTCCTCATCAGTGAAATAATAGGTATAGTAGCACTTCCCTGCCTCATAGGGGTAGTGGGAGGATTAATTAATTGAGCTTTATAAAACATTTAGAAGATGAAAAATGCTACCTGCTAAATGTTATTTCCAAGCGATGGGTCATGTGATTTCACTGAAGGTTTTGCCTAAATAAGGGATGCAGATTTTGGACCTATACGTAGGAAATGCAGTTATTTCTGTGTTAATCATGGTGACTGCAAGTGAAGGTGAAAATCCATATTCAACTGAAAACCAGTCCAGGTATATGGAAATTGTAATTTATAGAGTTACAGATAGAAAAGGTAAAGAAATGGATGTGTGGTTTATATGGGTACAGTCGTTGGACTTGACAAGGTATTGTTTATGTACACGTAACAACTGAAAAATTATTTCAAATTGGTCACACAAGGGAAGACAAACTTAATTAGAAAGTCTTGTTTTTACTTGTGATCGGAATTGATTGGATATAAGTATGTGTAACACCAAGATGCCTGTTTTATAATCACTTCTCTGAGCTTAAGCATGCTTCAGAGTACATCTTTACCCCAATATAACGCGACCCGATATAACGCAGGTTTGCATACAAGGCGGTAAAGCTCTGACACACTGCTTTGAGCAGCGTGTTAAGGGTGCTGGGCCAGGCCGGGGCCAATGGGTTTGATAGGGGGCAGTTAAGGGCTCCCCTCCAGGGTCTGGGGGGCAGGAGCTGTGGGAGGGCACTTTTGGGGGCCCCGCAGTCCCAGAGTGGCCCGGGGGATTAACGTGGGGCCGGGAGCAGCCCACTCTGCTTCCCTCGCCCCGGCCCCAGCCGTGTCGCTTGGGGGAGGGGGCTTGGGGGAAGGGACCACCTCTTCCCCCATACTCACCAGCAGTGGTGAAAGCAGAGCAGCTCAGCCCCAGCCTGCTCCACTCCGCCAGCTCCCAGCCGCAGTGCTCCGTTTCCCGCTGCAGCTGAGTGCGGAGGGCATCCTTTCCCCGCCGCAGGTGAGTGCAGAGAGGTTGGGAAGTGGAGCAGCCCAGCCCCAGCCATCTCCACTCCGCCAGCTCCCAGCTGTGGTGCTCCACTTCCCACCGGGCAGGTGAATGCAGGACCTTTCCCCAGCCACCCCACAGCGACATGGCTGGGGCCTGGGCAAAGAAATCAGAGTGGGCTGGGACCGCGTTGCTCCACTTCCCGCTGCAGGTGAGTGCGGGGGGGCATCCTTTTCCCAGCCTCCCTGCACTCAGCGGCAGTGGGAAGCGGAGTGCTGCGGCTGGGAGGTGATGGAGTGGAGTGGGCTGGGGCCAGGCTGCTCTGCTTCCCGCTGCTGCCGGTGAGTGCCTGTCAGGGGGCAGGGGGTGGAGGTGGATAGGGGTCGGAGCAGTCAGGGGACAGGGGGGTTGGGTAGCAGGTGGAGTCCTGGGGGTGATTAGGGATGGGGGTTTCTGGAGGGGGAGGTCAGGGAACAAGGAATAGGGGGGCCAAAGGAAGTTTGATATAACGCGGTCTCACCTATAATGCGGTGAGATTTTTTGTCTCCTGAGGGGTAGAGGGGAATTGGGGTAGAGGTGTAATTAATAGTGGCTACCCTTCCTGCTGCCCATTGCTCCTTGGTTCCCCGTTCTGCTAAATGAGCATGTTTACGAGTAATGATGGATTGTCTGATCATGCTGAAGCTGTTGCACTCTGGTTGCATTTCAGTCAATCCAGGGATAACCTCTGCAGAACCCAGTGAGCCTTCCTGGTTTTTACAAACAAGAAATCTCCTTCTGGGTCTCTTTTTAATTTAAAGGCGACCTGATTGAAGTTATGCCACTGAGCCTCCAGTGCTAAATAGGCCTTGCTTATTGCATGTAGCACAGCCACCACATTATTTGTTTGGGGGGAAATGTTCTTATCCAGTATTTTATTAAAGAAGACTCTCAACTTGAAAATCACACTTCTGGTTAGAAACATTACACATCCTGTAATCACAAGTAACCCCCAAGATTACTATAGCTGAAAGAAGATAATGTCATTGTATTAGGGTAGCACCTTGAGGGGCTAACAGAATTTAGGGCCCTATTGTGCTGGGTGCTGTACAAACAGGTAAGAGGCTCAGAGAAATTAAGTGAATTGGTGAAGGTCACACTTGACGTCTGTGGCAGAGCTGGAAGTTAAACCTAGAACTCTTAAATTCCAGTGCCTTAGCTGCAAAGTCTTAAGATCTCCCCTGACAGTGTGTTCCAGTGATGAAAATTATTTCTGTTTATTTAATGAAGCACATCATATATAATCAGTTCCACTGTTTCCCGTGTAGAGTCAGTAGTTTTTTAGTTTTTCCCTTGTTAAAAAGACCTGTATGAATTACAACAGGTGAGCAGAAGATCCTCTATAAAAATTATTTTAAAGGAATTAGAAAAAAAATCAGAGCATCCTATTTAACGGGTGCTAGAAACTGGAATATGTGACAAGTACTCACTTTAAAAACAATTAAATTGACTCTCTCTTTTGAAGTAACTTCTCATGGTTAATAGGAAAGTGATTTAGTTTTCTTTGTAAATGGTTAATTTTAATTAACCACTGAAATAGTAGTGTTTGAAATTCAGAGGAAATGTAATTAAAACAAAACAGTGATTTATATACATTTTCATTGCAGTTGCAGCTAGAAAAGCAGAAGGGAGAAATTCTCGGGGTGGTGATTGTGGAATCAGGATGGGGATCCATCCTACCCACAGTTATCCTGGCTAACATGATGAATGGAGGCCCTGCAGCTCGTTCAGGGAAACTAAGTATTGGAGACCAGATTATGTCTATTAATGGAACCAGTTTAGTTGGTCTTCCTCTTGCAACATGCCAAGGGATTATAAAGGTACTCAACACTTATATCTGTATACATGCATGTTTGTAGAGTGTGAGCCTGCAGGGCTGAGATTGTGTCTTTGTAAAGTGCCTGGCAAATGTCTGACACTTATATGTGTAATAACAATAATTCATACTGGTGCAAGATAGACTCAGACATTCCAGGCCTTTCCTTTGAGCAGATTTTAGTAGGGATAAGTGAGTGAAGATTATGTAAGGAAGAAGAGCTGCAAGAGTATTTCACAAGATTAAATAGAGCCAGACCATGCCGCACATATCTCCTAGAGAGGACCACATGTGGACCTCCACACTTACCAGTGTGAGGGAAACTCAGCTGTATTCACAGCACTATCCATCCTACGAACTGTGCGGAAGCCTTTCATTTGGAGTCCAGTGTCCATGCAAGTGGAAGGGGTGGTGGACTGGAGGGAAGAGTTGGCAGGTTGGGAGATGAATCAAGTGGATGCACTCTGTCTTCCCTGTAACCCCATGAAGGTTCCCCAGAGAAGATACAATCCCAGGTTGTATTATTTTTGGCCACTGTTGCTAGTACAGTTTTATATCCACCAGGGTTAATAGCAGCTGCCAGCTATTGATGACACCTTCCATTGTGCCATGTAATTCTGACCAGAGCAAGTCAAATTGACCTGGTGCTTAAAACTCTCATAGACTTTAAGGCCAGAAGGGGCCACCATGACCATCTAGTCTGACCTCCATCACCCTGCAGGCCACAGAACTTCACCTGTCCACTCCTATAATTTGCCCATAATCTGTCTGAATTACTGAAATCCTCAAATCTTGATTTTAATAATCCACCATTTATTCTACTTCATATCAGCAAGTGACCCGTGTCCCAATGCTGAAGAGGAAGGCAAAACCCCCCTAGGTTCTCTGCCAATGTGACCTGGGGGAAAATTCCTTCCTGGCTCCAAATATGGCAGGGGTTAGACCCTGTAAAACCGTGAGCAAGTGGGCGAGACCCACCAGCCAGACACCTGGGAAAGAATACTCTGTAGTAACTCAGAGCCTTCCCCATCTAGTGTCCCATCACCAGCTATTGGAGATACTTGCTAATAGCAGTTGCGGATGGGTCATGTGCCATAGTAGGCAATCTCATTGTACAGTCCCCTCCGTAAACTAAGCAAACTCAGTCTTGAAACAAGTTAACCTTTTTTGTTCCCACTATTCTTCTTGGAAGGCTGTTCCAGAACTTTACTCCTCTGATAGTTAGAAACTTTCATCTAATTTCAAGCCTAAACTTATTGATGATCCGTTTATATCCATTTGTTCTTGTGCCAGCATTGGCCCTTAATTTAAGTAATTCCTCTCCCTCCCTGATGTTTATCCCTCTGATATATTTCTATAGAGCAGTCGTATTTCCCTTCAGCCTTCCTTTTGTTAAGCTAAATAGGCCAAGCTTCTGAAGTGTCCTCTGGTAAGGTAGGTTCTCTAGTTCTCTCATCATCTTAGTAGCCTTTCTCTACACCTCTTTCCAGTTTGAATTAATCTTTCTTAAACATGGGACACCAGAATTGCACACAGTATTCCAGATGAGATCTCAGCAGTGTGTTGTATAATAGAGTTGGCAATTTCCCAGGAAAAACTAGTTTAGGACAGGGCACTGGTAAATACCAGATTAAACTCAGTTTAAACTGGGAAAGAATAATTGCACCTGCCTCCAGCAAGTTCAGCAAGCAGAGAACAAATCTTTTCAAACTTTGGATATATCTATTCAAAACTGAGGAATAGGCTTGGTCTGTCCACATCATCAGACTTGGTCTTCTGCATGACCAAATGGAGCTGGACTTTGCATGCTTCTGATTGCTTAATGCTCCATGCCCACAACTCTGCATATTGTTGTTTTCATAAATCAAATGCTTTTGAAGTTTGTTTATATAATATTGAAAACTGAAATATGAGTCATGACGTGTAACTTCCTTGAGAAAATACCAAACCAAAATGTACAGAAACATTCTCATGTTCTGTATTATGATTATATATTTAGTATTACTCCCACTGTAGTTTTATTTTGTATTTGAACAACCCAAAATTAATCTATCAGTTTCGTCTGATGTAACTATAATTTGAATAAGTAACTAAAACTAAGTGCAATGTGGTATGCATTAATGAAACAGTTTTTAAAATAGAAAATACTTTAAATTGGGGCTAATTGGTTTTTCCTGTGGTGTTTAAAAAACATGATTTACCTGGTAAAAACTTCTTCTGGTAAATACTGCCATCCCTATTGTATAATGGTAATAAATCTCCATTATCTCTGCCGGAAATACCTCACCTGATGCATCCTAGGATTATATTAGCCTTTTTTACAGCCATATTACATTGGTGGCTCATAGTCATCTGTGATCAACCAATAGACCCAGGGCTTTTTCCTCTTCTGTCACTTGCAACTGGTAAGTCTCCAGCTTATAACAAAAAATCGTATTGTTAGTCCGTAAGTGCCTGATTTGCACTATTAAATTTCATGCCATTCTTATTACTCCAGTTTTCAAGGTTATCCAAACCGTCCCATATGATATTCTGGTCCTCCTCCATATTGCTAATACCTCCCAACTTCGTGTCATCTGCAAATTTTATTAGCACACTCCTATTTTTTGTGGTAAGGTTTCTAATGAAGTTGTTAAAGAAGAGTGGTCCCAGGAATGATCCCTGAGGAACTCCACTAGAAACTTTCCTTCAGCCTGACAGTTCAATAATAATTTTCCATGTGGAACTGTATCAAATGATTTACTGAAGTTCAGATAGATGAGATCTACTGTATTTCCTTTGTCTAGACAATCAGTTATCTTCTCAAAGAAAGAGATCCGGTTGACCTGGCATGATCTATCTTTTGTAAATCCATGTTGTATTTTATCCCAATTATCATTTACGTCTGTCCTTACCTACTCTGTTTCGAAATTTGTTCGAAGACCTTGCATACAATTGAGTGAAAAAAAATCACGGGCCTGTAGTTTCCCAGATCACTTTCTTTTCCTTTGTTAAAGATAGGTACCATGTATGCAATCTCCAGCCATACAATACACCCGCTGAGTTTACAGATTATTTAAAAATCCTTGCTATAGGGCTTGCAATTTCATGTGCCAGTTCCTTTCATATTTATGGATAGATATTATCTAGGCCCCCTGATGTGGTCCCATTAAGCACTTCAAATTTGGCTTCCACCTCAGATGTGGTAATTTCTATTTACATACCCTCATTCCCATTAGCTGCCCTGCCATTGTCCCCAAACTCCTCATTACTCTCATTAAAAACTGAGGCAAAGTAGTCATTTAGGTATTCATTTAATTCCCATCATCAGTTCTTAGCGGTCCCACTTCTTTCCTTGTTTTCTTTTTATTTATACGGCTAAAGAACCTTTTAGCATTGGCCTTAATTTCTTTGGAAGGTCCAACTCTGGCTAGCTTTTAGCAATTCTCACTTTTCCTCTATACTTTCTGATCTAAGTGAGTTAGTTTTCCTGACTGATCCCTCCCATCTTCCATTCCTTGTAGACTTGATGCTTTCTCTTAACAACCAGTTTGAGGTGCTTGTTCATCCAGTTTAGTCAGCAACCTTTCCATATGATTTTTTCCCCTTGCTTGGGATGCAGGCTTCAGATCGTTTCTGCAACTTGACTTAGAAGTAATTCCAGGCCTCCTCCACATTCAGATCCTTGAGTTATTCAGTCGACTTCCCTAACTAATTTTCTCAATTTTTTTAAGTTTGCCCTTTTGAAATCAGGGGCCCTAGTTGCAGACCTAATTTTGTTTATCCTTCCATTTAGTTTAAACTGAATTAACTCCTGATCACTCAAACCAAGGCTGTCCTCTACAGCCAGTTCTTCTATGAGGTCCTTTCTGCTTCTCAGCACTAACTCTAAAATGGCATTTCCTCTTGTTGGTTTAGTGAAGAAATCTGTCAGCTGACCCACCTGGGACTATCTGGGCCCTCCCATTATTAGTAGCACTTCTCCTCCAATGTATATCTGGGAAATTAAGATAAGAGTTGTCCATATAGCCTAGTGTCTTGTCTTCTGACAAGGGCCAGTGCCAGATGTTTCAGACAGAATAGGGAAATTATCAAGTGATCTGCCACCAGTCATCCAGTCCCAGTTTCTGGCAGCTAAAAGTTTAGGGACACCAAGAGCATGTGTTGCGTCCCTGTCCATCTTGGCTACTCGCCATTGATAGACTTATCCTCCATGAACTTACCTAATTCAGTTATATCCAGTTATACTTTTGGCCTTCACCGCATCCCTGGTAACGAATTCCACAGGTTGGCTGTGCACTGTGTGAAAAAGTACTTTTTTTATGTTTGTTATTGGGTGACCCCTGGTTCTTGTGTTAAGTGAAAGAGTAAATAACACTTACTTTCTCCACACCATTCATGATTTGATAGACATATGTCATATCGACCCGTAGTCATCTCTTTTCTAAGATGAACAGTCCCAGTTTTTTTAATCTCTCCTCATATGAAAGCTGTTCCATACCCTTATAATTTTTGCTGCCCTTCTCTGTACTTTTTTCCAATTCTAATATATCCCTTTTTGAGATGGGGATACCAGAACTGCATGTAGTATTCAAGGTGTGGGCGTATCAAGGATTGATATCATAGCATTTTGATATTTACTGTCTTCTTATCTATCGCTCTCCTTCTGGTTTCTAACATTCTGTTAGCTTTTTTGACTGCTGCTGCACATTGAGTGATGTCTTCAGAGAACTATCCACAATGACTCCAAGATCTCTTTCTTGGGTGATAACAGCTAATTTAGACCTCATCCTTTTGTATGTATAGTTGGGATTATGTTTTCCAATGTGCTTTACCTTGCATTTATCAACACTGCATTTCATCTGCCATTTTGTTCCCAATCACCTAGTTTTGTGAGCTCCATTTGTAACTCTTCACAGTCAGCTTTGGACTTAACTATCTTAAGTAATTTTTTATTGTCTGCAAAGTTTGCCACCTCTCTGTTTACCCCTTTTCCCGGATCTTTTATGAATATGTTGAGCAGCACTGGTCCTGGTACAGATCCCTGGGGGACACCGTTGTTCACCTCTCTCCACTGTGAAAACTGACGGTTTATTCCTACCCTTTCTTTCCTATCTTTTAACCAGTTACTGATCCAAGAGAGGACCTTCCGTTTTATTCCATGACTGCCTACTTTGCCTAGGAGCTTTTGGTTTTGGACCATGTCAGAGGCCAAGTACACTTTTGAAAGTCCAAATACACTATATCCACCGTATCACCCTTGTCCACATGCTTCTTGACACCCTCAGAGAATTCTAATAGATTGGTGAGGCATGATTTCCCTTTACAAAAGCCATGTTAACTCTTCCCCAACATATGGCTAATCTGTGTTTCTGATAATTCTGTTCTTTACTTATAATTTCAACCAATTTGCCTGGTACTGAAGTTAGGCTGACTGGCCTGTAATTGTCAGGATCACCTCTGGAGGCTTTTTTAAAAAATCAGTGTTTTTGTTGTGTGCTTTCTTGCTTGCTGTGTGCCTGATTAATTGAAGTTTATAGCATGGTCTGTCTAGATGGTTGTGTGCTGAGTCTAGTCACCTGCAAGGCTGAGAGCTTCCACATGAGGTTCTAGCCTGCCATTCTTTGATCCCTAATCCTTTTCAGATCCCTTGTTCATAAACAACCAGAGGAGCTAGCAAACAGGAGCAGGAAACAAGTGTTCAGAGGGGCTTTAGAGACTGACCATGACAGTCAATTACACCTAATAAACATTCTCTGAATTTTGCCAACCTCTCCCTTCCCATCCCCCCGTCCCCAGAAAAAAGGGGAGGGGAGAGGAGAAAACACACACACAACCCTGCAAGAGTACAAATCATGTCGGCAGAAGTCCAGCAGCAGAGTGGAGCTTAGCCAGTTTATTGCACTGAATGCAGCATGTATAATTACCTGCTTTATGCTCGGATGGTGTTATGTGGGCATTTGGTACAAGCAGCTCGTGGCCCTCAGAGACCATGTATGGGCTCTTGAGACCAAAGTGGCTGAACTGGAGGAGCGAAGGGAGACTGAGAGAGATGTAGAGAGACTTTCCGGGACACAATAGAGCGGTCCCATCCCCCATCTGACACCCTCTGTGCTGTTGAGGATGAAAATCTGGGAAAGAGAACATCAAACTGGAATGGAGGTAAACAATCGATAGGTGGGGACTCTCCTTCTGGATGATGCCATGGTACCCTCTCACACTGAGTATACCTCTCTGCAGGAGGGGACCTCTGTTACTATGAAGAGAGTAGTAATACTAATGGGGGAATTGATTACTAGAAATATAGTTGGTTAGTAAATGACTGAGAGTACAGCATAATGAATTGCCTGCCAAATGCAAAGGTTGCAGTCCTCTCAAGACAGCAAGACAGACTTAGGTGCAGTGCTTCGGAGGAGCCAGTGGTCATGGTATACGTAGGTATGCATGACGTAGGGAAATGTAGGAGAGAAAGATCCTGTAGGTCAAATTTAGGCTGCTACATAAGAGATTAAAGTCTAGGAGCTCCACGGTATCATTCTCTGAAATGCTTCCAGTTCTGTGCACAGGGCCAGTTAGATGGGTAGAACTGCAGGGTCTCAATGTGTGGATGAGATGTTCAGAGGAGGGATTTAGGTTTGTTAGGAACTGCAGTACCTTTTTGGAAAGGAGGTGCCTATACAGGAAGGATGGGCTCTGTCTAAACCAAAATGGAACCAGGTTACTGGAATGTAAACTTAAAATCTGATAGAGGAGTTTTTAAATTAAGGGCTGGGGAAAAGCCAACAGAGGTAGGAGGAGCCCATGGTTCAGACAGACACATCCCTTAGAGGGAGGATTTACTAAAGTGGATATTGTATATCCTAGGAAAGAGGAGAAGAGAGAAGTTGATAAAGTACAGGTAGGAAATGAATAGAAAAGTTCACCAAAAGAAAGTCCCATTCAATTACATCACGAGGGCAGACAATTAAATATTGACAAATTTGATAAGTGCTTGTTTACAAATGCTAGAAGTCTTAAGTACTGAAATGGGTGAAACTGAGTGCCTGGTATTACATGAGGATATTGGTAATTAGTTTCTCATAATCACAAAATTCCCAATTGTAGTATTTAATTAAAAATACTGAAAAGGTCTCTATCTACACATCAGATCTAGGGGATTTGTAGCAGACTCTAAGCACTATCCCCGTGGAACCTCTGTTATGTTTCTTCCCTAAAGTGACTTTGAGCCAAACAGATGCCATTTTATCCATTCCATCACTTCTGTACAGTGCTGCTCCACTACCTTTTCCTTTACTTCTGTCTTTCCTGAACAGGACATACCTTCAATACCTCTATTCCGGTCATGACTACTATTTTACCATATTTTTGTTATCCCTATATCCTGCACCAGTAGTTCTAGTTCCTTCATTTTGTTACCCAGGCTCCTTGCATTGATGTACAGACATCTTATTTATTTTTGCTTGGCTTCACCCAGATTCTTTGCCTGATTAGGTACAGTCGTTTTACTGCCAGTATTGCCTACCTGACTGTTACTGTCAGTGATGTTGGCACTGCCTTTCCTCTTGTTGTCCATTCTCCCACACTCTGTTGTTCCTGTATCCATTGCTGTATCCTCTTTTACTTGATTTTCCTCCCGGTTAATGTGTGACGATTACATGAGTATCTCCCAACCATCTCCCCCGAATTCTTAGTTTAAAGTTATTTTAATGAGTCATGCCAACCTCCATCCCAGAAGTCTGTTTCCCTCTCTACTCAGGTGGAGTCCATCCCATGAGAACAGTCCCTGTGAATGCCTCCTAGTGATTGACCATTCCAGAGCCTTCCTCTTAGCACCACAGCCTGAGCCATCTGTTGATCATCATAATCTTGTTTCACCTTCAGTCTCCTTCTCTACAGACAGATGGAATCCCAATCATAGAAGATTAGAGTTGGAAGAGACCTCAGGTATCTAGTCCAACCCCCTGCTCAAAGCAGGACCAATCCCAGTGAAGATCACCTGAGTCTCCCTTTCTTTAAGCGTCTTCCCCAGCCTGGCATAGTCTTCCTTCATGTTTCCAAGTGAGAATCTAGCAGTACCATTTGTTCCCATGTGAAGGACAATTAGTGGATTCTTTCCTGCTCCCATTAGGGTCCTCTACAGCCTAATGTCCACATCCTCTATCTTAGCTCCCAGCAGACAGAAACTCATCTGTGCTTGCGATCAGCCCTGGTGACAGGCCATCTGTTTTTCTTAATAGGGAGTCCCAGTCACATAGATCTGCCTCTTTCTGGAGTTGGTGCAATTCTCCGGCATTCCCCCTTTTGTTTTGTTTTGTTTTTTTGCTACAAATTGTCTTGTCTTCTGTTCCCCCTTGCAAACTTCTGAGAGTCATCCTCTATCCTCCAGCTATCTCCATTGTCTCTTCCCCTCTTCTTGTAGACTAGTGGCTCTTCTCTTCTTCCTTGGTCTCCCAGCCTGCCTCTCCCTTTCATTTTCCAACTCAGCAAACCTGATCCTCAGCTCTTATTTCTCATTTACTAGCCTGTTTTTCCTCAGCCTTGTTCTTATAATCACATGCTTCCACTGCCACTTTCCTCATCCAGAAATCCAGCCTTACAATTCTCTGATCCAGGCATGCGCTTGCAAGTCCTGAGGTTCCCTTTTAGCCTCCTCTTTCCTTTCCTCTATTAGCCACTCAAATCTCCTTTGAAACTCAGTCATAGTTTCTAGATGCATCTCCAAACTTTGGATCTTCTCTTCCATCAGCCCTACCAGGTGGCATGTCATAAAAACAAAACATCTTTCAAGTACCCCCTCCATAATAATGTACATCCTACAGCTTCCACTTCCAGTCATCTTCATTGGGAGCCAATCAGCACTACGACCCACAGTATTGCTAATGCTGTTGGAGGTGGTTCAGCGTTAGTGATGGTTGGAAAATGTGAGATAATTCGTTAGAGCAGAGAAGGCCTTGGCCTCACTATCCCCGTTTGTAAAATGGAGATTACAATATCTTATTATGAGACATGTTGAAACTGCATCCTTTAATGATTACGAAGGGCTGTGAGATCCTTGAGTTGAAGGTACTATTTATATAAGAGTGAATTGTTATTGTTGGTAAGGTTTTGGGATGGCCAGCTGGACTAATAGTTTGGAAAGAGTCCCTGACTTCTTTCCTCAGGATCAGCAGGATAATTTTCATTTGGAGTGGCAGAATGTTCCTTCCTATGGGCAGTCCTATGTTAGTTGCAGCTGCAGGGAGAGAGGAATACAGGGTTTCAAGCTCAGCTAATTCACGTACTTCCAGTGAGCACCAATTAGAACCACTTCAGAAAATGCTAACATTTGGGATATTTTTCAGGGTCTTAAGAACCAGATGCAGGTGAAACTGAACATTGTCAGCTGTCCTCCTGTTACAACCGTCCTCATAAAACGACCAGACCTGAAATACCAGCTGGGCTTCAGTGTACAGAATGGAATCGTAAGTTTGTACTTTAATTGTTTATGGCTTTTATGTGGAAACATGTTCAAAAGCTAAATAACTGGAAAATTAAAAAAAAACCAAAACAAATTGTGTGCTTTTTGTGCACTTTGAACCTTTTGAGCTTCCTGGTTTATCAAGTAGCCTTGCAAGCAGTATATTTCAGAGGCAGAATGTTACATCTGTATGTTGTGGAGATAAGTGAGTGTGAGCATGCGTGTGTGTGTATGTGTGTAATGTTGTTTGTTGTAGCATGTACCCAAATACAAAGTAAACATTTGATTTTTAGGAGATTGGATGTCCTAGCATCTGTCTAGCAGAAGGAACAGATGGGAGGGTGAGAGAAGTAAAGTAGCACTCAAAAGATGTGACAGGTTGCTGATGTGGGACATGCAGTGCAGTTAGGCTGTGCCAGTTGTTGAGGTTAGTGAGACCTCAAGTTACAAGCACAAGTCCCATCCCTGAAGTATCCATTGCTGTTGATAGGCTTGAAGAGAAGGGGCTGTTCATAGCCAGTGAAAATCTGTGTAGAGCTTCTATGTGTGCTTGAGTCATAATCACTCATTAATTAAGACCATCATGCCATCAGGATCTGTTTTCTGAGAATTCAGTTTGTCTGATTTGTACCCTTATTCCACAAACACAGGACCTCTATTTTTCCATTTTGATCCCTTGATTTATCAAACCTTCTTATTAAATCTACTGTACATCGACATCCTTAAATCTACTACCCCTTTGTCTGTGCTTCCTCTGATCTACTATATACCATATCCTTCACTTAACTCTATCTACGATGTGGTGCTATGCCCGTTAACACCTTTGCATTAGTAATGTAACTTTAAATGCTGCTTGTAACATCTGTGGTGCTTCCCCATTCTAGGAATAAAGAATATTGTAAATAAAAGTGGAAGCATTGAATGGCAAGTTTTAAAGATTGTGCCCAATGCACATGCAGTGGAACTTACTTACATTGGAGCCTCTGGAGAAGAGGGTTCATTTTCAGAGGAGTTTCACAATAAATAGAGCATTCACTATTTAAAAGAGGGAGCTAGGAATAAGCCTGCTTCTCATCTTCCACCTACCCTGCCAGTATGATATCTTTTTGCCTACAACTGGCTCTCTTACTCTGTTGTTTAGCTCTGGTAGTGGTGTTTTGTTTTGTTTTGTTTTTGATCCTCCTACTTTTTTTTAAATTTTTTATTTAGGGTATACATTTAATTTGAGCCTCTATTGTGGTGTTTTTAAATAGTTTCCATGCAACTTGCAGGCATTTGACTCTTGTGACTGTTCTTTTTAATTTCTGTTTAACTACCCTCCTCATTTTGTGTAGTTCCCCCTTTTGAAGTTAAATGCTACTTGTGGTGGGTTTCTTTGGTATTTTCTCCCCTATGGGGATGTTACATTTAAATTACATTATGGTCACTATTACTGGGTGGTTCAACTATCTTCACCTCTTGGAGCAGATCATGTGATCAATTCAGGATCAAGTCAGGAAATGCCTCTCCCCTTGTGGGTCTAGGACTAGCTGCTTCAAGAAGCACACATTAATGTACTGTCTATCTGGAGATAGTTCAAATCCCCCATTATTATTGGTTTTTTTTTGTTTTGGTAGCCTTTCTAATCTACCTGAGCATTTCACGTTGCAGAGAGATCCTGGCCAGGTGGTCAATAATATATTCCTATTGTTATACTCTTGCTAGTCAAGCATGGAATTTCTGTCTATAGAGATTCTTTGGTACTGTTTGATTCATTTAAGATTTTTTATTAAATGTGACTCTGCTTTCTTTCACATATAGGGCCACTCCCGCACCAATGTGACCTCCTGTATATTTTGTACTGTTATTACTGTGTCCCATTGATAATCATTGTGCCACCAAGTTTCTGTAATACCTATTATATCAATGTTCTCATTTAATACCAGGCACTCAAGTTCACCCATCTTAGTATTTAGCCTTCTAGAATTGTATACAAGCACTTATAAAACATGTTAATATTTAGTTGTCTGCTTTCATGTGATGTAATTGAATGAGAATCTCTTTCATTGGACTGTTTCTCTTCTATTCCTACCTGTACTTCATCAGCTTCTATCCTCTGCTCTTTACTAGGATATGGAGTATCCCCTTTAAAAAATCCTCTCTTATGGAGGACCGTTTGCTTCTCCCCACCTGTCGACTTGCACAGTTCCCCTCTGAATCCCTCCGAAGCAGTTCTGGAGTGAGCTTGGGCAGTAGAGGGGAGGAATGGGCACAGATGGGAGCGTGTGAATCATTTCCCCCCAACTACAGTCAGAAAAGCTAATACAGACTGGGGCACAGTCTGTATTTGTCTACCCCTTGCCACTTCCTCACCTCTTTCACCTGCACACACTTACCACCTTAACTGAACTTTCAGTGTCACAGCTGTTTCAGTTCATCATGGTTTGGTTCCACCTAGTGGACATTTACCATCTTCACCATTTGGTGCATGGTCATGATTCAGTTTGAGTTAGTCTCAACGTTTACATTAGTGTTCAAAATGAAGTATATCAAATTCACCAAACAAGTCTCAGCATTTATAGTAAGCAGTGAGAAATAAGGAGGCCCTGCAATGCAATTCAGTTATGAAAAGTCACAATTTGGATTTAAAGGCCAAGAACTGGCACACGTGTTTGATTTATATTTTAAAATACATTACTCTAATAATGCAACTTTATTATAATTTGACTATTTGCATTTTAAAAAGCAAAATTTTCTAATTGCTAGATATGTGATTATAAAGGATCAGCGGGCTAAAAATAAATAAATAAATAAAATAAAAAATACCAAGCACTTTTCCTCTTGATTCAGCATTAGCTTAGAGAAGGGATAACTTGCCTGAATGGCTATAATTAAATGTCCTCCACTTCTGTGCCATTATCTTGTTATGCATGCATCTGCTAGTTATTTACATGCCTCATCAGAACACAGACTTGCTGTATTTGCTTTCATTCTGCGTATCTCCTTTGTGCAGGATGTAAAGCCATTAAATTCCTGAATGGTCGGTAAACAACCTGAATGTATTTTTTTTTAAAGGCTTTTTAGGCTGGGTTTTGTTCCCATAGGACATCAGACAGACATGTACGGTTGAGATGGATGAAAAGCAGGCAACTGCAACACTTCCCCATCTCTGTAGGATTTAATTTCCTTGCTCAGTGCAGAGCTGTGCTTTGGGAGATACTTTCTGGTGCTTTGCAAACAGTTGGCTGGTCAGGTTGTGCTAGCTTCCCTGGTTTCCAGCTGAGGGAACCGGAGCAAACGGAAGGAGATGAAAGGAGCAGAAATAGATAGTGTAGAACAAAAGCAAACTGTTCTTGTTCCAAAGCCAGCTAAAAATGCATATGTGATAGAAGCAGTGGCTGTAGTTGCCACAGGTATGTTGTGTCATCATGAATGGGGAGGGAGGTGAACATGAGATAATCTCTCTCAAGATGTGGTTCACCTTTTGTGCAAAAGCTTGGGAGCCACTTGCTTAGAAATGATGGTAGCATTTAAATGTAATAATTCCCCTCTAAAGGGGCATTATACTTGTGGTTCATGGGTTATATCAGGTTGGTGTGTGTCCAGTCCTATCTTTACTAGTGGTATTCATCACTTTTCATCTATAATTTCAAAGCTCTTTACAAAAGAGGGGCTCTGTTTTAAAAGTGCAGTAAAATGGCTGTAACTTAGCAAGTGATTAATATTTTTTTTCCTTCATCTTACGCTTCTATATAGGGAATTCCCCCCTTTCATGTATATTTTATACCCGTAACAAAATGTGTGCTGCAGGATTTAAACATATGCAGTACCTAACATTCAAAATTATTTCAGTGAAAAAATAAACAATGTATCAGGGTTTAGCCATTTGCTCTGAATAAATGGTTGAAGAACAAAGAATTTAACTGGCAGAGTTTTACTCTTAATGTGTTACTGTCCAGTACACAGTGGGCAAACAGGAATAAAACTTATTATCTATGTAAGTGCTAAGGTTTTCCCTATATTACAGCTTTTCCCTTAACACACTGGAAAATCTGTAACAGATGGAAAAAACCATACAGATCTAGTTCTATCTTTGTTCTGCTACTTCCCCCCCCCCCATTCCTCCAGAAAATAGGCTATAGGCCAGAGGCAGGTAAACTGCGGGGACCCTCCTGCCCAGCCCCTGAGCTCCTGGCCCTGGAGGCTAGCCCCTGGCCCCGCCCCTGCTGCTCCCCCTCCCTCACAGCTCCCTCAGCTCACTGCGCCACTGGTGCAATGCTCTGGGCGGTGGGGCTGCAACCTCCTGGGGCAGCGCAGCTGCAAAGCCTGGCCTGACCCAGTGCTCTGTGCTGTGCGGTGGTGTGGCTGGCTCCCACCGCCAGCACAGCTGCCTATCCTGCCGCTCTGAGCAGCACTGCTGTAGCGCCGCCACCCATCAGTGCTCCAGACAGTGCAGTAAGGGGGCAGAGGAATTCGTGGTGGTGGTCAGGGGGCGGGGTTGTGGCTAGTGGTTGGGCGGTCAGAGGGCAGAGAACAATGGGGTTGAATGGGGGTAGGGGGTCCCTGAGGGGACAGTCAGGAAGGAGGGTGGTTGGATGGGGTGGCAGGGGGCAGGGGTTCTGGGGGTGATTAGGGGACAGGGAGAAGGGGTGGTTGGATGGGGCAGGTGTCCCAGGGGGGCAGTCAAGAATGAGAGGAGGGGTTGGATGGGGCAGGAGGGGGAAAGTCAGGGGCTTACTACTTAATGGTAGTGTCCCTTTTCTGAACTTGCCAATTGAATCTGGTACTGTGGCACATGGACTACATGGGGTATGCTGCCATGTATCTTGAGTTCTGATGGAAGCTTAACATGTTAGAATGCTAAATTTTCTGGTTGTTGTTGTATTCATTCTGGAGATAGCTAATAAAGTCATATTGATCTGAATCTATTTTGGGGGAAGGGAGGGCTAATTTTGGGTAGCATATTTTAGCCCAGGATGCTTATGCTCTCTACAGTATGAATCTAGTCTTGTTAGCATGTTTTTTAGTTGTTGTTTGTTGTTCTGGTCTTTTTTTTTTCCCACTCACATTGATGCAATGGACAAAGCGTTGCAGAACAAGGGAACAAATCAGCATATTGTTCTAGAGCCATTCCCGTTTTTGTCCATTGTATTAATACTTATACTATCCAATGAAAACAAATGGTCTTTCTGATACAATTACCTATATTTAAACGGCCCTTTTCCCTTATTGTGTCCTGATAATAAGCACTGGAAAGATGCTGCTGTTGTCATGATAAACCATAGCAGATTACATATTGCTACCTACACTAGATTATTGCTTTAACAGCATTCTCTCTCTGGCTGCTTTGCAGAATATGCTCCTTAATGAAGATTAGCTGTTTAAACAGTAGAATGTTAATATTAGATTTCAGTTCAGTCTGGTGTGCCTGTAGGCCCTAAATGGTACATAGGCTTTGTGCTGGCTTTATGTACAAGGGGGAATTGCATCTGTTGCTAAGTCCATTGTGCCAGTCAGTGCTGGATTTTCCTGGGCTGTCTGGGAAGAAGCATGTCATTCTCGACCCAGCTCTCCACCCAGCTCCCTTCCCACATATAGATAGGTCACCCCTTACCTCCATGTGCCCATGGCGCCCCACTTGCCTGAAACCCTCACCCATTCACCTGTTTGTGAGGCTGCAAGGCCTCTGCTGTACCAACGCCCGGCCTGGATCAGGAATCCAAGAGGTGGAGCCAAAGCACAACTTTCTAAGCAGTGTGTGAGGTAAGACAGTTAGACCATTCATTCTCTCCCCATTGGTGCTGGATTTAGATGCTATGAAGAATTGAAGTGATCTGAGCAGCATCTGTTTGTGTGGTGTGGAGACCCTATTACATACATGCCTAATGCTGCCACTGTCTGTAATTCATGAGAGACCGGTTACACACTCTACAATCAGGCTCACCCCATTGTCACTGTATGGTCTCCTTTGAAGAACTAATGTTGCTTAACTTCCTAGTTACCGGAGAGTGGTGCATTCAGCATTTCCCCCCACCGAGACTCAGTGCTTCTCCTCTGCAATGGGCCCTGCCTCCAATGGCCAGCGACTGAGGAGCCCAAAAGGCTGTCTTGCAAATACAGGAGCAGCGGCATGGGCCAGTGCTTAAAGCACAGAACTTGAGATAGAAAAATCTGTGCCTGTAGTTATGGTTCTGTTGACTCTCGCCAAGTGCAAGGCATGGTTCTTGTCCTGGTTAGATCAGATTCTAAAATGAGGGTAAAATATTACTGCTTTCCCATTGTGAAGGCTTTTAATTCTCTGATGTGTGTAAAGCTCTATCAGAGCATCAGATGGAATATGCCACAGAAAAGCAGACTTATCATTGACTTTAGGGCTGACCATTCACCTTTCTGCTTGCTTCTGAAAGCGTGTACTGTAAGTGGACCTGTTGTCTGCAGTTTTTTATAGTGAGGAAAATGTATTTACATTTGGGCACATGATGGCTTTTTCCTGTCTGATTATTATGTACAAATTCCCTGTGGCAGGTAATAAACTTCTAATTTTATTGAAAAATCTTGTTTTGATAAGAGAGCTGGACTAAATGGATGTACTGCACTCTGGAAGATTTTGTCATCTGTATGATTAGGAGGTAAAAACCATCTGTAAAAGGATATGTTCTGTGGGAGTGAAATCAAGGTTGCAATTCTGTGGATGGCTCCGCTGGCTCCTTTAACCATGAAAGGGTCGCTGAAGTGGTTTATGAACCACAACAGAACCCTGAGATCTAATTACAGCCCATATGTTCGATGGCACCACTCACACTGTTATTTTCAATACAGATGAAAATATCTTTCAAAAGGCTGAAGGAGGCTGCTTTCACAAACAAGGAGCAATGACTAAAGAGGCATTTTCTCTCCCTTATATTGCATGAGCTTTGACAGACTAGGAAAGGATTCCATTGTTTGTGGCATTGTATTTAGAGAGAGAGGGTTCTAAGGAAATTGCCAATATTGTGAGGATATTTTTCATCCACGCAAAGCCTTTCAACTCGGGCACTTCCGCGGTGTCTTCACTGCGGTAAGTCAACAGCTGACACGCTCCTATCTACTCCGCTTGCGCTTCTCATTCTGGTGGAGTACTGGAGTCAATGGGAGAGCACTCAGCGCTCGATTTCATGTCTATACTAGACGTGATAAATTGACTCCCCACTGGCTTGATCGCTGCCTGCCGATCCAGCAGGTAGTGTAGACAGGCCCTCAGATACTGCTGTTTGGGAACTGCTTGTAAATGTTTTTGTGGTGGTGTTGCTGTCTTGGCTCTGCACTGCTTTGCTTAGAGCAGTAAAATAAGGAGATATGTCAGTCACGTGAAAGGAAAACTATTGACTTGGTGCCATTGTGATGTATTAATTTTTTTGTCCAGCTCTAAGAATTTCTGTCTTAATGTAAAATCTGTGTCTTTGTTCCTGTTCCAAATATGCATTGTATTTTTTTGACTATGAAGGGCCAAATTTTTGGCCTCCCTTCAAGTGTATGCAATATAAGTGTACCTGATTAAATAATACAGTTATGCAGTATAGAGAATTGCATTCCATTCCAAGCAGGGCATAAGGATTTTGCACTTCTTTGGAATTTGAAAAAGGGCATATTGTAAACAAGAGTCATCTAGATTTAGCTGGTGAGCTGAATAGTCATGTATGCAGCTAGACTTTGGAGTTAGGATCACAGTTCTCCAACTGGGGCAGGCCTGGCTTGAGAGCGAACTATTAGCTAGCTAAGTCTCCATTGGCGTGGGGGAGATGAAATGCAGGTGGGGTAATTAATAGATCCATGGTGGTGTAGTATAGTAAGTATTACTAGAGCTAGTTCAGAACTACTGGTACAGAAGGAGAACTTCTGCTTTGAAGATCAGCCTCCACTCTGTTCATATTCCCTGTGCGATCTGTGAAGTAGGACTGCTGGTTGGCTATGTGGTGTGGCTCATGTGGGAGTGGGCTGATGTGACTCACCCGGAACAGGACACAAAACACAAGGGATTCTGATTTTACAGGTGAAAGGCAATGATTAGGGGAGAGAAATGTCCTTTCTGGAGCTGCAGAGGCACTTAAGGCTGGGGCAGGTCCATGCGCACAGAAGCCAGGAACAAGATTGATTTAGTGATCAAAGCAGGTTTGCTTTTAGATAGGGGAATTCCATATTTAGACCATAGCCCATTCTGGCAAATTGTCTAAGCTTTGCAGGATGCAGCAGAGATAATCAGAGCGCCTGGACTTCCTAGGATAGGCCTAGTCTAGACTAGGGTTCCTGCTCCTGTGCTGAGTGCCTCCAATGCCTCCTTCAGTGCCAATCTAGACACTCCACAAAAGTCTATTCTACAATACAAACGATTATAGTTTCCCCTATGTTGAGTCCTTTTTAGGAAACTATATTGAGAACTAAGCTGAGCCCTAGGGTAAACCACAAACCAGTGATTATCTTGTCTGACCTCCCCAGTGACCTTTTCCTCCCTGCCAGCTACTCCTTTTGAATCAGACACATGGGACATGTTCAAAAGCCTTTTCTTCTTGACTTTAATGAAACTTGAAACTTCAGCACTGGTGTAACGTCCGACCGTGCAAGTTGCTTTTAAATTCCTTTGCTGCAGGGGAGTCTTGATGAGTGACCATTCTAATCTAAACTAAAAATAAAAATGGGAGAGAGATGAAGTAGGAAGCTGTTCTTTTCAGTATATTTCAGAACAAATATTTTCTGACAGTTGACAGATGTGCCGTTTTTTTTCCCCTCTCATGTTTTGTATTGTATTTTTCACAAGATTGTTAAGGTAGACAATCAGCTGAAAAAAAAAAGTAAATTTAAACAAAGTTCCTCTAAATGTAAATCTGTTGAAGGACTTCACCTATCATACAATTTCCAATCTCTTTACTAATCCCCATTGTACCATATTCCCCACTCCCAGCCGGGAACTGAAACTTTGAAAGGGATTTTGTTAAATATTTTTACAATCACATACTTCATAAGGGACCTCTACTCTGAATTAATTGTCCATTTTACAGCCTGGCTCAGCCCTCTTCTTGTAGTAATGGGACCCAGGCTGGGTCTCACAGGCTTCTAAGTCAAGTGGGTCAGAGTGAGTCTACTCACTGGTCATAGGTCTGGGTCTCTAGGGTGCACTCCCTAGCTCAGATCTCTTGTGTGAGCCATTCCCTGAGACATGAGACTCCACAGTCTGTCTAACTCAGATCCTGGAATTACTGCCTCAAATTGGGTGACCAGATGTCCTGATTTTATAGGGACAGTCCAGATTTTTGGGACTTTTTCTTATATAAGCTTCTATTATCCCCCACCCTCTTTCACGTTTGCTGTCTGGTTAACCCTAGCTTCAAACCTCCTGAACACCTTAGTTGTTTACACATATTCCTCCAGAATTTCACCAGTTTAAACCCATGACAGGAAGGCAAGGGACACAGACTTAGCAAAGTAATTTCTTAATCACAGTCACATCATTTTTTTAAAAAACCACTACAGAGTTTACAGATCTTTGTACAATAATAGAAGTCCCAAGATGCAGCCTCCCACCTTTAATCTTACCCCTGGTGTAAATCAGGTCTTGCCAACATTTCAGGCTAAGCAGAGTCCTTCCTGCCTTCTCCCTCTCCAGCTTGGTCTTCATTGTGGCAATGTCCCCCTTAGAGAAGCACCCCTCCTTAAATTCAGTCTCTGACCCTTTTTGCCAAGTGTTCCATAGGCTTGCTTGTGTCCTGTCCCCCTCCAGGCTCCTGTGTAGAATCCATTGTTCCATGAGTATGGTCTGGCAGTTAAGAGAATCTGACTCAAATGGCTCTAGTATATTGTCTTGATGGCTTCTTAGAGATTGTCCTTCACCAAGGCACGGAGCACCTTTCCTGGCTAGAGTAGCTGACTGCAATATATCATAGTAACCTTGCTTTGGGCAAAGTTAGACAGGAGTTCAGCATATAACACAAAATGGATATGCTAATCCAAAATGGAGGATACAGTACAAATAGAGATCACATTTGGACTCAGACCTGAATAGCCCACTCTGCCACAATCACCATTTCACCACTAAAACAAGACCTCCAGAACCACATATTGGCAAAAAATCTCCTCCATTCAAATGGTTCCTATGGGTGTTCTTTAGCAGATTCACTGCATTCAGCACTAAGTGACTTTCTGTCTTTATGTGGCAATGGAAATTTAGTCTGATTAAGGACTGCAGCATTTAAATAATTATTATGCCCTGGTGCTCTATTTCTTTTTGTGACCTTTTAAACCTGTTCTGTTTTTTTTGGTGAAAGATTTCATTTTAGATTTAAAGGGATACTGGCAAGTTAAATACATATGAAAAGCAAAAACTTTTCCACATATGTTGCTAATAACACATTGATTTTTTTAAACAGAATTTAAATTGTAATATCTATTAACTGATTACTTTATTGCATTTTTCTGATTTTTGGAAAAGGCTAGATTGGTCAGTTTCATCTTTGTTTACAGAAAGTTTCTAATTCATTTATCTGTTGGGTTCTTCTAATTCACATGATGGCTTTTGCATGTGAACAATAGATTTTTATTCTGTTCTCATACTGGCATAAATGGACAGTAACTCAGTTGAAGATAAGGGATTAACAGAGTAAAATTCAGAGGAGAAAGGTCTTGTAAATGTGGGGTGATGTTTGTTTCCAGTTGGGAGAAAACAGTCACTGTAATTTTTCTGTTGCTATTATTGCTTTTTACCTAATCCTAAATTTTGGATCTAATGTGAACAGAGTGTCCCTTTAAGAGGAGAGCATTATGTTAAGGTCCCCAGGTAGTAATGGCACCATTATCAAAAAACAAACTACTACAACCTTCTGCAAGGGAAGGCTATAGACAACTGCAGTCAAAAATATATATTAAATTGTCACCAAAATAATAGATGCAGTGACAGAACTTACAATTGGTCATTAGGTTTCCTGCAGGTTACTTAGGACAGATTTTTTAAAAGTCGCCTCTATTTGTTCTGAAGACAGGAAGAAAGATAACTGAATACTCAATCTAAAGGGGCTCAATCTAAAAGTAGATTTTTTCAAATTTTGAAATATGAAAAGCTTTGATCAACTCCATAAAATAATCAACATTTCTTTTTCCATCAGAGGCCTGTGTACATGAGAATATAGTCCCAGGTCAATTCTTATGGCCAAGTATATACATCACCCACAAAATTTCTGCTGTACTTGCCAGCCTTGGGGAGTCCAATGATGCAATCTGTAAGGATGTCAAGCTATCTTCTTGCCATTAGTGGTGATCTAGGACACTAGCACTCAATCCTTCCAACTACTGTGCCCGTTTCAAGAGTCTGATTTGTCTTGTGTACTTCCAAGTTTCACCTCACTTAAAAACTACCTGCTTACAAAATCAGACAAAAAATACAAAAAAGTGTCCCAGCTCACTAATACTGAAAAATTGCTTACTTTCTCATTTTTACCCTATAATTCTAAAATAAACTAAACAAGTCATTTTCTGTATGAAATTTTAGTTTGTACTACTTCACTAGTGCTTTTTATGTAGCCTGTTGTAAAACCAGGCAAATATCTAGATGAGTTGGTGTACCTCCTGGAAGATTTCTGCATACCCCCTGGGTGAGAACCATTAAGATAGTTTAGCACTGTTCTTCCTATGTTCAAAGGTGCTGACTTCCCCTCTGCCTGGTCCCACCCCTGCATCGCCCTCAACTCACCCCCATTCCACCCCTTCCCCCCAAGTCCCCACCCCTTCTCGTCTCCTCCCATGAGCGCACCATGTCCCTGCTCCTCCCCCTCCCTCCGGGAAAGTCCTAAGCACCGCCATACAGCTGTTAGTGGCGGAGGGGCAGGAAGCGCTGGGAGGGAGGGGGACAAGTGGGGGCGGGGAGGAGGGTGCTGAGCAACTGTTAATTTTTCCTTGTGGATGCTCCAGCCCCGGAGCACCCCCGGAGTCAGCGCCTATGAGTAGGTTCACTGGATTACACCCTGGCTGTACCTGTTCTGTTGTGAAAGATGCCAGGTGGCCTCCCTGGAGCCTTCTATTTAAACTGAATCTCTCTCTGTGATCTTGGACTACATGGAGAAAAGCATATTTTAATATAATCTGGTCTGATTTGTGCATAAAGTCATATACCACTGATTTAGGGAATCTTCCTCCTGGAGATGGAGCTGATGTGGCGCTATGTAGTAGTTTTAAAGATGCAATGTACCCAGAGAGAAATTCCCACGGCAACCCTTGCATCATATGCTACAAGGGGCACCTCAGCAATAGGAGCGGCTCTCACAGGAAACACACCCAACAAAATGTTATTTCAATTTATCATGTTGCTTGGATGTTTTAGCAGTTAACATTTTCTCATTCATAACTTAGTTGCTTCTACAGACACGTTTAAATACCATGTAATTTTGGAAGGATTAATTTGTGGTATAAACAAAAATCTAGGCTAAGGTTTAATTTGGAGTGTGCATATGTATGGACAAAAGGAACATATATTATTTTGGGTTTTTTCCCCTCCCTGTTTGGCCTGCTTTGAGATCAGCTATTGAACTATTGTTCATAAGGTTCCAATCCTCCTCTGTCTTTTTTATTTATGTCTTTCTTTATTTTTTGCACAGGCCTGAAATTTCATTGCCATGGTGATAGTGCAACTGTTTTATATTTCACTGGGTGATCTGTACACAGTCATCGATCCCAAAGCCATCTGACCTGTGTATTCCAGTGCCTTAGGAATAAAGGGCAAAATTGTGACAGTTTTTTTTTAATTTTTGCAAACAAAACAAACCTCTAAAAGCCTAATCATAATTCTATTTTTCTAGTCACATCTTGTGGAGTCATCACAACACACCTCTTAAGCACAGGTAGATGGACATGAGCTAACATGCTGAAAATAGTGTGGTTGTAGCGGCACCGGAATACAATCCTACCCAACCCCTTAGGTACATACTTAGGAGGCTAGCCAGATCCACCACAGCCGCACTGCTATCTTCAGTGCACCAGCTCAGGCAGCACTAACCTGTCTGTCTGCCCAGTTCCTAGAGACCTGCTACAGCTTCACAACTGCTAACTCTAATTACACTCTGACTTTGCCTGCCAGATTTGCAGCTTGATGCGAGGTGGAATAGCAGAACGGGGAGGGGTCCGAGTAGGACATCGCATTATTGAGATCAATGGGCAAAGTGTTGTGGCCACTGCTCACGAGAAGATAGTACAAGCCTTGTCTAACTCAGTGGGAGAGGTAAGAATCGTCTGAATTTAAAATACTGTATCAAAATATTGAAACAGGTTAGTGAGAATCTCTCTATATATACTTGGGCTCCTGTTGAAAACAATCTGGTACTAACACTCTCTTACGCCCTCATCAAACCATAAAAGTAAAGCAGTTGTGGCTACATTATCTGCATTTTACCATTGGTTTTCAAGAAAGAATTCCCTGACTGATTCTGGCATTTGAAACTGCAGTCAGACATCAACCATTCAGGTAGGTGAAGAAATCTCAGTCAAGCATTGTATAGCCAAGAGCTATGAAAAATGTCTGCATCTCTGTTTTAGATTTTCCAGTCATAAAATGAATTGATAGCCAGCGAGGCGAGCAATTAAGACTGACTAATGTTTTTGCTGAGATTCTCTGACTCTGATTAGGGAATTGGAGTAGGAGAGTAAAACATGTGTCTGTTCCTCACCATGTTTAGCGAAACTAGTGACTGATAAACAAGATGGGTGTTGGTGACGTGCCTTCTCATCCCTTTTGAATTTCAGATAGCATCACTATGCTCGTGCTAACTTGCTGGTCAGTATTTCCATGGCATAACTCTTCCTTCACAAAGTCTTAGTTAACTGACTTTGTGCAGGGAAGACCACAAGGCTGGGGTGATGGAATTCACACATCATACAGCCCTGGGGCCTGCTATAGTGGCCCCTGCATCCACATTCCTTCCGCCCTCTGGTTAGGGTGAGCTAGTGCTCCCCACCAAGGCGCACACGAAAGGGGTAAATCAGTGTTTAAGCACTGGGTGGTGAGGGCTATAGGTGGCAGTTTACCCCTTATGAATGGGCCATAGCCCTACTTCCAGTGGTGAGATGATTATCACTAATTCCGAGTAGTCTGTGTATATAAAAATCTTTCAATGGAAGGCTATAGCAGTTAAAAACATAGCCCAGGTAATTTATGATTTTTGGACTACTGCAGCTAGAGTTTGAGCTGTCCTAAGTAATTGTACATTTATAAAAGGCTTTGGCCTGACTGTGCAGTGCCTGATTTTTTTAAAATAGGCTGACAAGTGCAGATTATCATTATTTTTAAATGATCACTGCTATCTACAACCATACTTGGTTCCTTGCCGCTTGTATTGTAGCAATACATCTCCTGGTGTAAAATCTGAAGTGGCAGCTCCATCTGTGCTTATTTTGCTACAGTTGATTGGTTGGTTGTTTCTAATACCTGCAAAAAAGTTTATAGACTCATAGACTCATAGGTCAGAAGGGACCAATCTGATCATCTAGTCTGACCTCCTGCACAAGGCAGGCCACAGAACCCCACCCATCCAATTTTATAATAACCCCTATCCCAGGATCGAGTTAATGAAATCTTCAAAATTGGTTTGAAGACCTCAAGCTGCAGAGAAACCACCAGTTAGTTTGTTCATACAATGCCATGTCCTTTAACAATGTTAAATGAAATCTCTGCTTACCTCCCACTCTTCCTACTGAGTATTTACCAGGATTACTGCCAGATGCTTCCTTTGATTATTTGACACCTTTACTCCTATCAGAGTCCAATCACCCTTGCTAACAGGCTTAAAAATGATATTTCTTGTAAATTGCTGATTTAGTAGGAATGGGGGTGGGAGAACTTGCTTTACCTAAATTTGAATGCATTTGAACATTGTGGGTGGTGAAGTTTAAACTGAATGTTCAAAGGTTCACATTCCATGTTAGAGATACTGTGTTGGATGAGCGGAGAGAGGAAAATCCAGTGCCAGTCAATATTTGAGTAGGCAGGGTGAATTTTCATGTACATGAGATTTCCTTCCTGGCTAATTTCCTTAGCTTGGACAGCGGTGGTTGGATGAAATCAGTAATAGCAGCTGGTTTTCAATTGCTTTTGCTATTCTGATATCATGTCATTTGAAAACAAACTCCTCCTCCCCCAAGCTCTAGGTAGAAACCAGGAAAACCTCCCCTGAAGTCAATGAATGCTGTTAGTGATATGTGCATCAGGCCCCTAGTGATTCTCAACTGATAATTGTTACTATATTTTATGTAAATCAATTGACAGATTCATATGAAGACTATGCCAGCTGCAATGTTCAGGCTTCTAACTGGCCAAGAGACACCCCTGTATATCTAGCACATGAGGCTGTCTCTTTCAACAAAAGAACTAAATGATTCCATCAAAGTTGAAGTCTACACAGAAGAAGGAAGAATTTTGTATTTTGTATGAATGAAAGGCTTTGAAACAGGACCTGAAGATTTCACAAACTGAATGGCCAAGAGTCTCTCCCTTGCCAAAAAGTGATGATCATCTTTATCAAGAACAATAATCACTGACCCAAAATCTTTGTAAGACATAGTATTTTGCAACATCTTCTAAACTCTTTTCTCATTGAAACTTATACATATTTATTTGTAATCTTCATATGGCATGGTGTACATCTGTCTGTCATGTTTGATAATGTGAGAATGAGTTGGCAGAACATTTACTGCACCGATAAGCAACTGAACAGCAGCCTCAATTTAAAAAAAAATATCCAAGTCCCATGTAATGGTCCCTCCACAGCATATTGCGTAATTTGAAAGCTGATCCAGGGCAGATGGCATTTTAAAATTTCAGGGATTAGGAATGTGTGCTATTAGATTCTAATGTAAAGTAAAACCGTTGTAGTACTTTTGTAGTTACATGTTACATTTGTCATAATGGTAAGTATAGCAAGGTGTGACTATAAGTGTATAACAAAAGAACAGGGAAGTGTTTCTGATGCTAAATAAAGAATAAATGCCACAAAACTAAATATTTATTTATTTATTTTTAATTTTCATGGTCTAACAGAACTGCTTTTCTGATACTTAAATGTGTTCCATGGTTTGTGTAATATTTTTTTATTACCCTTTGATTCACATTAGCTCACAATGGGAAAGCCATCCTTAGTCTTTTATAAAAACATTCTTGTTCCTGAGGCATTGTTCTGAACGTTTCTTTCTGGTGAATGAGGAGGAACTAGCATCAACAGCAGTATTAGAATGTGTATAGATAAAATAAGTAGTAGTAAAGTTGTATTCTTTATGAGAAATTGTTCATTAATGTAACTTTGTCTTGATTTTTTGGGAGGGGAAGGGGACAAGGCTTTGAAGAAAAATACACTGTGACTTTAGAAGCCATACCATGCAGTAACTAAAGCTTTTTAGGATTTCAAGGGGTAACATACATTGCATGCAACTGACCTTAGGAAAGAATTAACCCTAGTATCACTAATAAATCTGGAGTAATAAAGACAACTTGCTTATCTTGTTTATTCTGTTAGTTAGTTTACTGAATTCAACAATCTTCCTAGATGAAGAATTAAATGGGGCTATTTCTAAGCGCAGTTCAAAGAATCAGGCAGTTGGAATCCATCTATCTGCTGCCTTGAAGTCAGAATTATAGTAGGTGGTATATCTGCAGAATTCATAGTGAATGGATGCTTGCAATTACCCTAACTTTTTGCCACTGGATGTCACTGTAGCTTCATGTGAATGTAGTTGAAGCAGCATCAATTTAAAATATTAACGGTATTGATGATTGACAAACCCACATTCTGAACTAAAGCTTTCCATCTCCAGCTACCCAGCCTTGTGACCTTTTCACAGATTGTCTGCCAAGTTCAGAGTGACACAAATGAAAACAGCCAAGCAATTAAACCCCCGAGATGTGTTTACAAAAGTTAAAATTTTGCACATTAGACTGGATTCCTTATGAGAACACTGATCATGCCCTTTCCTATCTCTGCCGAGTTGTAGCTCGCATTGCTTTGTTCTTAACAAAGACCGGGCAGGCACCATCTGCTGTTAGTATTGGTATTAGTTGAGTTTTTTTAGACTAATTTTTAATGCAGGAGAACTACTAGAAGAAAATTATCCATGCTAACAAATGGAATAAACCAAATCAGAGGAAGATGATACATCTTTGGCATCCCATTAGGCCCTCAAGATTCAGGGTTTTGAAGAGATTTTTCAGGGCCCAGGGCAAAATCTGAAACTGAGCCCCCTTCCCTTCCAAAATTACTGTGATAATGAAAGAGTTTAACATGGGAGGGAATGGGGAGCAGGGTTAGCAAGGGTCCAGGCCAGTGGAGTGGCTGCCATCCTCACAGGGAGAGAGGAGCTCTGGCCCCTCCGCTGGTGGGAATGGTATCCACAACCCTACTCCTAGCTCTGGGTGGCTTCAGACCTGCCAGCTGATGATGACAATAGTAGCAATGATAGGATCTGAGCCTGGCCAGGATGGGGGAGTCACTTTCCCATATTACCCATGATGCAATGCCACTCCGTCAAATTTGGCTCAGCTCCCCCCCCCAAATTTGGGGGGCCCTCTCAAACAAGGCAGGAGGGCAAACTGCCCTTTTTGTGCTTCCCCCAGGTAGCCCTGTCTGGATTCAGCTCAGCGGTTGGCCATGAAAGGTTTTGTAAGTCAGCTTTTAGGCAATTCCAGCAGTGCAATGGCTTTGTCCATAGTGCACCTGCTAGACGTAATTTATAGTGAATTTAGACCTCAATTTATAATGGCATCTCCCAAACCATCAAACTCACAAGCATTCAGAAGAGCAAAAAATAAACCACAGTGCAGCCTTTACTAGAATTTAAAAGGGCAATGGGCATTTGAGAAACAAAACAGCTCTAGCAGAAAATAACAATTAGGTTAGCGTCATGAAACCTATGTACACTTAGATATGGAAAGAGAGGGACCAGCAAAAGCAGCTATGCTCCTATAATAAGAGTGAATCTTTGTATTTCTAATCAAATCAGTTTTTGCAGAAGCAAAGTCCAGAAATACTTTTTATTAAAACACTGATGATAGTTAAAACCCGTTGAGGTACATTAAATAAATGCATCTTGTAAGTTGTACAAAAGGTCTCTTGGTGATGGTTTTCAGGAAATGCTGCATGGCAGCAGCATCTCCATCAATGCGTTCAAATCAATGCATATCTTTTTTGGAAAAACATTTGTTACAAGTTTAATAATAACCCTTTAAATTTTGCAAAATGCAGGGCTTAAAAATTTACATTCAGAAAAAGAGTGGTGGTGTTCTGCTATTAAATAAAAAGTGGAATTCCAAAGGAAGACACTTTTTTTCCTTTCTAAGCCATCCATTATTTGCATTTCTCCGTGTGCTGGACTCTTCTCTTTGCTGGAATCAGCTTTTCTGCATACCTGTAAACTGTTGTCAAAGGATGGTCTCCCGGCAAATGCCAATCAAACTGTGTGGCCTGTCCTGCTCTAAACTGCGAGTGATGTGGGACCTGCGTAAGAAGGCACCTGGAGAACTTAGAGCACCACAACTCTGAAGGTGAAGATCTTCTTGAAGTCGTTTTCTAGAGGTATTCACATTCTGCTGGGAACTTGTAATTACCTGATAAATGGGGAGCACGGAGGGAGGCGGAGGAAAAGGAGACAGGATACTTTAAAGTGGCAATTCTTCAACAAAAAAAACTTCAAAAACAGACTCCAACAAGAAACTGCAGAACTGGAATTAATTTGCAAACTGGACACCATCAAATTAGGTCTGAATAAAGACTGGGAGTGGATGGGTCACTCCACAACTAATTTCCCCCTGGTGATACACACACCTTTTGTCAACTGTTTGAAATGAGCCACCTTGATTGCACTGAACTCATTAAAGTGATTTTTCCTCCCTTCTTGTGAACTGTTGAGAATAGCCCACTTCCACCTTAATTGAATTGGCTCGTTAGCACTGACCCCTCACTTGGTAAGGCAACTCCCATCTTTTCATATGCTGTGTATTTATACCCTACTGTATTTTCCACTCCATGCATCTGATGAAGTGGGTTTTAGCCCACGAAAGCTTATGTCCAAATAAATGTGTTAGTCTCTAAGGTGCCACAAGGACTCCATGTTGTTTTTGAGGATAAGAGCTGTTTGTTTCACTGCAAAGATTCAGTCACTTCTGTTACAGTAGCAGTTTTCTGCTCACTCTCTTTTATTGAATGTTACCTAATACTGGTTAGCCCACAGAAGGTAAAATCCTAATACAAACCACTAGCCAATGGCCTTTATTTCAAGTGGGAGGGGCTGTGCTTTTGCTGCTGAAACCTCAGCTTCATTCCTCACTGACAACCCATGAAGCAGCACCATGTAGCTGCCGCCGGGACAAAGAATGCAGAAACCACTGTCCTCCTTCAAAACAAATCTTGGTTTAAATTAAAGAAAATATGTTCCCCCTTCTCATATGGGAACAAACCGGTAATTGGGGGCCTTCCAAATGGTCAGATCTGGGTCCAGCTAGACAGGAAAACAGCGTTAAGCTGCAGTGACCTCAGGCTCTTGCACTTCATGCTGCTTCAGACAGACTTTTAGAGATAGAGGGGAGATAGAGGACTGCTGTGGTTGGCCTCAGCTGATCAGAGAGTAAGTGATGGAATTGTGACTCCTGCTGAGGCATGAAGGAGGGGAATTAGATAGAGAGGAAGGCATTTTCTTAGAACACAGTTTTACCTTTTAGTCCTCAGGTATAAGTTTGGGACAATGAACTCCATCCACTTGCTTAGAGAGGAGAGGGTCATGTGTGTTTTGGAGAGGGAAAGAGATTGATTTTTCCCGTCCATTAACTAAAATTTGTGTTCTTTCTCACCATCACTTGAAGAGTCTCTCTTTTGTGAAGTAGCCTGTCACTTCCATTTATACCTCTAAGTCTGAATTACATAATGGTTATTGAAAAGGCTCTGAGCTTCAAGAGCAGATTGATGGAGCTGCTTAGACTTTGAGTGACTGTTAATGTTTGCTGACTGGAAAAATAACTTAACTAGGATTGTTCCCTTTGTTTGAAGCAGCCATGTGTCTCCTCAGATCTCAAAAACTACACTTAGTAAAAATGGAAACCACGCGTGTGATTTTTATCATCTGTCTAAAACACTCAGTCTATAGTATTTTTCTTTTTGAGAAGTTATGGCTTTCCATTATAGCCCTAATATACTGTTTTCAGCTTTCTAACCTTTGGGAGTTAATGACCGATAATGATTTCAAAGCAATAAAAATGTTAACGATGTAAGGTCACTGTGGAATTCTTAAGTATCTCAGGATATTACTGCTTTTCCACTGCTGTAACTAGATATAGTAAGGTTTGTATTTCAATTTGTTCTATTCGCCAGCAAGCAAAAGGCTAATGCAAATTATCTTACGATCAGGCCTTGGTCAGTGGTGGACACTTTGTACAGCACTTAAGTTTCTCTCACAATGCTATTTAATGACCACTATATCACATATTTAAAGACACAGGAAGTTTTCATACTGCTGAGGAAAAGAGTGGACAAACAGGCAGATGCGATAGAGACAATGATCTCTATGCTATGGGGTTGCTCCCATTTATATATCCTCAATTTTCCACCCAGAATCTTATGGTAGTGGGCTAGCATCAGTGTTCCCTCTAATTTTCCCCACACATGTGTGGAATGAATTTTGTTATGTGCACCAATACAGAGGTTGGTCCGAGGGGTTCAGAGTATGGGAGGGGGCTCAGGGCTGGAACAGAGGTTGGAGTGCAGGAGTGTGAGGGCTCCAGTTGAGGGTGTGGGCTTGGGGGTGGGGGTGGGATGGGGGGGTGAGTGCTCTGGGGTGGGGACGGGGATGAGGGGCTCAGGGCTGGGGCAGAGAGTTGGGGTGTGTGTGGGGGGGTGAGGGTGCCATCTGGAAGTGCAAGCCTGGGACAAGGGGCTCAGGGCTAGGGTGCAGGAGCTACGGCAGGGAGAGAGGACTCCCTCCAGCTTTCTCTCCCTGAAGAGACACTTCTCCCCTGGCCGCAGCAGGTTGGGGCTGGGGCAGGAGGTTCCCTGAGCGCTTGCCCAGCCATGCACCTTACAGGCAATTTAGGGTAGCATGTCTCTCAGACAGCCTCCCAAACCACTGGGAGAAGGGAGCTCCATTTCTACAGCTGATATTTTAGTTATAAAATGAAGAAGAGGTCAATCCTGCAGTTGTATTAAAATTTGGCCAATAGGCATTAGAAAATTAGATGGCCAAAAAGGGTTTATTTTGAATCATACTTTAGATTACAAAACATATTAAGCTTCATGCATTGTTCAGTGCTTTGTGTTTTCATGGTCTCTTCCAAGCACGTGAACCAAACTTATTCCTCAGTCAAAGGTGTGGGGATTCTTTGTTCCTTAATTCTGATAATTAGAATTTGACAGCTTCCTAAAAAATAACCAAACCTGGTGTTCATCTTCTAGCCAGAAGCATGGGTGAGCACTGTTCTCCTTCAGAACAGATGCCAATACCACTTGTCCATCTACCCATTCTTTTGCCATCCAAATGTATCTGCTGCACAATGCAGCTGAGCATTAGTTCAAGAAGTAAAAGCTCCAAGTCAGTTTCCAAACCTTTGTACCCTATGTTCTCAAATATGTTTTCCACCCCTGCCTTACAGGTGGGGAGAGGAGAGTAAGCTTAAAAATAAGGTGAGAGTTCCCTATAAACCTTCAAGGATAGCATCGGTATAAATTCCTGCTCTGTGGAGTTTAGTCGTAAAGGCCATCTTTCAAATCATGTCTTGTTCAGTTCAAAATATGTCATTGCTTGACAAAATTAATACTCTAAAGCCAACCAAGGACACAAGCAGGGAACTGGTGCTAATATGCTTATTATAAAACCATAATGGTCCTACCTGGTCTATAATGTTGGCACTGAAGATGGCTTCTTCCATGTGTCTTTCATCAGATTTGATTACAGATCTTATGCTGTTTACAACGTGACGCACTTCTGGAGGGAGATTACAGTTTGAATGTTCCAAAAATTTAGCCACCAAAATTTTTGTGTCTTTATAGGCCTTAAGGTCTACTAAAGAGTGCGGTCGCTCTTTGGAGATTGTGTTGAAGGCCTTTGGCTTTAACTGTAGGTCAATTTTCCTTGTCGCTCTTTGTTTTCCAGTGGGTGGGAAACAGCTTACAGAGTCCTGGCAAGCAGAGGCAGCCACATGAGAACTAGAAACGGGAACTAAAAATAAAGGGGGGGAAATGAATCTTTTAAAAAAAGGCTAGAATAAGAAAGGTGTCAAATCAAACATCCTCATGGGAATATTATAAAGTTCAGCCTACAACCTGTAACTCCTAGTAGGTTCACAGTAAAACAAATGTATAAAACAAAGGAAATATTTAAAAATAGTTATTTTAAAGACTTCTAATAAGGGAACTGAATGCTGATGAAACATTTCACACTGGTGTTCCTTGAAAAGTTCTCCCTTTACCCCCAGAAAAGGTACAGCATTGAGAGTGGCAGGGCAACATTCCTTCCCAGGACCAAGAGGCACCACATGGGAAAGTGAATAGTTAAAAATCTTCGTGTTCATTGACCCTTCTGCTAATACTGCTATCATGAATGCCAATTGATACTAACTGTGTTAGGGGAAATTTTTCCACTACAGACTTGTGATCGGGATGCTGATGTTCCCTTTCCCTTCTCTTACTTTTCTCCTCTATGGAAAGCAGGGACCTCTGTGTGCTTTAATGTCAAAAGGCTTTCTTCCTACTTCTGCCAACAAATTCAAAAAATACAGAGCCATTGGGGCCCTTCTCACTGGACTGAATCCACCTCACTGCAATAATCCCACCTAGCTGGACTTGGCGCAAAGAAGCTCCATGGGTAGATGGGAAATAGAATCCTCCTTCCCAGGCATGGAACATCACTAGAGTTCTGTGCCAGATACTGCAGCAATCATGCTGAATGCTGTTCCCCCATTCTGCAAGGAGCATTCCCACTCCTTACGTGGCCACTCTCACCTTGTTCCCATGCCCCAGTGCATGGTGGTGTGCCCAGGAGTGTGGACCCCCTTGAATGGGCTGCAGATCTTCTGCCTCTCCTGCGCTGAAACTACCCCAAATTCCAATATGCCTCAGGCCTTCACTGCTGCACAGGAGTTTTTCCACTGAATGAACAATGTACAGCCTAAAGCAATTACCAGATTGCAATTTGCAGCATCTAAACATTCCATGTTAAACTCTACAACTTCATAGCCCATCCCTGAAGTATCCAGATCAAATGCTTATCTTTGGCTATCTCTGCCTAACCAACTTCAGCTGTTTGTCACAAGAGAAAGCACCTTAGGAAAGATGAAGCTGAAAGGGCTGATACAAACAGCTGCTACATGTTATTGGAAATACACTTCTTGTAATATTTATGTAATTTCCAAATAATGTTCCACAACCTCTTCCCTCCTGCAGGGAGGAAAGCAAGCAGATGTGATGACTGGGGTTGAGGAACTCCATGGAACTGGAGATTTTCTGAAGCTCTCAAACTGTTTATGAAGTTTACAAAATGGTTGAATTTGCAAAGTTCTCTTTCTTTTCACTTAAACTCCTCCATTTCTCCAAAGGGATTTAATTTTAAAGAACAAACAATTTGGTGATGAAAGAATCTCCCACCAGCTAGATCAGCACAAGTAAACTTCCTATACATTACATACAGGTGCATATTGGTTTTGTCTTTTTAGATCTTTCTCTGCCACTTTATTTACAGTCTCTGCTAAGCAGAACAACTTTCCAATGCATGAAGTTAAGTGGGTGGGAAATTAAACAAAATGAGTTCCCATATCTCTAGTTTTAACCCACACAACTGCTTCTTACCAGATACGCAGCATTACAATAACATTCACATATAAGAAATCCAACATATACTATTTTTAGATTAAGGATACACATTTCCTGGGTGGCAATTTGAAGCCAGGTTTCTAGATTTAAAATGCTAGTGCATTAACTCACTGTTCCAGGGAGCTCACAGAACTACATGTTAATGTCTCTGAAATTCACAGAATCACAGAAATTAAAGATGCAGAAGTCCTAATAGATCGCCTAGCCCAGGGGTCGGCAACCTTTCAGAAGTGCTGTGCCGAGTCTTCATTTATTCACTCTAATTTAAGGTTTTGCGTGCCAATAATACATTTTAATGTTTTTAGAAGGTCTCTTTCTATACGTCTATAATATATATATTATTGTATGTATACATCTATAATATATATATTGTTATATGTAAAGTAAATAAGGTTTTTAAAATGTTTAAGAAGCTTTACTTAAAATTAAAATGCAGAACCCCCCAGACCAGTGGCCAGGACCTGGGCAGTGTGAGTACCACTGAAAATCAGCTCGCATGCCGCCTTTGGCACACGTGCCATAGGTTGCCTACCCCTGGCCTAGTCCAATCATTCTGCCGGAGGAAGGTTATTCTACATACTATTTTCTTCTCATGTTTTGTCTGCTTCTGCTTTTAATTAGCCAAGCAATGACTCTTCCCCAGTTCCCTTGGAAAATTATTCAACAGTCCAACTGCTATCACTGGTAGGACAACTTTTCTTCCTTTTACTTTCCATCTATTTCTCCGCTTTACTCCTTTGAACGTCCCTGAACATTTTACTTCCTTTTGTGATGTCAATCCCTTTTCAATAGTTATAGACTGTTATATCATCTCTGCTATCATTTGGCCAAGTTATTCTACTGTAACAAATACTTTCTCTTTTACAGTCAAACTGATTTTTTATGAAGAGTCGGCAGCTGCTAAGCAAGACCTCTCCCTTTCTCTCCCTCTATGCCTGTGGGGGGTTTTATAGCAGAAGAGACTGCTGCAGGAAAGCCAGACGCTACCACCTTGTTATTCTCATCACCATCCTTCTGAAAATGACCCACCATCTTGTCACTACACAGTCATACTGGACCTGCTGCCTCTAGAGACAGTGCTAATAGTGTATTGCTTGCTGATCCTATCAAAGACAGTGCCACCTCAGGGAGGAAAACCAGAAGCCAGGCCTGTTGCACAACAAGTATGTCTGCTTGGCCACTCCCCTTTCCTGAATGGTACCCCAGCTTCCACGCAACTCTTTAGTCTTGGTGTTCAGTGTGACAGTGGCAGACTAGCAGAAGCACCTGTTCTTCATACGCTTCCCAAGGTGTAGGTTTTTGACTCAGTGGAGAAAGGTCAATACAATGAAGATCAGCAATTATTAATTTCACACTTGTACATTTTTTCCACATTCCTCTGCCTATAACTTTTAAACATGGGAAATGTACAAGGAGCTAAATTCTACATGTGTAAATCATGCTGCAAAACTTGATATAATTTCCAACAATACTAGCTGCAGGATAAATCAGCTGTGCTTGATTTGTTCCATACTACATTGCCTTAGTGGCCTACACTTACCTTCCGTGCTGGATGAACATGATACAGGGTCACTAGTAGATCGGACTATGTTTGGAATGCCGTATTTTCTAATGCAGTGCTGCTGGGCAGTTCTCTCGGGGCAGCCGTAGTGTGATGAAGTACTTGCAGGCACAGAACAGGGAGAGGGCTGAGTGTGTGCAGCAGCAGGCTGGTTAAAGACCCCACAACATATTTTCACTTGTTTCAAGGGTGGTGTGGTTTTATTTTCTCTAACAGAGCTCTGGGATTCTCTTTCTGATGGGCTGAAATTCTCTGAGGAGCAGTCTGAGGCTCTGCCATGAACATAGTTCTCATATTCCTGGCCTTGAGACCTGTTCATAGAGGCTCTGCTGCGGGAACTGCCATCCTCATCAGGGGAACATTGTGAGTTAGTCCTGTGAAACCCAGAGCAAGTGCTGTGATCCAAACTGGTGCAGCTCCTGTTTGTGGCGCCTTTGTGGGTTTTACTGTATGGAGAAAGGTCTGTGGAACGAGGAGACCCCTGAACTTCCAGAGAATAAAGATCCTCTGAAGAGTAGCTATGATCTGGAATATCAGCAACCTCAGAGACCATAAGAGAGGTACTGTCAACAGACACTGAAAAACAAGGCATTTGGAGTATTATCATATTGCAGTTGTCTATCTCATTATTAGTATTCATTCTGTTTTTAAGCCAGCTATGTGCCAGTGCTGTAGAAGACAAAACATGAAGAAAGTCCTTGTCCTAAAGAGATGATGATCTAATGGTTCAACTCATGGATTTAAAACAATATATTAAAATATTTTAAATGACAAAATGCCAGGATAGTAAAGACTGAAGTCATCCTCCTGCTTTTAGTCTCTTTTAAGCAAAATGCTTTGAGCTATTCTCATCTATTTTCTTTCACTGATAAAGCTCATACCAAAGTATATTCTCCCACTACAGTTAGTGTGGGGTGGGGTGCCTTTGGTTTATTTGATAAACATTTCTTTTAATGCTGTAAGGATTGTGTGTGGTAGGAACAATAACACTTTACACAGATACTCAGTAACCAAGGCATTTATCAAAGCTTTATACCTACCAGTATTATCAATGCTAGTTTTGTATCTAACACCTTGTAACCAGGCATCACATGTGTCTCAAATACACATCAAAGAGCTTCTCGAAAAAGAATCCACCCTTGTACCATCTCTTTAGCATACAAAATGTATAGCTTATCAGAGATTTCTTTGTCTCTACGTGGCAGATGAAAGCTCAACATTCTCTCAGATATACATCACTGTGGAAGCCCTTTGTACTAGAAGCTGAGATTTTTATCTCTTCTTCCAAGATACTCACACATTTATATACACACAAAAATGTGTGTGTGTTACGTAAAGCTGTATTTTTCCTCCTCTTTGTTGCCAGAAACGATTTTCTAAGAGAATAAAGAACCACATTCTATACATTCTTTTTTGCCCAACTTCAGAATACAACCAATTACTTTTCTATAGTGGACTAGAACTGAGGAGGAGTTACCGGGTGTCATGCCCAATTATATACAGAATATACATCACTTAAAATAAATTGTTCCATTCAGCTCAGCAATCTCGGATTGCCCCCTTTCATGTAATAGCTGTTACCAGCAATGTTCGTAAGGTAAACAGGTTCTCATATGTGTGTTGAGGGATGGGACAATAAGATCTGTTGGCAGGTTTACAAATGTTTGGTAAAGTGCCTCTGCAACTGGGGTCTGGCTAGCAGGAAGCAATGGAAGTGCTGAAATGAAAGAAAGCCTCTTAGTGCTGTATTCCTGGCCTGCAGGAAATACTGTAAACTTCAAATGGGAGCTGTGGTATTTTGGGGGCTTACTCTGGCACTCCAAAGATATGGAGAAGGAGCCATTACTGCATATGTCATCAAATATCCAAAAGGCTAGATTTTATGAAGGACTTTTCATCCCTACTCAAAATTGCTAAGTGAGACCTAGTATTTTCCCCAGGGCATGTGGGAAATAAACTTAAGGCAACTTAAGTTTGCCAAAGGACACATTAGTCAAATTATGTAAATATCTATTTAGACATGTTAAAATGCATATTATTTACTGCTCAAAGTGTATTAGGTACACTGAAACTTAAGTTTGGAGATGTAAATACTTATTTAGACATTTTTAAATAGCATGTTTGTTAAATACACCACAACGTCCCAAAAGCTTCTTACTTGGGTAGTTAAGATAAATCTTTGTAACATATCACATTAAGTCATGATCTGAAATCTTTAAAATATTAAGACAGATGTGTAAATGGGTTAAATCTGTATCCCATCCTCAGAGCACAGACCTTGAAGTAGTATCCAAACTCACCATGGAATCTCTTTTCCAGGATTTGGATTTTTGATATTCAGAAACAATCAGATAGTATAAACCTTCCAAACAGACACTCCCACTCTCTCTGTATCCTGGCTGGAGCTGTTTGGACCCAGGACTGGCGCTAGGGTTTCTCGCGCCCTAGGCGCATGGCCATTTCGCCGCCCCCCGCGCTGATCCCGGGGCTCCGGTGGAGCTGCCGCAGTCATTCCTGCGGAGGGTCCATTGGTCCGTTGCTCTGGTGGAGCTGCCGCAGGCATGCCTGCGGGTGGTCCGCCGGAGCCGCGCGAGTGGCCGACCGTCCGCAGGCATGACTGCGGCAGCTCCACCGGAGCCGCGGACCAACAGACCCTCCGCAGGAATGCCTGCGGCAGCTCCACCGGAGCCGCCTGCCGCCCCCCCCAGCAAAATGCCGCCCCCCAAATAATCCTGGTGCCCTAGGCGACTGCCTAAGTCGCCTAAATGCTAGCACTGGCCCTGTTTGGACCCATTGGTTAGCCTGACTTAAGGGCCTTATTTACACTTTCTCATGATTGCTACACTCCACTGCTGCAGTTCCCCTAGTGGAACCAACAGAGGAAGCTGTAGTAGAGGCTGGTCAACATCATCTTGACTACCATTATCATTTAACCCTGGTCTGAGCAGGTCTAGCTGCACAATGAATGCTTTACCATGGTACTCACAACAGTGGCAAGGTTATTTCAGGACATTTTTGTAAGGGCGGGCATTGGGGGAACCTAGTGTACACACAGACATAGCATGTTAATGCATAATATACTTAAGTAAAATGTATGCAGTGTTGTTGTAGCTATGTTGGTCACAGGATATTAGACAAGGTGAGTAAGGTAATATCTTTTATGTGATCAGCTTCTCTTGGTGAGAGAGAACAGTTTTCAAGCTGACACAGTTTTCAAGCTGAAGCAGAGCTCTGTGTAAGGTCAAAAGCTTCTCTCTCATCAACGGCAGCTGGTCCAATAAAAGATATCACCTCACCCACCTTGTCTCTTTCTCAGTATGCAAAGGAATACATTCCTGTGGTTGGAGGCAGAAACTCTTTTGAAATGAGAATATACATGAAAACATTGGATTTATATTCACTGTATGTATTCTGTCATGTTAGTAATACCAAAATTTAATAAAAATGTAACAGAGTTACATTTTTAAAGATGCACATATACTTTTACATCTCCCATCGTGTAAAAGAAAGAGTATGCATTTGTAATGTCTACATAATAAATACATATGCACAAAGCTATAAAATGTTTATGACTGAATCACTGATTCTTAACTCATCTACAGCATCACATATTATTTCAATACAAAGCAGAAAGGAGACACATTCTGCTCATCAAAGTGACCCAATAAATTCAGTTTTGATAAAACAAATTAAATATCTGCTATGAGTATATAAGAAAACTCTTTGTAAACATCCCCTCCTTAATAATAAAAACTGGTCACCTTGAATTGTCAACATCACTGCACAAAGATGTCAAATTTTTTTTTTTAAGACTATTTAGTGCTAGTGAAAAGTGAGGAATTGACCACTCTGGAGACTGAAGCCTTCTAGCTATCCACAAAACATACAAATCATGGGAAGTACCCGATTCCCAACACTGATGTGTCAGCATACTCTGACACTATTTTGGAAGATAACAGAAGATAGTTCAGTCCTCAGACCTGTTAAAATTTTAGCTTCTCTTCTGAGATTGTCAGCAACGGTGCCAAGACGTAATACCTACAGGGTGTTAATGTTGGCTATGATATGGACACCTATCTGCTGGGGATTAGACTGAGACCATCACCTCATTTCATATACATTACTGAACAGCCATCAGGTAGTAACACGTTCTGGTCATTGAGCTGAATTTATGACATTGACCTAGAGGTGAATACCTCTCAATGTCAATCAGACTTGTTACAGAAAGGCTGTCTTGATCAACTTTGTTAAAAGAATGAGCTGGCCCTGTGCAGCTGCTGCTCAGGATCCCTATTCAAGAGATCTGCCTTCAGAAAAAAGAGCTCAGGTTCATTCCTGGTCTTCTGGAGCAGCAGTAGGGAAGAGCGATGTGAGTGTACCTGTCCAAAGGCAGCCACAATTGCTTATTAATATTATTTACAGAGTGCCACAGGAATGCATGGTGCTTTAATGGCAACTAAAAGCCTCAGGAAAGCTTCCAATCAAAGTAAGCTCTCCACAGAGCTTTGGAGACTGCTTTGGAGAAGAAAACTGGCTTTCTTCTGTGCCTGTTTTACCATTCTAGCAATATCAGTTTGTGAAGAAGGAAAGTAGTGAGTGACTGGGACAAAAGTGTTTCTTATTATGACCAAGATGGGACAAAATCCCTCCTCTTCTAGGTAGAAAAGAACGAACAAGAGGAAACAGCTCACGCTAACACCCAGTCTACACTTAAAAGTTAGGTTGACATAGCTACATGCTCAAGGGTGTGACAAATTCACACTCCTGCATGACATAGTTAAGCCAACCTAACCCCCAGTGTAGACATGGCTAGACCGAGGGAAGAATTCCATCGACCTAGCTACTGCCGCTCAGGGAGATGGCTTGCACACATGGATGGATAAACTCCTTCCCTCACGCTACGCCCTATGTCAGTATACCTGCAGCAATGTAGCTGTGCCACTGTAGCACCCATAGGATAAACATGGCCTTAGTGACAACTGCCTGCTCCCAAAATAAACAAGCAATAAAATCACCTTGTGTGCTAAAGCCGGCTGTCGTGTTTCTCTCACCCAAACTGGATTCAGTCACTTGCTGAGCTGTACCGGTGATCTGTACAGAAAGTGTATAATAAATAGTGTGTTAGCCTGCAGATAGTATTACCCACACATACAGGGCTGAAACATACTGTCATGGAGCTAAAGGATATGACTGGTAATGTGAAAAAGCTATCCTATAAGTTGCTATTCAAATCAAAAGGTATTTATAGACATAGTAATTTACTATGTCTTTGGATCAGCAGCAGATGCAGAACAAATGAACATGCCTAAAGCAATTGCTGGATTTTCCAGAATCTATAAAATAAATTATCTTGGGTTCAGAGGCATTTAGGGCTTCAGGCTAACGTTACCAAGCCTAATGACTGCGGTGCTTAAAATTAATGCTCCTATCTTCTTAGCATACGTGCAACACGCCTCAGGTGGCACATGACCAGGATTCATCTCTGAATTTGATCCACTGGTTGGATCATTAGCTTCCCTGCCCAGTACTGATGGGGAGTGCAATGTGAACTGATCCATAACACCACAATGCTCCTATTACCAACAGTCTTTCTGTAGTGGTCTATATATGTCACTCTATTCCAGAGGTGGGCAAACTACGGCGTGCGGTGCCACCCTGCCCGGCCCTTGAGCTCCCGGCCCCTCCTCCACAGCCACGCAGCCGTGTGGGCAGACCTCTGAGCAGCGGAGCTGCACGCTCCTGCCGAGTGGAGTGGCAGAGCGTCTAGCTCCGGCCAGGCAGCGCGGCTGCCAGACATGCTGCTCTGAGTGGCATGTTAAGGGGGCTAGGGGTTGGATAAGGGGCAGGGGATCCTGGAGGGCGGTCAGGGGATGGGGAACGGGGGAGTTGGATAAGTGTGGGAGACCTGGAGGGCCTGTCAGGGGGCGGGAGTGTGGATAGGGGTCAGGGGATGGGGAACGGGGGGCCTGTCGGGGCAGGGGTGTGGATAGTGGTCGGGGCAGTCAGAGGATTGGAGCAGGGGGGTTGGATAGGGGGTGGGGTCCTGGGGGGGCAGTTGGGGCGGGGGGTCCCGGCAGTTGGGGCGGGAGGGGGACAAGGAACAAAGGGTGTTGGATGGGTCAGGGGTTATGAGGGGGGCAGTCAGAGAGCGGGAAGTGGGAGGGGACGGATAGGGGGCGGGGGCCAGGCTGTTTAGGGAGGCACAGCCTTCCCTACCTGGCCCTCCGTACAGTTTTGCAACCCCAATGTGGCCTTTGGGCCAAAAAGCTTGCCCTCCCCTGGTCTATTCCCACCATGTGGCCATGGGGAAAAAGTGCAGGGTGGAACCAGCAGAGATTACAGCTGGTAGAAGCAGATGTAGAAACAGCCAAAGTACACAAAGAGAACTTTCTGCAGTTTTGACTGGATTTTCTCTGCCTCCTGCTGCTTGGCTGCTTGCTGCAACCCTCTTCTACCACCCTCACAGTCTCTTCACCTCAGCTTCATGCCACACGTTCTCCACATACCCTCTTTTCCCCTGCCCTGTCAGCCTCACCCTTCTTCCCTTCAGCAGGCACTCCTTTCACTTTTCTTTCCATGTACCTTATCCTGTTCTAACTAATCATGGAACTATCATGCTATCCGCTGCCATCACATTGTTCATGCTGCTTTCCCCCACCCTCCTTTTGTCTTTTTAGACTGTGAGCTCTTTGGGGCAGTCACTGCCTGATACTCTGAGTTTGTACAGAATCCAGCACAATAACCCTGTTCTTGGTTGGCCCCTAGGCTCTACCACAATAAACATTAATAATATTCTTCACTTTCGGTCCTTGAACAACTAGAGCAAAACAGCTTTGGGGTTTACTTTGCAGAATACATTTAAGTATTTAATGTAGTAATCTCTAAAATGCTATAGGGTTCTTGTAGACGGATGGTGCTCTGTTACAGCAGGGCATTATTATTTATAGAAGGAGACTCATTACAGTTGCCAACAATTTGCAAGGGTGGATTATTATTAACAAATGGTTCCTTCTGCCAGAAGGAAATTCCAGGATGTTCCCCCCACCCCAAATTATTCACTGATGCAGCACAGTTTGTGGTTTTGAAAAGTTCTTCAAAGCCTTTTCCCCATCATTTTAAAACATCTTAATATATTTTTCTCCTTGAAATGCAGTTACAAATTTCACTTTATATATAGATGATAAAAATCAGATGATGGGTTTCTGTAAATCACAAAGCTACCTAAGGAATGATAAAAAAAATTTTCTTAAAAAAAAATAGAGATGGGTGTATAGGGGAGGAGAGTTTGCAAAACAAAATACAGAGAAATGCCTGATTTATTTCTCATTAAGGGAGGAAAGTTAGCATTAAAAAGCTATCAACTTGATTAAGGTTAGATACAACATTCATAACTCCAGCTTCATGTGGATTCCTGTTGGAGATTTCTTTGCAAAATCACTAAGAGGGAGCAGAGCTCAAAGAGAGCATGCCAAAGGGGAAGAATTTAAAAAATCTAGACAAGTCTTTAAGAACCTGATTCAAACACTACTGAAGTAAATGGGCTTTAGACCAGGTCCTTAACCTTGTTTTTAATCCCTCCCATCAGATTTTTAGCAGTTCTTTGGGAACCTGCTATTGGAAAAGAATACGTGGTAATTATAAATAAAACAAGAGTTCCAAACTATACCCTAAGATGAGGTCAGTATAGCACGAGAAGTTATGTCATCTTTAGTAGACCACATCACGTCTGCTTCTGTATGGCCACATTTAACTAGCAGACGTTCATTGCAATAGATGACAGAGCCTAGAAGTAATCATCAATCACCTCTATACAAGCTCTGGTGTTGAGGGCTTAATTTGTATTTGGCTATCTATAAAATTGAATGTAACATTACTACACAAAAGCCATTAAGAAAAGAGCTCTAAGTGTTTGTGAATGTGACTATCTACATAAAAAACGGTATCAGAAATATTCCCCGTGCAGATACAGCTTCTGTGATGCAGTACTGCAGAGCAGGCCAATATTTAAAGTAATAGGGTCTTGTTGTGAAATTATTTACTGACAAAGTTTTATCTTCAAAAAATCTTTCTTCACTATATGTGAAAAAGCCTGGTTACTTACCTTGTACAGTAGCTGGAGTTCTTTGAGATATGTATTCCTCAAGGTGCATATGTACTCTATACACCTGAGTCTGGATGATTTTTCGTTAGCAATGTCCTTGGGTCCGCACCTATACCCTTCTCCTCCTCATGTGCCAAACCAAAGATATGAGGAGGTGGGAGATGGACTAATTGCCTCTGTAGTTCCTTCTCTACCATGAATACCTTGTATAGCAACAAGCTAAATAACCAGACATCCAGTGAGGGTCCATTTGCGTATTCCATTTGAGGTGACTCACAGTGTTCATCGAGGACGATGGTGTCAGCAACTCTGCTGTATTGCAGAGCGAAGGACTGTTCTTCTGAAGGATGTGTCTATTATAGAACTTTGTACCAGGATGTAACACTTCATAGAGGTATGAACAGAGCCCCATGCTGCCACTCTATAGGAACATCTCAAAGTGAAGGTATCTCAGAGGAGATTGCTTCTCCTCTCATACATTTGGCAAAAGAGACAAATACTTAAGGACATTTCCTAAAAGGTTTCATCCTCAGCAGGTAAAAGGCCAAGGCTTGTCCAATATCCAAAGAGTGGGGCTTCTCATCCTCTCTGGTAGCCTGGAGATTCTGGTGGAAGACAGGTAAAATGAATGACCTGGGCCAGACAGAATTCCAAGATTACTTTCGGAATGAATTTAGGATATAACCTCAAGGAGACCTTATCCTTACGGATGACCATATAGGGAGGGACTGCCATAAGGGCGCCAACTCATCTACTCTTCTGGCTGAGATGATTGCAACCAGAAAGGCAACCTTCATGGATAGGTGAGCAAAGAAACATGGAAGCTAAAGGTTTGAAGGGGGAATTTGTTAGTGTGGATAAGACTAGCTCAAGGTTCCATATTGGGCAGGTTTCATTACTAGAGGAAAGGTTCTGATAAGTCCCTTTGAAAACCTTACTGCAATCAGATAGGCGAAGATTGTATGGTTGTCCACTAAAAGGCAAAAGGCACTAATAACTGCCAAGTGTACTCATAAGGAGGTGAGGCAACTGTGACATTTTCAGAGACAGGAGTTAGTTCAGAATATTAAGGATCTCTGAATACTCTAGGGCTAGCCGATGATGTTGACACCATGCAAAGAACCTCTCCCATTTTGCAGTATAGTGTTTTCTTGTGGAGTCTTTTCTGCTATTGCTAATGATGGATTATACAGCCTCCATGCATGATCTTTCATCCAAATACGAAGCTGCTAGACGAAGAGATACTGGTTTGCAATGGAGGATCTTGCCCCTGTCTTGGGTTAACAGGTCTGGCAGGAGCTTTTGAATGTAGATGCAAGGAGAATGCTAGTGAACTAAAACTGCCTTGGCTACATGGGGGCTACTAGGATAACCAACATTTTGTCCTGTTTGATCTTCCTCTGAACCCAAGGCAAGAGGGGAATGTATGGAAATGCATACATTAGTGGTTCTGAATGTTGTACTAGAAATGCATCCCATTTGGAGCTGTGTCCTCATACCGTTTGAGGAGGCTGGATATTTCCTGTTTTTGTTAGATGCAAAGAGATCCCATGATGGGAATTCCTGTTGTTGAAAGATGTTCTATACCACCAAGTCGTTAAGTTCCCATTTGTGGTCTTTGGAGAAGTGTCCTCTGACATGGTCTGCCAGAGCATTTTGCACCCCTGGAAGATGCACTGCTCAAAGGTGATATGGTGGCAGAGATATGACAGAAATTGTTTGCAAGCCTCATGCACTGTATTCAATTTTGAATTCCTGAAAGGTCCAGATAGCTCCCGAACCTCACAGAGAGGAGTCTGTAATTAGTTTTTTCGTGGGTCAGGGTGTGTGTGCAAAGGGAACTGACTTCATGTTTTCCTACCAGGCAAGTAACCTCAGGACCCCATGGGGGAGCGAAACTGACTTGCCAAGAGTAAGCTTTCATGGCACATAGATTGTCCATAACTATGCTTGTAGACTGGGATTCTCAAACTTCATTGCATCGCGACCCTTCAAACTGAGAGTTGGAAAAGAGTTGTCTTTGTTTAGTGAGGGGATTAGAGAGACCAGGGCGATAATTCTGAAACATAAAAGCAGATTAAGTCATTCAGCTATCAGATATAGTATGAGCCTCCAGCCTCCTTTCTTCTTGTGGATGAGGAAATATCTTAAGTAAAATCCTCTTCCCATGTATTGGGGTGTTGCCAGCTCTATGGCTCCCAGATAGAGCAGAGAGTCCACTTCCTGGGTGAACATCCTCTCGTGAGAGGGTCCCTGAACAGGGAATCTGTTGTATATCCATCATATATCCAGGGATGATGATTTCCAGAACACACGTCTGACGTTAAATGGTGCCATGCTGGAAAAAAAAGTAAGCTAGGCAGCTAATAAAAAAGGGTGTGGGAATCTGGCTCAAGTGGACTTGCTACGAGGACTCAAAGGTCTCATCAAAAGTCATCAGTCAGTAATGACTCTCAGCTATTACTGGACTGGCTGGATTTGCGCTAGTGACTGTAATGTACATTCTGTGGCTGCTTGATTTTGACTTTGATTTTAACAGACCTTGTGTGGTGGCAGTATGCAGCACACGTTCCGTTCCTCAATCTGTAAGCTAAAGAGCCAGGGAGATACAGGTGTTGTATGCTCTCAGCAGTTTCTGTGTTTTCTGTGAACTAATGTTTCTTTAGCACAAGGGACACCACAGTGACCTTGAGGGGAAAGGCTCCATTATCCCCTCACCTATCTCCTACACCACAGCTCCTACTTATTTTTAAGCTAAATTTCAGGCTTAAAGAAATGTAAAAAAACCTGTTTTGACAGTAAAACAAAAGAGCTTACTGTCACGGAGTCCCTGGGCAATGCTTTGAAACTGCTCCCCACAGAGCCAGTCAGGACTTTGGGGAGCCTCCTCTCCCTTGGAGCAGACTGTCTTCAGGGCAAGAAGCTCATCACACGGCTTCACCTCCTGGGTCTCTCCTTGGAGTATTCAGCATATGCCCCTCCGTGTGCTTCCCACAGCGAGTACGCCCAGGCAGGGTCCTGGGGAAGCCAGAGGGTCTTGCATGCACCCCCACTTCACTTCGCAGTCAGATGTGACTCTTAGCCAGCCAGTAAAACAAAGGTTTATTAGATGACAGGAACACGGTCTAAAACAGAGCTTGTAGGTACAGAGAACCAGACCCCTCAGCCAGGTCCATTCTGGGGCCCAGCGAGGCAGACACCCACGTCTGCACTCACTTCTGGTCCCCAGCCAGCTCCAAAATTGAAACATCCTCCAGCCCCTCCTTTCTGGTCTTTGTCTCTTTCCCGGGCCAGGAGGTCACCTGATCTCTTTGTTCACCTTTAGCTATTCCTTGGCAGGATGAAGGGCCCCATCCATTTGTTGCTAGGATACAAAGTGTCGGCAATTTATGCACAGTGGTAACTTAAGAAATGCATAGGGGAAACTGAGGCACCCACACTATTCAGAGGAAACATTAAGAACAGCCCCACTTTGTCACACTGACCAACACCTACTTTTCATTCACTCGATTTATTTTTCTGAAAGGAGACAACACCAACACAAACACAGGGCCTATTCTGGAAACCCTGTATGAATATGAGTAAGGGTACATCTACACCAGGTTTCCCCAAACTTTTTACCTTGCATCCCCACCCTGCCCCAGCTGTGGTTGGGAGCTGGGACCAGATATGGGGCTGGAGTTGCAGCCAGGGTGAGAGCCAGGGGCCGAGGCCGGGACCACAGCTGGGGGCAGGAATGTGGCCAGGAATGGGGTCGGGACTGAGAGTGGAGCCATGCTGGGGCAGGACTGGAGCTGCAGCTGGGCTGGGAGCCAGAGGCTGAGACTGGGGTTGCAGCTCGGGGTAGGGCCGGAGCAGAGCTGGGGGCAGAGCAGGGCTGGTTGGTGCTCCCTGGCCCCCTTGGGGGCTGGCCTGGGCCCCACTGTGCCTCCCAAATATTCCTCCATGCCTGCCTGGGGGGGCACGCTCAATAGTTTGGGGATCACTGGTCTACACTTAAAACGCTACATCTGCACACCTGTGCCGGCATAGCTCTTCAGTGTAGACACCATCTATGCTGATGGGAGGGTCCCTTCCATCAGCGTAGTTAATCCACCTCGCCAAGAAGTGGTAGCTAGTTCAGTGGAAGAATTCCTCCACTAACCTAGCACTGCCTACATCGGAGGTTAGGTTTGCTGACTTACAATGCTCAGAGGTGCAGACTTTTCACACCTGAGTGACATAGTTAAGCCAACTTAATTTTCAAGTGTAGACCAGGCCTCAATCAAGCTAACTATCTTCTTGCCTGCTGAATCAGACGTAAGATATTTCCTACCAATGCTCATCTCCAGTAATGCCAGACGTATCTTGTACGTTGTGGCATTTAGTCTGAATGGAACATACCCAGAACACAGCCTGGAATCCTTGAATTTTTCAGTAATGGCAAGAAGGTGAAATGTTTCCACCTGTGCAGTGGCTCTGTTGCTAATAGTGAGACACTGCTAACTTTTCCAGGGAGTGAATTACTCAGGGAGTGGATTATGCAGGGAGAATTTGGAGGTAACACTCCTTCTTCTGGGTCAGGGTGAAGATTACATCATTCTCTCTCAACCCTTTAGGGTTTATTCTGGGGGTACAAGATCAACTTCAAAGTGAGTCACTTGCTTTCTTAGACTTAGAAGCACCACATGGACCAAGAGCTCGTTTAGCACATTTCTAAGAAATGGTGCTGAGTGAATAAGATAGTGTGCTTGGAAACGTAGGGCTCTTTCACTGAAAATTGATAAGAAAAATGAAAAGACAAGACCTCTCAGCTTAACCTCTGGGCTCCTGGCTGTAATGTGCAGACTCTTTACATTGGGGTATAGCTTTCTTTAAATGTAATATTTGGCCTTCCTAGTGGTGGTACTTTGCTGGCAGACTGGAAATCAAATTGAGGAATAGATAGAGCATTCTTCCACTTTACACATGGGTTTTACAACATCCCTTCTCTTAATACCAACAGAGTACTCTGCGCAGCCTGTTTACAGAAAAGATGGCAATATCTTTAATCTCTATATAAAAATATCAACTGCCTGAGGCTTCAGCTGCTCCAGTGGCATCGAAAAAAGTGGAAAGATGCATGGACAGCATATATATATATATATATATATATATATATATATATATATATATATATATATATATATATATATATATATATATTCAGACTCCATTTTACTAGAATTAAATCCATTTAAGTCTGCCTGGTCAGCGTATTCATAATTTGCATTTCCTTCACTGTCTCTTTCTCCATTTATCAGAATTATTGCTGAAATGTAATTTATATGCAGTTTACACTAATAAGTGGAATTGATTAACCTTCTGTTTGCTTGGGGGAAGGGAAGCCATCTTTTAACAGTAACAATCCCTTAATGTTTAGTCAGGTCAAAGCTCCTGCTCACCAATGGGAGGGAATGCAGGTGTTACTGGCACAGATTCTCTTATCCACCCTGCACCCCGGTAATGGATGTCATGAATAGGAATATCCTCAGGAACACTGGCTGCATTAAAAGATAGTCACTAAGCTGTTAGGATTCAAAGAATAGCTAAACCAGGGCTTAAATTCAGCTGGAGCTGTCCGGAGCAGAGCTCTGGTAAATATTTTTAAAGCCTCGAGCTCCTGTGTGCCCCATGGGGCTGAAGCTCCTAGCCTCGGGGCTCTGGGAAATACTATATGAGAATTTAAGCCCTGAGCTAAACCATGCTTTCCGCAACTCTGCGCAGCCTACAAATTAGTAAAGCTTACAAGATATTTACTGGTATAATTCATCCAGAGACTGGGTCTTTCTATTCTACCCTAGCAGATATCACCCCTCCAAAAGTAGTGCGAAAAGCACTGTTTTCAAGGCAATACAACAAGTTGCAGTATGGATGACAACTGCAAATTGTATTTAGAAGCAACCACTGCTACTAGCACTGACATTTTCTGTTCCTATCCAGGAAATAGTTATGTCTAATTTGATATAATTTGATAAAATTCTAAAGAACAAACAAAAAAAAATATGCCTCATGCTCAGTAAGAGGCTTAATAATTATTATTGATTAATGGCTCCCAGCAGCACTTCTGTAGCTAAAGCTCTGCCATTATTTCCATTGGAAAGTCTGACTTTGAGGAGTTTATAAAGCTGGTCAATTCAATTCATACCGTGCTGCAACCTGATGCATATTATATGAGAGTGTGTAGCATGTATCAATAATTATTATTGATTAATGACTCCCAGCAGCACTTCTGTAGCTAAAGCTCTGCCATTATTTCCATTGGAAAGTCTGACTTTGAGGAGTTTATAAAGCTGGTCAATTCAATTCATACCGTGCTGCAACCTGATGCATATTATATGAGAGTGTGTAGCATGTATCTAAGAATTTGAGTCTCCATTCTATATTCCTTGCAGATCTAAATTTGTCACGGACTTTAAGGCTGTGTTCTTCAGTTTTTAAATTCTTTGGGACTTCTGGTCACAATGAATGCAGGTTTGGGCCTTTGGTGTTAATGAAAGTGTCAAGAATATAAGTTGTTCTGCAACCTCTACTATTGCCAATGCACTTCACTCCTCACCTCCCACATCTCTTGCCATTCTACTCTTAGAGCTTTCCTGGCTAGAAACTGCCAGGCATACAGTGGGGTAATGTGGATTAACACCCAATAAGAGCTTTATAATCATGATCACATAATAATTAAAAATCCACCGCTCATTTTCACTTGAGACCAGAACCAACACTGGAACCCAGGTGCCCAGAGATGAATGGATGGGTGCACTGAAACTGACCCAACTGTCAGAGATTTATGGACAATGTATCTGCTTAGGAGGGCTTTTGGGGAGCCGTGACATAATAGGGTAGAGTATGATTTTGCTGCCTTAAGTTACTAGCTCGTTAAATTAATTATTTTTGTCGTCATTGAATGCCACATGCTGCTGGGGTGACTATTCCTGTGTAAACTGTGATCCTGACTAATAGTCAGAGCACCCAGAATGGTGGACAGGCATATTTTTGTATTTAAATATAAATAAATAAATAGCCATTTCTATAACTTTCTAGCATACTACATACAAATTCTCACCTGAAATATGTTTTTTTAAAAAAACAGATCTGATTTTAATTGCTTTTGCCTTTTTTTAAATTTAGAGATAAGACACAAATATAAAAACATTACAAAACACCCTAAGCTTTCAGATTCCTTTATAATCAATGCTGTAAAGAAAACAGGGCAGAATTTCACTAAATAACATTTTAGAAATTAGCTAATTGGGACTTTAAAATGTTGCTGTTCAGTAGCAATTTTCATTGACTCATCTCTATTACTGAAGAATAAATCAGAGAGACAAAGGGGAAACTACCTTTGATTGGACCAACTTCTGTTGGCAAGAGAGAAGTTTCGAGTTTACACAGATCAGAGTCAAACAATGTTTGGCCTGTTGCTACCTTCTGTCAGGTATAAGTGAGAAAAACAGACTTAGCGGAAGCTGCTATGTGAGGTTAAGAAAGTTAAGAATGGCTGATGGGTCTCATTTAAGCCTAGCTGCACATCCGTGCTGCTTTCTTTGGACACTTTGTAAACTGTCAGCAATTTTCCCTCTGTGGTGGTGGGACCATGTGTTTATACTGTAATTGAATGTTTCTTAATACGTTGGTTTGCCTGGGGGAGAGCTACCACAGGTTATTTCTTATATATGCTGAGTAAATGTGAAGGACTCTAGTAACACATAGTCTAGACACGTGCTATGTTAACCAGCTCTATGCACCTAGTTTTGCAATTGTGCACCTCAGCCCTGACAAGCAGTAGTCAGTATGTTACATTCCTCAGACTTCCTTGAGTTTCTACTGAAATTTGAAGAAAATCAAAGATCCCAGAAGCAAGTAAAAAAGAGAAACTGAGACTGTTATATGGGGTCGCAGTTTATCAGCATGATCACCACGCACCCCTTACATATCACTATTTAATTTGTCATTAACTGTTTCCCCCATGTAGACCATAATTCTGTAACTGGTTGTCTGAATGAATTTTGAGTCGCATGGTATGAAATAATGTAGAAAATACAACTGAAAAATAGAAATGAGATGTACTGGACCTTTTGTTAAAGCTTATAATGGAGTTAAGGGGCTTGTAGAATACTGTTATTGATACAATATATCAGCCATTACTGCAAATAATAGCATCAAAAAGTATGAGTAACAGCAAAATTACAGACAAATGTAGATTCTGCTCATTGCTTTGTTACAGAAATACGTCCCTACTTCTTATAGTTCAATATATAGCTGCGTATGGTTCCTTATCACTTAATGTAATCACTAGGTGCAGGTCAGTTTCCAGTATTCTGGGGCCAGCTTGGTTTCTGTTCCTGGAAGGCTATATGTTAGAACTGGTAGAGAGTAAATTTTGACACTGGGCATAAGCCTTTCTGTCAAGACTTGGGCAAGTTATTATAAGAAAATCTATGCCAGCTCTTTTCCAGAAGATAATTTGAGATTCAATGCCAACTGCAAAGCACTTTTTTTTTAAATTGATCTATAATCTTTTGCAGGAATTTCTCCTAACTCTAATATGGTACTTAATGGAATTTTATATAGAAATTTGTATTAATCTAAGCCCAGACCAGAGGACATGTTAAAATTATATGTCCCATGAGCTGCATTTCTAATACACACAAAGATGGTATCATCACATTTTGTACCAAATAAAATTACCTTCTTGGTTATCAAATCTAATTTTTGTACTATCTCCTACCTATGCACAGTACATTAAAGAAAAGTAAGGTAATCCCCCTGTTGGAGGCACTAGACTACTTTGAATAAAGGAAAACTGCTTCCCGCTTGAGGATTCTTCTTACCAAAAGGGCCCAAGCAGCCCAATCTCACTTCAGAACGTCATTCTCCATCCACACCTAAAAAAAAAGGTTCCCTGCTACAATGGCTCAAATCTCTTCTCCTAGGTTTCTTCAGTGATGGTCCAGTGTTCTGTGATTATTTTTGTGATTTTTTAAAAATGAATGACCTCAACTGAAATGCTATGTCTTATACAAACATTTGTCCAAGCATGCACCAGAATTTAGGAGGATGCAGATTTATAGGGGAAGGTCACAAGCTACTGCTGGGAAAGGAAAACACCCATTTAAGTTGAAGACAATGGACCAGAAATTATCAGTTTACAGAATGCAAAAGTGCTCACAATTCAAACACGTTTATCACTGTGTCCTTCAGGTACTCTTAACTCCTAAATTCTTTAGTAAGTAAGAGAATGGCCAAAGAGAATTCATCCCTATTTCCTTTGACTTTTCCTTACCTGACTAGCAGGGGTCTGTCCAATCACTGCTTCATAAGGAGGGGGCAGCTCCGTTGGATATAGCATTCCTGGACTGTTAATGGTGACTTCATATAAAGCACTGAAGGGGGGATGAGGAAAGTCCAAATGGAGACCTCTGTTAAAGAAAATAAATGTTCAATTATCATTTCACTGCACTGGATTTACCTGGAAAACTAATCTCATCTTCCACAATGATGTAGTTAGCAGATGCATGCCTCTGAATTTGTGATTGAACCCATCACAAAGCAGTCTGAGGAAGAGATTCATCAGACAAGTGAAATGAAGCCTAAATTCAAAGGATAGTTTAAAAATTTTATTCCATTTTTGGATACTGGCCATTTATACCAATCTATTCTATAGGCATTAATATCTTGCGCATACAGTACCCTGTAGCAATGTACATTAAATTAATGGCAATTTCCTCAAAAGATTAACTCTCACATTTAAATTCTGTGTATAATGCTAACAACTGTGGTAAAATTAATAGCATCTTTGTTTAATGTTCAAATATTGTTATCCCTGTCTTGTCTGAATTCATCCACTTCTCCATCATGGTCTTTTTTATATAGCAGCACTAATATAAATAAATGAATGTTTTAAATAGGGCTGTCAAGTGATTAAATAAATGAATCATGATTATTCGCACGATTAATCATGCTGTTATAGAATAATAGAATACCATTTATTTAAATATTTTTGGATGTTTTCTACATTTTCAAATATATTGATTTCAATTATGACACAGAACACAAAGTGTACAGTGCTCACTTTATATTTATTTTTGATTACAAGTATTTCCACTGTGAAAAAACAAAACAAATAGTATTTTTCAATTCCCTAATACTAGGACTGTAGACTAGAGCAATCTCTTTATCATGAAAGTTGAACTTACAAATGTAGAATTATGTACAGAAAATAACTGCATTCAAAAATATAACAATGTAAAACTTTAGAGCCTACAAGTCCACTCAGTCCTACTTCTTGTTCAGCCAATCACTCAGTCTGTTTACAATTTGCAGGAGATAACACTGCTGCTTATTGTTTACAAAGTGAGAACAGGCATTCACATGGCACTGTTGTAGCCGGCATTGCTAGATATTTACGTGCCAGATGTGCTAAAGATCCATATGCCCCTTCATACTTCACCACCATTCCAGAGGACAGGCATCCATGCTGATGATGGGTTCTGGTCGATAACGATCCAAAACAAAGTGGATCGATGCATGTTCATTTTCATCATCTGAGACAGACGTCACCAGCAGACGGTTCACTTTCTTTTTTGGTTCGAGTTCTGTAGTTTCTGCATAGGATTGTTGCTCTTTTAAGATGGCTGAAAGCATGCTCCACACCTCATCCCTCTCGGATTTTGGACGGCACTTCAGATTCTTAAACGTTGGGTCAAGTGCTGTAGCTATTTTTAGAAATCTCACATTCGTACCTTCTTTGCATTTTGTCAAATCTGTGAAAATGTTCTTCAAACAAACATGTGCTGGGTCATTGTCCGAGACTGCTATAACATGAAATGTGGGTAAACAGAACAGGAGACATACAATTCTTCCCCAAGGAGTTAAAGTCACTAATTTAATTAACGCATTATTTTTTTAACAAACATCATTAGCAGGGAAGCACATCCTCTGGAATGGTGGCCGAAACATGAAGATGCATACGAATGATTAGCATATCTGGCTTGTAAATACCTTGCAACGCTGACTACAAAAGTGCCATGCGAATGCTTGTTCTCACTTTCAGGTGACATTTTAAATAAGAAGCAGGCAACAGCATCTCCTGTAAATGCAAATTAACTTGTTTGTCTTAGCGAGTGGCTGAACAAGAAGTAGGCCTGAGTGGACTTGTAGGCTCTACAGTTTTACATACCATATATACTCGTTCATAACTGAAGATTTTTTGGTAAAAACTGATGCATCAAAGAGTGGGAGTGGCTTATAAATGGGTCTACACCAAAATTTGATGATTTTAAACTCTATGGAATCACTGAATTGAATATCTAATACATTGTCATTTTGTTTACCTGGAGCATCTGCAGACATGGAGCTCCTCAGCTCTCTGTGGCCGCAGTTCGCCGTTCCCAGCCAATAGGAGTGGCTTCCAGAAGCTCCCACTGGCTGGGAACAGCAAACTGCGGCCACAGGGAGCTGAGGGGCTCCATGCCTGCAGACGCTCCAGGTAATTAAAATGTCCCAACCCACCAGTGGCTTACCCTGATTGCCAGGAGCAAAAGTTTGCCAACCCCTGAAATATTGGGTTGGCTTATGAAAGGGTCATACAGTTTTTTGCTATTTTACCTAACCATCTTGGGGGGTCGGTTTATAAACGAATGGGCTAATGAACGAGTATATACAGTTTTGCTTTGAATGCAGTTATGTAACAAAAAAAAAATCTACATTTGTAAGTTACACTTTCACAATAAAGAGATTGCACTACAGTACTTGTAGGAGGTGAACTGAAAAATACTATTTCTTTTGTTTATCATTTTTACAGTAGAAATAGTTGTAAAAATAATAATATAAAGTGAGCACTGTATACTTTGTATTCTGTGTTGTAATAGAAATCAATATACTTGAAAATGTAGAAAAACAGCCACAATCAACAGCCCTAGTTTTAAAATACGTTCTAGGAGACTTTGTGAAACATGAACAAAACTACAGTTCATATTTTTGGAAAAGACATCCACTATAAAGGAAGGATGCTATGGGGCTGTCTGTATTGTATAATTCATTTTCTCTGAAGTAGTCTCAATCTATGCCCCAAAACTATGAAAGAATGATGTTAATGTTCAGAGACAAAGAATTACCTCTGTGCTTCCATCACAGGTGCGCAGGTATATTCAGGTGGGTAGTAGGGTGGTGGTGGTATTGGAGGTATGAACTCATCGAAGTCCAGGGTCTGATGCAGAATAGTTCCATGGGGAGTCATACAGTCTGGGTTGGTGGAATGTGACCTCTGTGGCAGAAACTGAAAATAAATAAAAACGGTAAGGTTTCTTCAGATGGTAATGGTAGAAATGACAAAAATAATAAGATGACATTCTGCCATCCTTATTTTCATTGAGTTGTACCTTATTCCACAAGTAACATTGCTGCAATCAATTGGTCTGCTTCAGGGAGTAGAGTACTACTCAGTATATGTGAGAGCGGTAGAATCTGGCCCAAAAGAAGGATGAGGAAATTCATAGAATCATAGAATATTAGGATTGGAAGAGACCTCAGGAGGTCATCTAGTCCAATCCCCTGCTCAAAGCAGGAGCCACACCAACTAAACCATCCCAGCCAAGGCTTTGTCAAGCTGGTCCTTAAAAACCTCTCAGGATGGAGATTCCACCACCTCCCTAGGTAACCCATTCCAGTGCTTCACCACCCTTCTAATGAAAAAGTTTCTCCTAATATCCAACCTAAACCTCCCCCACTGCAACTTGAGACCATTACTCCTTGTTCTGTCATCTGCTACCACTGAGAACAGTCTAGATCCATCCTCTCTGGAACCCCCTTTCAGGTAGTTGAAAGCAGCTATCAAATCCCCCCTCATTCTTCTCTTCTGCAGATTAAACAATCCCTGTTCCCTCAGCCTCTCCTCATAAGTCATGTGCTCCAGCCCCCTAATCATTTTTGTTGCCCTCTGCTGGACTCTTTCCAATTTTTCCACATCCTTCTTGTACTGTGGGGCCTAAAACTGGACACAATACTCCAGATGAGGCCTCACCAATATCAAATAGAGGAGAACGATCACATCCCTCGATCTGCTGGCAATGCCTCTACTTATATAGCCCAAAATGCCTTTAGCCTTCTTGGCAACAAGGGCACACTGTTGACTCACATCCAGCTTCTCGTCCACTGTAATCACTAAGTCCTTTTCTGCAGAACTGCTTCCTAGCCATTCGGTCCTTAGTCTGTAACAGTGAATGGGAGTCTTCTGTCCTAAGTGCAGGACTCTGCCCTTGTCCTTGTTGAATCTCATCAGATTTCTTTTGGCCCAATCCTCTAATTCGTCTAGGTCCCTCTGTATCCTGTCCCTACCCTCCAGTGTATCTACCACTCCTCCCAGTTTAGTGTCATCTGCAAACTTGCTGAGGCTGCAGTCCAAACCATCCTCCAGATCATTAATGAAGATATTGAACAAAATTGGCCCCAGGACCGACCCTTGGGACACTCTGCTTGAAACCAGCTGCCAACTAGACATGGAGCCATTGATCACTACCCGTTGAGCTCGATGATCTAGCCAGCTTTTTATCCACCTTATAGTCCAATCATCCAACCTATACTTCTTTAACTTGCCGGCAAGAATACTGTGGGAGACCATATCAAAAGCTTTGCTAAAGTCAAGGAATAACACATCCACTGCTTTCCCCTCAACCACAGACCCAGTTATCTCCTCATAGAAGGCAATTAGGTTAGTCAGGCAAAACTTGCCCTTGGTGAATCCATGCTGACTGTTCCTGATCACTTTCCTCTCCTTGAAGTGCTTCAGATTGAGAACCTGCTCTATGATTTTTCCAGAGACTGAGATGAGGCTGACTGGCCTATAGTTCCCCAGATCTTCCTCCTTCCCTTTTTTAAAGATGGGTACTACATTAGCCTTTTTCCAGTCATCCGGGACCTCCCCCGTTCGCCATGAGTTTTCAAAGATAATGGCCAATGGCTCTGCAAATCACATCCGCCAACTCCTTTAGAACCTCGGATGCAGCACATCCGGCCCCATGGACTTGTGCTCGTCCAGTTTTTCTAAATAGTCCCAAACCACTTCTTTCTCCACAGAGGGCTGGTCACCTTCTCCCCATACTGTGCTGCCCAGTGCAGCAGTCTGAGAGCTGACCTTGTTTGTGAAGACAAAGGCAAAAAAACATTGAGTCCATTAGCTTTCTCTACATCCTCTGTCACTAGGTTCCCTTCCTCATTCAGTAAGGGGTCCACACTTTCCTTGACTTTCTTCTTGTTGCTAACATACCTGAAGAAACCCTTCTTGTTATTCTTAACATCTCTCATTAGCTGCAACTCCCCTACACGCACACATTCCCAAACCTAAAAACTAGGGCTGCCTAGCAATTAAAAAAAGAATTACGATTAATCACACTGTCAAACAATAATAGAATACCATTTATTTAAATATTTTTGGATGTTTTCTAGATTTTCAAATATATTGATTTCAATTACGACACAGATACAAAGTGTACAGTGCTCACTTTATATTTATTTTTTATTACAAGTATTTGCACTGTAAAAAAAACAAAAATAGTATTTTTCAATTCACCTAATACAAAGACTGTAGACTAGAGCAATCTCTTTATCATGAAAGTTGAACTTACAAATGTAGAATTATGTACAGAAAATAACTGCATTAAAAAAAATATAACAATATAAAACTTCAGAGCCTGCAAGTCCACTCAGTCTTGCTTCTTGTTCAGCCAATCACTCAGACAAACATGTTTGTTCACATTTGCAGGAGATAATGCTGCCTGCTTCTTGTTTACAATGTCACCTGGAAATGAGAACAGGTGTTCTCATGGGACTGTTGCTAGATATTTGGCATCACTAGATATTTACGTGCCAGATGCGCTAAAGATATATGGCAGAATGCGGGTAAAACAGAGCAGGGTACATACAATTCTCCCCCAAGGAGTTGGGTCACAAATTTAATTAACGCATTTTTTTTTAACGAGCATCATCAGCATGGAAGCATGTCCTCTGGAATGGTGGCCGAAGCATGAAGGGGCAAGGAATGTTTAGCATATCTGGCACATAAATATTTTGCAATGCGGGCGACAAAAGTGCCATGCGAATACCTGTTCTCACTTTCTGGTAACACTGTAAATAAGAGGAGGGAAGCATTATCTCCCTCCTATAAATATAAACAAAACTTGTCTGTCTAAGCAATTGGCTGACCAAGAGATAGGACTGAGTGGACCTGTAGGCTCTGAAGTTTTACATTGTTTTGTTTTTGAGTGCAGCTATGTAACAAAAAAAATCTACATTTGTAAATTGCAGTTTCACGACAAAGATTGCACTACGGTACTTGTATGAGATTAATTGAAAAATACTATTTCTTTTGTTTATCATTTTTACAGTGAAAATATTTGTAATAAAAAAATATACACTGTGATTTCAATTACAACACAGAATACAAGATATATGAAAATGTAGAAAAATGTCCAAAATATTTAATTTTTAATTACCGGTAGCAGTCTATTGTTTAACAGTGCAATTAAAACTGTGATTAATCATGATTATTTTTTTTTACTTAATTGCGTGAGTTAACTGCAATTAATCGACAGCCCTATTAAAATAAAAAAATACAACTGTACCAAACTCTAAACCATAACAATGATTGAGAATTACAAATCAAGGGCCTGATGCTGATCAGGCTCTAACACAGCAATAGGATCAAAAAGCACACTCAGTGATATAGAAAAACTGTGACATAAATGAGCCTGTTAGCAGGTTTAAATGACAGTGTGATACTATGGGGACTGTTCTGAAGATCAAATGAAACCTGGCCTTTGTGACCCTGTTCTATATGCTTTGCATGGGGAGAAGCACACCAATGGCCAATCAAAACACACAGAGGCATTCTTTCACCTTCTGTTGAGTCTCTGCTGTCATATTATTTTTGTAGGATTGGGAGATGATCGGGTCTTTAGCTCACCTTTTGAAACAATTGAGCTAAGAAAATTTGCTGAAGGCACACTTCTGCTTTATACTGGAACAAGTGAATATACCTGTTTGTATTGTTGTCTCATTGCATTATTATGGTTTTTACAAAATTTCCACTGACACAGCTTAAAGAAGCATTCATATAACAGGAAAACAAAAATGTTTATGTTTAGAAGACCTAGCACACGGCTTTCATTTTTAGCTTGGCAGGGGGTTATAACTTTCTGGGAAAAACTCATCTCAGATGTAAATCTGATTTTACATTACATCAGCAATGAATTTGGCTCCTTGTGTCTAGAACACGGGTAGGCACCCCATGGCACATGTGCTGAAGGCAGCACGAGAGCTGATTTTCAATGGCACTCAGACTGCCTGGGTGCTGGCCACCGGTCTGGGGGGCTCTGCATTTTAATTTAATTTTAAATGAAGCTTCTTAAACATTTTTAAAACCTTATTTACTTTACATACAACCATAGTTTAGTTATATATTATAGACTTAAGAGGAAGAGACCATCTAAAAATGTTACAATGTATTACTGGCACATGAAACCTTAAATTAGAGTGAGTAAATGAAGACTCAGTGCCCCACTTCTGAAAGGCTGCCGACCCCTGGTCTAGAAGGTTAAAGTAATCATTGTTCCATGAAACACTCTATGTATAAGATGTCTCAAAGGTCACAGTCTCAATGATGTAATATAACGGAGGGTCAGGGAGCCAGGTCTTCTTTGTTTGTGGGAAATTAACAATTAGAGGCTTACTAATTAGCTGTCAAGTTATACTTTCCAAGATGTCTACTAAGTAATTAGCCTCCCATGCTCCAGATTCTCCTACCACCTGTCAATCTACCCCTTTCAGTCAGTATGTTCTACTGATGCTTCTAGAACAAGAAAAGCATACTCATAGTAGTTACATATTACCTCTGGCCTGACGCCCACTAGGCTGGCAAAGCTCTTCCCAGGTTGAACCAAGGAACAAAAGGTATACTAAACCCTTAATGATGCTAGCCTAGGCAAGAAGTGGGGGGTTGAGTGGGGTGTCAATAGTCGCCCAGGTGGAGTCTCTGACAGACGTACAAGGAGAAAGTGTCACAGGAAGCACATTGCAGCAGGACAATCTGTCTCTCTCAGACAGACATGGGGTTAACTGGGCTGAGAGGAGTTTGCAAAAAAAGATTAAGGTAGAGGTAAGGGGAAATATACATCTAGCCCTGTTGTTCTACATGCTTGCTCTTATTCATAGATTTATAGATTCAAAGGCCAAAAGGACCATTGTGATCATCATCTAGTCTGACCTCCTGTATAACACAGACCACAGAACTCCACCAAAATAATTCCCTTTCAACTAGAAAATATCTTTAAAACAAAATCCAATCTTGATTTTAAAATTGCCAGTGACTGAAAATCCACCATAGCCCTTGGAAATTGTTCCAATGGTTAATTACTCTCACTGTGAAAAAATTTACAGCTTATTTCCAGTCTGAATTTGTCTAGCTTCAACCTGCAGCCACTGGACCTTGTTCGTACCTTTTTCTGCTAGACTGACTATCCCTTTATCAAATATTTGTTTCTCATTTAGATAGTTATAGACTGATCAAGTCACCCCTTAACCTTCTCTTTGTTAAACTAAATAGATTGAGCTCCTTGAGTTTATCACTATAAGGCATAATTTCCAATTCTTCAATCATCCTCCTGGCCCTTCTATGAACCTGCTACAATTTATTAACATCCTTCTTGAATTACAGAGGTCTTACAGAAGTTTAAGCATATTACATCAACATTATTTCCTTTAGCAATCAAACTTGTAATCTCATCAAAAGAAGATATCAAATTAGTTTGACTGGATCTATTTTCCATAAACCCATTTTGATTGTCATTAATTATATTATCTTCCTTTAATTCTTTATGAATCATGTCTGTATCAACTGCTCATTTAGCTTGTCCTGGATCAATGTCAGCCTGACAGGCCTGTAAATTAGCCGGGTCATCCCATCTACCCTTTTTAAACATTGGCACAACCTTAGCTTTCCTCCAGTCTTCTGGAACTTCCCCAGTGTTCCAGGACTTATTGAAGACCAACATTGGTCCAGCAAGCTCTTCAGTTAGTTCTTTTAAAACTCTTGTTACAGTTATCTGGAACCGCTGATTTTAATATGTTTAAACTTAGTAGCTGCTGTTTAACATCCTCATGAGTTACTAATGGAATGGAAGGCATGTTGTTATTATCATAATCTGAAATGACTACATGAGCGGGCTTTTTTCCAAATACAGAACAGAAAAATATTTAATGAAAACATCTGCCTTGTCTGCATTATTATTGATAATTCTACCATTTCCATCTAGTAATGGACCAAAACAATTGTTAGGATTATTTTTGGTTTTTTTATGCAATTTTAAAAGCCTTCTTCTTATTGTCCTTAAGGGAAATCTCTATGATCAGCAAAGGTGTGTCCCTTTGCTTCTCTTATCAATTTTGTACAATTCATCATTATCCCCCTTCTTCTATTTGTTATAATATATTTTAATTATAAATAAAAATCATTCCAAATAATATATTAATAAATATTGGAATATATAATTAAAATAATTATATTTAATTATAAATAATACATAATTATTTGGAATTCCTCCTGGTCTTCTTGTCTCTGCTCACCACAGTCTGCCTATCATAGTCTGTCTCCAGCCATTAAGAAAGCCTCTTGTCTCTGTGTTCCTCTCTCTCCAGTTCCTTGGTGGCCAGTTTCATTCTTCCATTAATCTAAGGTACGGATGTTTCCTGAACCTGGTTGTCTAGGTATGCCTCAGCTTCTCTGATTCTCAATAGCATCTCTCCTTCGCTTTCCAATCCAATAATCTTTTCTTCCAGCACAGCTACCAACTTGTACTTCATACATAAAAAGTCCCTTCTGGCTTCAGGCGGGGGAGGGGAGAGGAGGTGGAAGGGACACAGCCATTGCAAATCACAACCACAATTCCATTGCTGTCCATCTGGAATCAAACACAGAGCTGGACCTGGAAGGAAAGCCTCTCTCACTCCCTCTCTAAATGTCCTCCAAAATTGTCCTCTTAGCTGCCTCTGTTCACGACTCTGAGTGCATAAGGCCTTTGGGTGAATTAATAAATAATACTTTGTTTTTCAAGAAGCCTTGTCTGATTCACTTTAATCAGCCAACATCACAGGCTCCCAGAGTAAAAGAGCTCACTGTCATCAAACCCAGTTAACACAGCTGCTAATGAGGGGGCCTACACTCCAGAGATCCTGTTTACAAATGTTTGGACCGTGTGGTTCCACCCAGAGAAAGGTGCAGGAAGCCAGGCCACTGAGAGGTGCACTCCAGAGGGACTAATGGGTCCAAAGCACAGATTGCCCAGTTACTGTGACAGACAGCAGCTGAACCAATACTCAACAGTTTAGTGGCAAGTGCTGGGCCGGTGCAAGGATGTTTCGCGCCCTAGGTAAAACTTCCACCTTGCTCCCTCCCCCGTCCCCGAGCCCCACCCTGAGGCACCTCCCCCACGGCAGCCTCCCCCCCCCGAGGTGCCCCCCCTGCGGCAGCTCCCCACCCCCACTCTCCGCCCTGAGGCACCCCTCCGTGCCCCAGCTCACCCCTGTTCCACGTCCTCCCCGAGCACGCCGTCGCTGCTTCACTTCTCCCGCCTCGCAGGCTTGTGGCACCAATCAGCTTAGGTGCCTCAAGCCTGGGAGGCAGGAGAAGTGAAGCAGCCATGGCGTGCTTGGGGAGGAGGCGGGGCAGGGGTGAGCTGGGGCGGGGAGTTCCCCTGCATGCCGCCCCCACCCCTTACTTGCTGCAGGCAGCCCTCCCTGTGCTCCCCTGCCCCAGCTCCCTCCGCCTAAATGCCGGTGGGAACTGGGGCAGCTGAAGATCCAGCCGCTGCGGTCGCTGCCGAAGAAAACACACACCCCCAAACCCTAGTGCGCCAGGCGACCGCCTAGGTCACCTAAATGGTTGCACCGGCCCTGGGCAAGTGCAGACAGGGCAAGCTGCATTCAGCACCATTTCAGAAACCCTGAAGCAGCTTCCTAAGAAACCCTTTTGCGGTTTGAACCAATGCTGAGAGCAGGTATCAGAAATGGATAAAGGTGAACAGTTGTAGACAAGGACAAACTGCGAACAGCATCATTTCAGCAAGCGTGGTTAAAATCTTACACAATCTTATAGCTGCAGTCAATGTTAGTGGCAAATATTCTGAATTTATTGGCCTCAAAAGAAACATGACATGGCAGCTTATGTCACTGTTCTTATTTGTAATAGTGATCAAAACTTTATCACAATAAAAGAGAAGAAAATACAGTACCTTAGTAATAAATGCAGGCAGCCCAGAGAACCAAGTTGTTCAGCATATGGGCAATCCTTTGGTGATGTTTGTTTATCCCCTTACTGTTGTGCTTCATATTATGAAAGACATGAAACTCAGAGAAGTTTCAAAGTCCACAGGAACCGTGCTTCTAAGTCAATTAGATGTTTTTGAAAATCCCACCCAATTTATCCCTAATCCAAAGTATTAGATTTCATTGGGCAAAAAACTCACCAAGACATCTTGAGACCAATCCTACCTCTCATCTGCGAAAAATATATAACACACATTATGCATCTTTGTTGAAAAGCCTTGAAAAAGATACATAAAATTGGATAATCTTTCTCTCCAAGATTATCTTCTTTTTTCAAACACTTGGAATGGAAATCCCTACAAAATTATTAGAAGAGTTAATCTCCTCCATTTTATTATTTGGAGTAATAAATCACTCATTAAAAAAATTATACAGGTCAGTATTTCAAAGAGGGCTAGTGGTACAAACCTAAGGGGGTATTATTGGGCATCAGAATGCTGGACCATGATAGCTTGGTACAGAGCCGGTGCAAGGATGTTTCGCGCCCTAGGCGAAACTTCGACCTTGCGCCCTCCCTGTCCCTGAGCCCCTCCCCCGCGGCAGCTCCCCTCCTCCACCCTGAGGCACCCCACCTGTGGCAGCTCATCCCTGCCCCGCCTCCTCCCCGAGCACGCTGTGGCTGCTTCACTTCTCCCGCCTCCCAGGCTTGCGGCGGGAGAAGTGAAGCAGCCACGGCGTGCTCGGGGAGAAGGCGGGGCAGGGGTGAGCTGGGGCGGGGAATTCCCCTGTGTGCCGCCTCCCCCTTACTTGCTGCAAGCAGCCCTCCCCGCGCTCCCCTACCCCAGCTCCCTCTGCCTAAATGCCAGTGGCGACCGGGGCAGCCGAAGATCTGGCTGCCGCGGTTGCTGCCGAAGAAAATGGCGCCCCCAAATCCCAGCGCCCTAGGTGTCTGCCTAGGTTGCCTAAATGGTTGCACCGGCCCTGGCCTAGTATCATGGGTATCGCAATAAACATTGGAGAACACAGAGCAGGAAATATTTGCTATCACATTTGGGTCAACATTTTCATTTCCAAAACACTCAAGACCTCCCATTTAGTGATTTCCTTGAAAACTTTGGGGCAAAGTAGAAGTGAAAACCAGCCCAGCCTCTTCCCCTCTAACAACAAAATAGATACAATCCAACCTTCCCTCCAAGAGACATTGATCCCACTTTTTAAAAATGGGAAAAAGTGAGCATGCAAAGAGTAAGGTAGTTAATTAAAGGGGAAAAAATGATAGACCCAGAGAGATTACAAGGAACTTTTCCTATAACTAAGATACCAATTTTTAATTAAATACAGTTAAGATATATGTCAAGCCTCCCAAGAAATGGCAGGTTCTAGAAATGACTTACGGATATTGAAATGATAATAAACCCTAGCAAATCCAAAATCAATTTCAAAACTATACAGTGAACTTCTTATACTTGAAATGGATGGCAAATGTAATTACAGGAAGAAATGGGAAAAGGTTCTAGATGAAGACATTCCCTTAGAGTACTGGTCCTTCATTTGGGGTAAAGTAGCTCCCTTTTCCAGATATCTAACAGTAAAAGAAAAACAGTATATTTTGCTAATTCAGTGGTATCTCACACTCTCTCATTTAAAGAGAATCTACAATGATGCACCGAACAGTTGGAACGTGTGGGGAATGAAAGATACCTTTATGAATATTTGATGGGAATGTCTCAAAGTCCAGGAATATTTGTCAAGTATTTGCAAGCTCATAATGGATCTCAGAGGTCACAGATAAAAAGGCTTGTCCTATCACATAATTGTGCTCACACCATCTAACAGCATGGTGTACTAATGCAGAATTTTGGAAGAAGAGTGAGCTAGCAGATTCTAATAAACTAGCAGGGAATAGGATAGTCTGATAATGGAAATGTTTATAGATGATGTGAGACAAAGGCATAGTTGTTTCTTAAATGCCTGGCTACCATGTCTTGAATATGTAAAAGACAAAACAAAAGAAATCAAAACACCTGAGGAACAGAGAAATGTTTGTTTTAACAGTAAAACATTCACAGTCTTTAGCCTCCGTTGTGGTAATTTATTGAATTGATTAATATTAAACTTCTGCTCCTGTAATGTAATTTGAAGCAGAGCTGTTTTTCTTGGAATCCACTCAAAGTCTGCCAAATGTAAGTACCCCGTTTCCCCAAATCATCACTGCAGTGACCAATTTTTGAAAGAAACTGATGGAAGAATAAGGAGATTAGGAGTGACAATAAGAAACAAACTTTAAGGGAAAATGAGTTTTGAAACCTGATTGTTATCCTCTTAATATTGTCACTGTAGTCCTAGAGGACGGAAAATGAAAAGTAAAAAGTATCCATTAATTCCACAAAGAGCCACACTCTGCACTGGAAAATGACAACATAATGCCTATTGCCACAGGTCGTAAGTTTGCAAAGGTCTTCGCTGGTTTCTAATGCTTGGATATTGGCAGTGTAGATGTCTCATCCTTCACGGTAAACGGACTCTGAACACATTTGCATTTTTAGAAAATCTTAACATCTTCTGCCCTGCTGGTGAGAGGGAGCACTTACAATGTTAGTTTATCTAATTCCCCAACTGGTGACATCTGCTAATGATGCCATAGATAATCACAGTGAATTTGTGTGCCCACTTCATAACTACAACAGATGTTTCTGCATTTTGGGCAGCAGCAACATATTGTCATACTTAATTCTTTCCTCTTGAGTGGAATGCTGACAAACCAATAATAAGAAAAGTGATCATCTATATCAGAAGTAAAGCTGAATCCTGGCAAAATTATAGGCCCTCACCTTCAAAATTAGGGCTGCACAATCATGTGGCACAACAATGTACATTCAATTGTTTACTAACTAGCATGTGAAAGTATCATTATTTGTTGTTTATTTATGGGAGTGCCAGGGGTGAAAGTAACTTAAAGGACTTGCCGGTACTCCAGAGTCCTGCAGAGGGGGAGGGGCCTCTATCGGAAGAGGCGTGGCCTCTGTCAGAAGAGGTAGGGCCTTTAAATCCCAGGGCTTTTAAATCAGGATTTAAAGGGCTCAGGGATTCAGCTGAAGCTAGGAGCCGGCCCTTTAAATCACCCCCGGAGCTACCAGCTGCAGAGGCAGCTGGGAGCCCTGGGGTTTGGGCAGGGGTGAAAGTAATTTACATTTCTTACCCATATGGTCCAATCGCAAGCAACCCACCTCTCCTACATACTTCATGGATCCCTTCCATTGCATGACATAGATAGAGGAAATAAAGCTACTATTACTACTACCAGTACTGTCTGTAATAAAACTTTACTATTGGAATAAGCCTGAAAAAGTGAAAACTCACTGTCACATTTTTCTCCGTGTCTTCCCTCCTCCTCCAGCCAGACTGTGGACACTAGGCTCCGCGCTTCTCCCTGTCTGGCACTGAGCAGCAGCTGCAGGGGCTTCCCTCTAGCTTTCAGCAGGGAGACTGGCTGAGGGAGGGAGAAGCCTGCCTCCTACATAAGAACAGTTTAAACTCAGCTGTTCCCTGTGTGGTTCAGTAACATTTCAAAGAGGATCTGCAAGCAGTTTGGACATCACAACCATGATCCTCTGCTGGGGAGGGAATGGGATAGATTTGAACTTGGAAATGGTTCCTGATTTTGATTGTGTTTTTTGGGTATAGGAGATCCCCTCAGAAAAGAACTGCCCCTGCCATGGTCACACACACCCTCCCACCCACCCCATCAACAACAACTGGGAGTGAAATTAACAAGGATGCCAGAAACGTCTTCTAACCCTGGGGGCTGAACTGCACAGGGAACAGCTGAGTTTAAACTGTTCTTATGCAGGCAGCAGCAGCAGGCATCTCAGCCAGTGTCCCTACTGCAAGCTAGAGCCTAGGGGAGAGCCCCTATGGTGGGGAGGAATGCAGAGGCTTGTCTGCAGCCTGGCTGGAGGAGGGAGAGGGAGGAGACGAGAAACCAATGTGACAGTGAGTTTTCCCCTTCCACCTGCTTTTATTAGCTCTGGATTTAAGCTGTGCAGCCAAATGCTTGTATTTATTGTGTATATTAGTATTGGAGACAAGATCCCCTCATCCCGGGGGCAGACAAGGACTGCCCCTGCCATGGTCAAACACACCTTCCCCACTCTCCTCAGCTACTTTGAGGGAAATTAACAAGGATGCCCGAAACCACTCCTAACCCCGAGGGCTGAACCACTCAGGGAACAGCTGAGTTTAAACTATTCTTATGCAGGGGGCAGGCTTCTCCCTCCCTCAGGCAGTCTCCTTTTCTTACCGGTCCTCTGTACTGGCCCGTACCCACTTACTTTCACCTCTGGGGAGTGCTCACTGTGTGTTAGGCACTTTCCAAACCCTCAAGAATGGCTCATACTATAAAGAGCTTATAAGCTAAGAAACTATGTGTGTGCAAAACAGTCAATGAATGTAAATTGCCAGATGTGTAATCTGACATCTGGCCCCGAATTTCCTAAAATAGGACCATCAAATCCTAAATCATGGATCCTAAATCCATATTCAGGCACCACTCTCGCTGATCAGTAGGAACTGCTGAGTACCCAGCATTATCTGAAGTTAGAAGGTGCATAAAGATTATTACTATTTATATTATGGTAGCACAGAGGTCACAAGTGGGATCAGGGTCCACTGTGCTATACACCAAGCACATAATAAGAGACAGACCAAAATTTTCAAGAACAGACTCTAACGTTATGCTCTTAAATCAATGTTTAAATACCAAAAGGTGGTATTTTCAAAATCTCCTAAGTCATTTATGCACACTTGAAAAGCCACACTTAGGAGGCTAACTATGGTCTTGAAAAATTCAGTCATAGTCCCTGGCCCAAAGAATTTGCAATCTAAACAAACAAGGCAAAATGTTAGGGTTGAGGTGTCTGTTTTTCGACCGGAACACCCAGTTGCAAAGCGACCCTGGCGGCTCTGGTCAGCACTGCTGACCGGGCCGTTAAAAGTCCGGTTGGCAGTGCAGCAGGGTTAACGCAGCCTCCCTGCCTGCCTTGGCTTTGCGCAGCTCCTGGAAGCAACGGCATGTCCCACCTCCGGCTCCTACATGTAGGAGCAGCCAGGGGCTCTGCACACTGCCCCTGCCCCAAGTGCCAACTCTGCAGCTCCCATTGGCCGGGAACTACAGACAATGGGAGCTGCAGAGGCGGCGCCTGCGGATGGGGTGGCACTCAGAGCTGCTTGGCCATGCCTCCGTGTAGGAGCCGGACGGGAGACATGCCTCTGCTTCTGGGAGCTGCCTGAGATAAGCGCCGCCTGGAGCCTGCATCTCCTCCTGCACCCCAACCCCAGCCCTGATCCCCCTCCTGCCATCCAAACCCCTCAGCCCCAGCCCAGAGTCTACACCACAAGCCGGAGCCCTCACACCCCCTGCACCCCAACCCCCTGCCCCATCCCAGAACCCCCTCCTGCACTCTCAACCCCTCATTCCTGGCCTCACCCCAGAACCTGCATCCCCACCCCACAGCCCGTACCCACTCCCACACGTTACCCCCCTGCCTCAGCCCAGAGCCCCCTCCTCACCCCAAACTCCTCATCCCTGGCCCTACTCCAGAGCCTACACCCCCCTAGTGGGAGTCCTCACCCCTCTTGCATCCCAACCCACTGCCTCAGCCTATAACCCCCTCCCACACCCTGAACTTCTCATTTGTGACCCCAACCCAGAGCCTGCACCCCCAGCTGGAACCCTCACCCCTTCTGCACCCCAATCCCCTGAGCCAGCCCAGTGAAAATGAGTGACTGAGTGAGAGTGGGGAGAGCAAGCAACAAGGGAGGGGAGATGGAGTAAGTGGGGGCAGGGCCTTCGAGGAGGAGCGGGGCAAGAATGTTCGGTTTTGTGCGAGTACAAAGTTAGCAACCCTACAAAGGATAGGAGGGAAAACAGAAATGCAGACTAATAAGTAACTTGCCCAAAGTCACACAGCAGGTCATTGGCACAACCAGAATAAAATCCAGGTCTCCTGGTTTCTAGTCCAGTACCCTATCCCCCACAATGCCTCTCAATGGATTTAGTTTATCGATATGGATTTGAGACTCTAATTTGAAGCATTTATTTTTGAAAAGCAGGACTTTGATCAATTACTCATGTGCAGCCAGGCCACAGTGATTCTCAACCTATTTACCATTATGGCCAGCATATACAGTTCTCTACGTGTTGGGTGGGCTGCATCCACACTATATATAATACCTGTACAACATTCAACATCACTGAAAGTCATTTAAAAACTAGCCCAATCTATTGACTGAAATAAAGGTTTTTTTCTGTTAACACATTGGACTATACAGATGTAGCTCAGTGGCTGTGCATGTGTATGAGAATGAGCAAGTGAACGTAGGTGAAAGTTGTGTGAAACAGACATGGAGTCTCCCTCTGTCTCTCTCTCTCTGTGTGAGAGACAGAGAGAGCAAGCCAGAGGGGGAGAGAGAGAGAGAGACAGACAGACAGAGAGCCAGTGTGGGAGAGTTGTGGGAGACAGACAGTACCAGTGCCCATGATATATAATACTTGGAGATTGGGTGGTGGTTGAATTAACCAGTTTCTGTACAATAGTTGGGATTGTCCTGGGCTGTTGATCACTGCAAGATAATTGTGAATCCCTGAGCTCAGTGTTTAAAGTGGACTGGAAGAAGCATGTGTGTATGTTAGTGGGGTGTCTATGATAATACCAGATGAATTAAATGTGCATGCACTTGGAGGGCAGTGCTTAAAGGGCACCCCTCAGTGACCCAACACCATTTTTAATTCTTTTTTTTGCCAGCACCGTGACCCCTTCTGATTCTGCCCACTTTAAGCCTTGCCTGAGCTGGGCCCACAAAACAGCTGCAGTGTCAGCACTGTGTCTTCGTCTAAGCTGCTGTTCTGTAATGCAGGGGGCAGCGTGCATGGCATGTGGCACACAGCAGCTCTGTGCCCTTGATGCCCCTCACCTCGTCTGCGGAAGGGGCAGAGCCCTGCTGGAGGCTGCCCTGTTGCTGTCTCTGTGCATGGGTGAATGGACACTGACCTCTGTCTGGTGGTAGTGACTATGGAGGTGATGCAGCTGGACTGGAGGGGGCTGCTCCGGGCCCCACTCAGTGCATGGGGTACCAGAAGCATGCACTCAGCCCTACGTGGGGCTCAACACTGGGGCACTTTCCAGGCCAGAGAGGGGCACTGCTGAGGATGGCAGAGATTGCATGGGGGGGGGGGTGAGGGTTCCACTCCACCCTGCCTGCTGTGGCTGCCAGGTTGGGCACATGTCCCTCCATGCTGCCCCCAGACACTCAGGGGCTGGGGTGAGCTCATTCACTGAGCCAAGAGGGACAGTAGCTGGGAAGCCACCCATAGGACAAATTTCCACCAGCTCCCCCCTTAGAGACAGGATTTACAGAGCAGCCTCCTGCTCTAGCTGTGAGCTCCAGGTCTGGACATGGCCAGCATGGGATGGGCAGTCAGGCCCTGTCTGCTGCACACAGCCCAGAGGGTGCTGCAGCTTGCAGCATGCTCATCCCCCCAGAGGTGACACGAGGCTGTAGCTAGTAGGTGGGCACATGTCTCCTCCCCATTTTTCTGGATGCCTCTGTCTGAGATGCCCAGAAGTGAGAAGGCAGCACTCTCAGTCATCCCCCTCTCTTCCTTTTGCCCCATCTATCCCTTTCCTCTCCCCAACCCACCCCCTTGCCCTGCCCTCCCACGGGCACTCATCGCTGTACAGAAACTGGACCCAGGACACATAGAAGAGGATGATGACAGACACTAGAACCAAGATGCGACATCCTGGAGCGGCCAGCCTCAGTCGAGCAAAGGGGCCAAGTGAGCATCCCCTTGCCTGTGGCAACCAAACTTTTGGCATTGGGTCAGTAGATCTGATGGACATTGTCAGGTTGCCTTTTCGACCAGGCTTTCCGGTCAAAAACCGGACATTTGGCAACTCTACATGTCTGTGCAGCACGGGGAGGGAGGAAGCAGCTAGCTGAGCTTCTCCACTGCCAGAAGGGGCTGCTTTGCCTTCTCTCTTGGCAGGGAGCACTCCAGCAGGGCTCCGTGACACAGCTCCTCCTCAGCCGGCCCTGCTCCTGCTGGGACCAGGAATGAGATGCAGCAAACTCTGAAATTTTTTTAGCACACAGCTGGGCCGCGTCTGTGTGCTAATTGGGCCGCAAGCGGCCTGCGGGTTGAGAACCACTGAGCCAGGGTAATTGTGGCAGCAGCTGTGATGGGGATATATGAGACGTTAGTTATGCTGAATAAGATGTAATATTTATTTTTATTAAGTCTTAGAAAAAATCACAAATAAGCATTTCTTCCCAGGACATATTGCAGGAGTCAAATAATACTTTAGGTACAAGATTCTGTATACCAGGGAAAGACTCAATCCCTCAATTGAGGGAAAGGTTTGAAATTGATCTTATAACCAACCTTAACTGGTAACATTAAGCCACCTTAATGAACAGATGACTACCTTTCCATAACAATAATGGAAAACTGCTGATCAATCATAACAACACACCTCTGCTTCAGTCATAATGAAACATTGCTTTCCTGTGGTGCTTTAGAGATAGGAGCAGGACTCAGATATTTAAAGAGTTGCATAATTACAAGACTATCATGTTGAAGATACTTTCACCCAATACAACATACCAAAGAACTACAAAAAATACTACACTATAGCCTTCTGATGCACAAAGTAACAATGTCATATTTGCTTAGACACCACCTCCTTCCTATATCATAATGCAAAATTTTGTCAAGTATCAGAGGGGTAGCCGTGTTAGTCTGGATCTGTAAAAGCAGCAAGGAATCCTGTGGTACCTTATAGACTAACAGAGGTTTTGGAACATGAGCTTTCCTAGGTGTATACCTACTTCGTCAGATGTATTCACCTACGAAAGCTCATGCTCCAAAACCTCTCTTAGTCTATAAGGTGCCACAGGATTCTTTGCTGCTAATGCAAAATGTTGACATTTAAAAACTCTATTGGCTTAGTATTTACAATTTATGGTTATAGTGTAGAAACCCAGCACTGTAAATACTAGCCCATACAGTACTTAACCTTTCTTTTATCATACACGCTTAAGAAATTGACTTGCATTAAGCCTCAATGCACAAAGTCACAAGTTCATCGCTGGTCCATAAATGTTTAATTAGATACCTTTCTGAAAACTGTAACCTCTACAAAAGGTTAGCAACTGCCATGACAGCTTTAGTGGATTTATACTACTAGAGAGGGTTTGTGCAATACATACAATTAAAGTGGAAGATTTTCTTAATCTTAGTAATGTAGCACTAAAAATACACGATAGGCCCACAGCAGGTGCTTAAAAGGCATAACAGCAGCACTTCCTAAATGAAGAGGTGACACTAAAATAGAATAGTCTTTTTACAGTGGCAAAATTATTCTTTTTATATAGTGAAATATAAATTGAGTTTATTTTGGGCTTTAAAAGTAAAAGACTAGAAAAAGAAAATTCTAATTTCTTTCTGACCTATTTCTGTTCTTCCCAAAAGAGAACATTTATTTTTCTTGTGTTTCTAAGAGTAAACAGTGATCATTCATCCAACAGATGCCAAAGCACTTTACAAAAGTCTCTAAATAATTATGCAACCTATATATACTGTATAAAGGAATTACTTTGCCCACTGCCTCAGCACTGCCACCTATGCGATAAAATACAGTAATGTTTAACAACCTCCAGCAACACTACACAGCAGTCCAGTGAGAAAGAACACTTCACTCAATAAAAGGAGACTGGAAATTTAGGTAAGTATAATGTAGTTATTGAAATTAGAATTTGGCCAGGACGGTGGGGTTAAAAGCCTAGGCATTGAACTAACAGCATTAACGGCATACTGTACAGTTTCTAACAGGGGTGGCTCTAGGTATTTTGCCACCCCCACCATGGCAGGCAGGCTGCCTGCAGCGGCTTGCCTGCGGGAGTTCCCCAGTCTGCAGATTCGCGGCTACCAGCAGAGCACACCCCATGGCTTGCCACCCCAAGCATGCGCTTGGCGTGCTGGTGCCTGGAGCTGCCCCTGGTTTCTAATAATCAAGAGAATAGATTTGGTGAGGACAAAAGGAACATGACTTTCATCCCACCACACTATCAACAAACTGCATTTCTGTGTGGACTGATTTCTTGATGTTAGATCTCTTCAGAAGAGGCCACTAGTTATCCCACTTTTCACAACCAATACACATGCCTAGAAATCTTGCACCATAGAAAACTTTACACTTCCAATTAATAAAATTTTCCATGGACATTAATAGGAAACTCATGCCATTGAAAATACAAATTAGTAGAAAGGTCTCAGAATATAAAACTTTCTTTGTCCGGCACTTTAAATTGTCTATTACAACCCAATGTAAGTTCTAGTTTCTCCTTAGGGAGGAAAATTCTGCTTTCTTTTGGTGTAAATCCAAAGAAGCCCACTGAAGGAACTAATCTGGATTTTTCACCACTGTAATTGAGATCAGAAAGTGGCCCTATATATTTCTCTCTCTTTCTCACACGCACACACGCGCGCACACACACACACAGAGTTTACTGTTAAGCTCACATTAAATAATAGAGCCCTCATATAAAACAGACAATGGTTCCTGAAGAGTACGGTTTTCCTTACAGATCTCCTATTTAATGTGCTCTATGCTATTGATGGCAGCAGCACATTCAAGATCACAGCCTACGGTGGTATGACTGTACTACATAAAAGTTGAATGCAAGTGCATGATAAAAATTTGTTAAGCAATTTGCTATATTCAATTAGGTAACGCAAAGAGTCTGTTCAGTTAACCTCACAAGACACACACTGATTTATAATGGCTGATGACAACAGTAATTAAATGCTACAGTTTGTCTCTCATCATTAACTTATTTCCCTTACACAAAAAGGGATTGTTTCAGATACTATATAAGTAATATGATGAACTGTTAATAACAGTGATGGTGATAAAGGGTGAATACACAATGAAGGATAACACTGGTTTTATGAGTGATAATATATCAGTGTTCTAGGAGTTGAAGAAAGTCTGGAGAGGATGCAATTAATGCTTTAGCATAGTTACAATCAATTTCCAATGTTATTTTGCCTAATTCTGGAAGCTAAATTTTAGAAGTTAATGGCATGAATTAATACAAGTCATTCATTAATAAAGATGTGAATTTAAAGCTGCCTTAAGGTTCAAATAAAATACCTTTGGTACCGATGGCCTGATCATTAATGGACATTTCTTCAAATTACAGAATTTTCATATTATTTGACTTAATTAGCATATCTGTGCAAGAGGTGCTTTTACATAGAAAAGCATTAGCAAAGCATTAGCTACTGTGATGACCCCTAGCCCAGGATACAGTCTTAAATTGGCCACAGAGGTGAAAGTGGTGGCCAAATGTAATTTTAACCTATAACCATGTTATTTAAAATTGCTGTTGAAAGGACACACAGAGTAGAGACTAAGGAATACTTTAAAATAAGTTTGTCTTGAACCCAAAGAACTGCTGAATAGGGGTTTTTTTTGTTTTTTTTTTTCAATTTCTAGTGAGGTGACAAGTGTTTTAACAACAGACCCAAATGTTTTCAAGACAAAAGTAAGAGGCTATAACATGGGGGGAGGGATAGCTCAGTAGTTTGAGCATTGGTCTGCTAAACCCAGGATTGTGAGCTTAATCCTTGAGGGAGCCATTTAGGGAACTGGGGCAAAAATGTGTCTGGGGATTGAACCTGCTTTGAGCAGGGGGTTGGACTAAATGATCTCCTGAGGTCCTTTCCAACCCTGATATTTTATGGACCACTGGAAACCTATCTTCACAGGTCAAATTTGCCAGGGGAAAGTTGCCAGATGCAAAGAATGTTTCTTTTATGTGAAAAGAATGGCAGGGAGCATGGAGCATCATCATCTGCACGTCATACCAAAACCACCACACAAGTATTCAGGGATTTACTATCACAGCAGTGGAGATTCCCCCTCCCGCCCCCCCATCCCCATCCCCCGGATCTGTTTCTCCTGTTCTAATCAGACCAGACAAGAGGAGGGAACCATCTCCATGGCTGTGTCCTTGAGTTACAAACCTAAAGTTTCTTCCACTTCCTCTTTGTCAATATCTATCCTTTCTTCATTCCACCAATATCTTTCTTATCTTTGTCTTTTTGCTTTGAAGCTAATGAGTCCAGTTTCATCAACCACAACATATTTAACTGTGACTAGACTGGCATGCTGAAAATTGTTCCTAGCAGCCTGAACATGATTTGAAAGATACTCCTGGGGGAATTCTGTGCCACTGTGTATGTGCAGAATTCATGCCACCCTGCAGAAAATACATTCTGCTGGAGAGGCCCTACAGTTGTGCCTTTCACCCACCAGGGGCTGCTGTGGTGCCAGAACAGAGGGTAGATGTTCCAGGATGGGAGCAGCCAGCTGTGGATAGGGAAGAGAAGAGGATGTGTTCCTCACAGCGCCCTGCTTGTGGGGCTAGGTGAGGAAGGATGAGGTATGTGGGGGACAGACAGCGTGAGGCACATGAGGCTGCTGGGGTGTGTGTGTCACAGACTGGAGTTCAGAATGGCTAGTTGGGGGCACAAGTGGGAGAGGGGTGGCTGATGAGGGTGCAGAGACGTATGGGGACGGGGCAGATATGCCTGACTGAATAAGAGAGGCTAGCGGTCAGCCAGGGTCTGCATGAGGGAGGTTCTCCAACTCCCTAACAATCCCCCCTTCTCCAAAAAACCTTATTCCATACTTCTTCCACCCACACCCAACAACCCTCCAGGTTCACTCCCGGGCATCTTCCCAGCAATTACTTCCCTCTCCGTCAATTCCTCCATTACCCCTGACTCCCACAAGTCTTTGCACTGCTTCTGAAGGGTGTGGGAAAAATGTCTCTGTATTGTAGTTTAAATGAACGATTACTCAAGTTTTGTATTGATATGCCTAGTAAGGAATCTATTTCCTGAATCGTTTTTTTTTGTCTCTATTGTTACAGACATACATGCTGACAGGTATTTTGAAATAAATTACCAAAATAATTGAAACTGGATTATATTGTGTTATTTTGACAAATAAAATTTTAAAATATTGTGCACAGAATTTTTAATGTTTTGGTGCAGAATTCCCCCAGGAATAGAAAGGGGAGGGGGGAAAGGGGGATGTGCCAATATCCTAACTGACTACACTGAAACAGGAGCAACCTAGAAAAATATTCTTCCTAGCCCAGATAGTAAAACTGGAGTTCCAGAGTGGCTAATTTCATCTTGTGCCATATGCTGTGCCTGTTCCTGAACTGCAAGCATCAGAAACAAAAGCTGCATTTTCTTATCTTTTGCTATTCCTGTCTCTCTCCTTCTGTGAACATTTTTCTTGTTAAACAGAATTGGATTTTAACAGCACAATCCAAGAACCGCCACCTAAAACTAGCTCACTATATTTTCCCCCAAAAAAGGACCAGGTGAAACACACTCCCCAAGGCCTTATCCCTTTAAAAGACTCTATATAAATATACTAGAGAATAGAAAATAGGGGCAATTATTAAACAAAAAGTTAGAGACACAAAGTGGGTAAGGTAATATCTTTATTGGACCAACTACTATTAGTGACAGGTATCAGAGGGGTAGCTGTGTTAGTCTGGATCTGTAAAAGCGGCAGAGTTCTGTGGCACCTTATAGACTAACAAACATATTGGAGCACGAGCTTTCGTGGGTGAATACCCACTTCGTTGGATGAATTATTGTTATGCCAGTACAAAAGTAAAGAAAAGAGGAATATAAAATAACAACATACTAAAAAGACTAGCCAATCTTCCCAACAGATCTGTGAGTGAGAAATTAATACCATTAGCAGAGTTGCATGTGGCACTCTCACCAAAGGTCTGTTTGTTCTATCGCTGGTTCTTAATAGTACTTTTATTCCTTTATTAGTTACACAAGCACCAATTATTTTTACAAAATCATATCTAATAAGTGATAAGAAACTGATGGGTGCATGCTCTGAGTGGAACACCTGCCAAGCAAGGAGGCTGAGAGAGATTTGGGAGGTTTTAAAAAACTCCTAACATGTTAACTTATTAACATGGAGTGTGACAATCATGACAACAGCAAATAATGTATACAATTCAATCTTGAATATCTAAACCTCATTCATCTTGAGTTCTCTAGTATACAATAGGGTCTTGTCCTCTGATGTTTATTTATGACACTGAAAATTCCCTAGATTACCAAATGTCCATCATGAGATTTGATTAATCAAGGTTGTTCTTTAATATTATCCCATCAGAGAGATACGTTAGTGAGTCTTTGAAGACGCTCATACAGGAATATATGGCAACATTTTAAGGGGTAATTTTTCAGAAGCGTGTCAGAATTTAGCCAAGTAATAAGTGAATAAATACCCTGGAAACTGAATCCTGAAATGCCTTAAATAAACTCTTGATTAAATATAAAATTTACATCTAAATAAGCACAAAACCATAACCTATTACATCTAATTGGCTGAGCCTGTGAGGTCTTACACACAACTCAATGGTATAAATCTGTTTGTATGTATCTATGTAATGCAATAATGACAGAATGTCACTCTGATCAATTTCAAAATTTAAGGGAATGATCTAGAAATGAATAGATTATTGATTTAAGGGAAAAATCAGAGAGCATTGCAAGCAGGGAAACGAGGGACAAATGAAGTCATTGTCATCTGTTTATAGCACCCATTTTTGGCTATCAGAACAATGATAACCCTGCTCATCCTCCTAATAGAGTTTAACATGTTGACCCACAAATGCCTTCTCTTTCCAACACACAGAGTAGAAATAATTGCACTCCTGCTGGGAGCCATGGGGTGGATGCTCATCCAGAAGGGGACAAAAGCAGGCTTTCTTTCTCCCTCCTAATGTCCTACCTCCTCAAAGCGTGTTCCATGGTGGGAAAGAGAGGAAACCAGATGTTCATTCTTCCCATCCAATCCAGGGGGAAGAAAGGAGGAATTTAGGGAAAGGGGACATATATAGAACCCTTGGCATGGGGGAGGAGAATGCAATCAGGAGAACAGAGCCCCTGGTATGGTGGGGAGGATATGGAGAGCAGGAAGTGGGAGAAACAGAATCCTGGCCTGACAGGGAGCATGGGTTGCCCTGCTGTGAAGATGTGACTCCAAGATGGCACACTCGGATAATGGGGAGTTGTCACCCTGCCTTGTTTAGTTGGTGATGGAAGGTCCAATTGTTTAGCCTTGTGGAATACCAAGACTTTGAATGGGAAACCACCAAAGGCAACTGCAAACAATCAAAACCACAGGAAGATTTAAAAAAAAAAAAAAAAGAAAGACAGAAAAAGCTGTTTTCAGTTTAAGACAGCGGAGAGGGATGCATTCTGGATCCATTCACTGGGAAAAACTTTTGTGGAGCAAGGATGTTTTCATGAATGTTTGGACCCTGGTTCTTGGGAAACAAGCCAACTCTGCAATAGGCTGAACTTTGTGAGGAAAACCTACTCCATTAGACAGGAACAGTAACTATTAAAACTGTTGACCCAAGTTCTCATTTTGTGACCAGGTTCACATTACAGCCATTTGTTCCCACCATTCTCTCTTGTTTCTAGTTAAATCTTTAGTTTTTCTTAAATAAATTTATTTTAAAGTGCTCATAAGTGCTGTGTGGTTTAAGGTAAAGCTAGTAAACCTGCGGTACAACTGCCCCTTCGGAGCAGAGGATCTGGGATTATTTCTATGAGTAGCCAGTTTCTGGGGCTGGATATCACAGGGGAATGATTCATGGGGTGCCCCATTGTTAACCTGAAGTTAGGGCTGGCATAGTCCAGAGGAAACTGCTCGAGCAGCTGAAAGGCTGGTGGTGTTAGGGAGCTGATAATCTGCCAGGCAAAAGCAAGACTCCTTCACTCTGAAAGCAGGGGGAAACGAGGCAATTCACTGTCCCAGGTCCCCTGAGAACTGTCACAGGGGGAAAAGGAAATGGGGAAGCAGATAGCCTCTGGTTTAAGGGAAGAATGGGGGCCCCTTTTATGAGGGTAAGAGGGTAAGGGGAGGACACAAAGAATCCCTATTGGGGTAAAATTGGGGAATCCCAGGTTGGGAGGAATGGGCATGAACAGAGAGCCACTCCCATGGGGGGGAGGGTGGGAAAGTGGGGGATGAGGACAGACCAGAGCCCCTTGCAATGGGGGCAGAATGAGGAATGTGAGGCTAGGAGGCATATAGAACCCCTAATGGCAGGAGATTGAAGACCCTGATGTGGAGGAAGGGGGAAGAGCAAGACGGTACACAAAGCCACTGTCCTGTGGGGAGACTGGGGGAATGGCAGCAGAGAGGAAATTCAGGGAATGGGGACATATACAGAAACTCTGCCACAGTGGGGGAAAATGGGGACTCTGGATTGGGAGACTCTCAGAATATCTGGCAGGAGGAGTTGCTGAAACAGATGGGAATGGGAGCTAACAGGGATGATGAAAGAATGCAAGAAGCCACTGGTGTGGTATGTGCAACAAACCTGGCCTACCGAAACTGTGAAGTGTGAGACCTCCCACTACCCCCACCCTGTGTATATTTGAGATATAAATCATTACAGAACATGTGCTGTACATACACTACCAAGAGTGCTGTTCAGGATGTTAACTACATGTATCTACGGACTTCAATGGGAGCTGTGGAGGTAAATCCTTGTAAACTGCTTTGAAAATGTAAGGGGTAGAAATTGTTCTAGTGCATTTATTTTAATTAAGCTGTCAGATAATAAATCAAGCAACACAATATATTATAATTTGGCAAACTTATTTTTAGGTTTTATTAGGTTCAAAAAATCAATTGAAATAACAGAAATATACTGGATTTCTTGGGTTAAAAATACTGTTTCTGTCTTTGCTTGCCTTATGATCATGAGTCGACAGCAGATTTGGCTGAGTACTACTAAACAGACAATTTATTTAGAGAAGTAGATCTGATTGGGAATTTTCTGATGAAAACTTTTATCTGAAAATGCTGTTTCATTTAAACAAGAACTGTTCATGGGCACCTCTTTTCAGAAATATATCAGATTTGATTAAAATTTCATCTAGAAAGATTTCTCAGGTCCAGGATGGAATTTCTGGTTAAAATGAGAGAGACACCTACCCCAGAATAGCCAATATTCCAGTGGTGAGGGCAGTCACCATGGATATGGGATTCAGGTTCAAGTCCCTAATTAATGGCAGGAACTTGAGCATCTGCCACACCCCATGAGTGCCCTAACCACCAAACTAGCGGCTCTCTCAATCTCTTCTAGCTGAGTGGTCCACCTTAGTAAGTATTCACTGAGCCAGGGAGAATGACACTGTATCCTGGTGATTAGGGCTATACAGCTAGAGCAGGGACTTGAACTTTGGTCTCCCTAGTCCCACGTAAGTACCTTAACCACTGGGCAATTGGCTATTCTAGAGTGCAAGTCTCATTTTTCGGGGAAATTTAACCCACAAAATAGAATGGGACACTTTTTGAAATCTCAAAATTTTTGGTGGGATGGGAAAACCATTTCCCACATAGCTCTATTTAGGAGTCAGTATTTTCCATAGGGCTAAAAAATTAAATGCATTCCTACATCAAACAACTTCACATGCATCATCAGTTGCATCTCCCATGCATGTTTCATCATGCTGCCTCTTTTGAAAGCTATGCTAATTTTTGAACAATTTACTTACAGATCAGGATCTCAAGCAGTTCCTTTGTTTTTGTGGTGGTGGTGAAGCTACTACTCAGTACACAGTTGGAAGCCTTTTTGTTTGGAATCCAACACATAGCATTGAAAACTGAGTCAGTGATATAGCATCAAACAGACAAGTTCATGTTGAAGGTGGTCATGTGCAGAATTTTAGAGTTATAAAGAAAAGGGGGTTAATCCTAATCAAAGGTCAAGGTTCTGGTACATTTATTCCTTGATTATTATTATTTACTATTTGAATTTTGTAGCATCAAGAGGTCCCGGTAAGGAACTGGGCCTCACTCTATTAGACTCTGTACCACAAGTAATGGAAGGATGATCTCTGCCCTAAAGATTTATATGCAGCTTCCTGCAGAGCAAGGTAGTACTTTAGATGACAAAGAGTATCAAAATCTGTCCCTAAGAAATTTGAATTTGGAGACAGGATTATTTTAAAAGGGTTGGGGGATAATGCTAAAAGCAGAGCTCTAAATGTAATTTAAAATGTACAGTTTAAACATTACTTACAAGTAACAGCACTGTACAGACAGGTGGTGTTTGAACACCACCCACAATCAATTATGAGACTATCATAAGCAAATGTAAAATTAAATGAGGATTATGAAAAGAGTGACATTTAAAAAGAACATACATAAAAAACGAGGACAGCCTAGCTTGTGTTAAGCAATACTGGATTAGAAAAAAAATATCAAGAAGGTGGTACTGTTAGACTCCAAGTGATGAATAATATAGGCAAGGGTAATATCACCATGCATTTCGTCAAGATCTTTGACTTCACATGCTTATTCCTGCAATACATATGGGAACAAATAAAAAGCTTAAACTTTATGCTGAAAGTAGTTAATTGAGTTTAGAATTATTTGTGATCAGTTTCCTTGCCTAGACAGTTAAAAAAAAAAAGTCTCTGTGAGGACACCTGGAAACACATTTATTTATGCTCATGTTGATGAATTCAATTGGAGCTGCCAGTTCAGTTTTATATCTTCAGGTACAGATGGCAGAACTGTTTATTGTGATTCAAAAATCTATGGGTTTTAGACTTGTGATTCCAAGGAGGGAGCTGTTAGCAGAAAACTAGAATTAATAGATTTTCCTTAAGGCTTGAAAGTACAGGTTTGTTTTTTTAACAACTAAGGATCTTCAAATTCACAGGCAAATTTACCCTAAAGGTTGGTACAAATATGTAGCATTTCTGGACAACTCATCCAAGATCAGTGCATCAAATGTACATAATGTAAATGTCTATATGCAATAAAATACAGTGAGTTTCAACATGTGAATCTGGACAACTATTGTATGCACAAGCCATAAAGAAAGAAGATTCATGAAGCATAGCTGCAGATTTGTTAAGCTCTGTGTTGCTAAGCAATAGAACACCTATAGCATATGGGAATTACATCATCCACAGGGAAATTTGGATACTACAACAGAATTATATAATGCGATTAAAAAAGCCACCCTCATTATCAACAGCTGTTATCCAAAGCCCACTATGGAGTCCTGATAACAAATAAGAAGTTCTTTCCATCTGGCTAACTTTTGGGGCAAGGAACACACTAATGCATAATAGAAAATCATAGATAGAAGAGACAGAGTGGACCATATAGTTTACTATGTATAGTTTACATCAGTGCAGGATTGTTCCCTGCAGCCTGATTATGGATGGTAATGAAGTAGTATATTCTATTGACATAGAAGGAGGATCTAATTATTCTACTGAGTAATAACAGAGCACTGAGTGAAATATGTTATAATATTTAAATCATTTTAATCTACAACTGCAAGCATTTCCCCATGTTACTATCTTAACACTGCCAAGGTGAAACCCTCCTGTCACAAGTTGGCTGTGCTTTAGTGAGGAAGAAGAAGCAGCAGAAACAGGGAACATGAACTTGTAAGCAAGGAAGTGAATCAGACTGGGGAGCCTCCGGAAGAAAGAGGAGAAACAAACATGGTTAAAAGTTTTTGTGTGAACAGGACCGTTGGGGTTAGGACAGTGAAAAGCAAAGAAAACCTCTGGGCCAGATGTTCAGCTAATGTAAGAAAGTGTGACTTCAGTGTAGCTAGGCTGATTTACATTAGCTGGACATCTGGCCCCAGAAAGCTGAAGGAAAGGAAGAGAGGGAAAAATATTGGGGATAAATACGAAAAAATATGGATACCTTGAGGAGAGGAAAGATAGACTCTTCAGGACCTCTTGTCTCTGAAAGCAAGAAAAATAGAAGAAGGATGTCTAAGGCCATGAGAAGAAAGAAATATGGGATAGCTAAAAAACATGTAGAATTGGAAGATAAATATAAGGGAAGAGACAAAACAGAAACAAGGTGCAGAACAAAAGGTGAGAAAAGAGACTCAAAATGGAGAATCAGAGAGAACAAAGAACAAGAGAAAATGAAAGTGGGAAAAGGGGGAGAAATGTAAATACATTTTCAAAGCTAAACTCATTTTATTTCCTATTTAAGTTCCTATCTTTTTTGTACATGCTTTTCAGAAAAGGGGATCAGAAAGAAAAAGTATTGATTGTGGTTCAGAGAGTAGGGAAATGAATAATCTTCAGGCTAATCATGACCATCGGAAAAAGAAGAGCAACCAAGCACTTCAATATTCCAGTGGGAACATTGTCATCTGTATGTTTTTGTTCCAGAGAAATGTGCTGCTAAATGACATAAAACAATCATGAGTTAAATTTCTCTGAATATTCATGACTACACTCCTGGGTGCATGACATTATTGTTACGCTAGACAGACTGATCTTATCAGGTCTGAGCATCAGTTATTCTCCCTTTCATTACTGAAAGGTGAGAAAACTCCTTTGTGATCAGGACCTTTAGTTATCAGGCATCTTGCAGCTGAGATCATTTACAGAAAAGGAAAACAAAACAGACCTATGGGTCTGTACAAAATACACCATATGATAAAAATCTTCTTTTGATTAATATTTTATACACACTGTCTCATGAACTGAAATGACAGACCTCTTTCTCAATGCTGTTTATGACACGAAAAAAGGATTATGGAACAAGCACTGCATGTCTATTTATAAACACACACATACGCACAACTTATGTTATGCACCAATGAGAAACTGCATTTATAATGCATGTTTGGAGCCATGACTGCATTGCACCTACTAATAAATATATCCCACCGCCACTGCCCCACGCTCCCCCACCAATTAGTTAAGGCTCCATACACACAAAAACTTTTGACCAAGTTTGTAACCAGTTGCTGGCACATTTGACTGTAAAGGTGTTTTGTATCCATATGTGACATGATTAAAATGCAGTAAAATGGCAGCTAATGGTATTTTGCACGAGCCAGAGGCCTACAATCTCACATGGTTGTCTTTCTGTAATCAGTTTAAACTCATTTTTTCCAGCTTAAACGGGACTATGCCTGTGTAACTAGTTGTGCCAGTCCTTCCTCCTAACTCTGTGCAGCAAACCAAAGTGCATGATTGAATATACAGCGGTTGCTGCTTTGTGTATATGCCCTCTATTACAGCTGAGACACTAATGGATAGTTGCCTAGATTGACCAGAACTTACTTATACAGACAGAGTGATAGCTGAAAACTGAACTTGTTACTTGTCAAGTTAATGGTCACGTCTTAGCAGTTTCAAAATGTTCCAGACAAAACTTTTATACCACATCAACCATCACTGACTTTACACCTCCCCATGTATATATTATAAATACATACATGTAAACATATCTGCATATAACATACAGACACATTGACAGAGAGAATATAACTATCATTAAAATGCACTCACCATTTGCAAAACGTCAGAAGAAACCATCTGCATGCAGCACATTGCAGTTGCCAAAGCACAGACAATTGTGGAAATGATATTGAGAGCACACACGCTGAACAACAGATCCTGTAATAAGACACACAGCAGAATGTCACTTCTTATCTTGGTGATATAGATGACAGGATTGCAAATATTTTTAGCAGATTTGATAATAAATGTTGTCAATTGTTATCTATTTGATATAATCTTAATGAGCTTTGTACAATTCACTCAGCATGTAACCCATTCTCTTATCCCAAACACACACTTTAAAAACAAAAAATAAAACTATATCCAGAGAGATATCTGAGGACTAAAAATGTTTTTTTAAATGTTTTTGGATCTACACTCCACTGATGTTACACAAACTACTACAGCTTTTCTTTGGTACAAAATCCAACACTACTGTTGCCAGAAAGAGAATATGAGTCTGACTTCTAATTTTTAGAAATACATTGGCCAGTTTAATTGCTTTCAGTACCTTAAACATACAAGTTAGAATTTTATTTGCTTTTAAAAATGTCAGCAGAAAAACTGGGGTGAGGAATAAAGAGTTGTACACTCTTATTCCAGATAGTTTGCACCTCTGGAATAGCATGAGGGAAACCCAGAAAGATGACAAAAGATGAAATTAGTCCATCTAGGTCTGCTACCTTGTGTTGAGTTAGCAGCTGCACTTAAAAGAAAAAAACAGAGTTAAATAATATATTGCCCAGATTTAAATACTTGAAATTAAAATAGCTGCATTTTGCCCAACACATTTATAATTTTTAAAATGTATCCATTTCTTAGAGCCACCTCTTTTGCATTTAGTGCATCTAACACTGTAGAAAGATAACTGTGATTTACAATATCAACACAAAATTAATAAGCTAATATACTTTCTCCATATTTACTAATTGTGCAGCTGCTGCCCAGCTGATATACCTATTGGGTTATATTGTTGCAAGCACAGTGATGCTTGTAAGGAACTGAATGGCCAGGAGGTGAAAGTGGTTCACAGCGGATATTTGAAAAAAACCCTGTTAAATAGGGCACAATAAAACTTAATGGGTAAAGAACATTCTGGAAAATCTAAGTCTTTATCTTAAAAACTATGACATTTCTGTCCCTTCCAATAGCTGTACTTACATGCTGTAAACCAATGTACTGCTATCTTGTTGGCTGAAGCAAGTCAGAAACAAAAGTACCAACATATGCAAATTTATCCTTGCCATCTTAATTACATACTCCCCAAGTGACCAGCATTTGAAAATGGAAATCTGCCAACCCCGGAGAAGCACACGAAATCCAGCAAATAGGTCAGCAAGTTCCAGTCACTTAACACATACACTGAGCTGGATCTGTTCTTGCTGCTCTGCTCAGCTGTTTGATGGCTTCTCAGCCAGCTGGCTGGCACAGGGGAATAATGGATCAATTGGGTCCACAGCAGAAAGGCAGGAGGAGAGCCAGTTTCCCTCCCCCTCCCCACAATATGGACGTGAAGGAGAACTAGTTCAAGCAAAAGGATGCACTGACAAACATCAAGAGTGTTAGGATACTTTAATGGGGTAAACTGGGGAGGCTCTGCAGATATTCAGCTGGTAAGCAGGTGGCACAAAAACAGAAAGAGAAGGAGAAGGAAAGATTGTGAAAGTCCTGGGCTCCATAGGTGAGCCCAGGTGATGTGCAGGAGAGAGACAGACATATGATTTAAAGGGAGAGGAATGTCAATGACCAGGAACAAGAAACTTGGTGCCATCAGAGGAGCATATGCAAGTGAAAATCCCCTACACAACAAAATTCTAGAACAGATTCACCAAAGTAGTCTACATTACAATAATAATAAATTCGCTGTTTGAATCCCCAGGCAGAAATATAAACTGTCCAGTTCATGGATTCAGAAATCCACACATCACTCACTAAAAAGGATTCTGAAGGAAAACTCAGAATGTGAGGAAGAACGCACAGCAGACTCCAAAGAATACACAAGGTAGTCATGGAACACTATATTTGACATCATCATCTCTAAAAACTTACCATTGCTGACTTCCAGTTTAACAATCTCTCTCTCTTCCATTACCCACACAGCAATCTGCTTTCCAACCATCAGCCAATGCAATGACTTCAGATTTACACAGGTGAGGATGAGAGCAAAATTTGACCATCTATGTGCAACAGACTTTCATAATGTACCTGCAGTCATTTGCAGGTGCAGCTGATATCTTGTGGACATCCTCGCAACTGAGTGACACCATAAAACAAAGTACTCAGTAAATGCCATCATTTGCACATATAAAAGATTGCCAGTACAAAACTGCCCATACTGGAGCAAAAAGTAGCTCCAGGCTTTGAAAATATGGGCTTGTAAGTCTAGAGATGCAATAATAAAAACAGGCAAAAATAATTGTGAAAACTGATGTGATAGAATCAAGATAGCATCTATAGTTACTATGTTCCATAGTCCAGGTGGAACCCCAAAATCTTGTTAATTCATATCTGCAGATTAATACCTCCTATGCTCAAGTCACAAATTCAGTAATGAGTAAAGCTAATATTAATTAGAGGTGTTCTAGGACAATTCTGTTTCATGGAAACTTTTGAGATTTCCAAATTTGTTTTCATTCTTCATTAAAAGAAAACCAAAACCTTTAGAATGTTTTTGCTAAAATGGAATGATGTGAAAATATCAATTTTCTAATTGAAACTTGAGCTTTTTGATTCAGAAAGAGTGGATCTGTGTGTGGGTAGCCTAGTCACTAAGGCACTGGCCTGGGATGTGGGAGACCCATAGTCAAGTCCCTACTTGGTCTCACTGAGAGCAGTTTTTAATCCTAGATCACTCTAAATCAGGCAGAGCAGGGACTTGAACCTGTGTCTCTCCCACATTTCACACCAGTGGCCTAAGATCCTAATTACTCTCTAGCCCTCCCAAAACTTAGTTGAAATTGATATGTCTGTGAAACATTTCAACATTGATAAAATGAAATTTCTTTGAAAGAGTTCCAACAAAATCTAACAACAACATTGTTCTTTGTCCAACTGTAGGTAAAAATTGAAAAGTCTGCTGTTTCAAAACTGCTTGCTTATTCTCATCCTTTAACACTGTACAAATCTGCAACAGAGAGCAAAAATATATCATGTGTAGGGAAGGAAAATTTCAGTCCCTGTCTGTCTCCCTCCCAAAAGCAAAATTTCTGAAAAGAGGAGGCACAAGGAGCATCTATGAAGAATGTCAAGTAATGACTTCTCAATCTGAAGTAGCTCCAAGTCTAAAAGATCAATGTAAAGATATGAATGATAGGTCAAGTGAAATACAGAAGAACAAAAATAAGATTTGCAGAGCACACAGTATGACTTGGATCCTCACAAAGTTCCTACTATAGAATACAGGCACCTGCAAAGAAAGAAATCACCAAACAAGATTTGAACAGTTTGCCCATAAACCCCAAAATCAAACCTGCAGAGCTTTGTACTAAAGGATTCGGTGAAGCAGGAATATTAAAGCAGCAGCAAGAAGCAGCCACAATAAATCCCATACAGGACAACAGTCTTGCTGACTTCTCAAGGCCATGATTCAGTAAAGCACTTAAAACACATGCATAACTAAATATGTGTTGAAAACCTGCTGGGTGAAATTCTGTGCTCTCTCTCTAAAAGAGATGCAGCTCAGAACTTGCAGCCCAGGAGAGGGGGTGAGGGCAGGGTAAAGTGGCTTTAATTTTAAGCCATCTTTGCACCCTTTTGATCTTCAGGGGCCAGAAAAGCCATCAGCAAAACTTAGACAGCCCTGTATGACTTACAGCAGATTCCTTGGGCTGCTCAAGGGACCACAATAGTGCTCAGAATCACCACAGTGCTGTGCCCCTATCATGCCATTCCAGCCCTTTACACAGCATAAAGTGACTGAAGTGGGGTAAGGATTTCACTCACTGAGCTCAGCAGCTGCTTAGGTACTTTGCTCAACTGGGGTCTATGACTGCAAGAAGTTACTCACCTTGTGCAGTAACGATGGTTCTTTGAGATGAGTGTCCATATGGGTGCTCCACAGTAGGTGTGCTTGTGTCCCTGTGCTGCTGATCGGAGAATTTTGGTAGCAGTGTCTGTTAGGCCAGCACATGTGCTGTCTCTCCTTGTGCCCTACCATGAGGCTAGCCAGAACACATGGTCTAACCTTCTCAGTTTCTTTTATACTGCAGTCATTGATAAGAACTCCAAAGTAGAAGGGAGCACCCATACGGACACACACCGTGAAGAACCATCGTTACTGCACAAAGTAAGTAATTTTTTCTTGAGTAGTGTCCCTATGAGTGTTCCATTGTAGGTGACTCCCAGCAGTACCCCTTCGAGGGCTGGGACTTCACAATCGGGTCAGTTACAGATGACAGTATTGTGGAGCCGAAGATGCCAGAGACAGAGTCCCCAGTGATCACATAATGTTTTGCAAAGGTGTGGACTAATGTCCATGTCACTGCTCCACAGATCTCTGAGATTGGGACATTCTTGAAGAAGGCGATGGATGAGGAGATCGACCTTGTGGAGTGTGTACAAATGGTATTCAGAGAGGTCATATTGCTAACTTGGTGACATTGTCTGATACAGTTTGAGACCCACTTGAAAAGCCTTTGGGCCGATATTGCCAAGCCCTTGAATATTTCCCCAAGGAGAGGAAAAGTGGGGGACTTCCTTAAGGCCTTTGTTCTGTCCAGGTAGAAGGTTATGGTCCTTCTGATATCTAGGGTATGTGATATAGCCTCTGTTGTCTCGGTAAGGCTTAGGACAGAAGGCTGGAAGATGAATCAACTGGTTCATGTGAAATGGGGAGGTTACTTTAGGAACAAATTTTGGATGTGGTCTTACCATAACCTTGTCCTGAAAGAATACCACATGGGGGGGATGTGCCCTCAGAGACACTATTTCTCATATTCTCCTGGCCACAGTAATCACTATAAGGAAGGCCGTTTTCATTGAGAGGTAAGTAAGCAAACAGATGGCCATAGGTTCGAAGGGAGGCCTGGTCAGTCCTTTTAGTATCAGGTTTAAGTTCCATGTGGGAGTGGGAAGCCAAGTTTGTGGCAAGAGTTTTACTAAACCCTTAAGGAACCTTCTGGTAGTTGAGTGTGACAGAACGGAGGACCCTTCTACTGGACAGTGGAAGGCTGTTATAGCTGCTAAGTGGACTCTAAAATTGCTTATAAGCAGCCCCAATCTTTTTAGGGCCAGTGCACAGTCTAAGTTGTGTGTAAGAATCACAGATGTCACAACAAATCTCCCCGACATACACCAAATCCCGAAATCTGGACCATTTTTGCAGGTAGGTACATTGTGCTGAGGATTTTCTGCTGTGTAATAATACCATTTGTGCTTCCGTCAAACAGGAGCTCTGTAGGTGTTTGAGCCAAGAAGGAGCCATACCTTGAGGTGGAGAATTGCCAGGTTGGGACATAGAGTATGTCTTCTGTTCTGTGAGGGGAGATGTGGAATCGGTAGCAAAGAGATCGGTGGATGCATCGTGACCTGTGACAGGTAAGGGTACCAGGTCTGTCTTGGCCACACAGGAGTGACCAGAATGACCTATACTTCATCTCTTTTTATCTCTAGGAGGACCTTTGATAGCAGGGGGAAGGAAGGGAAAGGTGTAAAGGAGATCCCCATCCCAAGGGAGGAGGAGAGCATCACCTAGGGAGTGTTGTCCTATTTCTGGCCTGGAACATTTCTTGTTCTGGGAAGTGGTGAACAAATCTGTGACTGGTGTCCTCCACTGCCTGAATGGACTGTGAAGTACTACTGGGTCTAGTTCCCATTTGTGGTCATGTGGGAATTTGCGACTGAGACTCTGCCACTGAGTTCTGTGTACCTGGGAGATAGGCTGCCGACACCGTGACGCTGTTGGGAGATACACCAGTTCCATAGTCTCATCACCTCCGCACAGAGGGAAGGAGACCAGGCTCCCCTTTGTCAATTTATGTAGAACATACAGGCAACATTGTCCGTTAGGACTTTTGTGTGTGGCTTTTTGATCAGCAGAAGGAAGTAGGCAGGTTTTTCTGGAGGGATTTCTCTACAGGTGACCATTTTCAGTTTCTATTGAGTCAGGCGGAAGTTCCATTTAAGCCAATGAAAATAGAAGTAAAAGGCAACAGGAAATTTTACTAAGGACTTCAAAATAATTAGTGAGGACCACAACACTTAACATTTAAAAAAAAACAACCCAAGCTTATACAAAATATAGTATTAACACATATACCTTAATTTTTTTTTTAAATCAACAGAAATAGTTGCTTTAGAGTCAAACATTCACAATCACTTTTTGTAACTCCAAGACTGGACTGGTATGTTATGAGAACCCAATCTAATTTAATTGTTCTAGTTTAGTGAAATATAAAATATAAATGGTAACAAAAATTAAATAGTTTTTTTTATATTCTTTGAGCTTATTAATTCAAAGTGTTAGAGAAGAGCAACTGGATTGTTATTGTTAGGTTTGTCTGCCCACCCTTAGACTGTGAGCTCTTTGGAGTACAGATTATCCTTTTTGAATGTCTGGAGAGTGGCTAGCACATACTGGGCACTGCCATAAATAAACAGATTATGATAATATGCAACAATTATAATTTTACCTTGTAGTTTTAAGAGAGTGCATCATTTAAACAATATACTGAAACTAAAATGCCTCATAGGTATTCTACAGTCATACCACTGTAAAATGTACAAGGAGGAGGATTTTTAAAATTTGTAAAATAGGCAAGACAATTATAAAAGTGTACTGCCTATGAGATATGTGCTGGCTAGTCTGAAAAACCTGCAACCTGCTTCTACACTCAAAAAGCGAAAATAATCCTTTTTTCTGTGGTTCACTTGACCTTATTTTACAAGCCCATTATAATTGGATGTGATGTCATCGACCATACACCAGGGCTGGGATTTTAAGGCAGCATTCTTTGCAGAAAACCTCACTTTAAAAGGTCATTGAGATTTTAAGTAAACTGATTGTAGTTTTTATTTTCAGTTTCTCTTCTGAGGGAATTGCGGATTGTAAAATGTTTTGGTTTGTTTTTAAATTACTTATTTTTTGTCAAAAGAGTCAAACAATGAGATGGTCAGAGAAATACATGCATTGACTGAAGTTTGTCTGTCCTTTTATGGCAGGACATAACACCTGAATACTACTCCTATTTTTCTAGTGTTGCTCTTGGGATTCCATATTACTTTTAATGTTGTTATGCAGCATACGCTACAAGAAGTGATTTGTAATAAGCTTCAGAGCAAAGCTTAAAAGACTGAATCAGCAGGTGGCTTTCAGAGTCAGTGACGCAGTAAAGGCTGACTACAATTTTTTCACTAGTCTCCCGTTTGATACTATACAATGTATGTAAAATGATTACAAAAGCAATCCTCTGAAAATGAATGAAAAATTTCAAGTATTTGTAGGTATATCTTGTTTAAAACATATTACATACTCTACCTGTAAACAAAAATACAATAAAGAATCGTTAATGTTCATAATTAAACATGTTGTTACAATCATTTATAAAGTTAAGTGGTTCAAAACAGATTTGAGAAATGTTCTGTAAATTATATACATAAATAATGTTTTCTCTCTCTCCCTTCAAACTTGCACATTTAATCACCAGCACATTTTCCAGTGTGACTGAAATAAGAACAAAGAGGCTCTTGTTTTGCACAAGGCATTTATATACATAATATGGTATATAATGCAGCCAAAGAACTGTTTGTTTAAAGCATCCCACAAAAACAGAACATAAGCCACCTTTTGTGTTATAAACATAATGAACTTCCTAAAGAAAAAGGCTTCACTATGCTTAAGAAGTGAATTAGTTTTACACACAAAACATGAAGATATTTGTTTCCCCCTCTTTCAGCTAAAGTGTTTGGTTCTGTTCTGTGCAGTTGCACTTTGCATGGCCCACTGCTGTGTTTGCCTATTCAGAATTCTCTTTCCAGGCGTTATAATGATCTCACCTACGCACTTCTACAGCTTCAGCAGTGACTTTTGAAAGCACACACATCAGCACTGTGCAGAAAGTACTTTCCATTACGTTCAAAACAGGAGACATAAAAATTAGGTACTCCTTTAGAGTTGATCACTATTCTCATGGTGTTTTACATAATGGGTTTTTCAATGTTTCATCTAAAATGGAATTAAGTCAATTTATCCAATGCACTACTTACTCCTGGAGTATTTCTGCACCACTGCGTATTTATGTCCCTCATAGTTTTCTTTGCTTCCCACAGAAAAATTACTTTCTGACAGGGAAGCCACAAAGTGGTCACATGACCCTCCCCCAGCAGTATGTTTCAGGTGCCCAGGGCAGCTGGCAGAGAGGTAAATCGCTATGGGGCAGGGGGTGGGACTGGGGAAGACCTATCTGCTGGCTCCTACCCTGCGCCCAGGCTCAGCTGCTAGTCCCACCTGGGTGGGGAGGATGAGGCAACTTCTTCCCCTGCATGGCATCCACAGCCGGGTCAGACCGACCCCCAGATTTCTACCCCAGCTGCAGGAAGTTCTGCAAACTCCCTCTCTTCCTGCACCCATCACTCCTCAACCCAGATCCCCACTCCACTGAGCCCCACTCCCCAAGTATCTGGTCCCCTCCACTGAGGTCCTCACACCGACCCGCCTGCCGAGCTCTATCCCTCCCCCCACTGAGCCCTAACCACCTTCTCCTGGACCCCCCTTGCAGAGTCCCGTTACCTTTGAACCCAAAACCCCCCAACAATCCCCTGTGCATCCAGATCCCCCACTGAGCCGCCTGCACCCAGACTGCCACACATAGAACCCTCTCGACCCACACATAGATCCCCTCCCACTAAGCTCCTCCACACTTGGATCCTGCCTTGCTGAGCCTGCCTGCCCACACTGGATACACCTGGCATGGAGAGGCAGGGCCCTGGGGTGTTTCTGGGGCAGGCCCAGTCTTTGCACTGTGTCAGGGTTGGGTGCAGCCTCACCGCTGAGTCCATGTCCCAGGAGGGTGGGGGAGCTGCATAGTGACCTCCCACTCTGTGCAGCCAGTGGCCTGTGCTCTCCAATGCCATGCTGGAGCCTCAACGTTTATTTGACAAATAAAATTTGCAGAATTTTAAAATATTGTATGCAGAATTTTAATTTTTTTGGCACAGAATGCCCTCTAAAGCAGACAGCAGCTCACACACTGTGTTTTATTTATCTGCTAAAAGATAAAGAGAAAGGCATACTATAAACCCCAAATTGCTGTTAATAGGGGAAAAGAGAGCCTCAAAATAAATCTTGTTCTCACAAATACTTTACTGTGTTTATGAAGATTATTGATGGATGTGTTCACTTTTTGGCAAACTTCAGGTTAACTCATGTTAAGCAAAATTCATTCCAGATATGAAAAGAAATGAAACACAGAAAACATAACAGAGCCTGTACAATTACTACTTCTAAAGAAAAACACAGAATGGTTTTAAGTAGAAAGGTGCCAGATGACAAAAATTATAAAAGCATGCAAGTTCAGAAGCACTAGAGATTCAGGCCTCCAGAATTTTAATATACAATTATTTCAATGTTTTATTCAACCAATGGGTTTTTGTTATTATTGTTGTTGAGTTACGTAATAATCTAGACAATTCTACTGCCTGCTATTGGCATCTTATAGAGCATGGATTGAAATATCTAATGGATAGCCCAGTTATATCTGGATTTTAGGAATTCTTTCTATAGAAAAAGATAATTATGGATGGCTAAAGCCCATAAAGTGCAGAGTCACAAAATATTGTATTCTCTCCACTCCAAGGAGAGGATGATCACTATAAATGCTATATATCTATTTTCAATATAAAGCATTATTTTGTTCTGGTTTATATTTTCAAAACTAGAAAGCAGAAGCTCGAGTTACAGAATAGAGATGCACATAAAATATGATACAACAGTGACCCTGGTGCCACTAAAAGTACAGGTAATACAGAAAGGTCAAACACCAGTAGAACAAATCTTACATTAATCATTAGCATTTGATTTCTAGTATTCTATAAGTCACCTTCAACCATGACCCACCCCTTGGCACATGTAGAGAGGGAAGGAAAAGGTTAAAATTATTTCCTTTCTTCCTCCCTCCCACTCTGCAAACTCCAGAAACAGCACATAACCCAAGAGTTGCTGTCCATTCTGGATTTTTCAGTTGTCTGAGTCTTCCTTGGGAATTATTCTAGGACCTCACAGAAACCAGTGCTTCATTTTTATTCATATCTAACTCCTTTAGAACAATAGCTGATCACTGGAGGAGTAACTGATTCCAAGTAGCCAAGTGCTTCTGCAAGAGAAGAGGGATAGCTCAGTGGTTTGAGCATTAGCATGCTTAAACCCCAGTTGTGAGTTCAATCCTTGAGGGGGCAATTTAAGGATCTGGGGCAAAAATCTGTCTGGGGATTGGTCCTGCTTTGAGCAGGAGGTTGGACTAGATGACCTCCAGAGGTCCCTTCCAACCCTGATATTCCATTGCCTCTTTTTGAATTCTTTTAATGTGGCTCAATTGCTTTCCAGGGTTAAATTAAATGTTTGGGGCAGAAATTATGGCACAAAGCAAGAATGTCCATATTTCCAAGGACTCCTTTTTCAGATGTGAAAGGCCCATAACTAAGGAAATGACCATTTTGAGTACTGCTCTCGCTGCAGTTTTGTTCCCAACTGGGACACAGGATAAGCAGATTTTAAAATGTGGGCCTACATCTAGGAACAAACAACACAGGTCATACTACAGGACGGCAGACTATCCTGGGAAGTGGTGACTCTGAAAAGGAGTTGAAGGTCATGGTGGCTAATTCATATGAGCTCCCAGTGCTACAAAGTGGCCCAAGAGACTAATGTGATACTTGAATGAATAAATGGGAATAATGAGTAAGTAGGTTATATTCTCTCTGCATTTGGTATTGGTATGACCACTACTGGAATACTGCGTCTAGTTCTGGTGTCCCGATTTCAAGAATTCGGACAGGATTCAGAAATGAACCCTAAGAATGATTAAAGGATTGGAAAAAACATTCCTTATAGTCACAAACTCAAGAAGATCAATCTATTTAGTTTATCAAAGAGAAGGTTAAGGAGTGATTTGATCACAGTCTATAAGTACCTACAGCAGGAACAGAAATTTGATAATAGAGGGCTCTTTACTACAGCAAAGAAAGGTATAAACAAGATTCAATGATTAGAAGTTGAAGCTAGATAAATTTAGACTAGAAACAAGGTGAAAATTTTTAAGTGAAGATAATTAACCATTGCAACAGCTTACTAAGGGTTACTGTAGATTCACCACCAGTGGAAATTTTTCTAAAATATGTGCTCTATATAAAATAGGAACTGATTTCGGTAAGTCCTACAGCCAGTATTTTACTGGATGTCAGACTTGATAATCACAATGATCCTTTTCTGGCCTGAGAATGCCTAAATCTATGACCTTACAGCCACTGCACGCTATACAATCGTATTATAGCCACGTTATAACCCCCATTTGGTCTCAGTTATTTTTAGTAAAAGTCAGGGACAGATCGTGGGCTTCTGTGAATTTTTGGCTGTGACCTGTCTTAAAAATAACCATGATAAAATCTTAACCTCACTGATTATTACTAAATACGTAACTGTGGTGAGATCTCTCAATGTTAGTAAGGGAGTCAGCTGTTTTCAAGCAGGCAGTTTGAATGAATGACCTCTGAAAAGGCAGTAGGCCTGACCAAGGAGTCCAAACTGCCTAGTGTTTCTTGCATTCAGGAGGTAAAATGCTAGTCCTAGAACAGAGGCTGGGGCCTGATATGCTTTGGGGCATGCTCAGGCCCTAGACCCCAGTCCAGGAATCTTGGCTGTGTGTGGAAGATCTCTGCAAGCGGTTGGGAATAAGGCTTGTGATCAGGAAGAGGCAGCTAAAGCAATGCCATAAACAGCCTGATACTGGTACAAGTTTGCCAGGTCTCAAACTGGCTGATAAAACCTTATGCTGTGCTTGTGTTTATCCAGCAGGAGCACCTCCCAAGCCTTAGTTGGATGTGGTCACAAATGGAGCCCACAGAACTGAATCTCACATCACAGAAGTGATATGCACACCTTGTGCAGTCCTCCCAAATTCTACAACCTCCTTACACACTCACCCTCTTGCCTCAGAGCTACATAGATCTATAAAGAAAGGAGCAGGATATTTATTTCTGTGAATAATCCTTTAATTGGTTTCCCAAATTTAGACTGCTTCCTATAGTTCCTTTATACCATTAACCACTAACCCCAAAGGATTTCTTTCTCACAGAAGCCTCCCTGTGCTCTGTCCTCCATTACAGTCACAGGCACACTCAGGAGTTTGTAAATTGTTGAAATAAAGCTGCTGCTATATCCTTGAGAGTTCAGAACTGCTTCAAAAGAGTAAGAAATGTTAGTTTCACAGATCTGTGGCCCTATAAAATGTCACAGTTGGAGATATGCAGAGAGGCTGCATAGGAGAAGATCAAAAGTTAAATATAATTCTTCAAAGGAACAGAGACCCTCAGGCAAAGACATTCACAGGGCAACCAATTCCCATAATTCTACCTAATTTTGAAAGTTATATTAGATGAGCCAGATGAAAATGTTTTCTATGTGGAAAAAGGGGTGAGTTTTTTGGGGGGGAGGAAGCTGGAATTTAACCTATTGTTTTATATTCTTCAAGATTTACCTCAGAGTTTTAACATAGCCAAATATTCCCTAGGTCCTTGAGATTCAGATATAAAAAAAGTAAATTTATTAAAATGACCTGAATTATATAGCACAGTTTCCATATATAGGCAACCTCTCCATGTTCCTAATCTCTCACCAATAAGAAGTGACAGCATCTGGAGCAAATACCAAATTCTAAGGAGAATAATCATTTTTATTGATCTCATTCTGTCAAACCATGTTGGGGTAGATACACCTACCTCATTAAGTATTGCCTTGATCTTACAAAAAAGAAAGGGATCTTGCACAGAAGGTGTGGAGACTGTGACCCTGAGATGACAGTGTGATCTTTGGCTAACTAAATGGTGCTTTACTGTAAGTCTGTGCCCTTGTGTCCCCAGTGGCTCTCTGTTGTCCCTACTAGTAGGCTTTCTATGAAGTGTGTTGTAAAGCCAGCAAACAAGCTGAATCATTCAGTGATGGGGGTCAAATTCAGGATATAGGTCTCAAGGGGAAATATAAAAAACCAGTCATTTGCATAAAATGCTGTATCAAACAAATGGCAAAAATCTTTTTCAGTAATGCTGCCAAGGTGAGAACATGGGTTAGCTGTTGAGTGTATGAAGTGTTTCTAATAAAATCCAAAACACTGAAAAAGAAAAAAAATCAGTTACCGTCAAAACCTAAGAAAAAGTTTGCACAAACTTTCCATGGGGCTAAACTAGGGCTTGTCAACTAATCTGGTAGCTACTGCTACACAGACAGCAAAAAATGTGCGTCTCCCTGAAACCCACTACCGAGTAAGAGCCTTATTGTTGCTGAATGACATCATCCATGTCTGTGTATAGAACAGACAGCTCTGGGGAAGCTGCATCATATACCCCAAGAAAACGCCAATGGAAAGATTTCAGTGTCTGAAAAAAAATCAGCTATAGACATTCATATGTCTACAGTCTGTAGTTGGTAGAAATTTTTTAAACAATTTTTGTCAATAAATGCAGATTTGTTGAAATAAAAAAGTTTCACAAATACTGATTAAAATTTTTTAAAATTCAAAATGAAACAAAAATTCAGTTTGAAGTTAAACAAAACATTCATTTTATTTAGCATTTATTCCACCAACAATAAATTTTGCTGTGAAAATTGATATATTTTATGGAACTTTTTTATGATTTTTTTTGACCAGGTCTAGATTGCAGTAATTATGCGATAGAATTATTAATGATGCGATGGATTAAAAACAGGAGAAGTGTCACTCTTTCTTCTCCAACTCATTTACTCACCCTCCCAAATGTAAATTTTAAAGTTACAGTGCAAGTCTGATTAAGTTGTAGTATGTATTACTTCCACTTCCAATAGATATCAATACGTGAAAGCCGTATGGAGTATCTTATTGATAGAATTCACAAGCTTTCTCCCTTGACTTATTTCCTTGCTTTTATGGTTTTAGGTGGATGGGATGGGTTCATCCACAACCTTAACTGTCACTAACTATAGATTTTGTTTGTTCGTTGCTGCATGGATGGTCATGCTGCACATACTGAACCCTAATCTCTCTACAGCTCACCGACAGGCGGCAGCTCTAGCTTACAAATATCAAAATCAGTCTTAGATCAGGATTTGGAAGCTGATCTGCAGTATATAAACAAGCACTGCTGGCTATGCAAGCAGAACACATCTAAAAATGTATTACTATGTCTTTCATTTTTCCACACATTTTCCAGAGTTATGGAAACACAGCCTGGTAGAGATCCCAAGCTGTGAAGTTGGCCTCCGCAGGAAGCAGTTCCTGCACACAGAATTCTGTGTGGATAACATACAGCCAGATACCTACAAAAGAAGCTAAAATTAGGCTGCTACTTGGAAAGGTTAAATGATTCACAGAAGAGGCTCTGCAAGCTGTGATTTGAAAATCCTCAAGTCCTTTTTGGGATCCCTGACAATTTAAACAGACATAAGTCACATTTTATGTTGCTGTGTCCTGTCAAGTGCTGCCAACAGTTAATCCAAATCCAATCACACAACAACAATTTCTCTCCAGCAAACTGACAGCTTAATGTTTTGCACTGCCATTCTTTCAGAACTCTAAACCATGGCCCTGTAAAGAGATCTAAATTCCTCCTTTGGACATTCTACATGCTGGCTGATCATTCAAAACATGTTTACTACTTCTCTGAAGCAACTGCTTTTAGACTTTAGTTGATGAATGTAAATAGTGTAAACTATAATTTTTGAAAATAACTGTAATTTGCCACTACATTATTCCACTGACTACATTTCTCTAAGAAGTCATGGAAAAATAAAACGTATGCTATCTCATAAATATTCAAAAAACTCTGCAAAGTTTATATAAAATACACCAAAACTCATTCTTTAAAGGATAGGCTTTCTCCTTTTTTTGTGCCCTAATCATCTTGAGCAGACTTACACGTCTACAGCTGGATCTGCTGAAATATTTTGCACATCCAAAATAAACATTGACCCCTATTCTCTAAAGGAGTGGCAGTTCCCTTATCTCAAATAAGGATTGACAGACATAATATGGACCAATTTAAAAAAAATTATGCAATTCTGAGGACATAAACTGCTTAGCAGAATTTTTATTAATTATATGGAGACATACCTATCTCATAGAACTGAAAGGGACCCTGAAAGGTGATTGAGTCCAGCCCCTGCCTTCACTAGCAGGACCAAATACTGATTTTGCCCCTGATCCCTAACTCCCCCACAAGGGTTGAATTCACAATCTTGGGTTTAGCAGGCCAATAAACCACTGAGCTCTCTCTCCTCTCATGATTTGGAGTATCATATACTGACTTAGGTGCAATCTGTAAACTATTTGAATGGCAAGTGTGCTAAACTTGAACATTAAGCTTGCCGTAGCCACTCTGGAGCTGGTACTGTTACTTCTGCCTGATGGTGACATATAGGTTTTGGTTTTTTTATTATAATCACTGACTATAGCAAAAGTATCAGGAGGAGCCTCTGACTTTCAATTTTGTGCCTAGAAGGTGTGGGTTTGAAATTGCACCAGCAATGGTTTGTGCCCACAGTTACTTACGCATTAGATATTTAAATACCTATTTTCAGACATCAGAGGTACTTAGACATTTAAGTTACCTATATTATACTGGAAAAACTAGGGGCACAAAATTAGAGGCTGGAAATGTGGCCTATGGTCAGTTAGCTTGTCCTCTATGGAATCTGTAGACACATGCACGCACATTTAAGGTAATGAACAATCAAAATGGACAAAAATACATAAACTACAAGAATTTGTTGAAATCTATCTTTTCTAAATTACATACTGTTTATATGAAGTTCATACTTTGAGGGCTCATTTACAAAGGCAGGTTTTTTTTAACAATGCAAATCGGAATTGGAGGACCAAGCACTTCAGATTTCCAGCCATAATTCATTTTGCAGGAGTGTCACAGGTACACTCTTCCTGGCATCTCTTTCAATTATCTCCTTCCAGGTCCAATGCTCCCTTCTATCAGTCATTCAAGTGCCCCACTGCTGCTCTCTCTGCACCTCGGGGTGCTCTGTCTTTGTGGTGTGACTACTCCCTCTTATTGGCTTGGACCTCCAGCCCGGTGACTGTTTTTCCCCTTCCAGGGTAACAAACTCCCAAAGGATGAACTGCCCCAGGCAGTCTTCAAATCCACTGCCCCAACTATGCCACTTCCCCAGCAGCTGGTAGGGAACCCAGGCCCACCCTCTACTCCAGCTTCTAGTTCAAAGACCCTCTAAATCAGTGGCCAAGGTCTCCAACATCCCACCTTACTACTGTTTCCCAGAGCCTTTTTCTACTCTGTCTCTCTCAGCCTTTTGGTCCACCACCCTTCTAGGTAAACCCTTCCTCTAGGGCCTGTATTTCCAAGGCTTCTAGTCTACTCTTTGGGTTTCCTCATTTTCTTCTTTAATACCCAGACGGTAAAGCAGGTTTTCCCTGCAGCCTTTTCTGCTGCCAGCTTCTTGCCTTTACATTAGCCCCACCTATTCCTCCTCAGCAGGGCTCCATCGCCATTCATGGATTACTTAGGCCACCTAATTTCACTCAGCAGTGCCTATCCAGTAAATTGGCTCCTTCTCAGCCTCAGTAACTCCTTCTAGGCTAGTATGGGGGTGAACACTCCCATCATAAGGAGCAAAAATGCAAGTGTAAAGTTTGAGGGCACAATCTAGGAAGATGGGCTTCAGACTGGGCAGGCTCCAGGCACCAGCTCAGCAAGCAGGTGCTTGGGGTGTCCAAGGGGAAGGGGCAGCACGTCGGGCTCTTCAGTGGCAATTCGGCGGTGGATCCCTCGGTCCCTCTTGGAGGGAAGGACCTACCGCTGAACAAGAAAGCGGCACGGTGGAGCTGCCACCGATTGCAACTTTTTTTTTTTCTGCCACTCAGGGCAGCAAAAACCCTGGAGCTGGCCCTGGCCTCAGAACATCTGAAATTGCACTCAAGAACCGCAAAAATAAATTTAGGAGAAAGATAGATCATGGAGAAAAAAGAAAGGAGTAAGATGGAAGAGGGAATATAAAGGTTATTTGGAATATATAGCATTACTTCTTAAATGATTAATGACATTTTTATGTCTCCTACAGCAAAGTTACTGAATTCCTAAGAAACAAAATATCCTTTTCTATGAAAATGTCTGTAGTAAATAGTGAAGTAGGAAGAGACCTCCTTGCCTTTCAGTATACAGAAGATGGACAGAACTGTCATCTCTTTGCCACTAACATTCAGAGTAGAGTATTGTAGAGCAAAAACAATCGGGAAAAGTAGAGAAGATAACAAGGAGAGAGATAGAATCAAAAGAAAGTACTACAAGTTTTAAAAGAAAAAAAAGAGAAGAGTTCATTATCTCTTTCATTGAGCCAAATGTGAAAAGCCTCAAACACATCTTCAAATCAGATCAACATCTTCAAATCAGCTTCACAGTGTGCCCAGCCATTGAGAACCGAAACAGGTATCTCTTCCTCTTTTTATGCACTTGGTAGCATGATCCATCAGCACAAATACTTGATTTGACCTAACATGAGAGTCATTTTTATTTTCTTTGTAAATTTTTGCCTCTAACCCTGCAAGTTTCATTAGGATAGACAGTTAGTGGTATTTCACTCCGTGGAGAGCACAAGCTGTTCAGTTTTAACATACTTAACACAGTTTGCAATTAATCATTATGTCTGAACAAATTTTTATTGTATTATCATATTTCTTAGATTCAAATTATTAGCACAGGCAAAAAATTGCACAATTAAAGCAACAGGTATCTATAGTATATTTTATATCTTTTCAAGGCTCCAGAGAGCTAAGACAACTCAAATGTCAAATGTGCTGCTTTTTTTTATTAGCAACTAACTTGAAAGTACAATCCATAGTGGCATTTACAGTAGTAGAACTATTCCATTTTGTGTGTGTGATTAAGAAATAATGATGCAATGCACATAGAACTATATCAGACAAATACCAACCCAAAAACCCAATTATTCTGAACTGAATACTATTGCATAGTCAGAACTTACACCCTGTATATCAAGAAACTGAAGAAAGGAAGTAAAATGCTCTTGTAAAATAAAGGCATCTTTGCACCATTGAACAGACTCACTCTGAAAAACTCATGACTAATACAAAAAAAAGAGATGCCTATTAACTTTTCATTTCTGAATTTTAGTTTCTATAAAATTAAAGCTTCAATGATGAAGCATTCCCAAAATAGCACAAAGCCAGCTAGGCCACTAAATGGTTCAGTTAAAAGTCCAGGCTACTTCCCCAGTGGCTAATGGCAGGGACCCGGGCCTACCCACTACTCCAGGTTCCGACCCTATAGATCAGTGGTTCTCAAACTGGGGCCGCCACTTCCAGCAGCCCCCATTGTTCTGGAGCAGTGAACTGCGGCCAGTGGGAGTGGTGATCGGCCAAACCTGTGGATATGGCAGGTAAACAAAGAGGCTCGGTCCACCAGGGGCTTTCCCTACACAAGCGGTGGCCCCAGTTTGAGAACCACTGCTATAGATAACGGGGACCGCTGTGGACAGCTGCTAACTAAACCACGGTTGCGTGCTTACATTTCCCTTGGGCCACTTTCCCACAGCACTAGCACAGTCTTCACTCTTACTTCAGGATCTTGTCCTGGCTGAGTCCCAACAGTCAGCACAGCCCTTCTCTGATTGGCTGCACCCCTCGCAGCCTCTCTAGGCCACTTGAAGGACTCTCTTCCACAGCTTCTTTCTGGGATGGGATAAGCCATGATTGGTAGGAACCTAAGGCCGACAGCATCTCTAGTCTCCCCGTGTCCCCCATCAATATAATTCCCCTAGTTCCTCATCTCAAACAAACCTGCATGTCTCATGTCTACCTATAGGCAGATCTGCTCTCCAATTCTAACCCACACTAACCGACATGTGAGGTGGTAGGGAGAAGTGAAGATTGAGTCAGGAGGAGTTTGGGGGAGTTGTAGAGTGGAGAAAATCTCCTCTTTGACAAGCTTCCTGTATTTCATCAGAAAGGTGCACCAATTTGACAAACCACAGAAGGTTTGTCCGAGACCCACTCCTCTCTCACAATTCAATCCTCATATAACCCCCATTCTGACCCCCAAAACTGTGCACACCCTTACCCTACTGCACAACTCCTGGCTCCCCCGGCTGCTCTGGGCTCAATGCACTGAGATGGCAAGATATGAGTGTGAAGAACCCATGAAGCGCAAATGTCTTGAGGAGCTGGGTTCCCTGCTCCAGCCCAGGAACTTTGCACAGTGCTGTTCCCTCCTCAAATGACCCCTGCAAACACATTTCTTCATCCCTCGAAACCCCCTCCCACATCCTCACTTCCTTTCATACCTTACCATATGGCTGTCCATCACAAGGCCGAGGGCAGCTCTTAAGCCTGTATCATTTAATTAACCATTATTCTGCAGGCATTGTGTTCCTGAAAATACCTTTAAAGTCATTTAATATCTATATTTTGGAGACTATGTTATATGATAAAAATATGCAGTACAATACATTAAAAATAATTTAGTCACACAAAAAACATTGTGCTTGTTTTTATTAAGCTGAAGAAAAATACTCTCTGATTTCACTATTAAACTGGACTGGGAAAAAAACTGAGTGATCAATTTATTACTCAGAGAATTCAACTGCAGAAAAAATAATTTGCCAAAGTAATTTACAGCAACTGCTTACATACACGATTACATGATGGGGACAAAAGAAAAATTCTGATGTAATACTGAATCCAAAGAAAATAAATGCCATGAGACTCAATTCAGTGTTGGAAATGATGGCAGAATCTGGTCCTATGTAAGCAAAGAACACAGAATGTTAAGTAAGTACATTCACATTTTCAAAGATTCACTCCTCAAAATGTAATTGGTACCTCTTATCATATCTAGATGATATTAATAGAATGGTAATTTGCTGAAAAATGCTGTCTCATATCCCAAATCTATCTTTCATCTTAGAGTAAATAGAAAATTATAATAAAGTTTATCTCTGCTAAATACTGAGTGCCTGCAAAAAACAGAGGTAGGGAAATCTTGTTAGCTAGTCACATCTGGAGTTAAGGGTATAATATGAACACTCAATACTGACAGAAAAACACCACAATTTTAGGATCAAAATGGGAAAGATTATGGAATTTACAAATAACCTACACTGGGGGGTGGTGCAAGCCCTCCTGCAGTTCCCAGGCATAAAGTATGCAGCAAGATGCACCATCATTTAGCATGATACAGCATGCCGCCATCTCTACAACATCCCATTCAACAAGTGCAGAGGCTGTGAATGTGGCTGGTCTTACACAGAAAGACATTCTTTGAGCCTTTCCCCTCTGTGCACCTATGTGAGTGTCAGAAAGATGCTAGACTCAAAAGGGCTTTGGAACCAATTCTAGAAAAGGACACATTTCAATGTAATTTTTATTTGGGAAAAATATAGATTGGCTTTCTTTATTGTGTCTCTTATTATCAAAACAATTCATAGTGTTCCACTCCCTTGTATGCCAAATGGGAGTACAGTGCCAAAAAGGTAAGGAAAATTTGGGAAGGGGACAGCACAAAAAATAGATTTTTCATAACATCTCTACAACACTCAAACAAATGTAGAATTTACTGTATCTACTTAATCACACCTTCACCTCCTCTCATCACACCACATAAATTGTACCGTCAATTAAACTATATGCCTGAATAGCAACTCAGTGAATTTAACATTCAGAACACAAACATGCCACTACAAATGAATCACTTTTATTATAAAATACTTATTATTTCTGTCAGACATTGTATGGAAAGCTGCCCAACACACTAATGTACAGAACTGAGAAATTATATCTCAATCTACCCAGGATTATTTTACTCCAGAAATAACAGAGGCCAATGTTGAGCCTCAGATTTTACTTTCTTAATTCTTATTCTTCTGATTTTAAAATACTATATTTTTTAGGGAAAAAGTGCTTTATGTTGTTAAATCTAGTTTAAAAAAGTTGAAGGAAAAAAAAAAAAGCCTAGCTCAAGGGTCGTAGCCTAAACACACTTTACTGAATTGATAACTCTTTACTGAACCCTACAATAGGCTTCTACTCTGCTTGCACAACAGATTGGTTTCCTGTGGAGAAATAAAAGATTAATCGCTTTCTAGAAGGCTATTAATTCCCATGAACTTTTGGAAATACAATCAACAAATGAGAGGGAATAAAATAAGTTTGTAGATGTGTAAACACATGGCTATAATCAATAACTCTGAACACAATGGGATAAACATCAATACTGATCAAGGTCTAAAAGCAACCCCATTTTTGCAGTTCTGTAAAGATGATTTATTTTACTCTTGATTGACTTCAATTACAGTGTTTCACTTCTTATATCACAATAACCTGAAAAGAGATAATGAGCAGTAAAGCTTTTTCACCCATGAAATTACTCTCTATATGCCTCTTTTACTCATGAATTCAAGGGCAGCAGTGTTTTCAACTTAGATTATAAAATCAGTTGCTCCAACTGGAAGAGTCAAAGGAATTAGAGAAATTGGTTCCCATAAATCCTAGAATATTGTCTATACATACAAAGGATCAATGCCGAACTGAGACCCAGTTTATGACTCACACCTAATTCCAGAAAGAGGAAAGAGAAGCCTGTGGAACTAGAAGTGCTGCCTTCTCCCAAAATGCAATAGGACAACTGACCCTTTGTTCAAATGCCATTAAAAGAGAGAGGGATATAAGCAGATTTTAGTAATGAATTCAGTTGCAAACAAAAATCACTCACACATGGGAAGGATTTTGCATTTTGCAATGGTACTATTTTTCAATGATTATTTATTATTTGTTAAGGACTTATTATCTATGAGGTACAAAAACACAAGTAAAGTCAGTCCTTCCTCAGAGAATTTTGCAGTCTAAAAACACAGACAGAGGTGAGACAAGATGGACAGGGAAACTCAGAGGAAGGTGAATGGATAATGTCTCCCAGGGATAAGATGGGAGGCTTGGGGGGAGAGGAAGAGAGGACCAAGAACTATTCTCTGTGGATGTTCAAGATGAAGAAGTACAGAGCATGACAAATAATCACCAAGGGAAATGATGAAAGAGCAAATAGAGAGATAGGAGGAGATCAAGGTACAACAGGCCACGAAAGGCAATTAAGGACAGAGTGATAAAAAAGAGGTAGTGAACAACAGCACTGAAGGCTGAGGAAAAGATTATGGAAGACAAGGGGACAATGCTAAAAAACTCTAACTTCCTAAAAAAGTTGCAACCCCAAAATTGCATCAATGATTTTTTTTTCCAAAATAGCATGGAAGGGCACATTGATTTTCTTGGGACGGGAAGTGCTTTTGTAATTTACAAAATGTTATTTGGAATTAGTTCAGACTCAGACAATTTCCTAGCAATTAACATTACAGACATGTTGCAAGACTAAATAAAAGAATTTATTTTGTTTAATATCTGGAGTTTTGTACCAATTTAGGAAATTATTTTGATTTAATGTTTGTTTTTTAGTTACTCCAGGGATGAAGAAATTGTGTTTCTTTAATCAAGCTTTTAGAATGGAGAAAAATATTTTATTTCAGTGTTTAATGTTATAGGCTATAACATATATGTGCAAATAGTTCCTACTCCAAGGAAGACATCTATCATAACCTTAGTCCCAGATTTGGACCTTAGCGTCCAAAATATGGGGGTTAGCATGAAAACCTCCAAGCTTAGTTACCAGCTTGGACCTGGTACCTGCTGCCACCACCCAAAAAATTAGAGTGTTTTGGGGCACTCTGGTCCCTCTGAAAAACCTTCCCTGGGGACCCCAAGACCCAAATCCCTTGAGTCTCACAACAAAGGGAAATAATCCTTTTTCCCTTCCCCCCTCCAGGTGCATAATATTCCTACTGGCTTCTGGATTCTGTCTAGATCCCACCGCTGCTACACCATATCATAACCTTAGTCCCAGATTTGGACCTTAGCGTCCAAAATATGGGGGTTAGCATGAAAACCTCCAAGCTTAGTTACCAGCTTGGACCTGGTACTTGCTGCCACCACCCAAAAAATTAGAGTGTTTTGGGGCACTCTGGTCCCTCTGAAAAACCTTCCCTGGGGACCCCAAGACCCAAATCCCTTGAGTCTCACAACAAAGGGAAATAATCCTTTTTCCCTTCCCCCCTCCAGGTGCTCCTGGAGAGATACACAGACACAAGCTCTGTGAATCCAAACAGAGGGACTTGCCCTCTCCGTTTCCAATCCTGGAACAAAAGCACTTTCCTCTTCACCCAGAGGAAATGCAAAATCAGGCTAGCAATCCAACACACAGATCTCCCCTTGATTTCTTCCTCCCACCAATTCCTTGGTGAGTACAGACTTAATTTCCCTGAAGTAAAGAAAACTCCAACAGGTCTTAAAAGAAAGCTTTATATAAAAAAGAAAGAAAAATACATACAAATGTTCTCTCTGTATTAAGATGATACAACACAGGGTCAATTGCTTAAAAGAATATTGAATAAACAGCCTTATTCAAAAAGAATACAAATTAAAGCACTCCAGCACTTATATTCATGCAATACCAAAGAAAGAAACCATATAACTTACTATCTGATCTCTTTGTCCTTACACTTAGAAACAGAAGATTAGAAAACAGAACTACTTCTCCAAAGCTCAGAGACAGCAGGCAGACAGACAAAAGACTCAGACACACAATTCCCTCCACCCAAAGTTGAAAAAATCCGGTTTCCTGATTGGTTTTCTGGTCAGGTGTTTCAGGTGAAAGAGACATTAACCCTTAGCTATCTGTTTATGACACGCCCCCCAAATTGCAGACAGTGGGGAAGCTCACTGGCGGCAATTTCCTTCTAGAACTTGAAAATAACCAGGGTAATACAACACATGCACCTTTACATATACCACTAAGTATATAACTAACAGACTTTTACATTTTAAGAACACTTTTTAACTACTGGATTCTGGGAAACTCTCACGGGAGAGTGCATCAGCAACTTTGTTAGAAGCTCCTGTGATGTGTTGAATTTCAAAATCAAAATCTTGGAGAGCTAAACTCCAACGAAGAAGTTTCTTGTTGTTCCCCTTGGCAGTATGAAGCCACTTTAGTGCAGCATGGTCAGTTTGTAGTTGGAACCGCCGTCCCCAAACATATGGGCGTAGCTTTTCCAGGGCGTACACAATGGCATAGCATTCCTTTTCACTGACTGACCAGTGACTTTCCCTCTCAGACAGTTTCTTGCTGAGGAACACGACAGGATGGAAGTTGTGATCTGTTGCTTCCTGCATGAGCACTGCTCCTATACCACGCTCAGATGCATTTGTGGTTACTAGGAATGGCTTGTCAAAATCCGGGGCCCTGAGTACAGGGTCAGACATGAGTGTTGCCTTAAGTTGGGTAAAGGCCTTTTGACACTCATTAGTCCACTTAACTGCATTTGGCTGGGTCTTTTTGGTCAGGTCGGTCAATGGGGCAGCGATTTGGCTGTAGTGTGGTACAAATCGCCTGTAGTATCCGGCCAAGCCTAAGAAGGATTGGACCTGTTTCTTTGACCTTGGGACAGGCCACTTTTGGATAGCATCCACCTTGGCCTGTAGGGGGTTTATGGTTCCTTGACCCACCTGGTGCCCCAGGTAAGTCACTTTGTTTTGGCCTATTTGACACTTTTTGGCCTTAACAGTTAGTCCTGCCTGCCTGATGCGCTTAAAGACCTTTTCCAGGTGGAGTAGGTGTTCGGGCCAGGAGTCGGAAAAAATGGCCACATCATTGAGGTAGGCAACTTCAAATTCTCCCAGTCCAGCTAGTAGACCATCTACCAGCCTCTGGAAGGTGGCGGGTGCATTTCGAAGGCCGAAAGGAAGGACATTGAATTCATACACCCCCGCATGGGTGACGAATGCTGACCTCTCCTTGGCAGGTTCATCTAGCGGTACTTGCCAGTACCCCTTGGTTAAGTCTATTGTAGAGATGAACTGGGCACGTCCCAACTTCTGCAATAGCTCATCAGTGCATGGCATTGGATAGTTGTCCGGACGAGTTACCGCATTTAGCTTACGGTAGTCCACGCAAAAGCGTATTTCCCCATCTGGTTTGGGTACCAGAACCACTGGAGATGCCCATGCACTGGTAGATGGGCGGATTATACCCATCTGTAGCATGTTCTGGATCTCCCGTTCTATAGCAGCTTGGGCATGAGGAGACACCCGGTAGGGTGGGGTTCTGATTGGGTGAGCATTACCTGTATCAATAGAGTGGTATGCCCGTTCAGTCCATCCTGGGGTGGCTGAGAACAATGGAGCGAAGCTAGTGCACAGCTCCTTGATTTGTTGCCGCTGCAGACGTTCCAGGGTGGTTGAGAGGTTCACCTCTTCCACGCCACCGTCTTTTTTCCCGTCGTAGTAGACACCGTCAGGCCACTCAGCATCATCTCCCTGGACTGTAAACTGACAAACCTGTAAATCTCTGGAATAGAAAGGCTTGAGAGAATTAACATGGTACACTTAGGCTTTAGTGAGGAATTGGGAAATGCTATGAGGTAATTTACATTTCCCAAGCGCTTTTGGACCGTGAATGGCCCTTCCCATGATGCTTCCATTTTATGGGCCTGTTGCGCCTTCAAGACCATAACCTGGTCTCCTACCTTGAAGGAACGTTCCCTGGCATGTTTGTCATACCAGGCCTTTTGCTCTTCTTGAGCATCCTTTAGGTTCTCTCTAGCAAGGGCTAAAGAGTGTTGGAGGGTGTTTTGTAGGTTGCTTACAAAGTCCAGAATGTTAGTTCCTGGAGAAGGCGTAAACCCCTCCCATTGCTGCTTCACCAACTGTAATGGCCCCTTAACCTCGTGACCATACACAAGTTTAAATGGTGAAAACCCTAAACTGGGATGTGGTACAGCCCTGTAGGCAAACAGCAACTGCTGCAACACTAGATCCCAATTATTGGAGAATTCGTTGATGAATTTTCGTATCATGGCCCCCAAAGTTCCATTGAACCTTTCCACCAGGCCATTGGTTTGATGGTGGTACGGGGTGGCAACCAAGTGATTCACCCCATGAGTTTCCCACAGTTTTTCCATGGTCCCTGCCAGGAAATTAGACCCTGAATCTGTAAGGATGTCGGAGGGCCAACCTACCCTGGCAAAGATGTCTGTTAGGGCCAGGCACACAGTGTTAGCCCTGGTGTTGCCTAGAGCTACTGCTTCTGGCCATCGGGTAGCAAAGTCCACTAAGTCAGTATGTACTGCTTTCCTCTGGGCGTCTTTTTTGGGAAAGGGCCCAGAATATCCACAGCTACTCGCTGAAATGGGACCTCAATTATGGGGAGTGGCTGGAGAGGGGCCTTGACCTGGTCTTGAGGCTTACCCACTCTTTGGCATACCTCACAAGACCGGACATACTTGGCAACATCCTTGCCCATCCCCTCCCAGTGGAAGGACTTCCCCAACCGGTCCTTGGTTCTGTTCACCCCAGCATGGCCACTGGGATGATCATGGGCTAAGCTTAAGAGCTTTCCCCGGTACTTAGTTGGAACCACCAACTGTTTTTGCGGCTGCCATTCTTCCCGGTGTCCACCAGAAAGAATTTCCTTGTATAAAAGTCCTTGGTCTATAACAAACCGGGATCGATTAGAAGAGCTGAGAGGCGGTGGGGTGCTCCGTGCCGCCGCCCACGCTTTCTGAAGGCTGTCATCTGCTTCCTGCTCAGCCTGGAACTGTTCCCTTGAGGCTGGGGTCACCAGTTCTTCCTCAGACTGTGGACTTGGGCTTGGTCCCTCTGGAAGCGATGTAGGTGATGGGGTTGTTTCCGTTGCTGGTGAACCGCTCTCCGCTGGTGCACCTGAGGGTATTTCAGGCTCTGGCTGAGCCTTTTGGGTATGGCTGTCGTGTGCTTCTGCCAGTTCTGGCTCGCTGGCGCCCTCTGGCGTTGAGGTTGAAGATGTGGTTGCACTTGCTGGTTGCTGTTCCAGTTCCGGGCCTGGGACTGGAGATGCTGTGGCTGTTTCAGTGGTAGGCATGGAATCCGGGTCCACTACCTCTGTCTGGGTCTCTGGTAACACAGACGGGGCCTCTGTGGACGGCTCAGGAACAGGAATGGGTCTGGAAGCTTGCCTGGTTTGGCTATGGGTAACCATTCCCACTCTCTTGGCCCGCCTCACCTGGTTGGCCAAGTCTTCCCCCAGTAGCATGGGGATAGGATAATTGTCATAGACTGCAAAAGTCCACATTCCTGACCAGCCTTTGTACTGGACAGGCAGTTCAGCTGTAGGCAAGTCTACAGCTTGTGACATGAAGGGGTAAATTGTAACTTTGGCCTTTGGGTTGATGAATTTGGGGTCAACGAAGGATTGGTGGATAGCTGACACTTGTGCCCCCGTGTCTCTCCACGCAGTAACCTTCTTTCCGCCCACTCTCAAATTTTCCCTTCGCTCCACGGGTATTTGAGAGGCATCCGGGCCTGGGGATCTTTGGTGTGATGGTGGTGTAATGAATTGCACTCGCATGGTGTTCTTGGGACAGTTGGCCTTGATATGTCCCAGTTCATTACACTTAAAGCATCTTCCATCTGATGGGTCACTGGGCCGAGGTGAGTTACTGGAGACTGGTGAGGTTGAAGGGTAGGGTATCTGTGGCTTTACTTGGGCGGTATGTGGGGTCTTTGGCTGTCCTCGGTTGTAGGGTTTATGATCTGTGTGCCCCCTATGGTAATCGTTCCCCTTGACAGTAGCTTTCTTGCTTTCTGCCAGTTCCATCCATTTGGCTCCAATCTCCCCCGCCTCAGCGATATCTTTGGGATTTCTATCTTGTATGTACCGTGTGATGTCTTCAGGAATACCATCCAAGAACTGCTCCATTTGTATGAGGAGGTTCAGTTCTTCCAAGGTTTGAATGTTGTTTCCTGTTAGCCAGGCCTCATAGTTTTTTGCAATGTAGTAGGCGTGTTTGGGAAATGACACCTCTGGTTTCCACTTTTGGGTTCTGAAACGCCGACGGGCATGATCTGGGGTTATCCCCATTCTGTATCTGGCCTTGGTTTGAAAAAGTTTATAGTCATTCATTTGCCGCTTAGGCATTTCAGCTGCCACCTCTGCTAAAGGTCCACTGAGGTGTGGCCTTAATTCTACCATGTACTGGTCTTCGGGGATGCTGTACCCAAGACAGGCTCTTTCAAAATTTTCCAAGAAGGCCTCGGTGTCATCACCTGCCTTGTAGGTGGGAAATTTTCTGTGCTGTGGAGCAATAATTGGCACCGGGTTGTTAGGGGTGGCTGGCACATGCAGCCCAGCTTTTGCCAACTCCAGTTCATGTTTTCTCTGTTTTTCCTTCTCTTCATTTTCTTTTTCCATTTGTTTTTGTTGTTTTTCCATGTCTTTTTGGTGTTTTTCCATGTCTCGGCGGTGGGCCGCCTCATCTTCTGCTTGTTTCCTTCGGTAGGCCACCTCTTCTTCTTCTAGTTTTCTTTTGTGTGCTGCCTCTTGGGCTGCCTGTTCTCTTTGGAAGGCTGCCAGTTTCATGTTTTCTTCCTTTTCTTTTATCTCCATCTCTTTTTGTTTTATTTCTAGTTCCTGTTTGTGTTTTTCCATCTCTCGCCTGTGTTCAGCTTCTCTGAATTGGTCTTCGGCCTCCATTTTTGTCCTGGTAGACATGGTTCCTGTTTTCTTGTGTTGGGGTGCCCTCCGGTGTTTCTCTTTTGAACTGCAGGCTCTGTTGCCTCCTGAAGTCTGCCTAGCAACAGTGCCTTTAGCTAATCTTCAATGTTAAGTAAACCTGAAAAACCACTTTATTTGCATGCATATAAGTGCTGGTACTTGCCTCCTAATGGGAGGGCTATTGCATGACAAAAGACCCTCAACAGTCTCTTAATGGCTTCTCGCTTAACATGCAAACCACAAACTGCTAGAGAGAGCAGAAAAAAAAAATTCTCTCTGGTTCCCTTTTAAAACCAAACTGTTTCTCTCTGCTAAAAAGCCCTTAGCAGAGAAAAGAAAAATATAATATTCCTACTGGCTTCTGGATTCTGTCTAGATCCCACCGCTGCTACACCATATCATAACCTTAGTCCCAGATTTGGACCTTAGCGTCCAAAATATGGGGGTTAGCATGAAAACCTCCAAGCTTAGTTACCAGCTTGGACCTGGTACTTGCTGCCACCACCCAAAAAATTAGAGTGTTTTGGGGCACTCTGGTCCCTCTGAAAAACCTTCCCTGGGGACCCCAAGACCCAAATCCCTTGAGTCTCACAACAAAGGGAAATAATCCTTTTTCCCTTCCCCCCTCCAGATGCTCCTGGAGAGATACACAGACACAAGCTCTGTGAATCCAAACAGAGGGACTTGCCCTCTCCGTTTCCAATCCTGGAAACAAAAAGTACTTCCCTATTTCCCCAGAGGGAATGCAAAATCAGGCTAGCCAATACAACCCACACACAGCTCTACCCCCTGATTTCTTCCTCCCACCAATTCCTTGGTGAGTACAGACTTAATTTCCCTGAAGTAAAGAAAACTCCAACAGGTCTTAAAAGAAAGCTTTATATAAAAAAGAAAGAAAAATACATACAAATGTTCTCTCTGTATTAAGATGATACAACACAGGGTCAATTGCTTAAAAGAATATTGAATAAACAGCCTTATTCAAAAAGAATACAAATTAAAGCACTCCAGCACTTATATTCATGCAAATACCAAAGAAAAGAAACCATATAACTTACTATCTGATCTCTTTGTCCTTACACTTAGAAACAGAAGATTAGAAAACAGAACTACTTCTCCAAAGCTCAGAGACAGCAGGCAGACAGACAAAGAGCTCAGACACACAATTCCCTCCACCCAAAGTTGAAAAAATCCGGTTTCCTGATTGGTTCTCTGGTCAGGTGTTTCAGGTGAAAGAGACATTAACCCTTAGCTATCTGTTTATGACAACATCCACTTGTTTTATAACATACCAACCCACAGAATAAATTATTATACCTGCACTTCATGATTTCCCTGGACAATCTAAGGCCTGGTCTACACTGGGCGGGGGGAAGGGAATGCGAGAATAGCGTAGCTGAAGTCGATGTATCATAGATCGACTTATCTCCCATCCTCACAGCGCAGGATTGATGGCCACAGCTCCCCCGTCGACCCCACTTCTGCCTCTCGCCCCGGTGGAGTTCCAGAGTCAACGGGAGCACATTCAAGGATTGATTTATCGTGTCTAGATGAGATGCGATAAATCGATCCCTGACAGATAGATTGCTACCCGCCGATCCAGGGGGTAGTGTGGACGTACCCTAAGTTAAAAACCTCTATCCAAACTAGAGTATATATTTAAATATTTTCATACAATTGATTTTCGGAAGCTTCAGACAAGTATAAATAAGCATGATAGTTTGAATATCCATTCTATAAGACTCTATTGATTTACTTTTATCTTTGATATGCTCTAATATGGCAAGTTAATTCTGAAGGAAGACAACATATATTGATCAGATGTTGAAGAAGAGGAAGTAACACCAGCACCTTAAAGTGTCATCATGATCTTGTCTGCAAAGAAAGAGTGAAGACTGAAAGTGGAATGGTTGAACAAATCATTACAAACTGATTTCGTAAAGTTAAAAGTTATAGCTCAAACCACCAAAAAATTAAGTGTGCATTTCATGTGACAAAAAAATATCTGTAGGCATTGCTTCTTGCCTTGTATATCAAAGCAATACCTTAGGCTTTGCTGTGTCATATTCCACTGTAAAGACATGCACAAAAATGGGAACTAAATTCACAAGATATGACTTTCACGTGCCTATTAAAATGAAGGCTTAAACACTCACTTTATGCACAGATAGCACTCTATCACAGCAAAGATATTAAGAATGCCTTTTAGAAGACAGTACAATTATCTAGCATTGCAGATCTGGTAATTTAGTTTCTAAAGTAATCCAATGGAGTGTCACATTATAGCCATGATCTGAATACCTTTAGCAGAAAAATAAAACAAACTCTATTGTATATTTCATAGCACAGTTAAGATTCTTGCATGCAAGTTGAAAAAGAAAATATAGGTCCTATTCATCAATGAGTTATACTCTTAATTACAAAATATGCATTGAAGTCACAGAGGAAAAAACACATTGGTCATCTCTCTCATATAACGTAAATATCAATCTTCTAAATCCATGGCTGCATGTGTGAAATGAAAATTTTGTCCAGTATACGACTGAAGCTATATAGTGATAGTGGGAAGAAATCAGAGAAGGAATAGATGTGACATTATCAAGCAAATAATGAGGATTCAGGAATAAAAATGAAGGATATTTTTGGAAAAGAAAGGCAACACAGCTTGAACAGACATTACACAGATCTAACATAATATTATGCAGTCAAGACCTTAACTGGGGACAACTATAGCCACCATTATTGTTGAAACTTTTGAATAAGTTTGGCCTCTTCTTGCAAAGATTATCCAAAATCATCTTGTGTACAGTCATATTTTCCTTAAAAGTTAGCATTGGCTGTTTTCTTTCTCTTCTTTCTTTGTACAAACATATTTGGATTGAGCAATACAATGGAAATCCCAGCTGCCCCTCTTATTTCAGCTCCCCACATCTCTATTGCAGGGATTCACTTCTATCCTTACAGACTAGGCATGAAACCAGTAGGCTGCTACAGAAATTAACAGAGAATGACATCCTATGTAAAGGATTTTCAAACAATTCTGTAGAATTCTATAGCAGAGATGTAATTTAGTATGATCATTCAAAAGAACTTAAATAAAGCTATCATTTTCTATTAAACTCTACAGGACCTTTTGTTCTCAAATCCCTTTAACAAAGCGCTGACAAGGAATGCAGTCTCATTCCACATACATATCTTTAAGACAGCCTCGTCTATACTAGAAAGCAACTATTAGCATTCAGCAATGTTTTGCTTTTGCTCTTACCTCACCAGCTAACCACTACTTGGCTATGGGCTTCTCTACAAGATCTGGGGTTGGGATGGCAAATATTTTCAGAGTGATATATGTAGACATTTATCCCTGCTCCTCTCTTTAGAATCACTCCACACTATTTTGCAAATGTACTCCCTAGAAGCAACTCCTTGATCTATTGTTCAGGAGTGTGCTATTCTAAAAAAAAAGTAACTTGTGGGACATCAGAAAATGCCCAGAAATAAAAACAATAGCTGGAGTCATGTGAAATATTTATAATAAAGCCCAACACCTACGTTATAGACTTACAACTCAGCTTGTAAACCTTTCACACTGATATGAGTCCAGCTTTGAATGAACCTTTGCATATCGCATGAAAATCATTCTTTCACATATTAATCCAGAGATGACAAAGGGATGTTAGAAGAAAGGATGCAGCTTCCTGCTTCTTTTCCAGACACAGATTAGGAAATGCCAACTTGGTCACTGCTGCTATTTGATTCTTAAGAAACAGCTGAGAATGTAACATACTTGAGTGGCTGATATAACCTCAGCCAAATCCACTAGTTGCTTCCCCTAATCCATCATAATCACCCCCTTCGCCAGAATGAGTCTCAGACAGCTTCCCAAACCAAGCCCCAGTCTTACCCAGGGACTGGGGAAAATGTTTATCTGCACTCATGGAGCTAGATATGAGAGAGAGAGAGAGAGAGAGAGAGAGAGAGAGAGAGAGAGAGAGAGAGAGAGATCTAAAGCGAGGTGTCATCTGCACACTGAACACATTTTATTCCATACCTCCTTACTATGTCCATGTTTATAAAACATAGAAACACAAGTTCATTTCCTCATTCTCACAGAAGATGATAAAAATACCTTATTACACAAATGTTTTACATTAATCATACCGGTATTTGTTTTTGTATGTTGTGGCCATGTACACTGACAGGATCTTTGTAAGAAAAAAATAATTGTTTGACGTGTGTGTGTGGTTGCTTATCAAAGTGTTGGTCTAACAACAATGGACAGAATCAAGGATAGTACAGAAAGGTGCAGTAAACATCCATCAATGGCTCTTGCAGTGCACCTTACTCCTAATATACATCTGCCTCTTCCAACCCAGGACATTTCTTAAGCAGAGGGAATCAATAATGTTGAATTATGTAATGTTTCTGTGATTTACACAAACACTCAATTTGTCCCAAGGTGAAAAGTAACACCCAGAATTTGACCCAACATTCTTAGGCATAGCATGATTCTATCAAACGTAAATTAACAGGCTGCTGCAGTGTCAGAGAGAGCATAGATTCAATTTTCTTAATATGATTTTCTAACAGTAGCAAAGCCTGCTTTGTTATGTTGATTAGTCTGTTTGTTCCTCTGTGACAAGATCAGGTTTTATGCATAAGTGTTTTTATCCAGAATGCCTACATTGCTTTTTCTGTAGCATGGTACAATACAAGCCTGATTATCACAAAGCTAATAACACAAAAGGTCAAAATTAGGATGCAGCATATTTTTTTCCAGTTGCTGGAATTCAATATTGTTTGGTTTTCATCTTCTTTTTACTGCAATTTGTCTCCTCATCGTCTTTCATACAATATTTCCCTCTATCCTATTCCTTTCAGGTTCTTATACTGCCCTTCACAATGGTATTTGAGTAATTTTCAGTAGTGATGTGATGTGTGTCTTTCTATCCCTTTGTTCTATTCCTTTCTCTTTCCCAAGAAGAAAAAAAAATCTGCATGTAGATCAAAATTTATATTTATTTATTTGTGTATGTTCATTAGCGAAAGCAAGGTCCCATGTATGCCATTCACTCAGTAAAAAATACAGCAAGGTTCGCAGTGGTTCTCAGCTCCTATAGGAGTTTGTTCCGTAGTCTTGGGTTAGTTCCTGAGACATTGCTGTGTCCTGCACAACCCAGCTTTACTCTTGAAGTAGATAAATCTGCTGTGCCTGAAGAATGGATATGTTGGTTGCGGTCCTTGTCCCAAAGCTTTAGGTGATCTTTATAACTATTCCAGGTCCAGAACATTATTGCCTTGGAGAGACCTTAGAGAGGTAAGATGGTGAGGTAATATTTTTTATCGGACCTGCTTCTATTGCTGAAATCTTTCATGTTACATAAAGCTCTTCTCGAGGAGACACCTTGGATGATTTAATAGAAATTGGTTGGATCTATAAGCCTTCACAGAAGGAACAGGATCAAAGGCCTCTTGAGTTCCTTAGAATCTGAAAGAGCTCTGACCACTGCTTGTAGTCCTCTACATCTTGACTAGACCAAGTGCAATGTGTTACCAGGTGTACTGGTTGGTCTGGAAATGACCTGTGAAAGTCCTATGGAGTCAAGCAAGGAAAAGAGTTTGGGAGTTGTTGTATCTGAGGCCTTGTTAATGATAATGTTGAAGTTACCTAGGATAACTGGTGCAGGGTATTTTACTGCCTCATATATCAAGGTCTGAACCTTTAGTCTTTGGAGGTCTATTAGTGATCACAACTTTCTCTTGTTAGATAAGTGAATTCATGTTGTCTTATGTAAAGTACTTTTTTGATTTGAAGTTAGAGGAGAAGGCAAGTTCAGTGCCACTTGCAGACCTGTGATGAGCTGAGTTGCGTGGGCAGGATAATTTGAAAGAATACAGAGCTGGCAGTACCATCCAGCCAGGTCTCGGAATACCGGGGGGGGGGGGGGGGGGGGGGAAATAGGTGTCTCACCAGTCATGCAGTTGTAAACTCCTTTCTGTTTGTTCACCACAAATCTTGCACTGATCAAAATCAGCCTGATTCACTGTAGTTTTGTTGAATCTACTCTGGCTTGTAGACAGGTGGTGGTTTTGAGCAGTCATTAAGCCACTGATATCTTGTATCAAGCTAGGTTAGAGGGGTAGATTATACAGTTTGTCAAATGTCCTGGACGAGTCAGATCTTGTCAGCAGTCTGGCACTGGCCTGCGTTCTAAGTTCCTCTCTCTGAAGTAGCCATTTCTAAGGATATTACCCTAACTAAGGGTTATCAGCCTCCAAGCTAACAGTTACCTTTACAACTACAAGCCAACCTTTCTCCTTCTCCAGTACGAATGAGATGATTCTCAGAATAATGTGGGGATTTATTTTCCAAGGCTTGGAAGATTTACTTTAAAAAAGGAATGTTTTTTTCCCTTTTCTGAATCTTTCTCAGATCAAAAAAATGGCAGCAGCATAATCTTGATAGAAAACACTTAAATTCAATCAGCAACTCTTAGTCATGTGACCTTTAGTTCCAGTCCCTTCTGAAGGGTCCACAGAGCTTTTTATTTAACTAGAGCTAAATGGATTTAGTTGTGCAGTAACATTATATAAGAAGGAAAGGATCTCCTTTACCATTTTGCTATTCTAAGTGGCTGGCTATCTGATTCTTACAATAAAAGATGTGCCAACTATACAAACTATACTTGTGACAGAATGTACCCATGTTCACACCGTTCACACTATTGTAATAATCTTTGTACAAAGTATGCCTAGTGAGGTATCATTTGAAAACTCATAATTTGCTGGTCAGTATTGTCTGATAAAATGTATGTGGCAATATTGTGAACATAATGTGAAGTTATAAGATTCCACTGTAAGGTGTTATTAACACGTTTCAAACCGAGGCTGGCAAACAGGTCCATCTCAGACAAAGGAATGTGTGCTCTACTTAATTTCAATTTAAGCAGTAAACAGAGTCATCAAGCAGGGAGGGAAACAAAGGAAGCTCAAACAGATGAGGAAAAAGCAGCAGGGAACATCCTTCCCTCCAGAGTTTTTGTTTCCTGGAACCCAGCTGGAAATGTATGAAACAATAAAAGGAGGGAAAAACACCTCAAGGCACCCCCACTTCTTCTTTCCCTGCCCATCGCATTCATGGCTCCCAAAGCAACAAAAGAACCATTCCTTGGATTCTGGGAGGAGGAGTCCTGACCTCAGAAGTTTGGTCACTAAGACTGCTGAAGGCATGCAGTAGAGAAAACTTGCTTTGAATTTAACATGTGTTTTATCTTGACTTTTCTTGTAACCATTTCTGACTTTTATTCCTCATTACTTGCACTCAGTTAAAATCACTCTCGTTGCAGTTAATAAACTTGTTTTATTGTTTTTTCTAATCCAGTGTGTTTAAATTGAAGTGTTTGGGAAACTCCATTCGGGGTGGCAAGTTGTGTGCATATTATTTCTATTAAAGAAACAAGACTTGATATAAACTTGTATTGTCCCAGAGAGGGCTCAGACATACAGAGACTTGCATTCTGGAGACTATTTGTGAGCAGTCCATGCTGGCGGCTACAGTTGCAAAGGGCACCCTAGGTTAGAGGGCAAGGGTAACACAGCTACTCGTTAGTCTGGATTGTACCTTGGTATGTCCCAAAACTCTGTAGCATTGCACTACCACTAATGCAACTCTGACAATGGTAATAACGGTGGCAGCACATTAGCAAAGATAAAATGCTGCTGATGTTTTAATAACTGCTTTGCTAGACCTGTTCTCGTAATGGTAGTAAATATGAAGAAAATTGTTAGTGCAATTTGAAATGATTCTGCAATTTACTTTCTTTTAATATTGTCTTCCATATTGTTTCTCAGGCTCAGCATGAAAGAATGCTTGCTTTTTTGGGTTAGTCAAGATATGTACTATCATTAGACTCAATCCAGTTTACTGTTCCAAGTTGTTCTGTGGTCCCTGTCATCTCAAGATATATTGAGAACACACTGCATTCTATTACTTCCTGAAGTAAGCCTGTTCTTCCTGCATGTCAGTATTTACTATACTCACCTGACTCAAGACTCCCCATGATTACTGGGTTCCATTTATAGCACTATTTTCATACAAATGTTTTGTACTTCTATCAACAGCTTAATAGAAGATTGAGTTTAAGATAATACACCATTGTTTGCAACCTTATAGGGACATGGCTAGCTTTAACTCTAGTTAATTACAAAAGTGATTATAAAGTTGTTTCAGGTAGTAGCACTTACTCCAAGTCCCTCTCTGACATTTTTGTGGTTTTATAATGACAATTCCTCAAGCAACCCCAGGGGAAACTAACTGGATACACTGGGGAAACAGAGGTTGTAAAATGCACTAAGCAAGAAAGCTGAGGGAAAAAAGAATAAAATATTATTTCTCCAATCTCTCGCAGCTAAAGTAATCTAAGGTGTCATTTGTAACGATCGTAGATAAAAATACTCAGGCAAAAGTATGAGCGTTAGTTTGACACAGTTGCTTTAACTATGGAGTTGTTACTGAGCCCCACTAAACTATTTTCATTATTGTTACAATTACTACTACGCTAAATTTGTCAGTCCACTCAAACACTGTCCTCTACTAGTTGGATTGTCATTGTTGGACTTGCCCAATGTGTTAAAGTGACAGATATGAGAGAGTGTGCAATTTCTTGCGATATCCTTGAAAAAAACTTTTAAAATTAAGATTAACTATCTTTGGAATTCACTGTGTTAAATCCAAAGGTTATGTTTTATTGTGGACTAGGGTCGTATGTAACTTTTCTAGGAGGGAGATGGGATGTGAACCCTGGGAAGTGTTATGAACCTCAAAGGATTATACTGAACAATGGTCCAGACAAGAATGGGCTTTTGGGTAAAGTGGTTTTCTTGGGGATCTCTAGGGGGAGGTGAATGCAAGTTTCCCACCTCCACTTATGCAAAACCCCAGACTTTTATAGCTACATCCTGAGAAGGGGACCATTGTCTAATGATTACCCATTCCTGGAATCTGAAGATCAAAGGCCCAAGCTGTAGAAAGGAAAGACTGAACTTTTCATGGGGGTGCTAGTTCTAAGCTGAGGCTGTTATGAACTTGCAACCACAGAAAAAACCGCTTGGTGGAGTTTGAAGGACTGAGTCTCACCACAGCCCTTGTTGGAGTTGGGGTGATCTCTGATTAGCTTATTAGCATGTGTCTAGGTTCTTCTATGGTTTTTAAATATGTTTTCTCTTTAATGCTTTCACCTGAAAAATAACTATGCTTGCTTAGAAAGAACTGTGTGGTAACTGCTTGCAATTATGTAGTTCATATCTTTTGAAGAGAAAGCAAAGCATAAACAGTGGCTTATTTAGGCAGCCTGGCTTGCTGGGAATATCACAGTGTAGGCAGGAAACTGTGCAGCCTAAGAAACAAAAAGCAAAATAAACCTTGGGTCAGGAGGGAGAGAGATGCACGTCTCTATGCAAGAGAGGTGACTGCTGAGGAACCAGGAGACTAGAGTGAGGGCCCTTGGTGGATGATGGAGGGGGAAATACAAGTGCAGTTGCCCTGAGCTGTGACAGTGAGCTTAGTGTCCTGCAGACTATAGAGGGTATACAGAACGAGATGGAGAACAGGGAGAAGTGAAAAAGGAGAACAGAAGTGAGAAGAGCAAAAGAAGAAAGGGAGAAGAAATGAAAAAGCAGGAGAAGAGAGGAGGGATGAAAAAAGTTAAGAGGGAGAGGGAAAGAGGAAGGGGGAGCTAATGTGGATCATCCCACTGGTGTGATGATTCTTTTTTAAACAAGAACAAGTTAGTGCTTCAATTCTTCTAGCATTTGGAGAGTTATTTACTTCAAGGACACTGTATTTCAGAAATTTAAGTAATGACCCTTTTTATGTTGTACCTAAGGGACTTCTTGTGTTGGGTCCTTTCAATTTTTCTATCAAGCTCCAGAAGAGCCAATTAATTGTAAGATGTGATGCTCCATAAATCAGTAAAATAAACAAAATGTATTTTGCAATATTTAATGTTTTAGCTCACAGTTTCCTCTTGCACATTTTTTGTCATGTGTTCAGCGTAGGCTACATCCTTTCCCCCCTCTCTCAACCAATAATACAAAGTTGGTATATATTAAATCTGAGTAGAGCTGGGCAAAATACCTCTAACACAATTTCCCATAAAAATATGCCTATTTTAAAAATATTAAACATTCTAAAAATGAAGAGCGAATTTAGCCACTTTCTTAAAATTCTTGATGAAAATTAATGATTTTTAAAAAATTTACTAAGACTAATGTAAAAAATGTTGTGACAAATTTTTCCTCCCATTCCCAATTTTGAAACTGGTTGACACAGATTTTGATTGGCCATGTAAGTGAGATGGCACAGCCTTTACTGCCATCATTCATTGTGCCTATTCTGTGTATCCAGGAGAAGTAGCTGAAACCATTCTGAGTCATTTTTTCAGGACCTCCAGCTATGGAAAAGATTTTCAAAGGCACAGAGGACAGTTAGGGTTGTAAGTCAATGGGAATTGGGTTCCTTGACCTTTTAGCCACTTTTGAATGTTTTAACTATGGTTTCGAGGCTCCTGAACCAGTGGGGGGTGGTTGGAGAAGAGCTATTATGCTAACTGGATTAATGAATATTTTGTGTTTTATTACCCCTGTAGTGCTAGTATACAGACCATAGGAATCAATAATCTTTTAGCTACATCATAACTTTGATAATCACAGTAATGATGTCCTCCACCTAAAATGGCCTTCCTCATGCTGAGTCCCCAAAATTCCAGTTTAAGTTACACACAGAATTTGCTCATGCAAGTGTAACCCATGGCTGTTTGGTGTGGCACTCTGTCCCCCTCTAGTGGCAGATAGAGAATGATGAGTTTGATACAGCCTTGGCTAAGAGACGTGTCTTTTAACTCATACAGCAAAGGCTCATGCCTCCAGAGATCCCACGTTAGATCCTGACTGCCACTGACCATGGTCTGTCAGCATTACACAAGCATGAGAGAAAGTAGCAATGAGTTGGGGCAGTCTTCTCAGTGAAACAAAGAAGATATCACACACTAGCTTTTGAGCCAAAAGTCAGTATAGATAAGTCCTTCAATTCCCTAAGGCATATTCTTTCTATATTTTGTTAGAGAAATTTGATTTGGCAGCAGGTTTAATAACTCAGAGCATTCTATAATATGTATAGTACTTCCTGAGTCTAAAAATTAAAGGAAACATTAATTCACACAATTTAAGGTCAAATCCCATGAAATCCACTGCCACAGGAGATCTTAAGAGTCATACATTACAGCTTTGTTTTAAAGTGCAGTTCTTCTCTGAAAAGTGACTTTGTAAAAACAGCATCATGGGGTTCCACATTTATTCTGTCTCAAAAACTTCCATATCAAAATATGCTCAGATTACAAAGTAAGACTTTTTTCAAACTGCCACTATGCAGACCCCACTTCATAATTTAAATTGTGCTCTTTTTGGCTTATGCACCATTACTGGTAAAAAAGACTCTGCAAGCCATGTGCTATCCTCCATTACACCTGTGCAACCCCACTGTCTTCAAATTATGCCTTTGGTTATTACCATTCAACCTTAATACTTTCACTGGGATTGTGCAGGAGTAACTGAGGGCATATTTTGATGACAACTGAGTTTCAATGAAGACATTTAGTTAATGTTGTTGATTATACGCAAACCAGAAAGGAACCAATTGGCTATGCTAGGCTGACAATATTTAAATAATTTTTTTTCACTAAGATCAATAATTTTCCTGAGAAACTGCATGGCTCAAAATTTTTATCCACCATAGGATTTGTCATATCAGATTAGAGCATTTGTCTGCCAGGTAACCTGCTTTTCCCAGCTATTAATCACAGAAGTAAAAAAGACAGTTACTTTTTTCCGTAACTGGTGTTCTTCGAGATATGTTGCTCATGTCGATTCCATTTTAGGTGGGTGTAATTGCCACTGCACCGTGCCGGAATTTCCCCCCCTCAGTGGTATCCCTAGGAGATCATCGCTGGTGCCTCCTGGAGCAGCGTGGACATGCCGTGGTAGAAGGGGTGCCACCAACTCCCTCCACCCTCAGTTCCTTCTTGCCGGAAACTCCAATAGTGGAGAAGGAGGATGAATCATGGACTGGACATGAGCAACACATCTCAAAGAACACCAGTTACGGAAAAAGGCAATGATCTTCTCTTCTTCGAATGCTTGTTAATGTCCATTCCATATTAGGTGACTCCCAAGCAGTGCCAACAGAGGTGGGTAGGTGTTCACGGATGTGTAGATTGCAACACAGCTCTGTCGAACCCAGCACGTCTCTGGCTTGATGAATGATGGCAACGTGCTGTGAACATGCGAACCGAAGACCACGTTGCGGCTCTGCAAATGCCCTGGATAGGCACGTGGTCCAGGAAGGCCGCCGAGGAAGCCTGAGCTCTGGTTGAGTGATTCCTCACAATTGGCAGTGTCAGGATCTGTGCCAGCTTGTAACAGGTAGGGACGCAGGAGGTGATCCAGTTGGAAATCCTCTGCGATGAACCGGAAGGCCCTTCATCCCGTCTACTGTCATGATGAAAAGCTGGGTCAAACTGCGGAAGGGCTTGGTACGCTCCAGGTAAAACGCCAGGGCACATCTAACGTCCAGGGCGTGCAGCCTTCCTTCCTTCCCAGTGGTGTGTAGCTTGGGACAAAACACCGGGAGGAAGATGTCCTGGTTAACATGGAAGGAAGACACCACCTTTGGCAGAAAGGTTGGATGGGGTCGCAGTTGAACTTTATCCTTGTAGAGCACCGTATACAGTGGCTTAGATGTCAGAGCCTTATGCTCCGACACTCATCTCGTGGATGTTATTGCCACTAGGAACGTGATCTTCCATGACAGGTGGGAGAGGGAGCAGGAGCCCATAGGCTCAAAGAGAGGACCTGTGAGCCTGGAGAGAACCAAGTTAAAATTCCACTGTGGGACAGGAGTCTGAGCTGGCAGGAAGAGTCTCTCGAGGCCTCTCAGGAATCGGACTGACATGTCATGCAAGAACACTGTCTGACCTTGGATCGGCAAGTGAAAAGTGGAGATAGCTGCAAGGTGCACTCTGATGGAAGAGAGGGCCAACCCCTGGTTCTTAAGATGGAGCATGTAATCTAAGGTAAATTGCAAAGAGGAGCATGCTGGAGAGATGCTACGCTGAGATGCCCAGTGGGAAAACCTTGTCCATTTGGCCAGGTAGGTTGCTCTAGCGGAAGGCTTCCTGCTTTCCAGGAGGATTTGCTGCACCTTGTTAGAGCAGGCCCACTCCTCTGAGCGCAATCATACAGCATCCACGCTGTCAGGTAGAGGGAGGTGAGGTTGGGGTGTAGAAGTTGCCTATGATCTATGAGAGCAGATCTGGTTGGTCAGGAAGGGGCCAGAGAGCGGCCGCTGCCAGGTCCATCAGTGTGCTGAATCAATGTTGGCGTGGCCACACCGCGGCAACCATGATGACTTGGGCCTGTTTTTCCTTTACCCTTTTGAGAGGGCTCTGCTGATGAGGGGATTGGTGGGAACATACAGACTCATAGACTCTAGGACTGGAAGGGACCTCGAGAGGTCATCAAGTCCAGTCCCCTGCCCTCATGGCAGGACCAAATACTGTCTAGACCATCCCTAATAGACATTTATCTAACCTACTCTTAAATATCTCCAGAGATGGAGATTCCACAACTTCCCTAGGCAATCTATTCCAGTGTTTAACTACCCTGACAGTTAGGAACTTTTTCCTAATGTCCAACCTAAATCTCCCTTGCTGCAGTTTAAGCCCATTGCTTCTTGTTCTATCATTGGAGGCTAAGGTGAACAAGTTTTCTCCCTCCTCCTGATGGACACCCTTTTAGATACCTGAAAACTGCTATCAGGTCCCCTCTCAGTCTTCTCTTTTCCAAACTAAACAAACCCAATTCCTTCAGCCTTCCTTCATAGGTCATGTTCTCAAGACCTTTAATCATTCTTGTTGCTCTTCTCTGGACCCTCTCCAATTTCTCCACATCTTTCTTGAAATGCGGTGCCCAGAACTGGACACAATACTCCAGTTGAGGCCTAACCAGCGCAGAGTGAAGCGGAAGAATGACTTCTCATGTCTTGTTAACAACACACCTGTTAATGCATCCCAGAATCACGTTTGCTTTTTTTGCAACAGTATCACACTGTTGACTCATATTAAGCTTGTGGTCCACTATGACCCCTAGATCTCTTTCAGCCATACTCCTTCCTAGACAGTCTCTTCCCATTCTGTATGTGTGAAACTGATTGTTCCTTCCTAAGTGGAGCACTTTGCATTTATCTTTATTGAACTTCATCCTGTTTACCTCAGACCATTTCTCCAATTTGTCCAGATCATTTTGAATTTTGACCCTGTCCTCCAAAGCAGTTGCAATCCCTCCCAGTTTGGTATCGTCTGCAAACTTAATAAGTGTACTTTCTATGCCAACATCTAAATCGTTGATGAAGATATTGAACAGAGCCGGCCCCAAAACAGACCCCTGCTGAACCCCACTTGTTATACTTTTCCAGCAGGATTGGGAGCCATTAATAACTATTCTCTGAGTATGGTTATCCAGCCAGTTATGCACCCACCTTATAGTAGCCCCATCTAAATTGTACTTTCCTAGTTTATCTATAAGAGTATCATGTGAGACTGTATCAAATGCCTTACTAAAGTCTAGGTATATCACATCCACCGCTTCTCCCTTATCCACAAGGCTCGTTATCCTATCAAAGAATGCTATCAGATTAGTTTGACACAATTTGTTCTTTACAAATCCATGTTGGCTATTCCCTATCACCTTACCACCTTCCAAGTGTTTGCAGATGATTTCTTTAATTACTTGCTCCATTATCTTCCCTGGCACAGAAGTTAAACTAACTGGTCTGTAGTTTCCTGGGTTGTTTTTATTTCCCTTTTTATAGATGGGCACTATATTTGCCCCCTTCCAGTCTTCTGGAATCTCCCCCGTCTCCCATGGTTTTCCAAAGATAATAGCTAGAGGCTCAGAACCTCCTCTATTAACTCCTTGAGTATTCTAGGATGCATTTCATCAGGCCCTGGTGACTTGCAGGCATCTAACTTTTCTAAGTGATTTTTTACTTGCTCTTTTTTTTATTTTATCTTCTAAACCTACCCTCTTCCCGTAAGCATTCACTATATTAGACATTCCTTCAGACTTCTCAGTGAAGACCGAAACAAAGAAGTCATTAAGCATCTCTGCCATTTCCAAGTCTCCCGTTACTGTTTCCCCCTCCTCACTGAGCAGTGGGCCTACCCTGTCCTTGGTCTTCCTCTTGCTTCTAATGTATTGATAAAAAGTCTTCTTGTTTCCCTTTATTCCCATAGCTAGTCTGAGCTCACATACATCAGTCCCTCTGACCATGACAGGAGGAAGGCATCAGAGAAGGCGTCTTTGCCCAGACCCTGTAGGGAACAGAAGTGATGACAATTCCTGTTCTGTCTGGTGGCAAACAGGTCTACTTGGAGAGTTTCCCACCTCTGGAAGAGCATCTGTGCTATCTCCAGATGGAGCGACCACTCATGGTGCTAGAAAAAGGACCTGTGAGGTGATCTGCCAGCATGTTATCGACACTGGGGAGGTGACAGGCCTTCAGGTGGTCGAAGCAGAAATCTCACAATCTGAGAGTCTCTTGTCAGAGGGCTGACGAGCGTGCTCCCCGTCTGTTGATGTAGAACATCAAAGACGTATTGTCCGTCAACACTCTCACCACCCTGCCTGCAGGTGCTGTAGAAAGGACCTTGCAGGCTGAAAGCACTGTTCTGAGCTCTTTGACATTTACGTGCCATGTCATCTCCCCCGGGGACCACATGCCCTGGGTCTGGAGGCTGCCATGGTGCGCTCCCCAGCCCAGGTCCAAGACATCCAATATCAACTTGATTGAGTGACAAGGGCTGTCAAATGAAACTCATTCCAGGACTGCCCTGGGGTCGGTCCACCACTGCAGCAAGGTAAATATCGTTGGTGGGATGGTAACGACCTTTTCCAAGTGATTTCTGGACTAGGAATAGACTGTCGCCAGCCACGGCTGTAAGGGCCACATCCTGAGCCTGGCATGGCAGACGACATACGTACATGCTGCCATGTAGCCCAGCAGGCGCAGGTAAACCCTGAACATGGTCACAGGGAATGCAGAGACTCCCACGATGAGGTCCACCAATGCCACCAAAGCTCTGGTGCAGGGAGAGTTGAACACTGCCCCGATGAACTCTATCCTGTGCACAAGAATTAACGTTAACATTTTGTGGTTTACCAGCAGGCCCAGGGATCGGCACATGGCTGCAGCACCGCAACATCCCTTTGGACTTGGGACCTGGAGTGGCCTTTGATGAGCCAGTTGTCGAGGTACGGGAGGATATGGATACTGGAACACCTGAGGTAAGCAGCTACCACTGACATGCACTTGGTAAACACCTTTGGTGCTGTTGCAAGGTCAAACGGAAGGACTGCAAACTGATAGTGGTCAGTTCCCACCATGAATCATAGGAAGTGTCTGTGACCTTGAAAGATTGCTATGTAGAAATATGTGTCCTTCAAGTTGAAGGTGGCATATCAGTCTCCCGGATTCAGGGAGGGGACAATGGAGGCCAGGGAGACCATGCGGAACTTTGCTGAGGTCTCACAGGTCCAGGATGGGCCATGGACTGCCCTCGGCTTTTGAGATTAGAAAGTACTGGGAATAGAAACCCTTGTTCCTGTACTTGTGAGGAACCTCTTTCACCACACCCAACTGCAGCAACCATTCCACCTCCTATATGAGAAGACTTTTGTGAGGGGGTCCCTGAAGAGGGACGGGGAACGAGGAGGGGAAGGAGGGAGAAATAAACTGGAGTGTATAACCCTGCGCCAGTGTACTGAGGACCCAGTGGTCCGAAGTTATAGTGGTCCATGCCGAGAAGAAAAAGAAAGGCAGTTGGAAAAAAGCAGGAGATGGATCTGGGGTATAATCCAGTAGGTCGCCCTCGAGCGCACCCTCAAAACGTTGCTTTCCCCCCTGCTTCTTGCAGGGTTAAGCCCGATTGGGCAGAGGGTGGTGGTGGGTGGCTCAGACGGTGCTTATAGCCTCTACTCTTTTTGTGGGGTGGCTCCTGCTTGGGTTGGCTCCCTTGACCCTAAGATGGCTGCAGTTTGAACTGCTTACAGGCTGGACTGGGGACGTACAGCCCTAGAGTTTTCAAGAGTTGCACATAAACGCCAAAGAGCTCAGAGTCCATGCAGCACGTCTGCTCTGCAAACAGGGCCTGGTTGTCAAAAGGCAGATCTTGCACTGACTGCTGAGCATCATTGGCAGGCCAGAGAGGAGCAGCCAGGATGCCTGCCGCATGAAGATGACTGAGGCCATGGTGGGACTCATGAAGTCCGCCGCGTCTGAAGCTGCCTGGAGGGCTCCTCTGGCCGCAGCCATGCCCTCCTTGAGGATTGCCTGGAATTCCTTCCTGGATTCTTCGGGAAGCGAAACCTCGAACTTGACCATGGCCTGCCATGTTTTAGTTGCAGTGGCCAAGGAGGGCCTGGTGATTGGCCACTCTCAGTTGAAGGCTGGAAAACAAATAAATTTTTCACCCAAACAAATCCACTCTCTTTGAGTCTTTATTCTTGGGCGTAGCCCTGGGTTGCCCCTGCCTCTCCCTTTCATTAACAGCCTCAACTACGAGGGAGTTTGGTGCCAGGTGAGTGTAGAGATACTCACGGTCTTTAGCTAGCACAAAGTATTTGTGTTCAGCTCTTTTTGAAATGGGAGGGCAGGGAAGAGGGGGTTTGTCACAAAGCATTAGTAATTTATGATATCCCTTCGTGTAGGGTTGAAGTCACCAGTAGCAGGGTGCTGGTGCAAAAGCACCTAATTATCCCCTGCCCAATCAGCTCTAATTAAGGCAAACAGATTGGGGATGCTGGAAAAGGCCTGATGCCAGCCTGAGGATTGGCAACACCTGCTGGCCTGACAAGCTATGGGCTATAAAAGCTGGGAGGGAGCAGAAGGCTGGGGGCAGCAAGGAGAAGTCAGTCAGGGTGGGAGCTGGAGGCCTCCTAGCTGAAGGCTGACTCTGCTTGGAAAGCTTGTATATAGATGGACACTGGTGGTGGGACAACCATAAGTAAATAAAGACACGGGTGTTGCACAACTCTGAAGCCTCTCTGAGCCTTATTGGGGAGAGCAAGCAGGCCCCAGGAAGAACCCTGTTACATGTGGGGGCTTTTCTGAGATCCTTTGCCAGAGACACAGTTTGGCAACCTGGAGATGGAGGGCACTCTGCAGTGGTTCACGGAGCAACACAGGGAGATACAGAAGATACTGCAGGCCTTTCATCAGTCCCACCAGCTGTAGAAGCAAGTTTTACTGGCTTGGCAGGCTGAGCAACAATGGACTTTGCAGGACTTCATTAAAGAACAGGCAACCGTGCAGCAGCAGCTTCTGCAGAAACTGGTGAGCTGTCCAGGGGAAATGGCACCCGCGGGATGGGACAGGGCAACCGGGGCCCTAAGCTATCCCCATATCTTGCTGGGGAGGTGCACACAGCGTATATGGCCCTGATGGATGCCCAGTCTAGAGACTATGACTGTGTGAAGGCAGCCATCTTGGACTGCCTGGGGCTTTCGTTGGAAAAATACAGGCAAAAGTTTCGGGCAGCCCGGTGGGAAGGGGGCATGCGGCCCCAGGCCTAAGCCCAGAAACTGACGGACTAGGTGACGTGGTGGCAGATTATGGATCAGGTGATCCTTGAACAATTTGTGCAGTGCCTCTCCAATAGCATGCGGGTCTGGGTGCAGTGACATCACCCTGGCACCATAGAAGCCGCCATCAAAAGGATGGAGGAATATGCAGAGGCAGTTTTCCCCCTGAAGGAGCATCGGAACCTGCAAGACACAGAGGGATGCAAGAAACCCGGTGGCATCCACTGGGAAGGCATTAGACAAGCGATGGGAGGAGCACAAGGGAACCCCTAGCCGTCCGGGACAGCTTGTATACTGGTGCTGTGGACAGCCGGAGCATAAGAGCCGTGACTGCCGGTGATGGACTGTGGTGAATTCTGTGGTTAAACCAAGGTTGTGGGGGTGGAATAAGAGGTGTGGAATAGTCAGCATCCCCATGCGGGTGGGGAGAAAGCCCCAGAGGGGTCTAGTGGATATGGCCTCAGCCTGCTCCCTCATACAGCCATGCTTGGAAAAGCTGCATTGGCTTATCCATGGAGAAAGAATGCTGATGGAATGCATCCATGGGGATAGGGAGTATTGTCCTGTGGTTCAGGTACCCCTAGAGGTGCAGGGAAGGTTTGCCTAGAAGCGGGTGAGGGTAATAGAAGGGTTGCCCTACCCTATGGTCCTGGGGTTGGACTGGAACCCTGTCCCTAAGCTGAGTCCCATCTGGGACCAATTAAACTAGAACTAACTCTAAGGGAATTATTAACTATGTACAACTATTTTACAGGGAAATGTTCGAAAGAAACACTGAATGAAGTGCAATGCTAGCCGAAGCAGCAGACTTCCAGCACCATCACTGGCGGCAAGAAGAAATTGAAGGTGGGAGGAGCCAGTGGCACCCCTTATACCATGGCATGCGCATGCTGTTCCGGGGGGCGCCGGAGATGGGTCCCCTACAGATACCACTGAGGGAAAAACTTCTGGCACTAGTGCATGTGGCAAGCACACACACTTAATATGGAAAGGACATGAGTAAGCACTTGAAGAACTGTTTATTACTCAAGTATGTATAATCGTAGATATGTTACTGCTTTATGTTATATCCACAGCTGAAATGGCTGGGTAGTTTATTCTGGATTAACAGCAAGAATGAGGCATATGATTTGCAAAAAAACACAAAAAAGAGGCCCAAAGTCATCATATATAATATAATATAATATAATATAATATAATATAATATAAGTAAATACTGGTCATATTTATCAAGGCACCATAAACAAAGACTGACTCAAAACCAAATTCACACACGTATGAGCGTGCGTACATACTCTCACACACACGCATTTTAATGTGGAAAAGGTTTTTGGCAGCCACTGTTTCCTACTATGCTCTCTAGACTTGTTGTGAACAGATTAGTCAGCTTTGGTAAAATTTCCACATTAGGGCTCCCACCTTTGCTACTACCAATGGGGCTGAAGTGGTGATAGTGGAAAGACAAGAGTTTTTTTAAAAAAAGGCAGCGTAGACAGAGCCTGCATGCCGTTTACAGAGTATTGTTCAAGTGGGGTGCTATTTTCAAACAAAAGGCAGAATAACGCCCTGAGAACGTACAACAGTTGTTTTCTGTTGCAGCAATCAACAGTCATTACTAATCATAATTATAGAAGGTGGCGTTATCACTGTCAGTTGTTTGCCTGATTAGCTGTAATTTCTTCATGTGCCTAGTGAGATATTTTCTCTACTATGAACAGTCAGAGAACACAGAGCTTTCAAAGCCACACATCAGAAATAATAAATATGGAATTCACACTGGAAGGATTTTTACAGAACTTTTTGGATAATCTGTTTTTTCCTAAATTATTCTCTCTTATATGGAATATTTTAAGAAACATTTAATCAAAATGGCACCATCAAGATTACAATTATAAGCCCTCAACCAATAAGATTTTTGTAGGTGTACCCTGGGGCGTACTCAACCTTTAACAAAATGGTTATGCTGCACAAATATAGGCAACAATCCTGCAAACAGATGAGCGCGTATCTTTAGTCACATGAGTAGCTTTATTGATTTCATGTTTGCAGGATCAGGTTCTCATTTTCTGCTAAGTCTCTTTGTTATGAATAAGTAAGCAGCTGACAGCGAACAAACAACTTTCACTACATGCCTTTATCAAAATCCACTGCTGTGTTAAATTATAATAAAGTGACAATCCTTCTTACTCCCCACCTTTAGGGTCAGTCTCACAACATTACACTCCTGCAGTGGATTCAGTTTCAGCGTTTCTCCAAGGTTGCTGCAGCCCGATGTTTGATGCTGCATTTCACAGCAAACACAGACACCATCACTGTCAAATTTAATCTGAAAAAAAGTAAAAAATCAGAGAAAGGCTTAGTAATCAAAGCCACACCTTTATTCCAACCATCATTATAACATTTATCTTCACCCCAAGAAGGCACCGATGAATGACAACAATGTTCTGCTATTTGACATATACAATTCATCATATAATCAGTGATACAGCTTGAAGCAGAATGACTTCTGTTGACCAGCAGAAGCTACAAAAATGAAACTAAGTGAGAGAAATATATTGTAGAAAAGTAAGGTAGATAAAAGTAGCTGTATCTTTAAGGTCTTCTGTGGGCTGCTGAGAGGGTTTTTTAGGAGGCAGAAGATAGTTACTGTGCTCTACAGAGTCAGATCAAACCAAGAGAAATGAATTGAGTAAATAAGTGTGAAAAACATGGGAGGTAAAACAGGTGCAGAAAATGTGAGAAATCATGATCAGAAATAAAATCATATTTAAATAACCAGGAAGATTATTAGAATAGAGAGAGGTAATATTATGAAAACAGAGACAGGAGAGAATGGAACATGAAGGGAAGGTGAAAGGCATACAAAATTTTATATGTGCGTGTGAGGGAGAGTTGTACACACTGACCTCACTTTTAATTATTTTTACTCTGAAAACCTTTTATTTATCTTTTTTGTTTCAAGTTCTGTTTGTTTTGAAAACCCTTTAAAATACAGTAAACATTCAGCAGCCTCAAATTTTAATTTTCACAAAGTTCTTCTTTTTGCCTCTCTTTAATTATGTCTCTGCTTTATCTTGAGGCTTTAAAAGGCACTAGGAATTCTGGTATCTGTTCTTCTTCTAAGATTTTGATTAAAATGTGTTTTATTGAATGTACTGAACCCCAGTCAACATTTTTATTTTACTTTGACTTTCTTTAAATTCTGACTTATGTGATCTTATAACTGCAATATTCCCATTCAGCTCAATGGGAGGTTTATCCATGTAAGTAGTGCAGAATTGGATTAATTATCCTCATTTTGATGTCTCTGTTCAAAGAAACTCCCCAAAAACAGGACTGTGTTTTTCTATTGCCTTGCTAGAGTAGTTTTCAGCTAAGATTTAACCACTATATGAATTTTTCCTCAGCTTACTAATATAAGACTGTAGCCACTTGTATTTTTTCTTAATTACATTTACACATTTAGATGCTTTCTCCTTTCCTAATTTAAGCCATTTTATGCCGGTGCAGAGGATTCTAAAGATAGGCAGTACATCCTGATACCACCCTTCTAGATCACTGGCTCAAACCCAGCCTGGGTCACTACTGAGTAAGAGTTATTACCATCAGATGGCAGTTCAATGGCCTATGTGAAATGAGCAGTGGTCTCAGTTTCCAGATTTTCATACTGGAAAAAACAGTGCCAAAACTGGTGGTAATTAGAAGCTTTAATGGGAGTCTGAGCAGAGGTCAGGGATTTAGTGGGCCATGTAGGCTGAATTAGTCAGGGTAAGGCACAATAGCTGGGGGAGCGTGGAAGAAACTGTATAGTGACCATCTGTGCTGTGTACCATGTACCATGGAGACAGCACTTTGATCTTTATTGCCACCAACAGAGCATCTAAATTGCATATTGTATTTGTGCCATGATTAACATTTTACCTCTTCCCAAATCATCTGCTGCTGCTTGAATGACTGGCTGAACAAACTGAGATGGGCTCTGACACTTCCAGGAAATGGAAGTGTCCCATCTGAGGTTGTATAGCAGCATATTTAAACAGATTTCATTCTTACTAGTTAGCTTTTTTTTTTTCTGTCTTCATACAAAGCTTGAATCATTCATCTCTTCTTAGTAGCTAAATGTTTTAAAATATATATTTTACATCCAAGTAAAAGAAAGATACAGCGACAGAAAAAAGAGAAGAGAAAATGTGTGATCTCTCAGACTAATTTGGTGTCTCTGCTTCAGTGATGCGGAACAGATAAGCAGTTGGGAGAGCAATACAAGGCTATTTTTGAAAAAATTATGTTAAGTAAACAGGCTGATAAGTAATATCATGCCATATATCAGAATAAAGGCATACTCCAGACAATTGCTGTCTCAGTGGGTTTGAACTCATGACCTCTAGAATGCCCTCTAACCAGTGTAATTAGTCAGAATGCTTCTAAAAATGCAGAAAAGATAAATTATACCATTTTCTAGCCACTCATGAGCAGAAGTGGATGCAGCTTTTCTGCTGCACCCTATGTAGCCTAGTCATGCCCTGAGTCATAAATACTGTAAATGAAACAAAGAAATAGCCAGCTAAAATGGTGAGCATCTTTTATACTGATCCCTGATTTCTTACTTTTTTTTTAATAATCAGATTAGATTTTATATGTGCAGCTTTTCCTCATAACATTTTTAACATTTTAAGATAGGTATTTCAATTCCTGTCAGTTTCTAATCCCTTTTTTTTTTTTTTTTAAACGAATGAGATCTGATCTGTGCTTGGCTTTGTCGTATATGATCAGACAACCTTCAACTCTTCAATCCAATGATAAATACAAAAAGTTGTTAAACTAAAGGAGGTCTTGCCTTTGAACTCCTCTGGGAATGTTGGAAATGGTGCTAGCTGTTAGATAACTACTACAGAACAGGTTTGAAATTCTCACTTTGAATTTAGAGTTGTGTCAAATTCAGCAGTCACAGAGCTACAGCACACCTGCTATATCAGCAGAGAGCATTCAGAGAAATCAATACGCTCTTGAGCTGGTAAAAACTTACTATAACAAGGAAAATGCACTTTATACAAAGCTGTCTACACCAAGATCATTTATTCTCTGATACATGCTGTGTCTGTTCAATGAAAGATAGTCACCCACACATCATGGTACGTATTTAACACTTCTAATGTGAAAAATAGATCCTAGGTCTACTTTTATCTCATGTAATGAACAGGTATCACATAAACAAAGACTGAAAAACAATATCTAAAGGGCACATATATATCAGAGGCACATTTCTGGAGAGCCTTTGATATTCCGACCCACTGTGCACAACTATATACTTTTTCCTTTAAAAAGTGTTCATGAAGCAGTGGCCCCACCTCCTGGCTGCTGGTGCAGCCCCAGCAGTTGAGGGAGCCCACACTGACCCTCCACCTGCCTGTGGTGCAGGGGTCCCGAGCACAGCCCCCACCCAGCCCAGGGCAGGTGGAAGTGGAGAATGCGTGACTCTGCACCAGCTCCCCACAGCTGCCCGTGTGGTTCTGTCCCTGACCCAGCTCTGGTCGGAGTTGGGGGCTCCTTGGAGCTGCAGCCTGGCCATGGGAAGAGCTGCACGGGCAGCTGTGGGGAGCCGCAGACCCTCTTCCTGCATTGGGAGAGGAACCCCAGGGGCAGGAACACGGGCCGGGGGCTGCTCTCCTCGTGCCCCCCACTGCCGGGAGGGGAGAGGGTCTGCTGCAGCTGCCCACACGGCTCTTACCATGTCCAGACTGCAGGCAGCTGTGGGGAGGCTGGGTTCCTCCATCTGCCATGGGCAGACAGTCCGGGGGGCAGGAACACAGGCAGGGAGCTGCTTTTGGCTCCACCCTGGGCAGGACAGGCGGGCTCCCAGGCTCTACTCCGGCTTGGCTAGGGGTGAGGCCTTCAGGGAAGAGGATGAGCATAGGCAGGCTTTGGGGAAGAGGCAGGGCCTTGAGGGGAAGAGGAAGGGTGGGGCCCCTTGTTCCCCCTCACTTTGGGGAAGGTTCCAACGCCCTTGTCATGAAGTGACCGTCTTAAGGCCAAAACAGCATTGCTAACTTCTATGTACTTTAGGACCTTGTACTACTGACAATCACCGTAGTATCTGAGCACCTTCCTCATAAAATTGATAGAAGTAGTGAAGTCCCAAGTGGATTTAATGGAGTCTCTGGCACTTCTAACCTTTTTGGGGTCAAAACTCTGCTTGGGAGAGGGTGAGGGCTTGGATGAGTTTCTAGGGGTGGATAAAGGGTGTGTCCTTCTTAGCAGAGTAGCCTTTTCAAAGAGGAAGGTTTGAATGTTTTCTAAAGATGGTTAGATTTGGATTCATCTACTCTCCTCCAGAAGTTTGTTTCACAGACAAATCCCTTTGGCTGAGAACGTTGTGTCTTCACTGCTCTTGCACTACATCTTTGGCTTTGTGATCTGCATTGTTCATTTCCCATTTCAGCTCCTCCCCCCCATTTTATTCCTCCTCTCTCACAGAGAACAACTGATTTTTTCTAATTACTCCCAGAATATATACGCTTTTGGTTCAACTGTGCAACCTCACCTTGAAGGGCAATTCTGTAGTGTGCATGGATAGACTTTAGCTGTAGTTACAGCTTCTTAATATGTTGCATCTCTAGGAAACTTGGTTGGCGTTACTGTCAGAATTGATCAAGATCGCTTAAAGCGGCAGGTGACTTTTACCTAGCAGGGGATGAAAACGATGAAAGGCTTCTTTGACAGGAAAGGACACTGGGAACTTCAAGGATATTAAATGCACACAAAAAATAATCTACAGTACAATTACATTATGACACAAAATGACAAAGGCAAGGACATTAAATTTTTTTTGTCTATCCTAATTTACTAAATTTTAGTATAGCCTCTACAAACGTTTCAGAAAAGAGTTTGTTATTACTGTATGTAGCACATGTACTCCAACACTTCACCACAACAGGGTGAGCTAGGGACAAAGTAACAACCTCTACTCCACTGTTTTTCTCTCCATGTCATAAATCTTAATGATAATGCAATATAGATTTTCTTATAAATCAATAATACATGGAGGCTGGCAGTGTTGAGCAGTTCTCAAACCCTCAAACTCATGAGTTTGACATCCCACCAACAATTTATGATATTTTCCCATTCTATAAGCAGTCTGTTTCCTATAGGACTGCTGGATGTGGGTTCCTGCAGTACTCACCCATTGTTGCAACAGCTGTCAATATTTATATTGTCTTTCAGATGCTTAAATAGGGAGCATAAAAAAACTCCAGGACAAAATTGAAAGATGAGATACAAAAGTTCAAAAGTTGACAGCACAACAGATGAATGCGGTGGGAGCCCTGCTTCTGGTGTGTACTGTAGTGTAACACATAAATAAGGCAGCCCTGGGCAGCAGAATTATACAAACAAGAGGAAGTACTTTTTCACACAATCTGTAGAACTCATTACCATGGAAGTATAACTGGGTTAAAAAATGAACTAGATAGGTCCATCAGTAGCTATCAAGATTGTTCAGGGATGCAATCCCATCTTCGGGGCAACCCTAAGCCTCTGATTGCCAGAAGCCTTTAGGGGAAGACAGGGATCTGTTCTGCCCTGTTCTGTATACATTCCCCCTCAAGCTCTGGTATTAGTCACTGTTGAAGACAGAATAGTGGGCTAGATAAACTATTGGTTTGACCCACTCTGAAAGTTCTTATCTTCTGAGAATGGGAAGAGAAAGGAGTGCAGCAAGAAAGAAAAGTTTAATGGACTAGAGCCATCAAGAGAACAGACTAGAAAGGAGAGGAATGGAGAAGCAGCATTTGTATGAAAACTACTAAAATGAGCATTTATTATTGTATTTTATAAAACTCTTTCCCACTATTCTGATCTTTCACTGACCTGAGAACTAATCTTCACTATTAATTCTCAAGCTTACTTATGAGACAATGTGGTCTACAGGCTAGGGCATTGGCTTTAGCATAAGAAGAGCTGAGTTTTAATCCTTCCTGAGCCATTCACCTGCTGCATGAACTTGGGCAAGGCAGCACATCTTCCTACTCTGTCTGCCCTGTCTAAAAATACTCAGGTTAGGGGCCCTCTCTCATTATGTATTTGTACACTATAGAACCATAGATATGTAGGGCTGGAAGGGACATCAAGTCCAGCCCCCTGTGCTGAGGCAGGACCAAGTAAACCTCGACCATCCCTGACAGATGTTTTTCTAACATGTTTTTATAAACCTCCAACTATGGGGATTCCACAACCTTCCATGGAAGCCTATTCCAGAGCTTAGCTATCCTTATAGTTAGAATATTTTTCCTAATAATATCTAAGCTAAATCTCCCTTGCTACAGATTACATCCTTTACTTCTTTCCCCACTTTCAGTGGACATGGAGAACATTAATCTCCATCCTCTTCATAACAGTCCTTAAAGATATCTGAATACTTATTGGGTTCCCCCCCAGTCTTCTTTACTCAAGACTAAGTATGCCCAGTTTTTTCCAACCCATAGTTTTTTCCAAGTTTTTCCCAGTTTTTTCCAAACATAGGTCAGGTTTTCTAAATCTTTTATCACTTTTGTTCCTGTTCTCTGGACTCTCCAATTTGTCCACCTGCTTACTAAAACGTGGCACCACAGTAGTCCAGGTGATGCCTCACCAGTGCCAACTAGAGTGGGACAACTACCTTCCATCTCTTACATGTAACACACTGGTTAATACAACAGAATATTATACTTTTTCTCATCTGCATCATATTGTTGACTTATACTCAATTTATGATGCACAATTCCAGCCAGATCTTTCTCAGTAGAACTACTGCCTAGCCAATTATTTCACATTTTGTAGTTGTATATTTGATTTTTCCTTCCTAAGTCAAGTACTATGCACTTTTCTTTATTGAATTTAATCTTGTTAATTCAGATCAATTCTCCAATTTGTCCCGATCATTCTGAATTCTAATCATGCCCTCCAAAGTGCTTGCAACCCCTCCCTGCTTCGTGTCATCTGCAAATTTTATAAGCATACTCTCCACTCTATTATCCAAATTACTAATTAAAATTTTGAATAGTAACAGACTCACATCTGATCCCTGTGGGACTCCGTTAGATACACCTTTCCAGGTTGACAGCGAACTATTGATAACTACTCTTTTAGTGTGGTCTTTCAACCCTCTATGCACCCACTTGGTAGTAATTTCATGCTGACCACATTTCCCTAGTTTGCTAATTAGAATGTTATGTAAGACTGCCAAAAGCCTTATGAAAATCAAAATATATCACATCATCTGTTTCCCCTAATTCACTAGGCCAATAAGAAGGAAATCACATTGAACTGGCATAATTTGTTCTTGACAAATCCATGCTGGTTATTCCTTATAACGCTATTATCCTCCAGATGCTTACAAACTGATTGTTTAATAATTTGTTCCGGTATCTTTCCAGGTATTAATGTGAGGCTGACTGGTCTATAATCCCCTGGGTCCTCTTTGCTGCTCTTTTTAAAGGTAAGTTCTATGTTTGCCTTTCTCTAGTCGTATAGGACCTCACTTGTCCTTTAGGAGTTCTCAAAGATAATTGCTAATGGTTCTGAGACTGCATCAGCTAGCTCCTTAAGTACCCTAGGATGAGGGTCATCAGGGCTGGCATTAGACTTGCTGGGGCCTGGGGACAAAGCCAGAGACCAAGCCCCACCACCCAGGGCTGTAGCCAAAGCCCAAGGGCTTCAGCCCTGGGTGGCGGGGCTCAGGTTACAGGCCCCACCACCTGGGGCTGAAGGGCTTTGGTCACCCCTCCTGAGGTCATGTAGTAATTTTTGTTGTCAGAAGGGGGTCGCAGTGCAATGAAGTTTGAGAATCTATGTGTGACAGTGTCCTCCATAAGGCTTTATGGAATATGCTTATGATTGTATATGTGACATAACTGGAATATGTTTTAGGCTATATATGCCATGTAACATATCTATGTAAAGGTTATGTTCTACTGAATGTATTCATCCTATTTGTATGTGTGTATCATTTTTGTATTTGAAGTTATGAATATTGGCTGTGTACTGGCTTGATTTTAACTAGCCTAATAGAGCATTTGGTCAGCTTCTTGAGAAAAGTGCAAATTAAGTGCCCAATCAAAAACCACTAAAGTCAGCAATGAACTTGAAGATGCCAATCCACATCTGAGCCTTCCCAGGAATGTGGCTTGGCTGGTAAAAGCTGAGTCATGCATGGACATGTGGCTTGCCCATGTGACTCCAAAACTCCATCTTGGAGCTGGACTTTGCATAGGAGTGAGGAGGGGGTCTCTACTCACAAGGGAAAGTCTATTTAAACCCCTGGGAGACCCCTCCATTTTATCTTCAGCTGGCTAAAGGAATAGCCTCTCCACCCCCAAGGATACCTGAAAGAAACTAGAACAAAGGACAGTAACTACAAGGAGTGTGAGTGATTGCTGGACCCAGACTAGCAGGAGACTAGTCTGTAAAAGGAAGCTTACTGGAACTGGTGAGGTTTTATTTGTATTCAGTTTCTTAGGCCATGTCTACATCTAAAATTTTGCAGCGCTGGTAGTTACAGCTGTATTAGTACAGCTGTATAGGGCCAGCGCTGCAGAGTGGCCACACTTACAGCAACCAGCGCTGCAAGTGGTGTTAGATGTGGCCACACTGCAGCGCTGTTGGGCGGCTTCAAGGGGGGCTCGGGGAACGGGAGAGCAAACCGGGAAAGGAGACCAGCTTCGCCGCGGTTTGCTCTCGCGTTCCCCGAACCCCCCTGCAAACCGCAGGGAAGGAGACCTGCTTGCTCGGGGTTCCGGGAACGAGAGAGCAAACCGGGAAAGGAGACCAGCTTCGCCGCGGTTTGCTCTCGCGTTCCCGAACCCCCTGCAAACCGCAGGGAAGGAGACCTGCTTGCTCGGGGAACGGGAGAGCAAACCGCGGCGAAGCTGGTCTCCTTTCCCGGTTTGCTCTCGCGTTCCCGGAGCCACCCAGCAAACCGCAGGGAAGGAGACCTGCTTGCTCGGGGCTCCGGGAACTAGAGAGCAAACCGGGAAAGGAGACCCGCTTCGCCGCGGTTTGCTCTCGCGTTCCCGGAGCCACCCAGCAAACCGCAGGGAAGGAGACCTGCTTGCTCGGGGTTCCGGGAACGCGAGAGCAAACCGCGGCGAAGCGGGTCTCCTTTCCCGGTTTGCTCTCTAGTTCCCGGAGCCCCGAGCAAGCAGGTCTCCTTCCCTGCGGTTTGCAGGGTGTCTCCGGGAACGAGAGAGCAAACCGCGGCAAAGCTGGTCTCCTTTCCAGGTTTGCTCTCTCGTTCCCGGAACCCCGAGCAAGCAGGTAAGGAGAACCGCTTGCTCGGCGGTTCGGGGAACGAGAGAGCAAACCGGGAAAGGAGACCAGCTTCGCCGCGGTTTGCTCTCTCGTTCCCGGAACCCCGAGCAAGCAGGTCTCCTTCCCTGCGGTTTGCAGGGTGGCTCCGGGAACGCGAGAGCAAACCGCGGCGAAGCGGGTCTCCTTTCCCGGTTTGCTCTCTAGTTCCCGGAGCCCCGAGCAAGCAGGTCTCCTTCCCTGCGGTTTGCAGGGTGGCTCCGGGAACGCGAGAGCAAACCGCGGCAAAGCTGGTCTCCTTCCCGGTTTGCTCTCTCGTTCCCCGAACCGCCGAGCAAGCGGTTCTCCTTACCTGCTTGCTCGGGGTTCCGGGAACGAGAGAGCAAACCGGGAAAGGAGATCAGCTTGATTACCAGAGGCTTCCTCCTTCCACGGAGGTCAAGAAAAGCGCTGGTAAGTGTTTACATTGGATTACCAGCGCTGGATCACCAGCGCTGGATCCTCTACACCCGAGACAAAACGGGAGTACGGCCAGCGCTGCAAACAGGGAGTTGCAGCGCTGGTGATGCCCTGCAGATGTGTACACCTTCAAAGTTGCAGCGCTGTAACTCCCTCACCAGCGCTGCAACTTTCTGATGTAGACAAGCCCATAGTCATAGACTTGCATGTTCTATTTTATTTCACTTGGTAATTCACTTTGTTCTGTCTGCTATTACTTGGACCCACTTAAATCTTACCTTCTGTATTTAATAAAATCATGTTTTACTTATTAATTAACCCAGAGTATGCCTTAATACTGGAGGGGGGGGGCGGCAAACAGCTGTGCATATCTCTCTATCAGTGTTACAGAGGGTGAACATTTATGAGTTTATTCTGTATAAGCTTTATACAGTGTAAAAGGGATTTATTTGGGGTTTAGACCCCATTGGGAGTTGGGCATCTGAGTGTTACAGACAGGAACACTTCTGTAAACTGCATTCAGTTAAGTCTGCAGCTTTGGGGCACGTAATTCAGACCCTGAGTCTGTGTTGGAGCAGGTGGGTGCGTCTGGCTCAGCAAAACAGGGTGCTGGAGTCCTAAGCTGGCAGGGAAAGCAGGGGCAGAAGCAGTCTTGGCACATCAGTTGGCAGTTCCCAAGGGGGGTTCTGTGATCCAACCTGTCGCACCCTGTTCTAGCACGATAGGATGCCAGTCTCAGTTGGGGCCTCTGGGCACTACTGGAATACAAATAATAGGCAACCCACAATAGGAGTTCGACAACACAGAGAGTTCTAGATCCTGGATGATAGTGAACTGCTATAAATTTGATTGAGGACCTAGGGCAGTATGTTAAAAACATCAAGTTAGTTATGCCCAAATCACCAAAATATGGGCTAAGAGATAAAACAACAACAACGAAATCTATACAACATGTAGCAATGGTGGAAAGTGGATTAAAATAATCAAATCTTGGGCCATAGCATCTATTGATGTAAAATTACTACCAGAGCTAACATTGTGCGTGTGAAAGAAAGTTTCTAAAAGCACTGGAATTATGTTTCTCAAACACATGTTCATGAAAGGATAGAGCATACAGCTGTTATGTACACATGGAGCTCCCATTGACTTCAAGTGAGGTTCTAAAAACAGTGCAGCTGCAGGAAACTTTTTCCCAATTAAATTTTCATAATCAACATTAAAATCTATGCTGGTAGTTTTGTTAGCTGGTTGTGTTACTGACGTAGTACAAACAACATAAAAAGTAGCCATAAATGCTAATGATTTCAAAATGCATATTTAAAATGCTAACACATGATGTATAGTAAAATTTCTCATAAATTATGTGAAAATATATAATGTAGATAACAATTCTTACAGCATTACCTTGAACACTGAGGAAGTCCCTCATTTGTCATTTCTCAGTTAAACCAAGGTTGTTGGTGTTTTAAAAACAATTCCCTTCTCTGTGAAACTCTTTTACAGTTAAAATCCACCATAAAGAAATGTTACTATATTATTTTTAAACCGCCCATATATATTCAAATCTTTGCAGCGATGATCCCTGTGGAAAAATTCAGAAACACTTCAGCTGTTCTGCAAGAACTCCTCTTGCTGTAAAAATGAATAAGCCTGACAGAAATATGTCAAGTCAAGATGAACATTTATTTGCCTTGTGCATTGAGACTACTGTACTTGCCAGCACCCTGTGAACACCAGAGCGTGATTCAGAGCATTAGCTTGTTATTTCCCTCATTGATTCTATTTTAAGAAACTGCATACATAAGTGATTCTGAACCTGACATTTGCACTAAACTACCACTTGGAAGTTCACTACCATGTTTTAGTTTGGTAGTTAGAGTATCATTTAAAAGGAATTAATGTCTGTTGATCAAACCTACAAAAAGTATGATTTAAAGACTGATCTTTGCTCCTCACAGCTAGCTGACACCACTTTTACAGTAAGTCTAGAGCTTACAAGTACTGTCATCCTCCAAAGTGGCGGAGTTAAAGGACCTAAAGCATATGCTAATTAATATGAGCACTCAAAGTGACGAGATGCAGGTTTGCATTATGTCTATACTGTTAAACTGAGTAGTCTAAGGATTTTAATTGAAGCATACAATATGCTTCCACAATACCAGCAGCTGTAAAACCCTGAATGAAAAAGTGTTAAATTATATACCATACACAGAGTTGCAATTCACCAATCTGGAATGAAATCCTGCATCTCTTAATTACATAAGCAATCCTGTTGATTTCAGTGGAACTGCTCCCATGAGTAAGGTTTGCATACACATACCCTCATGAACTGTGACTTTGCTGATTAAGGTAAAACGAAATAAGTAGACTCCGTTACATGAACTAATATTATCATCATGATTATAATGTGGCAAATAGAAAGTAACAGCAAAGCTGATTTGTCCTACTTCTATAAAGCACAACGGGGCAACTTCTATGAAAAGCTACTGATTAGAACTTCATCTCAGACATGAAGATTGACTAGTGATAACCAGCAACTTTATTTCAGCCTCTTCCATCATTCTCATGCTGGACAGAAGCCAGAACAGGAGATGTAGGAGCGAAAAGTCGGTGGCTTTTTAGATACATTTCTCCTTTCATACTTCGATGCTAGTAGTTAAGAGCATCCTCTTGGCAGTTTAAAAGTTTATTGCTTAAAGAGTGAGAAAAGGTGTTAGGATCCCCTGAACACAGAGAAACCCAAGGGAAGTGCTTCTACTTGGAAAATGGGGAACACACTAGTGAAATGGCACTTCCCACCTTCGTTAGATTCTGCAGCAGCGAAGGACAGAATCTGGGAAATCCATGCTAAGAGGTTACATTTAACATGATGTCTAAGGCACAACACAAAACAGTCTATTCATTGATACTGCCATTAATGAATTGTATTGGGGTGATTTCATTTGTCTGGGATTTTGTTACTAAAAGGACAATGAAAATATCCTTGTAAATTTTTCTTTTATGTTCCAACTGTCAGGTCTAAGCCAGATTTAAATAGTTCAATGATACCCTTGTTTTATCTCACAGCTTGGAGATTGCAATATTTTCATAGCATTCTAGGGCCAAATTTTATAAATTATTTAGGTGCCTGAAGATGCAGATAGGTGCCTACACACCTAACTCCCAAATGACTTCTCTTGTGATGCATGAAGCAAAAAACAGGCTCAGGCAGCAGTACTTTTTGATGTCTAAAAGTTAAAGCTGTTAACACAGAAAAGACACTGACTCTGCAACTGAAGCTACTATTTGAATACCATAAAGTTTTCCCTATGCTTTTCAAATTAACATCCTCAGGGTTGGCTGCATACAATTGTCACTCCCATCTGCATTCAAGTGTAGGTAAAAACTAACTATATTTTTCATCTTCCTAGAACTCAATCTCTGGCTACCCCAGTTTTCAATTGCAGTGAATGTCATCAATATGGGTCCCCTAAAATTTAGCTTCAAGTTTCAGTTTATAACCCAAAAGGTCAAAGCCAACTCAGATGGAAATCCAAGCTTCCCATTGAAACCTAAAAAAAAATTTCAAATAGTTTTAAAACAAAATCATAAAGCCACCTTGGTTTGCTAGAAAGGGAAAAAAATTGTTTTGTGCTCTGTAACGAAAGTCCAAACCTAGTAAACTGTGCACTTTAGGGTTTTTGGGCCACATTTTGCACTGCTCTAGATGCAGTAACATCTTTGTACCTTTACTGGCTTAAGGGCCAAGAGATGGAGATCCCAAGACTGAGCTATTTTACATGGCACTGTAGTGTCCTTTGGTTACTCTTTCTTTATATTTCAGTTTAATTCAAAAGACTGCAGTTGCACAAAACAGACCTTTCCTAAAAATATTAGTAAAAGCTGTTTCATGCTGCAATTTTTGATGACAGCATGACATTCAGTTCAGAAGAATGTACTTTGTACTTTATAACAAAAGTCAAATAAAAGAGATGGAGCCATAATAAAAGGATATTATTAAAACACTATAGGGCTCAGACTAAATAAATAAAAAATGTTGTGAAATATCTCATTTTTCCTAAAATAAGATTAAATATAAGGTAATCAATATATGGCAACAGAGGGAAGTTTATTGGTTATTATTGCAATGATATTCTGGAAATTTAAGGTAAAACATTTTGTGCGAAGAAAAGCCGTAAATTCACTATATCAAAAGAAGCAAGAAAGGTGAATGGTAATATGAATACAGTAGAACCTCAGAGTTATGAATACCAGAGTTACGAAATGACCAGTCAACCACAGACCTTATTTAGAACTGGAAGTATGCAATCAGGCAGCAGCAGAGACCAAAAAAGAAAAGAAAAAAAAGGCAAATACTGTACAGTACTGTTTTAAACGTAAACTACTAAAAATAAAGGGAAAGTTTAAAAAAATCTGACAAGGTAAGGAAACTGTTTCTGTGCTTGTTTCGTTTACATTAAGGTGGTTAAAAGGAGCATTCTTCTTCTGCATAGTAAAGTTTCAAAGCTGTATTAAGTCAATCTTCAGTTGTAAACTTTTGAAAGAACCATCCTAACATTTTGTTCAGAGTTATGAACCACCTCCATTCCCAAGGTGTTCATAACACTGAGGTTCTACTAACTTGCCTAGAATATACATCTTTTTATGGATTAAAGGAAAACATCATTAGAAGATTAAACAGCCTAAGTCGTAAAGTAAACTAGAACTCATTTAAAATGAAGTTGGAATAACTTTTTCCTCATCGTGTGTCTCATAAAACAAAGTGGGAATGTACAGAGCAGAGAAGTGCTGATAATTTCTTTCTGAGATTATTTCTAAAATAATAATGAACACAAGAGAAGGTTCAACACTATAGCTACTCCTTTCTGCATTTGCCAGCAGTCTTGCTTTTGTATGTTGAGTTATAGTGGTATCACACCATGTAAACAGATACATGATCTCTGATGATATAGACTTTACGTTGGGAACCTAATTCTCGAATATGGACAAATTATTAGGACACTCTAATCCTAGATTTGGTTGCCCAAATTGTTTAGGCACCTTTATCCTCTTTATTACTGATTTCTGTATAGTATATGGTATTTGGACTTCCTATAAGGACACTTACATTTGAAACGGGATCTGTACACCCTCATCTACATAAAAACACTATTCAGGTTGCAAAATCAAGCACTCAGAGGTTAGGAAATACTAAAATTAAGGTTGCCTGTGCAATCTTAATTCAGCCCCCTTGTGCATATGCATTAAGACAGTTTTTAATTACTTGATCACATACTACTTTTTTCCCCCACAGGATCCATCTCATTCAGGATGTAAGATGGATGGTGCTCACTTAATTTGCATAGATATTCAATAGTTTATTTTTTTGTCCTCATTGTTCAGCATGTGGCCTTCTTTAATTACTGCAAATGCTGCTCTAAAGACAGAATTATTAATTTCTTCATGGGCTCATCTCTGGCACTTATCACTACGGTATCTGAGTACTTCACAAACATTAACGTATCTTTGCAAAACCTCTGTGAGCTGAGAGGGTGGTATTATCCCCATTTTACCAATAGGAAGCTGAAGCACAGAGATTAAAGTCAAACGTGTCCACAAATGTTGGGAGCCCAATGAGAGATCCCTAAGGCCTGAGTTTTCAGAGTACTTAGCATTATATAGCATTCATATGCTCAAAGCACAGCTCCCACTTACTGCAGTTGCAGTTAGGAGTGCTCAACACCTATAGAATTCAGGCCACAAAGCCCCAAGCTGGGCATTGAGAAAATACAGAACATGCAATTAGGGATCACCTATGAAAAGTTTGGTTTATATGACTTGCTTAACATCACACAAGAAATCTGTGACCAAGGCAGGAACGGAATCCAATTCTCCAGGGCAGCATTCAACAGCCTTAACTATGAGACTCTCCTTTCTCTTCCTGCCTCAATCCCCACATCTACCAATTTATGCAACAAATAAGGCAGACAATAGCCTCCTTTTTTCCTCCTCCCAGAGAATCCATCTTGTGCACTCAATGAGGTAGGGGTCCTGTGAAAAACAACAGTATATGAACATGTATCATAAAGCATAAACACAAGGAGGCCAAATTAAGGTTGCCTGAATTAAGGTTGACAGTATATGTCCTAATCTCTGAGTCATTCACTTCACAAGTGTAATAATGGTCTTTTAATGTAATTTTTGTTTGTGTATGTGTGTGTGTGTGTACATGCGTAGATTCCACTGAATAGCAACCCCATTAATTACACCTTTTTGTTAATGGAAACATTCTGCCAGGAACTGATACTGTCCAATAGATACATGTTAATTGGTCCAGATGTCAACAGGCATGCTGGCTATTGACAATATTTTGGGGGAAAGTTCCGGATGCAGGCAGGTTTGCAAGGTTGCAGTCAGGAATGGAAGCTCTGGCATGTATGGAGCCCGGGCTCTGGGGATGCTGTGGACAGGGAAGCTGCTAACTGGATGCCATGGCTTTCCACAGGAAGCAGGCACAGTACCTCTCCGTGCACTCTCCAGACTGGGTCCCATCCTGGACCCGGGGCTTGAGTTTGGCACATCCTGGGGTCCTTTCTCCCCATGGAAAGCCCCAGATGCAAGCAGGTTTATGGGTCTGCAGCTGGGGAAGCAAGTGCTAGGAATTCTAGCATGTGCCTAGCATAGGCCCCTTGGGTCAGGACAGGACACAGCCTGGAGAGCAGAGACAGAGGTACCATGAAGCCCCAGTGCTTCCTTTCCTGCCTGCAGCCCTGCAAACCTGTCTACAGCCAGAGCTTGACATGTCCCAGTTCTTCCTTCTCTTGCTGCAGCCACAGAAGGCAGGTTTGCAGGGCTGCTGCCTCAGAAGGAAGTGCTGGGACATGCTGAGCCATAGCCTCAGGCAGGTTTGTGAGGCTACAACCAGGGAATGACATTTTTGGGCTGCATGGTACCTCTCCGTACTCACTTTGTGTTGTGTCCTGCCCTGGCACTGAGGGCCCAAGCTCTGCACATCCCACTGAGGGATTGCTAATAAGCAGAAACTAATATATCCCACACGTGTGTATATGTTCACACGTGTTTGTTTACATCTTTTGGTATTGAAGAAACAATGCATTCTTAGCATGCTATTAACCCAGAAGGATACTTGGGAGAACTGTTAACCCCCCAGCAATCTGTGACCCTCCAGAACAGTAAGACTGAATACTCTTCAAGATTATTCTTTTGAAGTTTTCTTCAGGCTAGGCCTGAGAACCCTACTGAGACTCAGTTTGTGAGGCTGGTAGACCAGATACCAACTCTTGCCCAGGCTGCTGGCATTAGTTAAGAACTGGCAAACTCATAGCTGGAGACCAGACCCACTCAACAGTTTTGCTCTTAAAAGAATGTATTTACTGATTAGATTTTATTAAATGTTTGCAAGTTGCTGCATGCATTAATCTCACTTTGTAATGTTGGTTTTCCATGCTATAAGAAAATATTTAAGTTTTGCTTTATAACTTTGAAAATGTTTGCTTTAAACTTATGAACCCCGGTACTTGTATTCCCCGCTCCATCTACACATCCAGAAAGACCATCAAAATCAGATAGGCCATCAAGGAAAATTGCAATACAAAGGATTGATTAATGGTCCTCTCACGTCCTTGGAAATGTCACATGCAAGGAAGCTTGTTCTGTGGACTTGGAAGTTGAATGAAAGAAATAAAACAGTCACAGGAAAATGTTCCATCTCTTCGTTGTTTGAACTCACACAGAGCCAAAGCCACCAAACTGAAGCCAGAGGTCCACCTTGAAAGACACTTTGACTTGACAGATCACTACAATTCTGTCACTCTTAGGATTTAGATTGCAACTCATTTGTGCTTCTGTTTGCTTGCTTTAACCTGTAAATAATTCATTTTGTTCTTTTTCCTAGTTAATAAGCCCTTAGATAGTTTATTACGGGATTGACTACAGATGTTGTCTTTGGTGTCAGATCTAGGGTACCCATTGATCTAGGGTAAGTGACTGGTCTCTTGGGACTGGCAGCAACCTGAATATTGTGTGATTTTTGGTGTAAGTGACCATTTATCACTAAGTCCAGTTTGCCTGGGTGGCAAAACAGACTGGAAAGTCTAAGGGGATTATCTGTGACTCGATGTAAAGACTGCTACAGTGATCCAGGAGTTCGCATTTATTACTGACTTGGTGAAATCTAAATATAGAACTCACCACTGGTTTTGGGTGTCTGCCTTGAAGCCACTCCAGACAGCATGACAGTTGAGCAGAGAAACGTATTCCATTTCACAGAAGAGTTCGCTATTTTGAAATCTGGTTTAATTCTGATTTGAAACAAAAAACAAAAATTTCAAGATTCTCTTCAAAATGGGATGGGATGGGACACTGGCTTAGGAGCAGTCTGGGCCCAGAGCAACAAACCCTGGCAGCCCTGACATCTCCAACCCTGAGGCAGGCTACCCTGCAGCCACAGAATCCTGGTAGCCTTTGGGTTCGCAACCCCAGGCCAATCTACCCGGCAGGCTGCCCCCGAGCTGCAGACCCTCAGCAGCCTGCAAGGAGCCAGGCACATTTCCATCAGAATTCTGCCTGGTTTCTGGATGAACTTTGTAAAAATCCAAGTGTCTTTGCAGAATGTTTTGATTTTGATAAATCAGCAAATTCCAATGGAAAAAAGACGGTTACTCATCTTTGTAACTGTTGTTCTTCGAGATGTGTTGCTCATATCCATTCCAGTTAGGTGTGCGCACGCCGCGTGCACGTTCATCGGAAGATTTTTACCCTAGCAACACTCGGAGTGGCGCCGCCATGGCGCCGGATATATACTCCTGCCGACCCAACCGCTTCTCAGTTCCTTCTTGCCGGCTACTCCGACAATGGGGAAGGAGGATGGGTTTGGAGTGGACATGAGCAACACATCTCGAAGAACAACAGTTACAAAGGTGAGTAACCGTCTTTTCTTCTTCAAGTGCTTGCTCATATCCATTCCAGTCAGATGATTCCCAAGCCTTACCTAGGCGGTGGGGTCAGAGTGAGATGTGGCAGAATGTAAAACTGCTGAGCCAAAGGCTGCATCATCTCTTGACTGTTGAACCAGAGCATAATGGGAAGCAAAGGTGTGGACCGAGGACCAGGTAGCTGTGTGACATATCTCCTGGATAGGTACACGAGCCAGGAAGGCGGCAGATGAAGCCTGAGCCCTGGTAAAATGCGCAGTGATGTGGCTTGAGGAAATATGAGCCAAATCATAACAAGTGCGGATGCCCGCCATCACCCAAGATGAGATCCTCTGAGAGGAAACAGGGAGGCCTTTCATTCGGTCTGGTACCGCGACAAAGAGGGCGTCTTACGAAACAGTTTTATCCGCTCAATATAAAATGCAAGCACTTTACAGACGTCCAGGGAGTGCAATCGTTGCTCCCGTCGCGTTTAGTGTGGTTTCGGAAAGAAGACCGGGAGAAAGATGTCCTGGTTAACATGAAAGGCCGAAACTACCTTAGGGAGGAAAGTCGGGTGGTCGCAACTGCACCTCGTCTTTGTGGAACCCAGTGTAAGGCGGATCCACCGTAAGAGCCCTAGGCTCGGAGACTCATCTGGCCGATGTAATGGCTACGAGGAAAGCTGCCTTTCAAGACAGGTATAGCAGCGAGCAGGTTGCTAACGGCCCGAATGGGGAAGACATAAGTCTGGTTAAAACCAGGTTGAGGTTCCCAGACGGGGCTAGATGGCGCACTTGAGGGTATAAGCACTCCCAGCCCTTGAGGAACCTTGAAACTATAGGGTGTGAGAACACGGAACAACCACCTTCGCCTGGGAGGAAGGTAGAGATAGCCAAGCATACCCTCAGTGATGATACTGCTAGGCCCTGCTGTTTGAGAGACCAGAGGTAGTCCAAAATAGAGGGGATCGAGACCTCAGTGGGAGTAAGATTAAGCGTTTCGCACCAGCAGGAGAAACGCTTCCACTTGGCCAGGGACGTTGACCGGGTGGAAGGTTTCCTGCTACCCAGGAGAACTTGTCATACTGATTCAGAGCAATATAACTCTGACTGGTTTAGCCATGCAGCAGCCACGCTGTGAGGTGAAGAACCTGCAGGTCTGGATGGCGAAGCCCGCCATGGACCTGGGTTATGAGGTCTGGGTGGAGTGGCAGGGTAATTGGGTTGGCTATCAACAGGTCGAGCAACATGGTGTACCAGTGCTGCCTGGGCCACGCTGGAGCGATCATGATGGTGCGCACTCTGTCCCTGCGGAGTGTCAGCAGGACCTTGTGAACCAGTGGGAATGGTGGAATGCATAAAGGAGCTGGCTCTTCCACTGCATCAGGAATGTGTCCGAGATCGATTCCAGGGAGAGAGCTTGGAAGGAGCAGAACATCTGGCATTTCCTGTTTTCGCTGGAAGCGAACAGGTCTATGTGGGGAAATCCCCACGTCTGGAAAGTAGAATGCATAATGTCTGGGCGGATCGACCACTCGTGAGATAAGAAAGACTTGGTGAGTCGATCCGCCAGGGTGTTCCGAATGCCTGGGAGAAAGTACCCTACCAGAGCTATCGAGTGGGCTATGCAAAAGTCCCAGAGTTGGGTGGCCTCCTGACAAAGGGGTGAGGACCGTGTCCCTCCGTGTTTGTTTATGTACCACATGGCCATTGTGTTGTCTGTAAACACTGAGACATAACGGCCTTGCAACTGTTGCTGGAATGCCTGGCATGCCAGGCGGACTGCTCTCAGGTCTCGGACATTTATGTGTAATGCCAGCTCCTGAGAACACCAAAGGCCTTGAGTATGAAGAAGACCAAGGTGAGTACCCCAGCCGAGAGATGATGCATCCGTCGTCAGGGACATTGAGGGTTAGCAGATGGAACGGCATCCCTGTACATACTAGGGAGGAAGTTAGCCACCATTATAGGGAGCCTAGGGTGCTCGGGGGAATGGTGACTATCGTGTCCATTGGGTCCCTGCCCGGGCGGTATACCGAATTGTGCCAAACTAGGAGAGGACGGAGGTGGAGCCTGGCGTGTTTGGTTACAAATGTGGAGGCAGCCATGTGGCCCAGGAGACTGAGACAAGTGCGAGCAGAGGTCGTCTGGAAATTCTGTAGACTTCGGATGATTGATGCCATCGCCTGAAACTGTGGGTGTGGTAAGCAGGCTCTGGCTAGATTGCAGTCCAGGATCGCTCCTATGAAGTCTAACCTCTGCATGGGAACCAGAGTGAATTTTTCTATATTGATTATCAGGCCTAGGCGTGTGAATAGGTCCTTGACGATGCCCACATGTTGAGTGACTTGTGTCTTGGAGGCCCCTCGGATAAGCCAATCATCCAGATACGGAAAAACGTGTATCTGGCGTCGGCGGAGGTAGGCAGCAACTATGGCCATAACTTTGCAAATACCCTTCGGGCTGTAGAAAGGCCAAACAGCAGGACAGTAAACTGGAAGTGCTGACAGTTAGCTACAAAGTGGAGGCATCTCCTGTGCAGAGGGAAGATGGCGATGTGAAAGTATGCGTCCTTCATATCGAGGGCAACATACCAGTCTCCCGGATCCAAGGACGGGAAAATGGTCCCCAGGGATACCATGTGGAACTTCAACTTTATCATAAACCGGCTGAGTCCTTGCAGGTCTAGGATAGGTCTGAGACCTCCCTTCAACTTGGGGTTAGGAAATAACAGGAGTAAAACCCCTTACCCCTTTTGTCCATCGGTACCTCCTCTATAGCTCCTATGGTGAGGAGCATCTGCACCTCTTGTAAGAGGAATTGCTCATGAGACGGGTCCCTGAAGAGGGACAGGGTTGAAATAAATTGGAGGTGGTACCCATACTCGCCGTGCGTAGGACCCAGTGATCTGAAATTAACTGGGACCACACCGGGAGGAAGCAGGAGAGACGGTTGGAGAAGGGAGGAGAGGGATCCTGGCCTGTAACTGGTACGCCGCCCTCGGGCGCACCTTCAAAAGTTTGTTTTTGGTCCCAGTGGCGAGGGACCTTGATTTTGGCCCCCTTGGGGTCCTGATGGTCGTCTGCAGCTACCTCGGCCGCGCCGCCTGTCAAAGTCCTGTCTTTGTGTAGGCACAGAGTATGGGCAGTGAGTCTGGGGACGGAAAGGCCTGCGTTGGTCACTGGCGTATGCACACCGAGAGAGCGCATTAAGACCCTGTTGTCCTTCAGGCTTTGCAGCCTGGGTCAGTCCTTTCTGAGAAGAGACATTTACCATCAAATGGTAAGTCCTGAATGGTATACTGCAGCTCCGGTGGGAGGTTTGAAACCTGAAGCCATGAGATGCGCCTCATGGCAACACCCGAGGCCAGAGTCCGGGCTGCTGAGTCTGCTGCATCCAACGAGGGCTGGAGGGAAGTTCTGGCCACCTTTTTTTTTTTCCCTCCCCCTCCAAGAGGGCAGCGAACTCTTGGTGGGAGTCTTGAGGGAGAAGCTCTGTAAACTTACCCACCGCCACCCAGGTGTTATAATTATAGCGGCTAAGCAAGGCTTGTTGATTTGCCACTCAGAGCTGTAGGGCCCCTGCCGAGTACACCTTGTGGCCGAGTAGGTCCATTCGCCTAGCCTCCTTCGATTTCAGGGCTGGCGCCTGCTGGCCATGGCGTGCCCTCTCATTAATGGACTGGACTAGTGAGCAGGGAGGAGGATGGACATACAAGTAGTCGTACCCCTTAGAGGGCACCATATATTTACGCTCAACTCCCATGGCTGCAGGAGGGATAGAGGCTGGGGACTGCCATATAGTATGGGCATTCGCCTGGATGGTCCGAATAAACGGTAGGGCCACTCTAGAGGGGACATCCGCCAATAGAATGTCCACTACCGGGTCCTTTACCTCCAAGACCCCCTCCACCTGGAGGTTCATACTGAGTGCTACCCTCCTTAGGAGGTCCTGACTCTGATGAGACAGAGCGGGACGGAACTACTAGTACGCCTTGGGCCTGGTGGTACCATGGTCCCAGGCCTGGGTCCTTGGTCCCAGGCCTGGGTCTCTTGGAAGACTCTGGTAGGCACATCAGAATCGCGGTCCTGAGCATAAGAGCTGTCCGTGTGGGATGACACTGATGCACATCTGGATGGCCATAGAGGTGCTGAAAAGCCCTGGGCAGAGTCTTTGCCTCTAGCAGGCTGTGCTCTACTCGGCACCGGGAACTGGTACCAGAAGGCATACCGGTACTGGGAAGGAGATCGGGACCTGCGACCGGAGTGGTGCCGGGAGGTCGACTGAGATCTCGAGCCTCGACGTCAGGAGCGGCTACGGGAGTCCGGTGCCGGGAACTGGAACAGTGCCGAGAGTAGCGGGCCGGCAAATGGGATACCGACCGGTGCCACGCATGTGACCGGTACTGAGGAGGAGAACGGTGCCGGGAGTGCAAGTGGTGCCGGGAGCGGGAGCGCTGACGGGACCTGGAGCGTCTGCGGGACAGTGATCGTGAACGGTGCCGCTGTGCTGTGCCAACAGAGGATGGTCTTATAAAGGCAGGCTTGCCGATAGACTGTATTACCCACTGTTGAGGCAGCATTGACTCTGTTATGGTAATCAGATCCCTCGCCATTGAGGATGTCTCCGGTGTGGAGGGAACAGTAAGCTCAACCACAGAGTGTGCCGGGGAGCTGTCAGGCACTGGACTCGACGGCCCTCGTGGGACCGGAATCGACGGTGCCGATGTCGTCGCTGCCGCGGCAAGTGTCGGTGCCGGACAATCCGACTTAGCTGAGCTCTCTGGCTGTGGGGCAGGTGGCATGGAAGCAGCAGGAGTCAGTAAGCTCAACCACGGCGCGTGCCGAGGTGCTGTCAGGCACCGGACTTGACGGCCCTCGTAGGACCGGAATCAACGGTGCCGACGTCGTCGGTGCCACGGCAGGTGTTGGTGCCGGGCGATCTGACTTAGCCGAGCTCTCTGGCTGCGGTGCAGGTGGCACGGAAGCAGCAGGAGTCTTAGGCTTTCTCCACCTCGGGGAGAGGAAGTGGTGCCGAGTCGACTTCGGTGCCAGCAACGGCCGGTGCCGAGAGGCCTTGGCAGTACCGGCGCAATCCGGTGCCGAGGAGGTGCTTCTGCCTGCCGATTGATCAGCGCTCAGTGCCGAAGGCGGAGGGGTAAGAGCCATCTCCATAAGGAGCTGCTTTAGCCGAGGATCCCGCTCCTTTTTTGTTCTCAGCTTAAAAGTCTTGCAAATGTGACACTTATCTGTCAGGTGAGATTCCCCGAGGCACTTAAGGCAGGAGTCGTGTGGATCTCCTGTCGGCATCGGCTTGTGACAGGCCGAGCATGTGAAACTATACACTAACTATGAACAATGAAAATTAACTATAAATATATGAACTATATACACAACAAAATAACTAGAGAACTACGAGTAGCTAGGGAGGTGGAGGTCAGTGAAACCACACTCCACTGTTCCAATGACTGACATGGACGGTAAGAAGGAACTGAAGAGTGGTTGGGTCGGCAGGGGTATATATCCAGCATCATGGTGGCGCCACTCCAGGGGGTGCCCAGCCAACCCACCGAGTGTTGCTAGGGTAAAAATATTCTGACAAACGTGCACACGGCGCGCGCACATCTAACTGGAATAGATTTGAGCAAGCACTCAAAGAACTGTTGTTTCAAAGAATATCAGTGCTGGAAGGGACTTCAGGAGTTCATCTAGTCCAATCCCCTGCTCAAAGCAGGACCAATCCCTAAACTGATTTTTGCCCCAGATCCCTAAATGGCCCCCTCAAGGATTAAACTCACAACCCTGGGTTTAGCAGGCCAATGCTCAAACCACTGAGCTAACTTCTCCTGCTTGGTTTAGTCAGAAAGAAAAGGACTGGAGCCATTTCAGCAGGATTCTGTTCATCTCTGCATCTTTTATGTGGAACTACAAAAATTTAATTGTTAGAGACACCCTGCATCAAACTAAAGATTCAGATTTAGTAACATTTTGCTTGTGGTCACTGAGATGGAGCAGCAGGGTTCACCTTAAAAACAAGTAGCCTTCATTTACAACTTTTAGGAACACAAATGCTTACAAAGCAAAAAAAAAAAATTCTCAACTGAAGACCAGCAAAAAACCTGGGAACTCTCATTTTCATTCTGGAATTTTTCTTTCGTTTCTTGTATATGGTTTCCAATCAGCTGGTCCTCAAAGCAAATCCATGTTGACTGAGATGTGATAATGTCTACTTTATAAGGAAACTGTGAGGTGATACTAATTAGGGTGTACAAAGACCTTGAGATCATCATGTGAAAAGTACCAGTTATTATTGCTATTTTTATATGAAAGAATAAGAAAGCCTGTTTCACTTGTGAAAAATTGACTTTCATCATAATGAAAATTTTTTTTTGCAAAATCATCATTTAGAATGTTTGATTATCTGGTAAAATGTGATTTATTTATTTATAGGTCTGCTCTAGGCAACAGGAAAATGAACTACTGAGAAACAAACTTCTCATGTTCATGCAATTATTCATTGTACAAAATAATGACAGATAAAAATCATGCAACATATACCAGATTATTAACAACTTTTCTCTAAGGTATCAGCAGCTGTAAGAATTTAAGAGTGAAATCTTTTTTCATATGCTATAATCCTGAATCCCCTTTACTGTATCCTGTATTAAAACATGCCCAATATAATTCAATTAATTTCAATAAATACTCGGTGTATTCTGGTCTTACTCACATCACGCAGCCTAAATGCAGAACAATCTTTCCCTTCAAACCAGGAATATACAATACTCCATATAGCCTGTTTACACACACTACATTTTCACATTTGTGTGAATTATCATTGTGATCAAATTAGTGAATTCTAATCCTCCCAAGTGCTGTCATAGAAAAATGATGCTGTCACTCAGATCAGCTTAAAAAGGATAGTGGAGGTGAACTGAAAATCCTGGTTTCCAAATATGAGCTCTAAATAAAAGTACTAATAATAGTCATTCAACACAGACACAGGCTAGTGTGTTTTTTTTTCTACATAATAAGGAAACTCAATTGACTATCACAACCTTTTTTCTAACCCTTCCCATAACAGAAATCTGCTCTTGAAAATTTTAATGAGCTTATGGTTCAAGGATAATTTAGATAGCAAATGGTGATAGCTTATCCTTATCTCTAAGCACCATATGTACCTCCTAATCTTCTGCTTTTGTTTTAAATGTACATGGAGTTTACATTTATATTTGTGTAGTGACCTGATACATAAATAGCCAACCAGAAGAGAACAATCTCAATTCCCACTCTATACATTTTAACTGAAAGGGCCATTATCTATCTTAATTTTTTGACTAAAAATGTGGCCAACCCCTATGAAAGGAAAAAACAGAAATGACTTGTTTGTGTAATCATTTATAGTGCGTATTTTTTGCTAACAGATTCACAGGAACATTATTCTCTTGTACTATCCCTCTTTAACGTTCTGAGAATTGTAGCTTGAATATTTGAATAATCCATATTTTCTGTTTTACATATTTTACATCATATAATAAAAAGGGAGAATCATTTTACTCTCTCTCATTAGAACTGAGAGATTCTGAAATTCCACAGATCAAAAATATTAATTTGTGTGCTGACAAGCATTAAACATGAGGGTTAATGCTTAGCAATGGACTGTTCATGTATTTTGGAGGGTACAGACCCTTTTTTAAAGGATCAGGTTACATGGTATTAAACATTCTGTCTTATATGGCTGTCCAGGAAATACAGGATACACGTTGTTTAATCTCCAGGTTTGGAGCGTATATACATGCAATAGATGGGGAAAAGGCACTTGGAAATACTAAAAAAATTCTCCCTTTCTTCTCCCAGCTGTGTGGATTTGTGGGATACATATATATTTTCTAACTAGGGACCAATGCTCATTATATATATACACAACGGATATGAATCTATATGAATGTGGAAAACAATGTTAATCTGCATCAAAATAAGATGTACACTAGCCCTAGCTTTGCTATCTCACACATCCATTTGGTCTTTCTGTCCCTATTCCCTTTTTCTGGCATTTATTTACAATCTTCCAGTTTCTGGACAACCTCTTCATTAGGAGCAGTTCTCGGTGTGGGAAGAACAAACAACTGAGGGCATTCTATTTATAGAAGCCTCTCCTACAGGAGAGGCTATGCTATTTAGGGTTTGCATTGGGTTATAGCCTACTATACAGATCTGGCTCTGATCACATCCAGGCAGGAACGGCACTGTAGAAAGGAGATTTCAGACTTACAGGGGAGATCGCTTGAGATTGGGCAACATCATCTTTTTTTATTTTACATTTTTTCAATATTTATAGAGTCTATGTGCTTATGGGCTTGTTTGTTATTTTTATCTACACTCTTTTACACACTGTAATAAATGTTTCCCATTAAAGGAAAAAAAATTACAAGCACTGGATATTGCACAGAGAGCTGAATACGGGACTATTATTTACCATCTTTTGCTCCCCAACAGACAAGGCAGTGTGACATCAAGCAAAAAAGCTGTTCACTTAGTGCCTGATCCTTCAGTTCATATTCAGGCAACACTAACAATCAAGGAATTAGAGATGTCCAAACCAGGGGTGAAAGTAACTTACAGGACTTACCGGTACTGCCGGAGTCCCCAGGGGGGCATGGCCTCATCCAGAAGAGGTGTGGCCTCAAGATTTAAAGGCCCTGGGGAACCAGTTGTGGCTGGGAGATCCAGAGCCTTTAAATCAACCAGGGGCTCCCAGCTGCAGAGGTGGCTGGGAGCCTCCCGGGGCTCAGGGGCAAATTAAAGGGTCCAGGGCTCTGGCCACCAGGGGGAACCCCGAGCTTTGCAGGGCTGGGGCAGGGATTTAAAGGGCCCAGAGCTCCTGCCACTGAGGGAAGCCCGGAGCCCTTTAAATCCCAGCCCCAGCCCGGCCGCTGGAGCCGCAGCCGTGATTTAAAGGGCTCTGGGCTGCCCGCAGCCGCAGGGAGCTCTGAGTCCTTTAAATCTTAGCCGTGGCCGGGATTTAAAGGGCTCAGGGCTGTCCACAGCCGCGGACAGCCCAGAGCCCTTTCAATCCCCACCGTGGAAGTCGATGCGGTCCAGCATGGTGTACAGGCTCTTGCCAGTATGCCGGACCGGCTTACTTTCACCTCTGACTGTATGTATGTGTATGTGTATGAATGTGTCACAAACAATGCAGCTGCAGCCTGTCACCGACCAGCAGCGACCCGAGCAACCGGCCCCTGTGGGCTGCTGCCTGCAGAGAGCCAGCAGGTGTCGCTGGGCTGGGTCTGCCAAGGAGTAAGTAACCAAGGCAAAAACCACAGCCAGCCAGCCAGGGAGGGAGCCAGGGTGGGGGAGGGGAAGTCAGGAATGAATGAAGGACAACTGGAATAGCTTTCATGAAATATACAAGATATTTAGAGAAAGTTTTGTCAATTTCAGCCTCTGCACTCTGCAGGCAAGACAAAAGAAAAAGAGATCTGAGATTGCATCCGATGTCCTAAGGACATTTCAGATGTTTAAATCAATATATAAAGAGGGTGGACTGGAATGAAAACTACTATTTCTTTCAAAGGAAGCACAATAATTTCCCTGAATATTCAGTTTTCCCCTCTAATCTCTTTGTGGTTTTGTCTATGGAGGCTATATGCTTTTCCTGTGAATCTTTAGTTGCTTTAGCAAAATTGCTTTGCCCAAAATAAACCCTAATCATCATGACACATCTTTCCACCATGTTCTCCATGTTTTTTGTGTTGTATTTTTTTTTTAAACAGTAACATTTCAAAGAGGATCTGCAAGTAGTTTGGACATCACAACCATGAGCCTCTGCTGGGGAGGGAATGGAATAGATTTGAACTTGGAAATGGTTCCTGATTTTGATTGTGTTTAGCACATCCCCTCATCTGGGGAGGCAGAAAAGAACTGCGCCTGCCATAGTCACACACACCCAACAACAACTGGGAGTGAAATTAACAAGGATGCCAGAAACAGCTCCTAACTCTGGGCACTGAACTGCACAGGGAACAGGAGTTTAAACTGTTCTTTTGCAGGCAGCAGCAGCAGGCATCTCAGCCAGTCTCCTTACTGCAAGCTAGAGCCTAGAGGAAAACCTCTGCTGGAGTGGGGGAGAATGGGGAGGAATGCAGAGCCTTGTCTGCAGCCTGGCTGGAGGAGACGAGAAACCAATGTGACAGTGAGTTTTCCCCTTCCATCTGCTTTTATTAGCTCTGGATTTAAGCTGTGCAGCCAAATGCTTGTATTTATTGTGTATATTAGTATTGGAGACAAGATCCCCTCATCCCGGGGGCAGACAAGGACTGCCCCTGCCATGGTCAAACACACCCTCCCCTCAACCCCCTCCACCCAGGTACTGTGAGTGAAATTAACAAGGATGCCAGAGGCTGAACCATCAGGGAACAGCTGAGTTTAAACTATTCTTATGAAGGGAGAAGGCTTCTCTCTCCCTCCCTCAGTCAGTCTCCTTTTCTTACTGGTCCTCCGTACTGGCCCGTACCCGCTTACTTTCACCTCTGGTCCAAACTTACAATGAAACCTCCAAATGTAACTGCAAAACCCTGGATCCAAACATTCCCAAATATTGGAATATTTGAAGTATTTGGATTCAGCTTATCATAAAGAGAAATCTGCAGTGTAAATTGAAATCTTTCACTTAATGCCCACCTTTCTCACCTATTATTTTTCCCCTTTGGTGGGCAGGAGGTAGAGAGCTTAGTCAATTTAGTGCTTGTGAAGGTGTCAAATTCACAACTTTGGACTCTGAGGTTCTCTGTTTATCCACAGAATAGGTACAACACAGTCAGGAGCAATGCAAATTGCCCCATAGTACTCTATCAGCGTGCTTCAACTTTGACTTGGAGGGTAGAGAAATTATTTCAGTCTGCAGACACATTCAATCTTGGGCCTCTGCAGAGATTCTGCTACCATGTCAATTAATTACAATTACGACTGGGTTTTTTTTGTGTTGCGGATTCACTAGGATTTATTCATTTCAAATAGGTCACTCAATGGCTGCCAGTTGACAGTAATACTCATTCACTACTAACATAGTCTGGATTTGAAACCTGTAGCCAAGACTCTGAATCCCATTTTCAATCCAGTGAGGCTTTGTCTACACAGGGACACTCAGAAAAGTTAAACTTGAAGAAGGATTACACTTCAGTGAACTGAAGCCACTTTATTTCTGAATGAGAGCATCCACACTCAATTTAATGCAGTTTAATTTATGCATATTAACATCACAGCTTTAATCAATTAATCTTTTTAAATTTTTTCAGAATCCCCAGGTAGACATGCCCCGAGTCACCCAGTCTAGTGTGTATTTTTTTAATTTGGAAATAATAGTTTTTTGGCTGCATTTTTTTCTGGATTAAAGATTTTTAACAGGATAAATTGAAATTATAATAGTTTTAAATTACACACACCATCATAAGTTATTTTATTATATTAATCTTCTCCCAGTCTGCCTATTTGAGTTTGATACCAAAAAAAACAAACAAAAAAAAACCCCCAAACATCCCTCAATTATCCACCCCAACAACCACTCCCAACCTTCTCCCCTCCCCACTTTAGGTATTGTGCAAGGTTAGCTCATAGCCCTCAGGGCGGACATGAGAAAGGAGCTGTATTATTTCCCTGCTCTAGCTGCAGGAGATTTAAACTTTCAAGGGTGCTTAGCAGCTTGTATTTTAAATATTGAAAAGACTGTTTTCTTCCCAGTTTAGCTGAACCTGAAACAAGAGTTTGATTGAAAGATACATTCACTTCCATCTGTTTCTGCTTGGCATGAAACCATGGAGAGAATATGCAGCCAAGTAAGGGCATTTTAAAATAAATTTAATCTCAGAATTTGAAAATAATTATTTTGAACAAAATATTTTGTTATACACAACATTAACTTTAAAAAAAAAAGTCTTGGCCCTCATGATCTACATGTAAGTCATTTTCCAGTTTGTAAGATGTTCTTGATATCTTTTCAAAGCCAATGTGTCCTCAGTGACAGAGACTTTAGCCCAAGCTAAGTGTCATATTAAAGAATGTGAGCTTTAAAAAGGCTCTGAATTTTAATAGCCATTCCAAGTAGTTGAAGAAAGACTGGCATTAAAGAAATGCCTTTTCTATCAATTCCTGTTCTCTCCAATCGTTTGGATTTTCCCTCCACATTTGTAGATTTTACAAGTCCTTATAGCAGCTCAAAAGATTCCTTTATTACCCTTTATATTCTTTCCCCCCATCAATGACTTTGTGTCATACTAACAATCCTTCCAGCTAAGGAATGGTGGAAATACCTTCCTTTGGAACTTGCTAATAGCACTATTGACCTACCGAGAATAATACACAGCATTTCTTTCCTTTCAGGCTCTTAAGCACCTGCATGCTGGGCATGAAGTCCCAAGAGAGAGCCTCAAAATTGATAAAGTGTGTCAGTACTGCTGGATTTTGCTGCCAGTCTATCATGCTGGATTCTTATTGATATATTCAGGCACAATCTTTCTAATGTTGTAACATTTTTAATGGTTTACTCAAACAATTCTATTAATTTTTAGCCCTAATTCTGCAAAAATACAAAAAGCACCCAGTTTCTATAAACCAGGAATAACTGTTAGCAACATTAAAATGTAACTATTTTAACAGATAGAGCTATTCAAAGAAAAGATGCTAGAAGTTAAAGGTAAAAATCTGGGATGGGAAAGCAGGTTTCCACTTTAGAGCTATTTCCATTTTCCCCATTTAAAATACTCATTAGGCTGAAAACTTATATTTCTTATTTCTACCATGTTCAGTTGGAAATGAGAGGTATCATTTGAACCATTTCATACACACTAGTTACTGAATGACTGATATTTTTGTATTTCACTTTCAAAACAAAATGACACCCCTCATATAAGCCACTTACTATTTAAAATATAGGTAACATGCACAAAGAAAATCACTGTTGATGCAGGAAACAGATAAGAGATTCTAAATTTTATTGCTCTTGAAAAAGTTAAACAAAAGAGGAACACTGACTCTAGAAGCTACTTATTAATCTTTAATAAAAACTCATTTTAGATTAAAATAAAAAACAGCATTTCATCCCTAAACATCAATAAAAGAGAAGTTTCTTTTTTTCATAGAACTAGAAAACGGGGCTAATGTCAATTACTTTATTAGATAAACAATGTAGTCATCAGCCTCACTAATTCTGTGTGTGCGTGTTTCCATGTTAAGAAGCTACATCCTGTTGGATAATTTGCTCACTCCTGTATGCCCTCTGGATCCCAAAGCCATTGTATAAGGTGATGTGATCCTTGCCTCCACAAAAGTTTTTAAGTTATATAGTTATGGGACTTCACATATTGTGTGCAAGTGACCTAAGTGATAATGTAAACCAAAATCTTAGGGGGTGCTCATGGAAGGTATTCAATGCTCTCAAGTCCCACCAAATTCTGTGGGAGTGGCGAGTGCACACAGGCCCTCACAGGAGTTGCAGAGCAAGTTATTTAAAGGTATAGTTAGGTTTCAGAATGGCAACATAAATTAAAACTCTTAGTATAATAAGCTATAACTCCAATAACAGTCACATTGGCAAGAAGGAACATCGCCCCTCAAGAAAGAATATATCAAGGGTTCTGAATCTTGTTCTTTTTCAGCCCCCAACCCCCCCAGTGCTGTAAAAGTTCCCCAGCCCACCTGTGCCACAACAACTGTTTATCTGCATATCCCGTAAATTAAAAGCCAGGGCCAGCATAAGAGGGAAGCAAGCAGGGCAACTGCCCAGGGCCCCACACCATAGGGGTCCTGCAAAGCTACGTTGCTCTGGCTTCAGCTTTCAGCCCCGGGCAGCAGGGCTTGGGCTTTCTGCCCTGGGTCCCAGCAAGTCTAACGCTGGTCCTCCTTTCTGGTTCATTTTGGTGTATCCCCTGAAATGTCCTCGCAGCCCCCCCGAGGGCCCTGGACCGCTGGTTGAGAACTGCCTCTCTCTCTGATATATTTATAATTAAAAAACACAAACTTAGTTCTAAATTTATTATTGACAAAGTTCATTACCACCAAACCTACCCCCATTTTAATAATAATCATTGTTTGTTTAAAACAAATTTGCTTTAATTTATTTTTAATGGAATATATAATCTAATTGATCGGTGACTGTCTATTTTGCGCTGGAGGCTCTCAGAGCTCAACACTCAGCTGTGCTTCAATTTAATTTTGCTCCCTGAATCAGGTTAGATAAATGTCTATCAGGGATGGTCTAGACTGTATTTGGTTCTGCCATGAGGGCAGGGGACTGGACTCGATGACCTTTCGAGGTCCCTTCCAGTCCTAGAGTCTATGAAACTATGAATCATAATTCAGAAAGCCAATCATAGCACAAAGCACCCTAATTTACAATATGCCCTCCTAAAAAGCATAAACCATGTTGTTTCAAATGAGTCTCATGCCTGGGCTATCAAATTCCTGATACATACCAAGCAAAGTTAAATCAGAGAAATAGACATGCAAGGTATGGAGGATTGAGTCTAATGATGCTTATTTGTTTAAAATAATTTATTTTATTTTATTCAATTATTTGTTTAAAATAAATGCAGTTCACATATTTGTACATTCTGTGTCCATGTTTTTATTCTGACTTAGCATAAAGAACCTACTCATAAAATCATGAGTCAGTTACAGAATCAGATTAAAGCTATGTGGGGAGGATTGTGTTTTGTTTTGATTGTATAAAGTACGTACACAACGCTCCCCAAATGCTCTTGGTACGCGCGCGCAAGAGACAGATGAATGGAAAATGATACCAAAGTCATAGCAAGAAAAATACACGACTGAAAGGAAATAGTTCATTCTTTGGCAATTGTATCATAAGTATGGCTATTTATCACCTGCAGTGACTACTGAAAGACAGCACTGCATTTCTGAGTTGAAAGTGCAAGGATATGTATGAAGTGTGACCCAGAACGCCAAACACCACCCAAGATATGCACTGAATGTGTATGATGATATGGCCATGTGATTTGCAGGCAAGGAAATGAGGCCACTGCAGAAAGAAAGATAGCTACAGGCAGGTGCAGCACCAGAATGGATCACCAGAACAACAGATGAGCTCTGTTTTATTAAAGGCCATCAAACAATCCTCAGAATACTTAGGGGAATGGAGAGTCTCTGCCAATTAGATTTTCTTCCTTTAAATAAGGCATGACTTGATGCTAAAACCTGACAATTACAATTGATTAAAAAAATGGATTTTTTCCCACTTCCCCCTTTTTGTCAAAAAATGTCCAAATATGAAAATTTTCAACCATGTCTAGTTATCAAGAATCAGCACCAAGTTGTATTTTATATCTGTGATTAAATAATTAGCATGGTCTTCTGTGTCATTATTCTGAGTATTATGGTTAAGGGAGGAAAAATTGCTCAATCACATAGTATTGTGGGAGGCACCAAATGGAACTGGTGTGAATCTGTTGAATGAGTTGGGATTATAAATGCAACCACTGGGAAATTAGGAGGACATGTTCCCCTCTTTTAACTTCCTATTATCTTAGGGATGACCTGTCAGTGCAACTGAAGGAGTAATTGAATAGCTAATCTAATCATTTTAAAGTCAAAGTAAATATATAGTAGAAGCTTGTAAAAGGTAAGAAATGTCTAAGTGCAATCAACTTTGTATTCATTCTGGTATACAGTACACAGAGATGTTAAGATTATCTCCCTGATAATTCTCATTTATCCACAATGTTTACATGGATGGAGGAGGGAGAGGAGATAAGACTCTAACTTTAAGATTATAATTCTCATTAAATTATTCAATAATGTAACAGGAAGGTCAGAGTTAATATTGTATCTTGCAGTGTGATTTTTATTTCTTTGATGCATAAACTGATGATCATATTATTGAATGTGTGTGTGTATTAGGAAGGGCAACAGTGTCTCTGTGCAGCTGAGAAAGCTAATGCATATCCAAAACAATGGCCAACCTCCAAGCAAGATACCTTAATTGATCATTAGCTTGATTGCTAGTGTTGGTGCTGTTGTGAAGAAATATATAAGCAATATGAACTCTTAAGTTATTTTGTTTTCTGTGGGAATTTATATACACAATATGATTATATATACACATATATAAACAAACATACACACATATACACCATATACCTGTATACCTATATGCTGAAAGAACGGTGGGGAAGAGGGTATTTTGACAGCTGCACATCCTCATTCAGTCACCTTGGAAATGCTTTGTGGGTGCTTGGGCCATGCTGGAAACATGGGTAGAGTCTGGACAGCCACCATGAGCAGACTAGGGCTAAGCAGATTCCAAGGAAAATAATATCTCCCCAGGAGACATTTAAGGAGAGACATACTGAAAGGGGAAGGCTAGCTCAGTGATTTTAGCATTGGCCTACTAAACCCAGCATTGTGAGTTCAATCCTTGAGGGGGGCCATTTAGGGAACTGGGGTTACAAAAAAACAAAAACTGTTTTGGGATTTGTCCTGCTCTGAGCAGGGGGTTGGACCAGATGATCTCCTCAGGTCCCTTCCAACCCTGATATTCTATGATTCCTATGGTTCTACAGGCCACTAGACACAGAGACAATCCAATGGACCTATGGATAGTGATGTATCTGAAGGGTTGTTGGGCAGAGCCCAGAGTTTGTTCTCCAAAGGGGGTAAGTGCAAGGGGGAAGTCTCATAGGGATTTCCTCCCCTAGACCCCATCATAGATTTTTCTTCTGCAGAAGGCACCAAGCCACCTCTTTACAGAGATACTAATAATTTTTCTCTCTCTCAAGCTTTCATTTCAACCATATTTTTGTGCCTCTGAACTTCAGTTGATATTTCAGGTGAAGTAACCCCAGAGTGATAAAACTATTATTATTTTCTGACAACCTTCTTTTTTATTGATAATTCATTTAAAAAAATTTGAAAGTCTAGAGCTGAAAAGAGAATGTTTTACTAAAATGCAAAAAGAGGCAAATAATTTAAGGTTTTTCATCTGGTTTAAATAGCTACAACATAAAGATTCGCTCAGCCTTTCGTAAGGTGTTGAAGAGATGCACCTCTGATTATAGTTCAGGCATTAGTGAACACCATTCATTTAAAACTAACTCTTTTACTTAGGGGTTTTGGGAGTAATAGTCATGGCAAATTAATGCATCAGTTAATAAAAGGAAGATAGATAAATGGGAAATAGAAAATGCAGAAATAGAAACAGCTTTAGATTAAAATAATTAGTATAGAAAAACTGAGAAGCTAAAATCAAACAGATCTTGTAGCACTAGAGAAATATTTTTTTCAGGGGAATAATACTCCTAAAATGTCAACCATAGGCCTAAAATCTATTCCTTATGTCAAGGGCTTCCAGTTTTAGGTATAAGCAGGTAAAAGCAACCCAAAGTTATTTTTTTCCACAGATATTTTTTTAAAAAAGTAAATACTGAAAATAGCTGTTTACCTCCCCCCTCCCCTCCCCAGGGTGGTAAAATTTTCAAGAGCTTAAGTCACTTCTGAAAACAGGACTTCACAGTTTTGGTACACAGATTCTTCATGGCATATGCAGAACGTTAGCGCCGTATGAAAGAACTTTTTTTAAAATGCAACATCTGCTTACAATGATGATGATATCCCATTACCTGTCTAAATTTTACCAGAAGGAGGAAAAAGTTAATGATTAATTTTCCATTTTTTCAACCTACCATACTCTTTCCCACTAAGTATTAACATTTAACATAACATTGCATACAAAAATCTGCCTTTTTTGGTAAGATTTCCATTCCCATTCAATCCTCTCAGCAAAGACTGTGAACATTTTGTGACAACTGCATTGTTTTCACAGTAAGGCTCTCTCTCCACCAGAGAATGGACTTTCACATACGTCACTGAACAGCTGTCAAATTATAAGAACAGTTTGTTACTACTGACCAAATTTCAAGTCATACAAGTGACTTAGGTGTAATCTTCTATATCACATTACCAAACCCCTCAGTTATTGTGTGTGTTCATGAATTTTTTACTGTGATCAATCAAAAGTCAAAATAAATAATTTAGCATTTTTAACACAATTTTATATTCTGCAGTATTTTATATATAGTAAACACTGTAACATTTCTAACTACTCCTGGGGCCCTTAAGAAAGTTCCACTGCAATCTCAAGAGGTGGTTACCAGGCAGCAAATGAAGAGTAGCTTATCTGACCAAGAAAGGGATAAATTATATTTTTTTCCTTTCATTATCCACATTCTGTTCTTTTCTTAAATACTGTTCTACTCTAGAGATGTGTCAAGATTCCATTATCTGAAAATATGGACTACTGCACACCGATCAATATGTAGCTTTCCAGATACAAGTCTCAAGATATTCTTTACAATTAACTATCATTTCCAAAATAATGACTTACAAGCAGGGTGACCAGATGCCCTGATTTTATAGGGACAGTCCTGATTTTTGGAGCTTTTTCTTACATAGGTACCTATTACCCCACATCCCTGTCCCAATTTTTCACATTTGCTGTCTGATCGCCCTACCTACAGGTCACAATTACAGTAGTTTAAAACCTTGCCAATTACCTTAGACAATGCTTTAGTCCAATTACCTTAGACTTACATACTTAACCCTCTCATTCATCTGAATACTCCAAAAACCAACGCCTGTTGAACCAAGTCATATGTTTTGTCAGGATCAAAAAATCCACAAAGCAGTTACTCTTTCCGTGTATCAGTCTTTCAGACTTCTGTCTCATTGCAAATACTGCATCTATGGTACTCCTTCCCTTCCTAAGTCCATGTTGCTCCTCTCCAATATCTTCCTCCACCTTGTACTTCACCCGTGCTTCCAAAAATTGTATATGTCAGTACAAGTCAGTATCAAATTATGACCGTCACCTGACATTGTAACAACTATTTTGAAGAATATGACTTACACTTTGGGTATGTATCTGTAACTACTTAGAGATGTCAAGGACAGATCAAGACAGCTTATTATAAAGTCTGACACCTTTCTGAGGTGACCAACACAGGAGTCATCAACATGATTGTCTTTACAAAGATTTTGCTACAAGGCATGGCCAGGCTAAAGGAAACTTATTTTTTCCCTGTTGCACTCCCAGGAGGCTGGGACTTCCCAGTTAATCACTTGACTGGGGCTCAGAATATTGACAGTGAGGACAGAATCTTTATTTAAGGGCAGAATCTGTGCAGTCTCTCTTTCTCTCTCTCTCCCCTCCTCCCTCAAATCAAACATCTCCAGGCAACAGGAGGGCTGCAAGAGGCAGAGTGGCCTACCTAGCTGACAGATGGACTGGGATACACATGAAGGGGTGAGCATAGCAACAGGATAGAGTGTATAGGTTTTTGTTGTTATACCTAAAAATCTGTCACACTTTTGTGCTTTGAGATCTCCACTTTTGGTGGGATCAACGCTGCAGTGATCAATCCACCGGAGGGCGATTTAACGGGTCCAGTGATGGCCCTCCTGTTGACTCTGGTACTCCACCAGAACGAAAAGAGTAAGGGGACCCAGAGCGGTGTGGACCCCGTGGTAAGTAAATCTAAGCTAAATCTACTTGAGTTATGCTACTAACGTAACTCAAATTGTGTAGCTAGATCGACTTTTCTCTGTAGTGTAGACCTGTCCTAAGAAATACTGCAGTATTAGAAATGCCTGGGTGAAGCCTGTGTTCCTTATTGTACTTGCCATTCAGTCCCCAAAGAGTTAAACTTTAAATCAGAATACCCCATAGATGCAACTCTGGGGGGGAACATGCATACTGCACTAGTTTCAGCACTTAGAGTGGCTGAAGTGTAGACTCCCAGATCCCAAGGAAGACTGCCAGGCAGGAAGTCTGCACCAATGTTCCCTCTAATTTTTTCTATCCATGTTGAGAATAAAAGTTATGTGCACCAAGGTATGTGCGGATGTGCACCACCAGCAGAAACAAAAAAACCTAGACATAATATATATGTTTTAAAAGTTACCATTGGGATAATTATTCCATCCAGGACAGGTTAGGCATTTCAGAACTCACTACTCAAAGAATTAAATTTCAGTGTAAGAGAAATAAAAATTATGAAATGCATAGACCAGTCAAAACACTATAATAACACACTTTAAAAGAATAAAATTACAGAGAATATATGTGCATTGCAGGAAGTACCAAGAAGTAAGAACAACAATAATACAAGTATGTTTTGGGAGGTGAGTGTGACCCAGAGACTCTGTGTATGAGTGTGTGAGAGAGCGAGAGCACGCGCGCGAGAGCTGGCTGCTGGGAAAGTTTCTGAGAGACGCCGTGCACTGTCTCTTTAAGGCACTCACTGAAAGCTCTCCTGCTCTGTGCTGAGCTGTCTCCCCTCCCCCGCTCTGCAGAGATGGGGTACATGGGCAATGGAGGGATGGGGGGAGAGAGTGACTGCGTAAGCTGACTGCTGGGGAAGTCTCAGAGACAGCTTATTCTCTTTAATAAAGGCATTCACTCACTCACTGCCCAGAAGCTCGAGATGGACTGCAGCAGTTCCAAGTCCTGAGCCAGGTTGTCCCCTCTCCTCTGCTCTGTGGATATGGGGTACAAGGGTGAGGGGGTAAGGGATACCTTGACATCAGCAGCCTCCTTCCCCTCTGCACAGCCAGCAGGAGGGTTCCAGGAGCAGCTGCAGAAGGAATATGGCTGCAAAGCAGCGGGGGATGGGCACCTGACCACACAGTGCCATATGTGCATGCATCGCTAATCAATTGCACAGCACTTGAATCTCTCCTGGGGACCGCACAGCTTAGAGGGAATACAGGTTTGCAGTGGGGAGTGTGTCTTAGAAGTGCAGAGTTAGAAACAGTGCCTGGACTCAGCTGGCCTGGAAGCACAAGGCATCCAAAGGTTGGTGATTCACAGTGAAGTTGGAAGGGCATATTAAGTGGGTTCCTGCAGGGAGCAGTTCTGGGTCTAGTTCTGTTAAATACCTTCATCAGTGTTTTAGATAATGGTTAGAGCCCTGTGCAGATACAAATTTTTACCCGCGAATGCATATGTCCGCAGATATAAATTGGTGTCCGTGGAACCACAGGGCTCTCGCAGGAACTACAGCGGTGAAAGGAGCAGAACATGGTGCTGCCGCTCCCAGGAGCCAGCACCCCATGCCTGTACCATCCGCAGCCTCACCCACTGGGGCAGGCACCAGGCTCACCGGCAGCTGTCCCTGGTCGTGCTCTTGTGTTCAAGCCCCCAGACAGGAGATGCAGATAGCTGCATGGAAAGGACTGGGGCGGGACTGGGGATGGGGCTAGAGGTGGCACAGTCATGTTGGAGGAGCTGCCAATGCACGGCGCTGGCTCCTGGGAGCAACGGCCCCACATTCTGCTCCTTTCACCACTGCGGTTCCCAGGAGAGCCCTGCGGTTCCGCAGACACCAATTTATAATCTGCAGACACCTGCATCTGCGGGTATACATTTTTATCCACCCAGGGCTCTAATAATGGTATACAAAGTACATTTATAAAGTTTGTGGACGATACCCAAGCCGGGAGCGGTTGCAAGTGCTTTGCAGGATAAGTTTAAAATTAAAAATGATCTGGGCAAACTGGAGAAATGGTGTGAAGTATATAGGATTAAATTCAATAAGGACAAATGCAAAGTACTCCACTTAAGAAGGAACAATCAGTTGTGCACATACAAAATGGGAAATGACTGCCTAGGAAGGAGTATTGCACAAATGGATCTGGGGGTCACAGTGGATCACAAGCTAAATATGAGTCAACAGTGCAACAATGTAGCAAAAAAAGCAAACATCATTCTGGGATGTTGCAGTGGGGCAGTCACCCTGAAAGGGTTAAAAGCCAGCCCTTGGAGAGGGCTGGGACTGAGCACCAATAAGAATAGGCTGATTGGGAAGGCAGCCACATCTGTGGCCAGGAATCAGGGCCCAGTTGGCCCTTATAAGAGGGCTGGGGACCAGGAGCTGAGGCAGTCTCTCTCCAGCTTTGGAGGGAGAAGGACCTGGCTGCCTGGGAGCTCAGGGTACAGAGCAGGGCTGGGGAAAGGCCAGAGGAACTGGGGAGCTCCAGCCTGGCAAAGTCCCAAAGGCCAAAACTGGTACTGGGGTTGCAAAGGTGCAGCCCAGGGTTAGGCAGAGGAAGCAGGTCCAACCCCCCGTTCCCCCCTGCCACCTTGCCAATGATGAGTGGTTTACAAAGTGCAGTCTGCCCCAGTGAGCAGGGACTGGATGATGATGGGCAGTAGCCACTGAGGCAAGGTGGGTTGGAGGGGTTCCCCTCGGAGGGGAGACCAAGAGCAGGCGTACTGCTAGGGCAGAACCCCAAGGTAAACGGCACCGGGGTCTGGATGGGACATGGGGCCCAAGGCAGGTGAGCCACCGACAAGGAGAAGATGGTCTAGGCTGAAATCGAGATAATTCCCAGGATAACCAGCAGGAGGTGCCGCACAGGTGAGTCTCATTTTGCTACAGATGTAATTGCAGGAGTGTTGTAAGCCGGACACGAGAAGTAATTCTTCTGCTCTTACTCTGTGCTGATTAGGCCTCAGCTGGAGTATTGTGTCCTGTTCTGGGTACTACATTTCAGGAAAGATGGGGACAAATTGGAGAAAGTCCAGAAAAGAGCAATAAAAATTATTAAAAGTCTAGAAAACATGACCTGTAAGGAGCGGTGTTTTAAGGTAAAACTGGTAAATTGAGGTACACTTCACTTTTGGATGCAAAGGATCTGAAACTTCTGTAAGTAGCCAGTGTCGGGGCAGACATAACAGGGGAATGAGTCACAGGGGGTTGGGGTCTACCTATTGTTAATCTGCAAGGTGAAGTTAGTGATAGCACAGCCCAGAGGAGAGTGTTTCAGTGACTGAAATGCTGGTAGTATTAGGGAGCTGACACACAACTACGTCAAGGAAGACCTCCTTCTCTCTAGAGACCGGGGTAATAATCTGACATGTTCCTGGATACACCAATAACCATCACATTCATGACAAAAGTTGTGTTATTCCCCCCCTCATCTTATTTAAATCAGTGTTTGCACTTCTGGGATTAATTTAGCTCTATATATTTCTTAATACTTTATTAGTGTTGTCACAAATATTCTTATAGGTGATCTATACTTTTTTTCCCTGCTGAAGGGTTAGCATACAGTAATCTAATATATACCTGCACACCATATGACTTTATTAAGTCATAGTATACATGGCTTGATAAATTCATATTTTTATGACCCTCTGTGCTATCAGACTAGATCCACAGGTAATGTAATGTATTTACACTGGAAGATTTTTTAAAAGCAGACTGTAGTACTAAAGTTGGCAACCAAAATATTATTGCACAGATACTGAAACATAACTAACAACATGCCCATGAAACTCCATTGGCTAGAGGAAGGAGAGATTGGCTGAAAGTTTGGTCCTGCTGAAGTCAACAGGAGTTTTGAGTTCACTGAGGCCAAGATTTCACCCTTTGTGTATTGGTGTCTCCTTTATATTATTGGAGCATAAGCACACATTTCTAATGTAACAGCTTATGTTTTGAGGAAACAATATCTTAAAGACTGTAGCACTTTTACTCTAAAGTTTCTTCCAACAAAATAATCATGTTTTTAGGCTTAAAGGCAGCATCAAATAACAGACACATGCAATGACAGGAATTAAACTGATAATTTTATGATTGCCAAAAAAGAAAAAGAAAAGCCTTTGCCCTTATTAAAAGAGTTGGGTTTTCATTACTCACCAACTGACAGCCTTCCAGGGAATTTACCAGCTGAGCATTCTGACAAGAGAGAATGGAACCAGCCAAGTTCAACATTACACACACTGCAGACAGTAGCATGAAAAAGGTTATCTGGGGGAGAAAAAACAAAACACAAAAAACCCCAGTCCATTGATTATTCATTGCAAAAGGGGAAAAATTAATTTAGCCCTTAAAATGCTTCCATCTTATCAAATAATCATATGGATAGCAACATTTTATATGTTTTAAAGAATAACATAAAACATTTTACATGAAACTTCTCAAGCCCAGTCTTAGATTTTTTTGCTCCCACTGCTCCCCCAGGAAAGCTTCACTCCTCTGATTGTTAGAAATCTTTGCCTACTATCAAGCCTAAACTTGTTGATGGCCACTTCATAGCAATTTATTCTTGTGTTCACATTGGTGCTTAACTTAAATAACTCCTCTCCCTCCCTTGTGTTTATCCTTCTGACGTATTTATAGAGAGCAATCATATTTCCTCTCAGCCTTCCTTTGGCTAGGCTAAACAAGCCAAGCTCGTTGAGTGTCCTTTAATAAGGTAGGTGTTCCATTCCTCGGATCATCCTAGTAGCCCTTCCCTGCTCCTCTTCCAGTTTGAATTCATCTTTCTTAAAAATGGGAGATTAGAATTGCACACAATATCCCAGATAAGGTCTCACCAGTGCCTTGTATAATGTCTCTATTGGAAATATCTAGCCTGATGCATCCTGGTATTGCATCAGCCACATGACATTGATGGCTATAGTCATCCTGTGATCAACCAATACACCCAGGTCTTCCTTCTCCTCTGTCACTCCCAACTGTTAAGTCCCCATCTTATAGCAAAAATTCTTGTTGTTATGCATGACCTTGCACTAAATGCATGACTTTGCACTATTAAATTTCATCCCATTTCCATTACTCCAGTTCACAAGGTCATCCAGATCTTGTATGATATTCCAGTCCTCCTCCATATTGGCTATTCCTCCCAACTTTGCGCCGTCCACAAATTTTATTAGAGCACATTCATTTTGTGTGTCAAGGACAGCAATAAAAACGTTAAGTAAGACTGGTTTCAGGACAGATCTGTGAGGAACTCCACTAGTAACCTCCCTGAAGCTTGACAGTTCACCTTTCAGTATGACCACTGTAGTTGTCCCTTTAACCAATTCCTTATCCATCTTTCAATTCTCATATTAATCCCCATCTTCTCCAATTTAACTAATAATTTTCCATGTGGAATTGTATGAAATGCCTTATTGTCTGTGAACCACTCAAACCTCTTTCAAAAAGTTTTGTAAGAGTATGCATACTGGATGTATGTATAAATTAGGAAAAAATAATAAAAGCTTCATCTGAGACTGCATAGTTTGATAGTCCTTGCAATGTATTGGAAAGCTATAGAAATATAGCACACTGGTTAGCAATAACATTTTTGAGACCATATGGCATAACCCGATAGACTGGACTCCATCTTACAAGTACTCCTCTACACAAAGTGGAATTTAGAAAGGTTAACAAGAGGAGAGGGACAAAAGCATCAAATTACTGTAATCTTCTACTGGAAGACTGAATGTCTGGAGTCAGGCAAGCAGATAACTTGGAAAGAAGTTATCCAAACTACTGTAATAAAAACATTTACAAGCCTAAAGAGAAACAAAGTCTGACACAGTTTCTAAACAGTGTCTGTGCTGAGATCAGGAAAGAAGGTGGCTATTGTACAGCTGGAGAATAATAAATATTCAGTAGAACTAACAAACTGAATCCTGATAGAGAGCAACACAGGGAAGGCACTTCAGTGAAAAGATGCAGAAACCAAAAATACTCATTATTATTCAGATTTATCTTATTTTAGTGAATCTTTGCAGCAAACAGTTGTGAGCAATCAATCATGATGTTCTTTTTTGTACTATGTACACACATACCTCTCAACTCTCCACACTCAAATGGTGAAACCAAGCGGTGGGGGGGGGGGGGGGAGAAAGACTCTTCAGCTCTTACCTAACAATAATACAGGCAAATAAAGAGCTCATACCACAGCAAGTGGTAAATATGCTGTTTACAGTTTAATTTCCACACTAAAGGAGAAAAATAAAAGTCATTGAAGAGCAGGGATGGATTAAGGCTAACCAGAAGCAGAGTCCAGTAAAATGTATGAGCCTCCAAAACTCTTGAACACCTAGAAACACTTTTTCCCAGACGACTCCACCTCATCCAAGACCTCCCTACATTTTCTCCTACTTTGTCCTCATTCTTGGTTCTCTATTTTCCCTATATCTTGTTCCTCCGTAGTAGCCACCATATCATGCTCTTTCTCATCCTCTTCCTCCCTATCCCTAATCTCTCCATTCCACCCCAACCCGTTTCCATTCTCTCTTCTCTCATTCCATTTCCCCTCCACTCTTTCTGTGTAAAGAGGGTGCTGGAAAGGTTGAATTGTTTTCTTCTCTCTTCTCTTAGAGATGGGGGAACTGAGGAAGTATTTCTATCCTGCCCTTCTATTATGAAAAAGGGGAGCAGAGAATCCTTCACCTGCTGGGCCAACTGAATCCACTTAAACAGCACTGCAGGCAACAAACTGTTACTTGCAGGTAGGACAGCTATTTCAGGGAAGCAGCTGCAATTTGCAGCCGTGTTGTCAAATTTTGCTATTTATTGCAAGCCTTGTGATATTTGTTTTTTTTCTGAAAGATTCAGCTCCTGGAATCTTGTGATTATGTGAGAATTCCATTTAAAATTAGACAGTTGCTAAGCTTCATGGTTGCAGAAAAAATGCTTGAAAGCATAATCTAAGTGCACCCCCCACAAAAAAGAAAAACACACTCCAAATTTATTTTATTTTTTTAAAAATTCATGGTCTTTAGACAATCTTATGATTTTTGAGGGGCTGCATTATAATTTTTTGAACACTTATGGTGGCTCCTGCAATTCCTCTCCGAGCCCTAACGGTTGCAGTGGAAAGACAGGCAGCAGTCCCTTCCCTCCCTTTAATCTGCATCTATACCATGAAACAACACTTAGAGCCCTAACCCAAGCATCAGTTTTTAATATATTTGTAGCAAAGCGGATGACTGAAGAACTGAAATATAAAGGCTGCTTCTCTCCTAACAAACTATTGCATTGTGGAATTCTACATAAGCATTGTGGTAAACCCAGGACAAACAGCTATGGGGAGGGTAGTAATTAGTCCCAGGGGGTTAAGAGGCCTCTCCCAATCCACTGAGGAAAGATAACCACGGGAAATAAGGTACAGCTGGAACAGAGGTTACTTAGGAACTAATTAGGTTCAGCTGGCCCCAACTGCTTACGACCTTTTTAAATCCTTCCCTGTGGAAGTGGGGGGAGTGTGAGAGAAGCAGGGAAGCTTCCAGTAGGCTGGGTGCAGCAAGACCCTGAACCCTCCCAGGAAGGAAGGCTGCACTCCCTCCCCAGGAAGGAAGGAAAACAAGCACAAGGGACGGACTGGGGCAAGGAACAGCTGGACCCTGTGCTACCATTAAGGATTTGCCTTGCCCAAGCTGGTGTCTAAAAAAGACTGAGCCTGCTGAGGAGAGGAAGGTACTTTGCCACAGCATATACACAGTACTGGCATTCACAAATGTTGTTCAGGATGCAGGTACTAAATGCAGTATAATAACTTGTTACTCTTACAAGTTTTATCTGCAAGTTAAAATGTTGTCATGGATGCAAGAGTCCTATAATAAGCCTGTTCCAGGGGATTATCTTGTACTATCAATACATTATGGTTGATGTCAGGTTTCATACCAATAATACACATTCACAGCTCCAGTAAGATGGCTGACATAGAGAGGCATTACACACTGCTTTAAGGCAAGTCATCTTTACTACTTTCCCTCGCAGCTCTCCTTGTCTCACAGCATTAGTTTTCGGATTGTTAGCATTTATTAACACAGAGGAGGACTGGGATATCAAACAGGAAGATCTGGATGACCTTGTAAACTGGAGTAATAATAATAGGATGAAATTTAATAGTGAAAAGTGCAAGGTCATGCATTTAGGGATTAATAACAAGAATTTTAGGTATAAATTGGGGACACATCAGTTGGAAGTAACAGAGAAGGAGAAGGACCTCGGAGTATTAGTTGATCACAAGATGATTATGAGCCACCAATGTGATATGGCCGTTAAAAAAGCTAATGCAGTTTTAGGATGCATCAGGCGAGGTATTTCCAGCAAAGATAAGGAGGTGTTAGTACCCTTATATAAGGCACTGGTGAGACTTCATCTGGAATACTGTGTGCAGTTCTGGTCTCCCATGTTTAAGAAGGATGAATTCAAACTGGAACAGGTTCAGAGACAGGCTACTAGGATGATCCGATGAATGGAAAAAAATCGGTTACCCACCTTTTAGTAACTGTTGTTCTTCGAGATGTGTTGTTCATGTCCATTCAAAGTAGGTGTGTGCGCGCCGCGTGCATGCCAGCCAGAAGATTTTCCCCTAGCAGCATCCATAGGGTCGGCCCTGGCGCCCCCTGGAGTGGCGCCACTATGGCAGCCTATAAAGGGGCCCGCCAACCCTCCACCCCCTCAGTTCCTTCTTGCCGGCACTCTGACAGAGGGGCAGGAGGGTGAGTATTGGAATGGACATGAACAACACATCTCGAAGAACAACAGTTACTAAAAGGTGGGTAACCGTTTTTCTTCTTCGAGTGGTTGTTCATGTCCATCCAAAGTAGGTGACTCACAAGCCTAACCTTAGGTGGCGGGGTTGGAGATCAAGGCTGACTGGAGTACTGCACGACCAAAGGCTGCATCATCCCTAGCCTGGTGCGTGATGGCATAGTGTGATGAGAATGTGTGGATGAAGGACCACGTGGCCGCTCTACAAATCTCCTGAGTCGGGATCTGAGCCAGGAATGCCGCAGAGGCGGCCGGCGCCCTAGTGGAGTGGGCCGTGACCGGAAGGACAGGGGTCTTAGCTATGCAGTAGCATTCTCTGATGCAGGTCGCGATCCACAAAGAGATTTCCTGAGAGGAGACCACGAGCCCCTTCATCCTATCCGCCACTGCGATGAAGAGCTGAGTCAAGCATCTGAACGGCTTGGTACGCTCAATGTAAAAAGCCAAGGCCCTGCGGACATCCAGGGAATGTAACCTCCGCTCCTCGTTGGAAGAGTGCTGGGATAAAACACAAGGAGAAAAATATCTTGACCCATGTGGAACTGTGAGACGACCTTGGGTAGGAAAGCCGGGTAAGGTCTAAGTTGGACCTTGTCCTTATAGAAGACAGTATACAGGGGCTCGGATGTTAACGCCCCTGAGCTCCGACATCCTCCTGGCCGAGGTGATCACCACCAGGAAGGCAGTCTTATACGACAAGTACAACAGGGAGCACGAAGCCAGAGGCTCAAACGGAGGTCCCGAGAGGGCAGAGAGGACCAGATTCAGGTCCCAAGCAGGGGCCGGCTGACGAACATGCGGAAATAGCCTGTCCATACCTTTGAGGAAATGCCAGACCAGCGGGTTCGCAAACACCGAGGTACCCCCTTCTCCCGGTTGGAAAGCTGAGATGGCCGCCAAGTGAACACGAATCGAGAAGAGGGAGAGGCCCAGTTGTCTGAGGTGGAGCAAATAGTGTAGGACAATGGGGATTGGGACCCCCAGCGGATTGTGAACTCGTTGACTCGACCATATGCAGAAGCACTTCCATTTGGCCAGGTAGGTGGCCCTAGCTGACGGTTTCCTACTACCGAGCAGCACTTGTCTGACCTGCTGAGAGCACTGCATCTCCACCAGGTTCAGCCACGGAGCATCCACGCTGTGAGGTGAAGGGACTCCAGGTTCGGGTGGCAGAGGGAGCCCTGGTCCTGCATGATCAGGTCCACGAGCAAGGGCAGCATCAGGGGCGCCTGAACGGACATGTGCAGGAGTGACGTGTACTAATGTTGGCGCGGCCATGCTGGAGCTATCAGGATTACCCGTGCGTGGTCCCTGCAAATCTTCAAAATCACCCTGTGTATCAGGGAGATCGGAGGAAGGGCACAGAACAGACCGACCCCCCAAGACTGTAGGAAGGCGTCCGTCAGAGACCCCTGACTGTGGCCCAAAAGGGAGCAGAACCGTCGGCACTTTCTGTTTTCCCTCGAGGCGAACAGGTCTAACCCGGGAAAGCCCCAGAGCTGGAAAATTGAGCGTACCACATCCCATCAGAGGGACCACTCGTGACCTCAGAACGAGCGGCTGAGGGTGTCCGCCAAACCGTTCTGCTCCCCCGGAAGGTAGAACGCCTTCAGGTGGGTCGCATTGTGGATGCAGAAATCCCACAGCGCGAGGGCTTCCCTGAACAGGGGAGAGGAGCATGCACCCCCGTTTGTTGATATAAAAGACTGCCGATGCGTTGTCCAAGAGGACTGAAACACATCTGCCGGCCAGGTGGGACCGGAAGGTCAAACAAGCCAGGTGAACCGCTCTCAGCTCCCTGACATTGATATGCAACTTGAGGTCCTCCGGTGACCACAAGCCCTGCATCCTGAGGTGTCCCAGGTGCACTCCTCAACCCCGATCCGAGGCATCCGTTACCAGGGAGAGGGAGGGTTGAGGGGCAGCGAAGGGGAAACCCATGCACACTTTCTGCGGGTCGAGCCACCACCAAAGCGAGCTTAGCACCAAGTGGAGAATGGACACCACTGAATTCAAGGGGTCCCTGGCCAGGCGATATACTGTCGCTAAGCAGGACTGTAGCGGGAGAAGCTGGAGTCTGCCATGGTTTACCACATAGGTGCATGCCGCCATGTGACCCAACAGCCAGAGGCAGACTCGCGCCCTGGTAAATCGGGATGCGGTGCAGTCCGAGGATGAGCTCGGAAATCACACGGAACCTGGATTCCGGCAGGTACGCTCTGGCATGAGTGGAGTCCAGAACTGCTCCTATGAACTCTATTTGTTGTGTTGGAGATAGGGTGGACTTGGCTTCGTTCAAGAGGAGGCCGAGATTGAGAAAGGTCTGCCTGATGAACAATACCTGGGTCTCCACCTGCTCCTCGGAGCGGCCCTTTATGAGCCAGTCGTCCAGGTAGGGGAATACCTGGATGCCTCGCCTGTGTAGGAAGGCCGCCACTACTGCCATGCACTTTTTGAAGACCCTTGGAGCAGCTGACAGGCCGAATGGAAGCACCATGAACTGCAGATGGGTGTCAGCCACGACAAACCTGAGGTACCGACGGTGTGGGGAAATTATGGCAATGTGGAAATAAGCGTCCTTTAAGTCGAGGGCGGCATACCAATCTCCTGGTCCAGAGAAGAAATAATCGAGGACAGGGAGACCATGCGAAACTTGAGCTTTCGTACAACCTTGTTCAGCCGCCGCAAGTCTAGGATGGGTCTCAGGCCCCCTTTCGCCTTCGGTATTAGGAAATACCGAGAGTAGAAGCCTTTGCCCCTGAGCTCCCGAGGGACTTCCTTCACCGCCCCTGCCTCCATGAGGGAACTTCACTTCTTGACTTAGAAGTTGCTCGTGAGATGGGTTCCTGAAGAGGGACAGGGAGGGGGGCTGGTGGGGCGGGAGGGAGAAGAACTGAATAGAACATCCCCTCTCTACTGTGCGGAGTACCCAGATGTCCGAAGTGATTCGGAACCAGGCACGGTAGAAGGGGGACAGACGTGACCCAAAGGTAGGGGTAGAAGGATCCAGAGTCTCGATAGGTAGGTCGCCCTCGACCGTACCATCATATAGGGGGTCTAGGCCCTGATGGTGGTCTCGATTGACCGGATGCCTGGCCGGAAGGGTGGCATTGGTGACACCTCCTGCCATATCTGCCCCGCCTGCGCCCCAGCTCTTGGCGAGTCTGAGGCTGGTAGGGGCGTGGGGCCGTCTGCAGCCTAAACTGCCTGCGCAGGGTCGCAGGGGTATGCAAGCCCAGCGAGCGAAGCGTGGCCCGCGAGTCCTTTAGGCTATGCAGACGCTTGTCCGTCTTTTCTGAAAACAACATCTGTCCCTTGAAGGGGAAGTCTTGAATGGTCTGCTGGACCTCATAGGGCAGGCCTGAGACCTGGAGCCAGGCTCCTCGCCGCATGACCAGGCCCACGGCCAGAGTGCGCGAGGCTGAGTCCGCCTCATCTAGGGCAGCCTGGAGAGAGGCTCGGGAGATCAGCTTCCCCTCCTCCACGGGTCGAGAACTCTGACCTCGAGTCCTGGGGAAGGAGCTCCGTAAACTTCGACATGGCTGAACACGTGTTATGATCATATCGGCTTACAATTGCCTGTTGGTTGGCAATGCGGAGTTGCAGGCCTGCCGTGGAGTACACTTTTCTGCCAAAGAGGTCGAATCTTTTAGCGTCCCTGCTCTTTGGTGTTGACCCCTGACGCTCCCATTGGTTGGCTGCATCCACCACCAGGGGGTCCGGGGGTGGGTGGGTGGGTGTACAAGTGTTTGTGCCCTTTAGAGGGACGAAATAGCGCCGCTCCATTCTCCTGGCAGTAGAAGCCAGTGAGGCTGGTGTTTGCCATAAGGTCTCCGATGAGGTCCAGGGATCTAGACCGGTCCGGACTCAACCGCCCTCTCTGCGGTGTGGGGGTCGACGGAGCAGCCGAGGGCTGTAGCCCAGCCTGTCCACTTACACCCACAGATGGCGTCCGCCTCTGGGGGTCCTGGTGGGGTGACGGTTCCCTCACTGGCTTTCTCTTCTTAGCGGGCACCGGAGACGGTGAGCGGTGCCACACTGAGGCCGACTTCCTATGACCCGACTCTATACGGTGTCGGGTCTTAGATGACTTGGGCTGGGCACTAAGTCCTGATGCCGGTGCCGGGGCGCCTCGGCCGGTTCCAGGTCTGAGAGTGGTCGCAGGGCAGCCTCCATCAGGAGGACTCTAAGTCTTTGAGCTCTGTGTTTGAGAGTTCTTGGGCGGAAGCCTCTGCAGATAGAGCACCAGTCCTTTTTGTGGCTCTCTCCGAGGCACCTCAAACAAGCAGAGTGCGGGTCACTCTTGGGCATGAATTTCCCACAGTCCTTGCAGAATTTAAACCTGGGGGACCCAGGCATGCCCCAACAGGTGACAAAAACGTGGGGGGGACCCCCCAGCTACCAAGAACTATATACAAATGACCTAAGTAAACTAACCATATACTAACTATCTACACGGACTACACACAAGGATAGGACACTGCTAACTTGCTACGCAAGAGAAGTTCCAGCTAGCCGTCGCTGGCGGTAAGAAGGAACTGAGGGGGTGGAGGGCCCTTTATAGGGCGCCATAGTGGCGCCACTCCAGGGGGCGCCAGGGCCGACCCTACAGGAGCTGCTAGGGGAAAATCTTCCGGCTGGTGTGCACACCTGCTTGGAATGGACATGAACAACCACTCGAAGAAGAACCTCCTTTCTCTATGTAGAGAGCAACATAGCTTTAGGATAGGAAGCGCAAGTGACTTTTAGCAGTAGAAATAATTTCAAAGACAATCTGCCACAACATTCTTTGTTGGAGGCAAATGGAGGATTACACCTTCTCTGCAGTCTTGTTGAAGACGTTCTAGCTAGGAAGATGATGCACAATTTCCACATTATAAAGACTGGAGAGGAGTCATTTCAACCATGCTTTTTAATTTAAAATAAACAAATTGGCAACTGTCTTGGGGAATGCTTGCATATATGAAAAAGAGGTTATCAAGTCTGCTTCCTAAATTCCTTTTGTTTCTCTTTCAGTACAATCAAATACAGCATGGATCGATGTGGACACCAGGCAAAATGAGGACAGACACATGCATGAAACTAGCAGCAGGCCACCACTTTCATTAAACTATAACACAGAGAAGGGCACTACCCACCCATCACCCACACTCTTCTACACTAGGCATTTAATTGGTTCCACTGTGATGGTTACAGGACTCCTTAGCATATAACTTGTAACTAGCACCAAGGTTACTGGGCTCCCTGTGTAAGTTACAGCAATCCTGAGAAATAAAAAGAACAGATGAGACCCAATACATACAGAAGCTTTTCTTGACTTCTTACTGGCATTTTCTCTAAATTAATTATTCCTCTGCAGAACTGCAAACTCAGAACAGCAATGCGTGAGTGCACAAGAACTGGTCTACCGCTTACACAGAGCACAATAGAAAAGAGTAAATAATGAAGAATTGTGCAAGAGATTAATTTTACTGAGGAAGAGGAGGGGGAAGCATGTTCAGGACCAACCAAGTGGAGGCAGCCTTTGGAATCCCCAGCAGTATCTTCATTGGAAAACCAATGAGAATTAAATCAGGGAACTTCATTCTCCCTCTCACAATTGCAATAGTCATTGACCATGGGGAGGGTTAGAAAAAGCTACAGAAAGAACTCTTCCCTACGGAGGTTGCCAATAGTCAGAGGAGGATCTCATGTTTGGTCAGATTCTAGACAGCAGTGATGTACATGCAGAACAGTAGTGAGGAGCTGAATTGCATTTCACACCAGATCCTAGATAGCAGGGAGAAGGGGCAGGATCTCATACTTGGTCATATCCTAGAAAACAGTGAAGCGGAGAGCAGTAGTGAGGAACCAGACCCTGTGCCAGCCCACATTCTAGACAGCAGAGAAGTAGAGACGGATAGTAAGGAGCGACATCTTGTGCCAAGTGCATGCACAAATGACAGGGGTTCAAACACAAAGAGTAACAGGCAGGATCCAGTGACAAGCCTGTGTCAGGAGAAGAGTGTGACTATGACCAGTGACAGAAAGCCTGCAGTGCCAGCCCAATGCCAATAGGATTATATATGGCAGTAATGGTGGAACTGGGCATAGATCAATGCCTGAAAGATGAAGGGAGCTGCCTCAAGGAAGTGCAGAACCAAGTGGGAAGGGAGTCACATTGCTTCTGATCCCTAAAGATGACTGGGACTACTATGGTAGAAAGACATCTCAGGACCTGCATACAGGATGGAATGGTTATAATTGAGTCTGAAGGAGAACAATCTACAAAGAGAACTGCTATTACATCAGAGATTTGGACTACTGTTTTTATGTGGTGATTCCCAGCCTGAGCCACTTAGCGTTGCCACTCATCCTTCCTCCCCCCGTACATTCCTCTGTGCCCCCTTAGAGGGACAAAGCCCATTGTTTGTAAACCTCTGCCTCAGCGCAGTGGCTCTCAATCTTTCCAGACTACTGTACTCATTTCAGGAATCTGATCTGTCTTGTGTACCACCAAGTTTCACCTCACATAAAAACTACTTGCTTACAAAATCAGACATAAAAATACAAAAGTGTCACAGCACACTATTACTGACAAATGGCTTACGCTCTCATTTTTACCATAGGATTATAAAGTAAATCGATTGGAATATAAATATTGTATTTACATTTCAGTGCATAGTGGATAGAGCAGTATAAACAAGTCATTGTCTGTATGAAATATTAGTTTGTACTGATTTCGCTAGTGCTTGTTATGCAGCCTGTTGTAAAACTAGGGAAATATTTAGATGAGTTGATGTACCCTCTGGAAGACTTCTGCATACCCAAAAGGGTATGCGTACCCCTGGTTGAGAACCACCCCTTTAGAGGACGCTGACCTACGCCCAAAGAACAATCAAGAGTGGTGACGAAAGCAAGAATAAAAAGCCTATTACAAAAAATATATCTTCATGCAAATTGTATAAGTGGTTATAATTTAGGTCCCAATCTTGCAAGCACTTTGGACTACTGATATGCTTAAATTTAAAGACGTGTAAACATTTGCAGAGTTGGGGCCTTATGCTAGTTCTTTGTTGAGGAAATATCTACAAAGTTTTCTCAGTTCCAAGTCAACCTTTTCAAAAGCACCCATTACTCTTAGGGGTCTCAATATTCAATCACACCAAATTCAGTCACACTGGCTTATGAAAATTCTAGCTATAATACCTACTGTAATTAAAGAATGAAACCTTGGCCTCACTGAAATAAAAACTTTCATTAACTACAGTGCGGCCAGGATTTCACCCAGAATCTCTGAATCTTTCTCTCTATATAGACAATAAATAGCATTGAACAATCTTGGGGCCAAATTTACTGCTGGCACAAATGTCTGAAATAGGGACTAGGGACAACCTCTCGCTGTGTGTTTGTACAATGCAGAGCACAATAGGGCAAGTCTCAGCACTATTGTAATACAAACAACAGATATGAAAATCCCAAACAAAAACTACTTTCAGACGGAGTTATGGTTGACAGTGCATATCAGTAATTTATGGAAAAATTACAAGGATTATGTAGTTATCCCTGAACTAAGCATTATTAAACCAGAAAATTTACAGTTAAGATTAAATTAAAAAGATAGCAAAACATCCTAAGATATGGAAACACAGCGTTAGGGCACCCAAACAATCTTAATTCTGCCATTTAGTGACACTATAAGCAGAAAAATATTAAAAAGCTAATAGAATTTTTAAAAAAATCATCTTAATCTAATCTGGGTTCTGCAACACTAAAATGTCTTAATCATGTGGCTATTGCGCAGTGCCACTACAGTGCAGAGTTAAAGTTTCTCCTTCAGCAGAAACCTTCATTATAAAGAACAACAGGCAATATGACCATGGGTCCTAAAAGTAAAAATATTCACACACAGTCTATGCATAATATTACAGTGAGTTCTAAGTACACGGGAAATTTTCAGAGTCTTGGATAAGGCAGAGCTAAGGATGTCTAAATGTCCTTGCTATGCATTTCCATAGTTCACTGTGTCCAGATTTCTCTGAAATTTTATTGTAACTGAATTTCCTGGGTTCATAAGGCTTGGTTTGGGGGAAATTACAACATACTTACAACATATTTTATCCCAGAATTAGTCACGTGTACTCTCGACCATTAGTCCATCTTAACATCGGTTTTGTCTAGGAATTATTTCTACAACAGCTTAGAACAATTATCCATTACTTGTTTTAGCTGGATGTGTGAAGAATAATCAGCATTTAGCATGCAGTTCTCTTTCTTCACTTTACATACTCACACTGCGTGCTCACATAGATATACCAATCTTCTCCAAAAACTTTGCCTGTCCAGGGCTCACATATAATCAAATAATTTAGCATATCTGCTGATTTTAGTGTCCTCAGGAAAATTATTAGTATTCTGAACAGGAGCATTTTTGTGGAGCTTACAAATTTTTCTTATTTTGTACATTTCATTCTTTAATTGTAGACAGAACCACACATCAATCTTTTGATCTTCCCTAAGTAGATCCCATTATTTTCATTGATGATTCCAAATTAACAAAAGGATTTACAAAACTTGTTATACCTCTTCCATCCATTTTTTCATTTCTTTCCTTCTTGGTCTCTTAATATTGCTTTTTTCCTGCAGCTTCCCTCTAGCAAATTCTTATTTGTTTCTGCCCTCTTCTTTGATTTTCCTTTCATCTAGTTTCCCATATACTTAATTCAAGATATATTATCTGCAAAACTGAAATCCGTAATCCATGAAACACTACCTTTTTACCCTTAGCCCAGGCATCTTTCACCATTTGCTCTCTGAGTATATAAAAAATGGGAAGATATCAATCAGCTGTAACATATGGTAACAGTTTCTGACCTCCAGTAACAGACATTAACATCTTATTTAGGTCCAATGCACAGCATTCTACAAAAAAGATAAAAAAGCAATCCACTGAAGTTGCACATTAGAGGAAAAACCAAAATGGAAGAGACATTATATAAGTGAAAATCTACAATAATTCAGTGTGACTTGACATGGCTCTAGTAACTTCTTGTTACTGCACGTTTATGTCCTTTGAAAATATACACAATTGAATTACCATTTATTAGTATATCAAAACATTACATACTTGAATTGTGTTCCTGCTGAGCAAACTTCTCATTGCATATGACTAGCATACCAGAAAGCTTGCAAATCCCCAAACTTCATAAATGGATATTCATGACGTATCTTTCTGCATTATTGGTTACACAGAAACAACAGCAAAACAATAAAAGTTAAATGGAATTCATCTGTAGAACTCCATGCTGCAAGATATTATTGAGGCAAATTGCTTAGATATTTACATGTAAAGTAATAACATCTTAGTGTCTCTGTTAACAGCCAGAGAGTGTGACATTGATTTACTACATAAGAGATATAATCTTTCTAAAGAAGAAGTTAGATTCAAGTGCAGAATGGATTGGCTATTCATTTAGTTTGTATTTTATTTAAAAAAAAACCCTGAAACACCACACACGACGGTTTCCATGTGAATAAGAAAATGTGTGAGATTGAAGGTGTATATTGTAAAATTTAAGTTAAACATAAGGAGTCTGGTGATGAGGGACAGTAAAAAGCAACCTCGCAAGGGAAAGAAATTAGGATAATAAATATTTATGTGCCAGATAACACCATACTAATCACTCATCATCAAGAATTGAACTAAGATTAAATGGCTTTCTGTAAATTAATGTGTTATAAAATCTGCCATGTCTGACAAACTATTACGTTTTATCTTGTAAAGCATCTTGTAAAGCACGTATATTTCCTCTTCTACCATTGCCCTCTAACAGGTGCACAGGAGCTGTGGGACTCTGGCCATTCCCCCATTTAGCCCTTGTGTCTGAAACACTTACAGACCCCTCTCCTGGAACACAAAGTGCACATTGGTGCTGTCCTGACACATGGTGTGCAAGGTGTGACAGGCATCTGCACAGCAGTCAGTGGGTATTTAGCCCTTAATATTTACTTATTTATTATTAGACTTCATTTAAAAGAATATAATTTTTAAAACCTCAAAATCAAAGTCATAAGTTGATTGCTAGCTGATCACAGTGAAAATTTCCTCCATGACATGGTGTTGCCAAATACAGTTTTTGTGCCTTTTTTTGTAGCACCTGCCATTATCAGAGACAGGATAGAGACGAGATGGGTTGGTCTGTTTTGATATGGAAGTACTTATGTCTTGAGTAAATACTGCAATAAACTCAAGTCCAGAGGAGTGAGCACAGAGCTGACAGTGTGGAATTGGACAAGCCATTTCACCTCTATGTCTGTTTCCACATACATAAAAAAGGAATGATAACAGCTCATACAGATTGGCTTGTACCATGCCTTGCATGTATGAAGTGCTACATAAACAGAATTATTACACAAACACAGTAAAACAAACAAAACCAAAACCAATAGAAGTTTCCTCTTCATCCAGCTTCCTGCAGGTCCGAAGTTGAGCTTGCTAAAAAATTAGGTTTCTAGGATGAACAATGCACTAAATAACACCATACTGATTCTTGCACATCTAATACTAGGGAAGTGTCTGTTTACTCAGTTAAAATACATTTTGCTGCTGTAAAGAAAGCCAATTAAAAGTAGATGAAGTAAAGATTTCAAGCAAGAAGCTGTTTGTAGGATGAGCCATCCTCCCAGGAGGAATAGTTTACATTTTAATTTTGTGTGGAATGTCAAAATATGACATTATTGTATTATATGCAGTGTTGTAGCTGTGTTGGGTCCAGGATATTGGAGAGGCAAGGTGGGTGAGGAGATCTCTTTTATTGGACCAACTTTTGATGGTGAGAGAGAAGCTTTCAATCTTATACAGAGTATTCCTGAGGAAATTCTGCACCAAAAAAAATTCTGCAAATTGTATTTGTCAATAAATAAATGTGGAGGCTTCAGAATGGCAGTGGAGAGCACAGGCAACTCGCTGCACAGATGTGGAAGATCATTCTGCAACCTCTCCACCCCCTAGGATATGGAGTCGGTGGTGAGGCTGCACTTGACCCTGATACTATGCAAGGGCTGGGCCTGCCCCAGAAGTCCCTGTTTGTGAGGAGGGCTGCATGGTGATCTCCTATCTCCATGGAGCCAGTGGCCTGTGCTCCCCACTGCCATGATGGAGCCTCCACATTTATTTACTGGTACAGAATTTTTATTTTTGGTGTATAATTCTCTCAAGAGTAGCTGGTGCAGCAACTCACCAGGGTTAGTAGCCGGTGCAGCAACTCACCAGGGTTAGTAGCCCCACACCAGGTGTGAGCAGGCATGCTTAGCCCAGCAGGATACAAGTGTGGAAGGGCTTAGTGTAGACAGATCCAAGTGTTAGGTGAGAGCATTCTGTACAGGGCAATCTGGGTGCGGGCGGGGGGAACAGGATGCACAAGGGTTCATGGGGAGGTGATTCTGGGTGCCAGGGCAATGGGACTCTATAGGAGGTCCAGGTAAAGGTGGTTGGGGCTCAGCAGGGAGGGATATGGGTATGGGGGACAGTGCTCAGAGGGGGTTGGGGTCTGGTTACAGTTGGGTGGGGCTCAGTGGGGTGGGGTTCCAGGTGTGGGGGATTGTGGGGTGGGAGGTCCAGATGCAGGGGACTTGTGGAGCTGATCAGGTTGGGGGTTCAAATGTGGGGATGGAGTTTGGCAGGAATCCAGATGCAGGGGATGGCGGCTCAGGCAGGAGTCCAGGTCTGAGGTGGTTGCAGGGGTAGGGGTTGGCTTGGAGCAGCTCATTGTACGGTGACCCCTCCCCCCCACAGGTGAGGACTGATGGGAGCAAGTAGTATGTGGGGGGTGCAAAACCAGGGGAGGCGTCTGGTGGTGGGTCTGACCTGGCTGTTGCTGCTCTGTGCAGGGGAAGTGTGCTCCTCCTCCATCCCCAACCCCAGGGCTACCAACTGGGGTGGGGCTGTGGAGGGCCAGGTTTGGAGGGGCTGTGGGGGGCTTGGCAGGGAGGCTCCAGATACAGGGAGCGAGGCTCAGCAGGGTAGAGGTATGAGTTCAGGGGGCTCATTTGGGAGTTTCTGGGTGTGGATGGTGAGGCTCAGTAGGAGTAGGTCCAGATGCACGGGGGGTTTGGTGGACGGGGGATGGGTCTGACTCAGCAATGGTCAGGGCATTCCCAGCCCCTCCATGATGATTTACCTCTCCGTTGGCTGCTCCAGGAGCCTGGAACAATGTGCCTGCATTGCTGAGGAGGGGCATGTGACTGTTCTTGTGGCTTCCCTTTGCTTCCTCATCAGAAAGTCATTTTTCTGTGGGGAAGCAAAGAAATCTGTGCAGGACATGAATTCTTTGCACACGTGGAGGTGCAAACTTCCCTCAGGAGTAACAGAGCTCCTCTTCAGGTCTGACCTGAAAAGCTTCTCTCTCTCTCATCAACAGAAGTTGGCTCACTAAAACATAACATTAATTCATATCTAATGCAACTGCCTAAAAACTGACTAATTATGAACTATAGCCTAAAGCAATGATATCCAGAATGTGACATTTCTACATTTGCAGCTCCTGCCATCAACACAAAACTTTAATTTCAATTAATTTTAAATTTTAACTTTTTAAACTTTAATTGTATTTCTTTTTGGGGGTCACAGCTCTTTATGCAGCTTGTACAAAAAACTGCAAGAGGAAGTATAAAAGAACAAATAGCAGGTCTTACAGAGCAAATATAAGCAGCATAGAGATAAGGAAGACCAAGTAACACCTACACTATGAAGCTAGGGAAGGCAATTTATTACAATCAAAAGATAAAGGCCTCCATATGGTAAGTAATTAGGAACCTTCAAAACTGATGAATAAATTAGATCAGAGGCTGAATACTGCAAAACAAGCTTTTACTCCCTGCTGTAACTATTAAATATTGGAAATTCATACAAACTAAGACTGTCAACATGAAAAGCAAAAGGTAAGGCTATTCCTACAATTCCATAAGCCTCATAAATTCATCAAGAAGCCTGCAAGTAATGTATGGGGAACCATTAACCCACACTCTAATGCATTGTGTTTTGGTCACAGGTCCAATTCTCTACATTTGTGTGACTGTATGTGCGTTTTGTTCTGCTGGTTAAGGTATTATAGGGAAGCTGCAGTATAAAACAACAAGGGGCAAGAAACTTTCACTCTGTGCAGTTTGGTCTCACAGTTAGCTAGCAGTAAGTCATCTTGCCATAGAGCTGAGAGGTTTGGTAGCCCACACTTAGAAAAACCCCATGTTGTTTATGTTTTTATCACTTGCGGTGTGGAAGCTAAAAACCTTAACAGAATTAATGGTTTTGACAATAGATTAACCACAGTAAGAAGTCAGGTGGACACAACCAGAGCTGAAATTACAGGTGTATGAGCAGGATGTGCCACAGACCAGTGAGACCAGCTACTGTACAATTAATAAATGGACATGTGATAATTTCAGTGATTAAGATAAATGGCTTGAGGTTTCAGGACCTGGGTCATATCAAGTCACAATAAACATTCTGAGTGAACACTCTCCTGAAATGGGTCTATCAGAATTCATTTGTAGAAATTTGGAGAAGCCTTCAGTAACTTAATTTTTCATTACCCCAAAGACTATCAAATATAATGACAATGTTGTTCCTACTTTTGTTATATAAATCATTGAGGTTGAATTTGAAGCGTCTGTGCTTTTAAACCTCTGATCTAATAGTTTTCCATATCTCCAACTCATTAGCTCAATTGAAAGAGACAAGAATAAATGTGTTCAAAATCTTCTCTCAGTTTTGAGATGAAAAACTGAGATGGAAAAGGCCTGTCATTCTAGATCATAGAATCTATAGCCCTGCCAGTGCAGGATACAGATGGCTAACAGATGACATGTCAGATATTAAACTGATACTACAAGGCCCAAGAAACATCTCTCTCATCATCCCTCACGAAGTAATATCCACCAAGAGGATAATCTCGACTTCTTCAACACAGCCTCTTCTCCTCCCTCATTGACACCTTCATCACTCCGTTGTAGCCTGTCCAAAACGACAGCCACCAAAATGATCTTCTGTGCCCAATCTAATCATTTCATGTTCCTCTTTAAATCCCTGCACTGTGTCCACCTTGAACACACTAAGTTTAAATTTACAATTTTTGCTTAAAACCCCCTTTTCCAACTCTGTCCCTGCCTGCATCATACCATAATGCCTCTAGTCCAGGGGTTCAGACACTAGCCTGGGACTTGGAATTTCCTGCTCTGCCACTAGCTTTCTCTGTAACCTTCAAGTCATGTAGCTTCTCTGTGCCTTAGATCTCCATGGATAAAATTGGAATAATAGCACTTTCCTATTTCAGAGAGATGTTGTGAAGATAAATACATTAAAGATGGTGAGGTGTTCAGAATCTGTGGTAATAGGAGTCATATAAGTGCCTATGATAGACTGATACCTGGAATGCTCCATCCCAATTCACCAAACCTCCACCTCATGTCTTCCTTAAAAAACACGCTTCTTCCAAAACACCTACAAAGATGAATGTATCATTTTATTTTATTTTTTTAATTTAATTTATTTTTTAATGGGTTAAATCCGCCTTGCCTCTAGGTTTCCCTGTGCATGTGGTCTGAAGTTATCTAAACAAACACTAGTTGATGAGTACATCAACTTTCTAGAAATTTGATTGCTAAACCTTATAAGTAGGTTGTGACATGCATCTAGTCAGTTTTAAGCATTTTTGGGAGGCCAATTAGTTGTCAGAACTGTCTTTAAGAACCAGAGAATTAGGAAAGAGCTTGTTAAGACATTAACTTTTTACACTGAACAATATAAAACATGTTTTTCTAGCAAAATAATATATGTTCAGCTAAAATGAAATGCTGCCTTCACAAAAGAGAAAATTCAAGGGGGCTGCTATAAAGAGTACGGTGATTGTTTTCCATGTCCACAAGACAGGAGAAGAATTAATGGACTTAATCTGTAGCTAGAGAGATTTAGGTTAGTTATTACGAATATCTTTCTATCCATACCAGTAGTTAAGTACTGGGATAGGTTTCTAAGGGAGGTTCTGGAATCCCCACTATAGGAGATTTTAAATCGAACACCAGCAGACCCTGGTCATCAGTGGTTGCGATCAAACCTGGGCTCTCTGGAGCTAAATGCATGAGCCTCTATTGCATGAGCTACAAACATGACTTTTTGCTAAGGCTGTAGCAGACTTATCAATCTCTAGTCGGGGTAGGTGCCACTAGAAGGGGACAGATTGCCACATCAAGCAGGCATGAGGTACCTAAAGAATAGGTTAGATCAGAGGTTTTCAAACTGTGGGGCTTGACCCTTAAGGGGGGCTCAGGGAGGCAATGCCAGCTCCACTCTGACTCACCTCAGTGGGCCCTCCTGCCTGTGGGTCAGTGTCAACATCTGCTGCAGCCGAACCAATTTTCGCTCCCGGCAGCCTCTGTGCCCAGCACTGGCTCTGCCCTGAAACCATCACATGTGCCTTCCCCCATCCCGAAAATCCAAGGGAGGAGAGGCAGGTATTGTCTATTTTTGTCAGGATTGGGGCGGGGGCATGGCCAAAAATTGTAACTCAAAGGAGGGGCTCAGCTCAAAAAGTTTGAAAACAGCAAAGTTAGACAAACACGTGTCAGTGATGCTCCAGGTAAACTTGCTCTTGCCTCATTGCAGGGGGCTGGAGTAGATGACTGCCTGAGGTCCCTTCAAGTTGTACATTTCTATCATCCAAACCCCTGTACCTTAATTTCTGCCCCGTCTGCAACAAAACCTTACGGGGCTTTCTGACATTCATGAACAGCTGGCCAAAGAAGACACTATCCACATTCCTTCGCCCCCCTTGTACACATGGGCACCTTATAAGGATGGCACAGAATGTGCCCTCAAGCTGACTGGATACTCTCATTCTGTTGTGTTGATTCTAACTTACACCCTTATATACATACCTCCCAGAAGTGCATGTCCAATGGAATTAACAGTAATTCAAGGATGTTCAGTTCCCTAAACATTTTTCCAATGTGAGTAAACAAAAATTGTAATACAGCCTATTTCAGCTCAACCTGTAGTATGCTAATCAGCTTTAGCTATATCTGAGAATTCAAAAGTTAATTTTATAATAAGGCATTTTAAGATTTTTTTTAAATTATTTTAGTGGTAGTGTGCCCCACCTTGCCATAATGGACATCTAGCACCTGCAACTGCGACTGAAGGAATTCCTCCAACAGTGCACATGTAGGAGCAGGAAACATGATACCCTTCAGAATGGTGCAGTGTATAACTTGCTGTATGGTGCAGAATGAATATTGGGCAATAGCCTTCACCCCCTAGGGTCTCTGGTAACACTAAAACTCTTGCCACTTGCACTCTCAGAGCCTGTTCCAAACCCAACTGAAGTTAGCAGAAGGATTCTCATTAGACTTTGTATCTCACACGCAATGGGATTATGGGTACACTTTACGCAGATGTTCCTTTGCTCTTTCCCCACTTCCCACTTCTGCATCTACAAAATGAAGGACCATTTTAAGATCTTGGATTTCAAAATATGTTGACCATTACTAAAAATCATCAAAAAATGAGTATGAAATAATAATGCTGAATAGATATTCAAAGTACATATAGCAATGAAAGCGGGATTAGAGTATGAGATTCTACCTAAATTTGGCAAGGTGTGTACAAAGTCTAGGTTAAATTTATAAAGGGAATCAGAAGGGAAAGGCCTTCTTTTGCACTAAGCTCAAGAACTACAGATGAAAAGTGCTATACACATGCTGAGTATTATAATTAAATATGAGCTTTTGATCCCGGAGCTCCATAATCAATATTCAGTAAATGAGTGCCACCGAAGTCAGCGGAGTTACCCTATGGACAAGTTTGGCTTAAATTGCCCAAACCTTCAGAAATAGAAAAATGTGCCTTACTTAACATTTTTCTTTCAGATTTGCTAATGTGAACAGGATATTTTACACTGATCTTTAAACAACATACATACATACTCTACATGCTGTGTAAAATAGAAGATGTTCACAGCCTTTGACAGAAAATTTACAGTAAGATGAAATCCAAACTACGCTGTAAAAGTATGTACGTAATCTATCACATTCGGAACATGCCAATTCAGATAGCAATTTTTAAACAAAACAAAGTTTGCTGGTATGTATTTTGATAACAGGGAATAAATCAAAATACCACCAAATAAAAATATATCTATGAAATGAAGGTAACAGCTTGGTAGTCGAGAGTACCTGAGGCACAGCTATTTCTGTGAAATCATGGAAGTACTGAATAGGCAATTTATTCTCTCTAGCACAGACGTGGGCAAACTACAGCCCACAGGCTACATCCGGCCTGTGAGACCGTCCTGCCTGGCCCCTGAGCTCCCAGCCGGGGAGCCTAATCCCCTGCTATCCCCCTCCTCTGCAGCCAAGCTGTTGCACGGGCCATGCTCTGGCCCGCCGCTCCTGCTGGGCAGCATGGGGAGGGCAGCTGGCCCTGGACGGATGTCGCGGCTGCAGGGGGGTTGGGTAAGGAAGTGGGGCATCCTAAGGGGCAGTCAGAAAGGAGGGGGCGGTTGGATGGGGCGGAGGTTCTGGGGAGGGCGGTCAGGGGATGGGGAACAGGGAGGGTTTGGAGTGGGAGTCCTGAGGGTGGCTGTTAGGGGGTGGGGATGTGGATAGGGGTCAGGAGGGTAGTCAGGGAACAGGGGGACTGGGTAATGGAGTGGGATTCTGGGGGGCAGTTCAGGTGGGGGGTCCCAGGAGGGGGTGATCAGGGGATGAGGAGCAGAGGGTAGTTGGATGGGGGTAGGAGTTCCGGGGGTGCTGTCAGGGGGTGGGGGGGTGGATAGGGGTAGGGGCAGTCAGGGGACAGGGGGGTTGGATAGGGGACAGGGGTCCAAGGGAGGGGGTAGTCAGGGGACAAGGAGCGGGGGGGTGGATATGTTGAGGGTTCTCACGGGGGCAGTCAGGAGACAGGAAGTGGGAGGGAGTGGATAGGGGGCGGGGGCCAGGCCGTTTGGGGAGGCACAGCATTCCCTACCTGGCCCGCCATACAGTTGCGCAACCCCAATGTGGCCCTCTGACCAAAAAGTTTGCCCACCCCTGCTCTAGCAGGTTTCAGAGTGGTAGCCATGTTAGTCTGTGTCAGCAAAAACACAGTTAGTTATATGGACAAATTAATCAGATAATAGTGATTATCCATATGGGTAATCACTGTAATCATTTTGATGAAAAGGGAATTCTGTTTGATATAGTACCTTATGCATGTTACTTTAATCATTCTTATTTGAATTTATACACCAAAGCTTCCCCAAATGGAAAAATATATAGCATGGAAAGCAGAGTAGTTAATTTTCATAGAAAATATCACTTTGAGAAAAACAATAGATAGCAAGCAGTAACCAACTACTTTAATGCCATACAAACTATAGCAAGGTTGAAGGGAAATCCTTGAGAAATTTTTATCACTGCACTACATTCTGGTGGGAAAAGCAGTATCTATATCTTCTTTGACTGTAAACACTTCAGTAGAATTCCTTTCTGAATGGAATTTTGACAACTTCATCCAGACTGAAAAGTTGTATGTATGCCACAAGTATACAATGGCTCAATCTCTCCTTTAATATATTTCCTGAAGCACAAGAATTAGACTCCTGAGGGCATTCCATGCCAAAAAAAAAAAAATTCTGTGCCAATAAAATTAAAATGATGTGCACAATATTTTAAAATTCTGCAAATTTTATTTGAGAAATAAATGTGGATGCTCCAGCATGGCACTGGGGAGCACAGACCACTGGCTGCACAGAGGTGGGAGATCACCTTGCAGCTTCTGCCCCACCCCCAGGACACGAACCCAGTGATGAGGCTGCACCCAACCCTGACACAGTGCAAGGACCCAGAAACACACAAGGGGCCCTGCCCTCCTCCCAGGTGCACCAGGTGTGGGCAGGCAGGCTCAGTAAGGCAGGATCCAAGTGTGGAGGGACTTAGTGTGTGGGGGATCCAGGTGTAGGTTGGGAGGGTGCTGTGTGGGGCAAGCTGGGTGGAGGTAGTGCAGGGGGAATCTGGATGCACAGGGGCTTTCTGGGTGGGGTTCTGGGTGCAATTGTAATGGGATTCTGCAGGGGGAGTCCAGGTGAAGGTGGTGGGGGCTCAGCGGGGGTAAGGGTCTCGATTTGGGGGTATAGAGCTTAGCAGGAGGGTCTGGGTGCGTGTTGGGGGGGATGCACAGGGATTGGGCAGATGGAGGAGCAGCTCCCTGTACAGGGATTCCTCCCCCTGCAGCTGAGGAGCGATGGGTGCAGGAAGCAGGGAGGGGGGAGATTGCATAGCTTCCTGCAGCCAGGGGAGAAATCTGGGGATGGGCCTGACCTGGCCCTGGATGTCATGTAGGGGACGATGAAGTCCATCCTCCCCATGGAAATGGCAGAGATGCTTAATGACTTCTTTGTTTCGGTCTTAACTGAGAAGTCTGAAGGAATGTCTAGTATAGTGAATGCTTACGGGAAGAGGGTAGGTTTAGAAGATAAAATAAAAAAAGAGCAAGTAAAAAATCACTTAGAAAAGTTAGATGCCTGCAGGTCACCAGGGCCTGATGAAATGCATCCTAGAATACTCAAGGAGTTAATAGAGGAGGTATCTGAGCCTCTAGCTATTATCTTTGGGAAATCATGGGAGACGGGGGAGATTCCAGAAGACTGGAAAAGGGCAAATATAGTGCCCATCTATAAAAAGGGAAATAAAAACAACCCAGGAAACTACAGACCAGTTAGTTTAACTTCTGTGCCAGGGAAGATAATGGAGCAAGTAATTAAAGAAATCACCTGCAAACACTTGGAAGGTGGTAAGGTGATAGGGAATAGCCAACATGGATTTGTAAAGAACAAATCATGTCAAACTAATCTGATAGCATTCTTTGATAGGATAATGAGCCTTGTGGATAAGGGAGAAGCGGTGGATGTGATATACCTAGACTTTAGTAAGGCATTTGATACGGTCTCGCATGATACTCTTATAGATAAACTAGGAAAGTACAATTTAGATGGGGCTACTATAAGGTGGGTGCATAACTGGCTGGATAACCGTACTCAGAGAGTAGTTATTAATGGCTCCCAATCCTGCTGGAAAGGTATAACAAGTGGGGTTCCGCAGGGGTCTGTTTTGGGACCAGCTCTGTTCAATATCTTCATCAACGATTTAGATGTTTGCATAGAAAGTACGCTTATTAAGTTTGCGGACGATACCAAACTGGGAGGGATTGCAACTGCTTTGGAGGACAGGGTCAAAATTCAAAATGATCTGGACAAATTGGAGAAATGGTCTGACGTAAACCGGATGAAGTTCAATAAAGATAAATGCAAAGTGCTCCACTTAGGAAGGAACAATCAGTTTCACACATACAGAATGGGAAGAGATTGTCTAAGGAGTATGGCTGAAAGAGATCTAGGGGTCATAGTGGACCACAAGCTTAATATGAGTCAACAGTGTGATACTGTTGCAAAAAAAGCAAACGTGATTCTGGGATGCATTAACAGGTGTGTTGTTAACAAGAGACAAGAAGTCATTCTTCCGCTTCACTCTGCGCTGGTTAGGCCTCAACTGGAGTATTGTGTCCAGTTCTGGGCACCGCATTTCAAGAAAGATGTGGAGAAATTGGAGAGGGTCCAGAGAAGAGCAACAAGAATGATTAAAGGTCTTGAGAACATGACCTATGAAGGAAGGCTGAAGGAATTGGGTTTGTTTAGTTTGGAAAAGAGAAGACTGAGAGGGGACATGAGAGCAGTTTTCAGGTATCTAAAAGGGTGTCATCAGGAGAAGGGAGAAAACTTGTTCACCTTAGCCTCCAATGATAGAACAAGAAGCAATGGGCTTAAACTGCAGCAAGGGAGATTTAGGTTGGACATTAGGAAAAAGTTCCTAACTGTCAGGGTAGTTAAACATTGGAATAGATTGCCTAGGGAAGTTGTGGAACCTCCATCTCTGGAGATATTTAAGAGTAGGTTAGATAAATGTCTATTAGGGATGGTCTAGACAGTATTTGGTCCTGCCACGGGGACTGGACTCGATGACCTCTCGAGGTCCCTTCCAGTCCTAGAGTCTATGAGTCTATGAGTCCAGCCTAGCAGCTGAGCCTAGCGCAGGGTAGGAGCCACCAGCCACGTGTTCCCCAGTCACACCTCCTACCCCATAGTGATTTACCTCTCTGCCAGCTGCCCTGGGCACCTGAAACATACAGCTGAAGAGGGCTGCATGACCGCTCTTGTGGCTTCCCTTTGCTTCCCCGTCAGAATATCATTTTTCTGCAAGCAAGAAAAGAAATTTGTGGGAGACACAAATTCTGCGCATGCGCAGTGGCGCAGAATTCCCCCAGGAGTAAAATTATTACAACTCTTCTTAATACCAACTGAAAAGACACTGTCTTAACAAGGCTTCATGGCAATTGAAAAACATGTTTTTATATTATTGGTTTGGTACATAGGGAAACATATTTCAGGGAAAACAGCAGGCTAAATGCAGGCAACCAGAAACTAACAAATTAAAAGAAACATCTTGTTTATTATTTTAGAAGGCTTATATACAGCAGAGCCCACACATATTTCCACAGTAGCTGGTTAACATTCATTTTTTCTCTCACCCATATTTTTTAAAGGTCAGAAGGGACTGTCATGATCATGTAATCTGACCTCCTGCACATTGCAGGTCACAGAATCTCACCCAACCATTCCTGTAACAGACCCCAAACCTTTGGCTGCGTTACTGAAGTCCTCAAATCATGGTTTAAAGACTTCCAGATACAGAGAATCCACTATTTACATTAGTTTAAACCCACAAGGGACCCGTGTCCCATGCTACAGAGGAAGATGAAAAACCCCCAAGGTCTCTGCCAATCTGACTCGGGGAAATTCTTTCCTGATGCCAAATATGGTGATCAGTTAGACCCTGAGGATGTGGGTAAGATGCACCAGCCAGACACCTGGGCGAGAACTCCCTATAATAACTCAGAGACTTCCCCATCTAGTGTCCAGTCACTGGCTGTTGGAGATATTTGCTGCTAGCAGTTGCAGATTGGCTACATGCCATTGGAGGCAGTCTCATAATACCATCCCTTCCATATATTTATCAAGCTGAGTCTTGAAGTCAGTTAGGTTTTTTGACCCTGCTGCTTCCCTTAGAAGACTGTTCCAGAACTTCGCTTCCTTGATGGTTAGAAACCTCTGTCTAATTTCAAGCCTAAACTTCTTAATGGCCAATTTATATCCTTTTGTTCCAGTCACATACAATTTTTTTTGAAATATCACATTGCAGTAATGATTCTCCCCGAGCATAAATAGAGCCTTCAAGGAAGCTTCAACAACAGCTGTGGCAGAATAACTTGAGAAAATGAAGGTGCACACTGTTGTTAACACTGTCTCAGTTTCCTTTAATGTCGCATCTGACAAGGAAAGGAACCAAAAGACATAAATAGATCAGCACCACCACACTCTCCTGAGAGCAGCCTAATCAGAGAGAGGCAGGTTGGAAAGGTCACCTATGCAGATATTTTGCATCACTCTTTCCCAGCATATTATTTCCTATTAATTAGCAATTACTTGATTTCTCAGAAGACTATAACATCAAAATACTGAAACCTTTGTCACTGTGAAAGAAAATATCTGTTGGGCAAATAGCACTATTATTTCTAAAATTCTATCTACATTACATAAGCCATTTCAATACAAGAAGATTTGCATGGCAAATACATGTCTCATAGGCTGTAATATGTCAAGTTCCAAAATAACCATATTTCTGTGGAACTTTTGTTTCACACAGACAACTGTACTGAGGAAAAAGCTGTAGTAATAAGGATTCACAGGGATAGTTTCTGCTGAGATACACACAGATGCAACACCTATTAAAATTAATGAAACTTATGTGCATGTGTTTGAGAGCAGAATTGGACCCATAAAGTTATATGACAGCTTTTATATGTACTGTAGTAATGAAGCCCACTCACCTGCATGCAGATATTTTTGGTGCTGTTTGAAACAGTACTATGTTAAAGCACACTAGAGAACTTTTAGTGCACACCAGCAGGGTCTACATGGCTCAAACAATGTGTAACATGTTAGTGCACGTATGAAACCACACCACTCTAAAGCACACTATCCCACCACATAAACATGGCCTCAGAGACGGGATACTAGACTAGATGGCTCTCTGGTGTGATCTGATATGGCAATTTCTTTATTTCTTTGCTGCTGGGAATGCTATGCTAATAGTATCACAGGTCCACCTGAAGAAGGTCCATCACTAGGGTCTTCAGCCTGGTATTCGGGTCCCTTGAGTCTAGCACCTTTCTCGGACCTTTAATAAAGTCCAGCCGGGACTGTCGGTTTATCCTCACAACGGAATTAAGCCTTGTCTGTGGGCCATTTAAATCTAGCCCCTTTTCTTGGGCTTTTTAAACTAGCCATTTCCCCTTTCCAGGGCTTAGGCCACTGTAGTACTGGGGAGACCCAAGCCTACCACTACTCTGGGTCCCAACCTAGGGACTTTACACACAGCAGCCATATACTGGTACCTCCAGTTTACTGCTGCTATTCCCTGGGCCTTTTCCCACATAGTCCATTTCATTTCTTGTTATCTTGGAGTTACAATTCTCAGGTCCTCTTATTCCCAGGACCTGTACAGCTCTTCTGTCTTGAGCAGAGCAGAGCAGAGCACAGCACCCTTCCTTGCTCTTTTGATATCGGCCAAGAACTAATCTCCCTACAGCTCCTTTTATCTGCGCCTGCTATGCTCTGATTGACTGCTTCTATGCCGCCTCTCTAGGAAGGCCTGGAGGACCCACCTCCACTGCTCCTTACTGGGGTTGGGTGTGATAGGTCCGCAGGCCCTCCAGCAGGTGACATGGAGGGGTCTGATATACCCCATCACAACATAGTAATGAGAAGAGTTATATCTGAAGGCTCTGAATGTCTGCTATATACAGCTTTATTCCTCTGTAAGCTATGTTCATATCTAACCTATGCATTTCTACTTCCTTAGGATGTCTGGATTCAATGAGAAAGGCAACAATATCACTTCCTATTGTATCAGGAAAATTGTGGTGACTGTGGGGATAGAGGTCTGGATAGCTAACAGAGCTATAGTGTTTCACAGAACATAACTGAGGTTTCACTGAGAACATGCCAAGCTCTGAAATGCCTTTGGATGGGGAGATGGCAAGTAGGCAAGTTACCTTCAGTGAGAAATCCACCATCTGTGAAGTTGAAAGGTGATTTTTATTAAGACTTGTAACCCACAGACCAAGATCATGACAGGAATCTACATTTTGCCAAAGAACTGATAAGAGTAATAATCCTCAAGAATCTATGATTTGTCCATAATGAGAGATTTTCATGGGTTTCTTATAGTGAAACATGCCTGAAGTTATCTTGTCATTCCAAAAAGCGTTAGCCTTCGACAATGTAGAAGGAAATCTTGTTAAAAAAATAAAACACCTCAGTGTCCTTTGCGTTAGATGACTCTGTCTTGATGTATTTCTTGTAACACCAGCATCCAACACTCAAGTAATCTATAGATAGCATTTGTGAATTTTCTCCAAGATACTAACAGGGTGTTTATCACTTTCTTAAAATACGTGAGTGTAGTGTTCCTTCCTCTCAGCTTCCCAGATGGCAGATTAAGCAGCACCATATATTGGTTCAGGATATCTCCCCGTTACACTACGTGCATGTGTTGGGAGACTGAGAGGAGGTTCCAGATATATCTAAACCAGATCTGAGAACGGAGACCTGAAGGTTAATGAGAAGGTGATTACAATCACCGTGGCCTAACTCTTCACAATCTTCTTCATCATCTTTACCCTCAGGGGCTGACTGGAAAAAAGTCATAAGGAGGAGCCCACTTCTGAGATAAGACGACCACATCCTCTTCTTTCAAGTTTCTCTTGCTCATTTAGTTTCCCTTTTGGTTTTCCAACTGGATTTGGATGCAAATTGGTATATCGAAGGATTCCAACCTGGCCTACTATACATCAAAAGATTAGTGAGTCTAGACTGCATTCGTTTGTTTCCAACAGCTGACCCTAAATTACTTTCTTGATATAGGACTCTCAGGAATAGAGAGATTCTGCCTAGGACATGAATGAGGTTATTTCTCAAAGCAGCGCTGAAGGTTTTCTGCCTTCTTAGCAGTTACAGACGCACCATATTTCTGAACAATAATAGTTGTAAATGAAGGACTGAGCCTGACAGTTCAGAGTTTGAGACAAGTTATATGTCATGTCTCCTCCTTGGGTCACAACCCTCCACCCACAGTGATATGAAAGTTCAGACATGACCCCTCTACAAGGTACTGATAACCAGCTTCTTTCCTGGACCTGACCTCAGGCAAGTTAAATAATATTAAAAATGATTTCACCAACAGATGCTAGTACTGTATCTTGACCAAGATCTTTGTACACTGATTTTCCAATTGCTGACTGGAAGCAAAGCAAGATATGTGCTGGATACCCACATGAGACGCAGGACTAACACAGTCATCCATGATTAATGCAGGAGCTGAGTCAGAGATTTTATCTTAGGAGAAATGCGCTGATGTTTGGCAAATCAGACACTATCTTTTCCCATCTAGCTCTTGAAATAAAGATAGTCTTGGGCAACAACTTAAACACTGGAGTTTCATGAGGGCTGTAATTGGCACCTGCATTTGTTTGTTCAAAGCCATTTATTTAAGGCTTTTAGTGATGGCTGAAAAGAACATTGTCCCGACAAGGGTAGACATGTATCTCTTTCACCTGAAGGGAGGAAAGATATGGTTCTGTGAATACCTGCATAGAAGTAAGAAGTCCAAAAAGGTGGTACTCTGTATTGAAAATGCTTCATGTTATAGTAGAAGCTGAAGTGATTGGGTGATTCTCCCTAAATCATATCTTCAGTAGATTTCCAGGTTTATTTTCATATTCTGAAATTTTGGAAAGATGATGCTATAGTGATGGATCTCAATATTTCCACTTGGAATATTGCTCTAATTATGGAATTGAGAGACCTGGGAGCCAAAATGGGCTGCATGCTATTGTTTCCCTTTGTAGCACAAAAAATCTTGTGCCCTTTCCAAAATGTCTCTCTCCACACAATTGATTCTATTGTTCCAAAGTGTAGGACATGGACTACTGCATCCTTCATCTTCAGATTACATGAAAGGTCTTACTGAGAGTGATAGATTATATAAATTTACTGAAGGGAAAGGATAAATTTGCCCCTGGGACAATGAGGGAGTTCTGTTATATTATCTCAAGCACCCATTTTCTGAGGTGCTTGACGTGCGTCACTCTCAGATGATGGTCCACCCCGAAGGGCCCTTCAAAGAGGGGGGAATTGGCCCAGATCTGCGAGACCCAAAATCAAAACAAGTTTTTTGAAGCGGATGGTTTCCCAGAGAATCCCAGCCACGGTCTTCTAAATCTCAGGAAACACAGCAATGACCCCCTCCAAATGCGTAATCTCTACACTGGAACCCGGAGAAGCAGAGACTTCACAGGGAACTCCTGCTAAATAAGGTAGTTTGAAGGTTCTCTCACCAGAAGGAGGTGGAACTTAGTCTCTGAAGACCAAGTAATCGCTTTGTCTCTATGTTCCCCAAAGAACTTACCAACAGAATATTTGTAAAGCTATCAGAGTTTACCAGCCTGCAATTCCGATTTCTGCAAGTGGAGCCATAGTTTCTGTCTGGCATGTCCTTGGAAATTTTGAACATATATCAAATTGAACCTAAAAAGGCTGCTGGGGAAATCCAGTACACACTAGGATTTTTTTTTTAAACACACACTCAGAATGGCTTCTCAGCATCAGTACACCTCCACAACAAGATCCTGCAGTAGATACTCTCCAGGATAACGCTAAGTGATGATCTTATTCCATCTGTGGATTTGGCAGGAATACTATGGGACAACTATGCCCTTTACCAAGGAGGCCACAGCAGGCTTAACCTTAGGCAGATTAATGAAGACCTTTTGTTCTTATACAAAAGTATGTCTTGCTAGGGAATTCCCACTGCACCTTAATCACATCCTCATAAACCCGATGAGGAAGAATTATATAGCTCATCTTCAGCTTTGAAAAGGTATTTTTAGTGCTTAATGTTGTAAAAAACATAACAACCCATGAAGCAGTGTTCTCATGTACTTAAGTATTTTGAAGTACCATACATGTACTGAAAATACTTTATGTATTCTGTACCTAGTACCTGTATTTAGGTATATTTTAAAAGGCACTCAAAGCATAAATAACTTGCTTTATCTGCAAGTACTTTTTCAAAATAGTTATTTGAAACAATCACATCCCTCCCAACTGTCAGGGATTCTGGTTGGCCCCCGAGAACCTACTGTCCTGGCTTGAGAGCTCCAGGCATTGAGTTTTGGAGTTTTTTTCCTGTTGGCTCTATTGTTGCTCCAGCCAGGGAGGGTGGTGGCCCCATCCCTTTCTCATCTGATTGGTCACTGCAACCAGCAGCAGGGAGACTTGCTCCCCAACCCAGAGAACAAGCCTAGTAGCTGCAGCCCCTGCAGGGTGAGGTAGGAAATACTTACCAGCCCCTAGGGATGCTCCAGTTCTGAAGGTGCTGTTAGAAAGTTGGAGCCTAAGAATAATATAATCTACATAATAGTGTTTATATATATTTCTTTTCCATTATACATACACACATATATGTGTGTATGAGAGCCATGAGAGCAGCAGAATCAAGACAATGGACTTTAAAAAAGGAGACCTTCAATAACTGGTAGGTAACGTCCCATGGGAAGAAAATCTAAGGGGAAGGGTTTCAGGAGTGTTGGCAGTCTCTCAAAGTGACAATATTAAGGATGCAACAGCAAACTATCCCAATGTGAAGGAAAGATAGACAAATAATAAGAGGTCAATATAGCTCCATCAGGAGCTCTTTAATGACCTGAACATCAAAAAGAAATCCTACCAAAAGTGGAAACTGATAAATGGCCAATTATAGCACCAGTATATAGGGACAAAATCAGAGTCTAAAGTACAAAAAAGTCTAAGGTACATAGCATAAGGGACATAAGAGACAATAAGAAGTGGTTCTATAAATACATCACAAGAAAGAGAAAGACGAAGGAAAGTGTAAGTTCACTACTTAATTGAGAAGGTTAACTGTGATCAAATGCATAAAACAATTAACATTAACAATCAGTGGGAAGAAACACAAGCCAGAATAGGGAAAGAACAGTTTAAACAATATTCAGGTAAATTAAATATATTCAACTCAGCAGGACATGATTAAATTAAACATAGCATACTTAAATAACTAGCTGAAGCAATCTTGGAAACGTTAGCAATTATCTTAGAAAAGTCATAGAAGATGTTGAGGTCCCACACAAACAGAAAAGGGCAAGCGAGTACACCTCTCTTTAAAAGGAGAGACAAAAAAGGACTGGGAAATTATAGACCAATTAGCCTAACCTGGATCCTGGAAACATATTGAACAGATTAATAAACAATCAATATGTAAACACCTAAAGCACAACAGGGTGATAAGTAATAGCCGACATAGATATGTCAAGAACAAATAATGTCAAACCAACCTACTTGCCTTCTTTGACAGGGTTACTGGCCTAGTGGAATTAGGGGGGGAAGCAGTAGAGGTGATACATCTTGATTTTAGTTAGGCCTTTAACACAGTCCCACGTGACATTCTCATAAACTAGGGAAATGTGGTCTAGATGAAATTACTATACGGTGGATGAATAACTTGTTGAAACACCACACTCAAGGAGTAATTATCAGTGGTTTGCTGTCCAAGTAGGAGGATATACCTAGTGTGGTCCTGCAGGGGCCAGTTCTGGGACCACTATTATTCAACATTTTCATTAATTTCTTGGCTAATGGAGCGGAGAATATACTTATAAAATTTGCAAATGACACCAAGCTGGGAGGGGTTGCAAGCACTCTGGAGGGCAGGATTAGCATTCAACACAACCGTAACAAACTGGAAAATTGGTCTAAAATCAACATGATGAAATTCAATGAAGATAAGTGCAAAGTACTACACTTAGGTTAAAAAAAAACAAATGCACAATGCAAAATGGGGAATAAATTGGTAGGCAGTAGTACTGCTGAAAAGGATCTGGGGTCATAGTGGATCACAAATTGAATATGAGCCAACAATGCAATGAAGTTGCAAAAAAGGTTACTATCTTTCTGGGGTGTATTAACAGGATTGTCCTATGTAAGACAAAAGAGGCAATTGTCCTGTTCTGCCTGGCACTGGTGAGGACTCCGTTTCAGTGCTGTGCCCAGTTTTGTGCACCACACTTTAGGAAAGACATGGACAAATTGGAGTCGAGAGAAGAGCAATAACAATGATAAAAGGTTCAGAAAATCTATAAGGAAAAGTTAAAAAAACTGGGTATATTTAGTCCTGAGAAAAGAAGACTGAGGGTGGGACCAGATAACAGTCTTCAAATACATTACAGCATGTTATAAAGTTATCAGTGATCAACTGTTCTCCATATTCACTGAAGGCAGGACAAGAAGCAGGGGCAGCCCCAGGCACCAGTGCCTGGGGCAGCAAGCCACAGGGGGCGGCCTGACAGGCACCGTGAGGGCAGCAGTCAGGGAGCCTTCAGCGTTTCTGTGGGAGGTTTGCCAGTCCCGTGGCTTCGGTGGCAGGTACGCCGAAGGCGCAGGACTGGCGGACCCCCAACAGTTGCGCCCCCAAAAGCCGCCTGACTGCCATGCTTGGGGCGGCAAAATACATAGAGCTGCCCCTGACAAGAAGTAATGGGATTTGTCTTTAGCTAGAGAGATTTACGTTAGATATTAGGAGAATCTTAACTGTAAGCAATAGGTTTCCAAAGGAGGTTGTGGAATCCTCATCATTGGAGATTTTTACGAACAAGTTAGACAAATACCTGTCAGGGATGATTCAGATAATACTGCTGTGGCAGAATGACATGTGGGGAGAGGCAGACCCTCAGGTAAGCTGATTCTAGGTCATGTGGGGTTTATAGGTCATAACCTACACCTTGAAGTCAACCCAAAGACAAATAAGCAGTTAATGAAGATCCCAGATCACTGGTATCTTATGCTCCCAGCAAGATGTTCTGTTCAGTTAATATTGTAATCGCTAGCTATTCAGAAGTAAACTAGTGGTAAAACTTATATTTATTCTGGAGAGTAAATCCCATTTACATATGTACATATGTCTCTGCTTTCAGACACAAGCTTTTTGACCTCTGTATGGTTTGGATTCACTAAATAAATGTAACACAACTGAGGAACTTGAAAACCGAAAAGCTGAAAAGAAGATCATAAGAGAAACTTATTTATCTTTGACATGTTTATATTTATCCTTCTTTCCACTATTTTGTTTTAAAATGTAATTCTTTATATTTATTTAATTTTTATGTTTGCAAGACATATCACATTTCGCCACTCTACTTAGAAAAGGATCTACATGTATTCAGGATTAGTCCCTGTAATCCTTAATCAGAAAGATCTCCCATGAACTTTCACAGGAGTTTTGCCTAAATAAGGGTTTTTTGAATTTGGTCTATATACATTATTACAACTATGGAGATCTGTTTGGAAAGTTAAGAGTATTTATGCATTCCATATATACTCTACTTAAAATTTGTTTTGTTTTGTTTTAGTTTAGGCTATTGGGCATATAACCAGACTAGGTTCTATAGTAGAAAGGTGCAATTCCCATGTCAGTATATATTTTGAAAAATTCTCTTTTTATATGTTTTTTTTAATACATACATATTTCCATGGCTAAGCCTTTCCAAACCTTATTGAATGCTTCTTGGTGGCTGAGACAGAAGAAGTAAGAAAGCCAAAGGCTGTTATCTGGACCCTGTAAATCTACATATATATTTTGTTCCAGGTTTGGGATCTTGAATTTTCATTGAAAGTTTTGCAGTTCACCATTAAAACGTGTTTTTATTGTAGACTTTTAACCCAATTCCATTAATGAGATTTCTTTTTTGAAATCCAATATTGTATTAGTCAATAATTACTGTAAGGTTCTTCCCTTTCTTCTTAATCTTTTGTTTTGCTCAGTACCTCTCTCTTCTCTCCCCCTATAACTAGCAGTCGTTTAAGCCTCTCTCTCACCTATATCCATCTTTTCCTTTTTTATGCAATTTTCTTTCTGTGATAGAACTTTCTTCTTGTAACACTATTCTTATTAGAAACTGGCTTCAATCAATGCTCCAGAACTGGATCCATAGTTGCATCATGACTCTGAATATTCATAAAACTGGGGACGTATCAGTTGGAAGTGACAGAGGAGGAGAAAGACCACCGTGTGTTGGCTGATCACAGGATCACTATGAGCCACCAATGTGATGTGAAAAAGGTTATCGTAGTCCTAGGATGCATTAGGCAAGGTATTCCCAGTAGAGACAGGGAAGTGCGAGTACCATTACACAAGGCACTGGTAAGACCTCATTTGGAATACTGTGTCCAATTCTGGTCTCCCATGTTTAAAAAAGATGAATGCAAACTGAAACAGGTCTAGAGAAGGGCTACTAGGATGATCGGAGGAATCGAAAAGCTACCTCATGAGAGGAGACTCAAAGAGCTTAGCATGTTTGGCCTAACCAAAAGAAGGCTGAGGGGAGATATAATTGCTTTCTTTAAATACTGTACATCAGAGGAATAAATATCAGGGCGGGAGAAGAGTTATTTAAGTTAAGCACTAATGTGGACACAAGAACAAATGGATGTAAACTTGCCATCAACAAGTTTAGGCCTGAAATCAGACAACGGTTTCTAACCATCAGAGAAGTGAAGTTCTGGACCAGCCTTCCAAGGGGAATAGTGGAAGCAAAAAACCTAGCTGGGCTCAGGACTAAGTCTGAGAAATTTATGAAGAGGATGATATGATGAGAGTGCCTAAAATGGCATGTAATTGATCTGTGACGGCTAGCAGTAAATACCTCCAACAGCTGGTGATTGGACACTAGATGGGGAAGGCTCTGAGTTACTACAGAGAATTCTTTCCCAGGTGTCTGGCCAGTGAGTCTTGCCCACATGCTCAGGGTCTAACTGATCATCATATTAGCGGTTGGAGAGGAATTTTCCCCTGTGTCAGATTAGCAGAGACTTTTTTTGCCTTCCTCTGCAACATGTGGCACAGGTCACTTGCAGGATTAAACTAGTGTAAATGAGGGATTCTCTGTAACTTGAAGTCTATAAACCATGATTTGAGGACTTCAGTAACTCAGCCAGAGGTTAGGAGTCTATTATGGGCAGGGGTGGGTGAGGTTCTGTGGCCTACAACGTGCAGGATGTCAGACTAGATTATCATGATATTTCCTTCTGATCTTAAAGTCTATGTATCTATGAGATTTCAATCTGGATTTTCAATTTATAAATTTGGGATTGTGTGTATCCAGGATTTTGTTACAGATCCATCTCTATCATTTATTTTAGTTTCTATAATGACACATCTCTAAATCTTCCCACTTCTATTTGTTCCCTCTTATGGATTCTTTCAGGCTTCTCCAAAACAATAATTCCCCTACAATTTTTTTTAAATCTAGAATTTAATATTTAATTGTTCCTAAAAAACTTCTAAACTATAACCACAGGAAATTAAAGCCCATTAATCTACTTAATTGGTGAAATAAGGATAGGGGAATTAGAGCTTCCCTCTACTTCACAGCTAATGTTCCCTTAAAGATGATCAGATTTAATAAAAACCTGTATTTTCACCTCAAGAATTGGTTTAACTTCAGTGCTCATCCAAGGTGAATTTCACCCAGTGCAGAGGGCCTGCATGGGGTCCTTCCCACTACTTAAAGCTGTATGCCAAGTGTGTGACCTGAATACTAAGTATAAGATCATGAAACCTCACCTGGCCTTTCATAAGGACTCAATATGGCATGCAAAATTTGCTGCACCAGTAAAATTGTCTCTTCATGCACACTCCATTTCTTCTTTCAGCCATTTAAATTCACCTCTATTATTCTATTCTTGATCGCTATATATGAGATGAATTTGCAACTTTCTTTGATAAGAAAATTGTTTAAAACATGCAATAGTACAACCACTGCAAATTCAGCTCACATCTCTTCTCTCCTTTCACTTTCCCCATGCTACTTTGTTTCATTCCTATTCACAATCTGACCAACATTGTTCTGCCTGTGAATAAACTGTCCTTCCCTTGAGCCACTTCCAGCTCAGATTACATTGCCCTATCTTCTGTCTAGTGCTCATTATATTACAGCCATTATTAATAACTCTCTCTGAACTAGTATTTATCCTAGATCATTTTAAATAGTGACTTTTTCAGAAATGCACCCCCTCCCTCGATCTTAATTTTCTTTCCTGTCTCTGTTGCCTCTATAAAGTTCTTAAATAATGTTTCTTTCTGCAAAATTATCTGTATCACTCTGGTTTCTGATTTGGTCAAAGTACATTAAACACGAGATCAATTGCATGCTACAGTTCTCTGAGAAGGGGCAGCATCAGCTTGATTAAGAGGCTAACTCAAGAATGCTACAACTGGAAAGAAGTGATAGGATACACCTCCCTACTTGCTTGCCTGTAACATTCAGCGCCTAAGAGTAATGAACCTGCAACTGTTGGCTACGTTCCAGATACCACATGGCCAAATGCATAGAGACATTTAGACTCACCAGTGGGGATCAAACCTGGGCCCTTCCACAATAAAAACATAGTTCTCTAGCCATATAAGTAAAATAGAATGTCTTTATCTATTTGAAGGCAGTAGGCTTTTATAATCATTAGAGACAAGAACTGAAGGAAAACAGTCACAAGCATTAGGCTATTTTATTATAGAGAGGTTGCCAAGAGGAGATCCCAGTTTCATAACATATTTTAATAATTGACTCTATAGCCATCAGTAAAAAATATCTGTACATGATTTCTGTAGACAAGTAGAGATTTCTTAGAAACAAAACTATACTCCCTCCATTCTACAGGATGGCCAATGTTTCAGAGTCATGTAAAATTCTGTTTTATATAAGCCTTCCTGTTCATAGACTTAGAGCGCCTTATTTCCCGATATGATTGTTCCTTATTCTCCTTCTACTCTCCATTGTATACTGTGTATGCTGTACTTCCCTATTAAAAGTAAAAAAGCAATCATCTGCCAACCTCCAGAGCAACAGGCGTCATCCAGTTGAAGCTGCACATGCCAGTGAAATAAGAAATTTACATCTTTACTCCTAAGAGAGAGAAAATGATTTAACAAAAAAACAAAAACAACCTTGGACAGACCATAATTTCTGACTTAATTCCTCCTTGGAAGTTAAATGAGATTTAAAAAAATAAACAAACAATAAAAAACCACAACATTTTCCTGTTTCTTAAAAAAAAATTGTTTTCCCCTCTATTTACCAAAACCTTAATGACATTTTAACGGGTAAAAAAAAGTGACTATATGTGAGTGAGCCTGGCAAATATAGGCAAAGTGATACTATAGAGAAAGATTAGAACAGTGGTTCCCAAACTGGGATTCATGAACCCCTGGGGGTTCGCAAAATGTTACAGGGGGTTCTCAAGAAAAAAATCCCTAATGGCGGACAGAGCTGTCCCTGGGGACAATCCAGATCCCCTGGACTTTGAAGAGCTAAGCAGATCAAAGTGAGCATATCTACCACACTGAGGAGATTGAAACTTCAAGACTCATAAGAAATGGAAAGGGAGGTGGATATTTTTTGCTGTTTTTAAAATTAAATAGGCTGCTAGTATTGTTTTTTAAATTACTATGAAGAACAAGTTTAAGCTTTGTTATAATATGTGTTGTTTGTCTGGACTGCTCAAGACTTGAATGCTTGTGTAGGAGGAAACACAGGAGCCTTGTCTTATAACAGGCTTAATCAAAGTGATACAAGCTACGAAAGTGAGATCTTGGAAGAGTGTTGCCATTTTCATAATGTAATAAAATACTGTAATGATAAATAATAATAATAAATAGTGTGTAATAAGCATGTCATAAAAACAAATTTTATATTTTCAAGATCACTGCTTTTATAACTTATACTCAAGTAAAGGAGAAGATCTCTGGAAATATTCATTTTTATGAGGGGGTTCACGAGACTTGACATTTTAGTTAAAGGAGTTCGTGGGTTGTTGAAGTTTGGGAACCACTGCATTAGAGCAATTAAACAACTAAACACAAAGAAAAGAAAGAATGGAAAAAATCTTTTTGCAGTTTAAACTTATAAAAATTTTTGTAGAAATTTCCACTTGTTACATACAAAATAAGCCTCCCCAATTCCTCCTTTATAAATGCAATCTCTGAGATATATGATCAACTGATTCGATTCTGTCAAGCCCCAAGAGGCAGAAACAAAAATTTCCAGCATTAGCAAGGAAAAACAAATTTAATTAAGGGATATGGATATTTGCAGACTAGTCATGGCAGATAGTCTCTAAAGGATAAGAGAACTCCAGCACTAAAGAGATCCTTTTTTGACATTCCTCCCCATTACCTGGACACCAGTCAATTGTTTAAATACTGTCAAATTAAAATAGCACATTTGACTGATCAAGAAGCAAGAGTCAACATATAGGATCTACAAACCTATTTTTATTCAGCTATTTTAAAATGTATTGTTTTATTAATAAAAGTGTTTTTATATATCTATAACATTTTGCACCACTTAAGCATCTCCAAGCACATTAGAAGTCATGGACCACGTTTTTGGACCAGGCCTCTGAGTTTGTATGCCAACTTTTATATATGCAACTGCAGCATGCCTGGAAAAATGGACACGCAATCACTTGTGCAAAGAAATTAGGCAGTTGTAAGTCAAGCTATCTGATCTACACATGCAAACTGTTTTCACAACCTCAAATTGGTGGCATACACAAAGGGTGATGAATACATAGAATACTTCTTGAGGCTCTCCTAAAGTAGCATTCGAGAGAGAAATCACAATAAAATCAAACCACCTCTAATCACTGATAAAATTCACTTCTTCGGTTTAAGGAAATCATATAGTGTTTTCTCCATCATCTCCAGCAGTCACACAGTACATTCCTGGAACACTTTCCCTGCTCTGTCTGTCTGATCCATTTTTGTATTTCATCTGCAAGCTCACTGAGACAGCACCCACGAGGCTAGTAAAACATCTGAAGCATTTATTCTATTTTCATTTAAAAATAGGTGCCCATACAGGATGTAATCTTTTTTGCATACAGGGTATGGCCTGAAATGTGCATGAATTCTTTCTCAGAGTATGTCTAATGGAAAGCAGTTCAGGCTAGCCATCCAAGTACAATCACACCTGGCCCCTGCGCTGAGTACGTACTTGGGTGGTTGGCCCAAGTCACTGCCTGTGCTGCCATGGCCACACTGCTATTTTTAGCATGCTAGAATATCGCTGTCTACCTGTGCTGGAAAGTACACTCCCAGTGGCAATGTAGACATATCCTTAGTGCTTTCCAGGTATTTCACTACCTTAACTTTGCACTGAACTATTTTTTGCTTCAGATGTTGAATTCCACAAGCCCTTACAGATCATTCCTAGAGGTGGAAACACCTGCTCAGACACACACAAAAATTGAGATCTATACTAATCAGGAACTAACAGGATGAAAAAAAAAATCATTGGTTTGAATCCCTTGGAAACTGAAATAAACAATGGTATTTTGTTTATCAATCAATCTAATGATCCTAAAACAGTTTCCCATACAGCTGCTCTATTCTCAAACCAAACATTATACTTTATCATTGATTTGGACCAATCTTGAGTTAACCTAGACTTTGATTCTCAGCTCTGAACAATACTCATACACAAATCAACTCTATAGCCTGATTTCAACATCCCAGCTGTCCCTAGCACACGTGCACAGTCGAAACTTTACAGTTCATTAGTCCATGAGACCTTGAAGCATACATCAACTAGACCCCAAACGTACCTTTGGAAGGAGGATGGCAAAACAACTGAAGGGAAGTGAGGTGGTGATTTGGAACAGGAATGCTGCAGGGAGCATTAGGGAATTGTGTATCCTTCATACAAGGCCCTTTAAATTGCTGCCAGTGCCACAGGCGGCACAGGCTAGGCAGCGCTGAAGGGCTGGCTGGAGGACTTTAGCCCCAGTCCCAGCTCCACACCTTCCACCCAAGCCCCCACCCTTCTGGGGGTCAAGAGCCTCCCTCCGACACCTTGCCCAGGAGCCCGCTGCCCTGCATACCGGTAAGTCCTTTAAGTTACTTTCACCTCTGCCTTCCAGCCTTACATTTGTATAATTCTATGATCATCCTTCAGTTAGGAGATCAGTGATGTGAGAAAGCCTGAAATTCAATGCAGGATCTTCCACCTTTCATGCTTAATTTCAGAATTCAGTGCTATATTTAAAAGAAATGAAAAAAACACTGTTTGCTCTATTGCCTATGCATCACAATACGCTGACTTTCCTCAGTAACGGCAAACATTTCTCAGTAGCAGCATTCCTACAGACCCCTGAAGAATTTTGCTATATTTGGTCTCTGTTGTAAAAGCATCCTATATATCTGTCCCAGACATGTAAACCATGCACAATCTGGTTTTGATTTAAAAAAACCTCTTAATAAAAAGACCTGCTTTTGAGATCAACTCAAGTCATGGACTCAATTTTAAATTCAGCATACTCTCAAGAATGAATATATAAGGAAAGAACATAAATGTACAAAAAATGATGATCAAGAGAAAACAAGAGTGCTTTCTTTAATACTCTAGTCCCACTTTGAACATTGAAGGTCTAAAAAAAAAAAGCGGAGAATCTCAATTGATCTCTGATTCCAGCTACTGGGGAGAATTCAGAGACAGAGAAGAAAAGGTAAGCAACCAGAGAGAACAACCCTCCACGCTCCCCTTTCACTGGTCTCTGGCCCCTGTGGAAGGAGCTGCAGGGAGAGATTTCCTTCCCTGCTCTCCCAGTTGCTCCTACCTTGATCTCATGCAGGGAGTCATAAAAATACAAGACTCTCCTCCTGCCCCCGCCCCTCACCTCAGCATTAGTATGTTCTTCAGTCCCCTGACAACTTCCTGATGGATTGCAGTAGGATTATTGCTCAGCTGAAGAACCTAATAAGGCTAACTGCAATAGAAGGAGGAGGGTGGATAATGGCGAGTGAAGAACTGCTCCTCTCACTACATTCAGATGCTACATTGACTCTAGCGAGATGATCCCGTGGGGTTGGGTTGGGGTAGGGGGACAACAAAGAGAAGAGAGAGAAGTGAACCCTTGACATGGTTCCTCATGCATGGGACCCAGTGAGCTTAAGTTTTTCCAACTATTTTTTTTTAAACTAAGAAGATTCACAGACAAAAAATAATTAAAATGGAGCTGAAAATACATATTGGAAACTTAATGAGGAAAACAACTTATAAGAATGTTGCAGTTATCAGAAATACCAAGCAAAAGAAACCCAGGAAATTTAGAGTTAAAACTAAATGTAAAAGAAACCCAAAAACTGAATATACACCAATAGTGATGCCCTGAAAAATCCTTATCCATTCATGACAGTTTCATCTCACCAGTTATCACAACACTAGCTTAAAAGCTTTGGAGTTCCTAACGCACCCTCAAAATGCGCTTCTGGCCCCCATGGTGTTTCGCCAGGCCAGGCTGCGCAGGTGAACAGGAGACAGTGACTGAACCCAGTCTCTCTTCTCCTCATAGATCCCTGCCAAGGCCTTGGTGAATGGGGTAGCCGGAACTGCTTCCTCACTGACTGAGGCATATGCAACCCCAGGGAGTGGAGGGTGGCCCAAGTATCCTTCAGACTGTGCAGCTTCACATCCGTCTGTTTTGAAAACAGCATGACTCCATCAAATGAGAGATCTTGTATGGAGGACTGCATTTCCTGGGATAGGCCGATGGTCTAAAGCCAGAAGCTGTGCCTCATGACCACCGCCGAGGCGACCACCCTGGCCACTGAATCAGCTGTATCCCAGGCCATCTAGAGGGAGCACCAAGCTGCTGCAGAACCCTGCTCCACAAAGGCCTCAAAGTCTTGGGTCATCTCCTGGGGCACTTTACATTTGTGGAAGGAGTCCCACAGGTTAAAATTATAATGTCCCAAAAGACCCTGGTGGTATGTTACCCAGATTTGGAGACTGGCTGTGGAATAAATTTTTCTCCCAAAAACGTCCAGTCTCCTGGTCTTCCGTATTTTTGGGGGTGGAACTAGCATGCCCTTGCTCGTCCTTTTCGTTGGCCGCCGACACAACCAATGACGCTGGGGCAGGTTGGTGACTCCGTGGGGGAGACAAAATACTTTTTCTCGTCCCTCTTGGAAGTGGGCGGGATGGAAGATAGGGTTTAGCAGAGGCTTTGGCAATGTTCAGGACTCCTCCGTGCACCAGAGCGTGACATGTGCAGGGGTGGATGCAGACAGCACATTGAACCAAGTGTCTGATTGCTCCACCATCTCTTCTGCCTTTAGGCCTAAGTTAGTGGCCACCCGTCGGAGCAGGGCTTGGTGCTCCTTAAAGTCATCTGGTGGGCTAGAACAGGAGGACGCCGCAATTGCCTCACCTGGGGAGGAGGACGACAACTGAACCACTGGGGAGGGCCTGGGGCATTATCCCCCACAGGGGAAGAGGGTCTCGGGTGTCTCTCCACCTCAGCGCCCACCAACGCTTCATGCACAGATCCCCGTGCCACAGGTGCCAGTCCAATTCAGTGAGCGACGACGGGTGAGATGGGGCATCGGCATAATTGGCACGCTTCAGGCATTCCAGTAAGGTCATTGAGCTGGCCACTGGCTCTGCTGCCAGGTCGGCATCATTGTGGCAGATGTAACCTCCCGAGCCCAATCACGACAGTGCTGTCTTGGCGAGGGGATGAACTCCGTCTCCGTGCCAGAGAAATCCTCCTCCGGTGACCAGGGTTGGGCTATTGATGCCTGAGTCTGGTGGCTAAACATTGCCGTGGGTGATCAGTGCCTTAAATAGTCACACCAGGGCCGAGAATAGGGAGAGCAGTGCCAGGTTGCAAAGCACCCCCGAGGTCTCGGGGACAGTGACCGTCGGAACAAAGATAACTGGTGTCACCTATATTGCTACCAGTGCCTCCCTCTGGGCAAGTCTGGCATGAGGGCAAAGTCTGGGAGTGCGGTGCCAGTAATATGTAGCGGCGAACCGGTGACCTGGGCTGATGTGGAGACTAAGGACACGCCTACATAGGACTCTGCCTTGGCACCAGAGACAGGTAGTGCTCACTAGCCTTCTGGGAGACCTTCACGTTAACCTCAGTGGCCAGCCAGCCAGCTGCGTGATGGCAGCTGGCCAACAGGACCCCAGCCCCAGCCGGGCCAGTGGGCCCCCAGCCACAGTTAGCAGGCAGCACCCCAGCCCCAATGGGTGGGACAGAGTGATCCTGGCCACGGCAGGCAGGCCAGGTGGGCTGGAGTGGTATTTACATCCCTAGTAGAAGGTCCACTGGAGCCATGGGACCAGCGGACCCTCCGCAGGGACGCCTGCAGGAGGTCCACAGTAGCACCGGGACTGGCGAGCGGCAGAACGCCCCCGCGGTGTGCCGCCGTGCTTGGGGCGGCGAAATGGCTAGAGCCGGCCTTGATGCCAAATACTGTATATTCATGCTATAGAGAGTATAATAAAGAGGAAAATCCTGTATTGACTTATACCCCATGAAATCTCAGTGAAATTAATTTAGAATTTGCCCCCTTTATTGCCATGCTCATTGTTCACAGTTTAATTTGCAGCGCAATGCAGTAAATTGCAGGTGCCATTCTTGAAGTAAAAATGAATATTCAGCATTGTTTTTTAGTTCTACTTTGGGTGAGATGTCTGAGGAAATAAAGGATATCTTCTTATCTTTGCTAAAGTTTTCTTACATTACTGTTTGAATTAGTTTCTACTGCTTTTTATTATCATTGACTTGAATTTTATCACATCTTTCAGAGTTGAACAACACAGATATTATAAAATTGATGGATACTCCATTACAAAATACTGCAGTCTGAGGAATGTTGGCTTGATATACTTGACTACATGTAAGCACTAATGATTACTTTGTAACAAGGCACAAAGATTCAGGACTCTTTAAAACAATACCACCACTAAATCAACATGACTGATTGTAGTCTCATTTAAAAAGGCCAAATAAAAACCAATCCATCTTCCTAATGAGTTTGTAATACTTATTTTAAACAATAATGCTGTAATATATACCATTACTTATTGTATTTCAAGAAACAAGTTCACAGGCCACTTCTATGTACTGTAAATATTCAAGTAGCAGTGAATCAAGTCTTTCCCAAAGGCTGTTATAGTTGTAGTAACAGGAAAAGTCATGCCTAATTGCTTTTTTTTTTCCGATTAGGAGATTAAGAGAATTTAAAGACAAAGATTCACTTGACAGTTATGAATAAAACTAAAAGACAATGCCCTGTCATAAACCTGACACCTAACAGTCCCTCACCTACAATAAGCTTCAGAAGCATCGCTTGAAGTCATCAGTATGAATTTTAAATACCCCAAATTATAAATATTAAACAAATACACTAATTTTATCACAGGCATCTGAATTGAATGAGATTTGAAGGTTCAGCTTTTGAAAACTAAGAGTATGTCTACATTGGCAAGTTTCTGCACCAGAAGTATACCATTTTTATTAAAACACTGGAATTAAACCACTATTGCGTGTCCACGCTGTGCTCCTGACACTGGAGCGCATCCACGTTAGCAGCTCTTGCAACAGCAAAGAGAACAGTGCATTGTGGTAGTTATCCCACTGTGCAACTGGTCGCAGGGTGCTTTGGGAAGGGTTTGCAATGCCTCATGGGGCAGGCACAGCATCACATAATGCAGGTTTCCCAATCCCATTGTTCCATGGGCATCCTACTACTTTGCCAGCTGCTTTTCAACTGAAGGGGAACGGGAAGTGTATGAGTGTATGGAGTGGTGGAGACAGAAAGTGTGTTTGGAGGGACAGGGAGTGTATCAGCACGCTGTCTTTTAAGTTCAGACAGCAGCAGAAAGCAACCAGTCCTGAGGCAGGGGGTGGGGGAAAACCCGATATCAGCCCCTGCTTCCCTCCCTGGACTCTGTACAGCACAATATCTCTCTCTCTCTCTGGGCTTGTCTACATCAGAAAGTTGCAGCGCTGGTGAGGGAGTTACAGCGCTGCAACTTAGGAGGTGTACACATCTGCAGGGCACCACCAGCGCTGCAACTCCCCGTTTGCAGCGCTGGCCGTACTCCCGTTTTGTCTCGGGTGTAGAGGATCCAGCGCTGGATCACCAAGTATAATCAAGTATAGACACTTACCAGCGCTTTTCTTGACCTCCGTGGAATAAGCAGGTATCCCAGCATACCTGAGGAAGCCTCTGGTAATCAAGCTGGTCTCCTTCCCCGGCTTGCTCTCGCGTTCCCCGAACCCCGAGCAAGCAGGTCTCCTTCCCTGAGGTTTGCAGGGTGGTTCGGGGAACGCGAGAGCAAACCGCGGCGAAGCTGGTCTCCTTTCCCGGTTTGCTCTCTCGTTCCCCGAACCCCCGAGCAAGCAGGTCTCCTTCCCTGCGATTTGCAGGGTGGTTTGGGGAACGCGAGAGCAAACCGCGGTGAAGCTGGTCTCCTTTCCCGGTTTGCTCTCTCGTTCCCCGAACCCCCGAGCAAGCAGGTCTCCTTCCCTGCGGTTTGCAGGGTGGTTCGGGGAACGCGAGAGCAAACCGCGGCGAAGCTGGTCTCCTTTCCCGGTTTGCTCTCTCGTTCCCCGAACCCCCGAGCAAGCAGGTCTCCTTCCCTGCGGTTTCCAGGGGGGTTCGGGGAACGCGAGAGCAAACCGCGGCGAAGCTGGTCTCCTTTCCCGGTTTGCTCTCGCGTTCCCCGAGCAAGCAGGTCTCCTTGCCTGCGGTTTGCAGGGTGGTTCAGGGAACGCGAGAGCAAACCGCGGCGAAGCTGGTCTCCTTTCCCGGTTTGCTCTCGCGTTCCCCGCATCCCCCTTGAAGCCGCCCAACAGCGCTGCAGTGTGGCCACATCTAACACCACTTGCAGCGCTGGTTGCTGTAAGTGTGGCCACTCTGCAGCGCTGGCCCTATACAGCTGTACTAATACAGCTGTAACAACCAGCGCTGCAAAATTTTAGATGTAGACATGGCCTCTCTCTCTCTCTCTCTCTCTCTCTCTCTCTCTCTCTCTCACACACACACACACACACACACACACACACACACCCCTGCCTCTGTGTTCAACAGCATGAGCATTCCACATTAATGGTTTGCTTTGTATCCTGAAGCAGATCAGCACAGCATGCAATGGCTGTTAGAAACAGTGCTTTGAAAGGGGAGGGGCGCATGTCTCCAAGGCAGCCAAGTTCAAAACAATGAGCAGAGCGGTCACTTGAGGCATTATGGGACAGCTCCAGAGGCCAATTACAGCACAGAAAGCAATCAAGTGTTCACACTGACAATAGAGCATTTGAGCCTCTGTGCAAATAGCCTTATGACTCTCATACAGGTGGGTTTTTTGCAGCGCTGCAACTGAGGTGTTTCTGCGCACAATGTGGCTTGGCAGTGTGTACACGTCTGTAGTTTGAGTTAAAAAAGCTGTTTTACTGCACAGAAACTTACCAGTGTAGACAAGCCCTAAGTGACATATTTGAAAATCTAGCTAGTGAAAAGCAACATCTATTCACCCACAAAAGCTTATGCTCCAATACGTCTCTTAGTCTATAATGTGCCACAGGACTCTTTGTCACTTTTTACAGAGCCAGACTAACATGGCTACCCCTCTGATACTATCTAGTGAAGAAATTCTACATATAAAGCATGAATTGTTTAAGGATTTTTTCTTTATCTTCATGCAGAAATAGCTTTAAAACATTGAAGATGAAGAAGGATTGTAAAATGGCACCAGTTACAGTAACATAAACTATACATCAGCATTAAGATCTCCAGACACATGCCAACAAATATTAAATAATCTTTCCTAATTCTTAATGCACAGTTTATGAAAGAAAAGACAGTTTAATTGCTATTTCTTTCGGTTTCTAAAGGAAGATTGAGTACTGTGTTACTGCCTTAATGGCTGTCATTACTTAATACCAAAAGATCAAAACTGGACAATTTGTGGAATCAGTTTGTCATCAACATGTTATGAAGAGCCTCATTATATTTAAAGATGCAATTCTAGTGTACAATTTGTAACAATTTCTCACAAATGTGCAAACTTGACTTCACATAGTATTTTAAGCTAGGGCATCCCTAAATCTATACGCAAGACCAAGAAAGGATCTCACACACAAGAAATCACAGACAAAAAAATAATTATGATGCTATACTTAGCACAACTAGCATTATATATTTTCAGTTTGTTATACATACATTAGCTAATTAATAATATCCCTAGGAGTTAGGCAAGAACTCTCCTTCCCATTTTACATACGGGAAAATTAAGGAATACAAGGTAAAGTGACTCTCCCAAACCTGCACAGCAAATTGAGGTACAGCCAGCAGAAGGTTCCAGAAGCCTTTGGCTCCCAGGCCCGAGCTTCATTGATTCACTCACAAATTGTAAATAAAGTTATAACATTTTGAATTCTCCCCCTCACCGGACTATTTTGTGATTAAACAAAAGAAAAAAAGATTTACTCCAAAAAGATTCTGCATCTCAAGATATACCATCTAGCGTTATGGGCCTGTACACTGGAAAACTAAGAGCAAGAAAACACTGCAAATTCCCACAAAATGGGAACTTTTCAAAACTGTTGCTGCTTTCTAACAACACATGTCAAAATATTGCCTTGGCTGGATCTGATAGGGGGATGAGCAGGAACTCCAACATGCAACTTCTGTTATTAGAAGTTACAACCAGAGTAAGGGCTTGTCTACATCACAAAGTTGCAGCGCTGGTGAGGGTGTTACAGCGCTGCAACTTAGGAGGTGTACACATCTGCAGGGCATCACCAGCGCTGCAACTCCCTGTTTGCAGCGCTGGCCGTACTCCCGTTTTGTCTCGGGTGTAGAGGATCCAGCTGGTAATCAAGTGTGGACACTTACCAGCGCTTTTCTTGACCTCCGTGGAATAAGCAGGTATCCCAGCATACCTGAGGAAGCCTCTGGTAATCAAGCTGGTCTCCTTCCCCGGTTTGCTCTCGCGTTCCCCGAACCCCAAGCAAGCAGGTCTCCTTCCCTGCGGTTTGCAGGGGGGTTCGGGGAACGCGAGAGCAAACCGCGGCAAAGCTGGTCTCCTTCCCCGGTTCGCTCTCGCGTTCCCCGAACCTCCGTGCAAGCAGGTCTCCTTCCCTGCGGTTTGCAGGGTGGTTCGAGGAACGCGAGAGCAAACCGCGGCAAAGCTGGTTTCCTTCCCCGGTTTGCTCTCACGTTCCCCGAACAAGCAGGTCTCCTTCCCTGCGGTTTGCAGGGGGGTTCGGGGAACGCGAGAGCAAACCGCGGCGAAGCTGGTCTCCTTCCCCGGTTTGCTCTCGCGTTCCCCGAACCTCCGTGCAAGCAGGTCTCCTTCCCTGCGGTTTGCAGGGGGGTTCGGGGAACGCGAGAGCAAACCGCGGCGAAGCTGGTCTCCTTCCCCGGTTTTCTCTCACGTTCCCCGAACCCCCCTTGAAGCCGCCCAACAGCGCTGCAGTATGGCCACATCTAACACCACTTGCAGCGCTGGTTGCTGTAAGTGTGGCCACTCTGCAGCGCTGGCCCTATACAGCTGTACTAATACAGCTGTAACAACCAGCGCTGCAAAATTTTAGATGTAGACATACCCTAAGAAAGAGGAAAGTGCAGACAAGGTCTAGCACAAAGCTTTCATTATGAAAAATAAAATGATAATCCTTTTTAAAAGTTTGTTCTCATCCTCCTCTGCAGGATGGACACTTTGTGCGCTCATTATTCAAATTGGATCTTTTATATCATATTACCTCAACTGGTAGGAAACTGAGGTTCTCACACACCCCATATCTGAACATATTAATTTTACTTCCTTATCTCTTTAAGACAGTGAAATGGAGGATGCACTTATAGATCCTTTTACTTAAAACTGCTACTATAAGCTGCCGTAGGTATCACCCATCAAAGATTTGATGTATTTGGCCAAGAGTATTCAAACAACACCCTCAGAGGCAAAATATCCAAATTGTATCCATACAGTACACAAACTGCTGCCCTACTGAATTAATCCACAAATTCGCTTTCCAACCAAGAAGCCACAGCCCCATAGGGAAACATCCCAAAATACAATGATGAATCTACCTTGAAATGGTGACTTTAAAGTTTTAGCCTCCTTTTCGGCAGTCTTCCATAAAACAAATAAAAGCGGCCAAAATTCTGAGTACTTTGTCAGATACAAATTTAGAACACCCACCCAAAATGCTGAAGGGGCCCATTCTCATTAGGATATGAGCTACAGAGCAGGACTTTCTGAAACAGGCTTGGAGACCCTTTGATGTTCAGGAATACCCCTAAATTCCTGCTGAGGAGGACACCAAAATAAATTCTCCCTTTGTCCTATTCTATATAGGTTCTTATAGGGCCCCTCCCTTGTTGTATGAGTGCCTTCCAGTTGTCGGTAAGCCCTTGAGGATGATCTCTTTCACAGGTTTTATTTTTTATGGGTCCTTTGGTGACTGAGAAGTTGATCCTTGAGCCACAGGTGCATTGGTAAGACGTTGCAGGTGTTGTTGGAAGTTAGAGCTGGGCTGCAATTGCTGCATGACAGTTGCCTTTCCTTTCTTTTCTGGCCTTTTTCTCCAACCAGGGCAAGGTGATTTTCCTCAAAAGTGGATGTCCCTTCTCTGACGAGTCTTTGCCAGTTATGTCTATCCTGGGCTACTGTCTTCCAGTGTATGGTGTTGATGCCATATCTCTTGATGTTTATCTTGAGGATTCTTGTCTCACTTACAAAAGTTTAACTGTAACTTTAACAGGAATAACTGTATTGAAGTCAATAGAGTAAAAAATGTGTGTAAAATTGATGAGAGGAGAAGAAATAAGCCCAGTGAGTTGGAGCCCTCCATTTCAGTTTAGCAGCTTGGGGAGCGGGTGACCCAATAAGTTCTGAAACTTAAATGTGGCATCTGTAGAGGAAAAGCATGAGATCTAGGAAAGAGGGATCTTTGTGAAAAACGCTTTATTTCTGATTCTGCATTTCCCTTCCTTGCTGTGCAGGAAAATTCAGGCTCCCCAACTGGGAATGAGGTCAGGCCCGGCCACATATGCCAGATGTCTCATATTGCTTTTCTTTGTTGGTTCTTTGATTAACACTGGTCACCAGGACCTAATTTCTCTCATAAAATAGAAGAGTATGAGTCTAGTTCATTGCTTATACTTTGTTGTCTGTCACAGCTTCAGTCACTGAAGAAGCCCTGGCATGCTTTGGGTGATAAAAACATATTAATTCAGTCCAATTTGGGGATATGGTTCTGTTCCCTTTCCAGCTAGCTTTCTCCGCTTGACATCTAGCATATGTCCCATACTTTCAAACAATAGCCATCTACAAAAATACAGCAAACAGCCTGCTCTTTCCCTCCGGTTCAGAATCTGTAATGTCTTACAAGTGTCCCTTCCTTTCATGATTTTATACAGCATTTAGAAATTTCTCAGCTGATTAACACACTTGCTTCTTCCTGTTTTCTAAGTCATTAGGCACTGTTCCCCCTCATTATGCACCTTTTATTCCTGAGTCCATCTTTGAAAGACCCTGTTCTCCACTTGTGCTGGTACGGTTAACCAGTCCTATCCACACACTCAAATAATTGTATGTTTGCCTGAAAGACCTAGTCCCAATACTTCAATTAGGATTTAAAATTATTAAACTTCCTACTTAGTATATGTACACTTTGTTGCATCCAGGCCTACAGTAAGAAGTACAGGAGGAAAACTGGAAAAAATCCAAAATGTAATAAATAATCTTAGAACAAAGGTAAGGAACGAAAGGAAGACTGCACAAGAGGTAAAGATAAATATTATGAAATGTTTCTAGCACATAAAGAAAAAGTGAACAGTGAATGAGGCTGTAGGCCTCTGAGAGATGAGAAAGGTATTTTACTGAAAGGAAAGAGAAAGAGAGATGCTGCTCAACAAAATTTGTTTGCTTTACTCTTCACAAAGGATGGGAGACAGATGTCAGAAACAGACATTAATTTCCCAGGGAGGAAGAAGAAATACTCAAGGAAACCAGACTCCTGCCAGGAAAGTATTCAGGAAATTAGAAAGTGTAAAGGCTGCCAACACTATAGGACCAGATGGGACGCAGCCCCGATTCCTAAAAGGAGGAGTAAATGAGATGGAAGAACCATTAACAGATATATTTAGAAAGTATGTGAGAACAAGGGAATAACTGAAGTACTGGAGAGAGGCAAAATATAACACCATATCAGACCTTTAATTTAAAAAGCAGCAAAGATATTGGAACTGTAACAGATTTCCATGTTGTGTAGTGCTGCATCAGTATTAATGTTGCCATGGCAACATGATGCAATGAGAGCAGAGGGGGAGTATCACAGTCAATTTAAGGATAACTAAAGGTATCCTTGTTTAGGAAATGAACAATAAAATGCCTTAGCAGGTTTCTGTCTGGTCTTCAGCAAAGAGCTGTTTTGGTCTTTTAGTCTTGCCATCTGAGATAGCTAATTAGCATGTGGATGCTCCATTGAGGAGCCTGGATTCTGACAGGGTGACAATTGGTGGCAGTTGGGCTGAAGAGCAGGTAGCCTTGGAAGAAAGAGTGAGACAAAAGAGAGAGAGCGAGCACTAGCAGGAAACAAAAAACCTTAAGAAGTAAATACAAAAACGGAACAGAACAATAAAATATAGTAAACTGGAGAAGAGAAACAAGACCAGGGAGGGAAAGAGAGAAACTGATCAAAGAAGTGGTCCCTATGAAAGGAAAAGGGAAAGAAAAAATAGGTTTTCCTGCAGAACTCACCAGATGTTAAACAGGCAAGTGCCCATTTTGTGAGAGTTTCCTATCAGCCATGTTGTGCTAAAAACAGAAACAGGCATTTGGATACCAATATACAAAGACTAACTAAGCTTTAATAGGAGATTATGATTTCAATGAACTGTTTCCCTCTCACAATGTAGGCGTGGGAAAAAGAAGTTGGGAATCCAAGAAAAAACAGGTTTCAGAGTAACCGTGTTAATCTGTATCAGCAAAAACAACATGGAGTCCGGTGTTGTTCTTGTGGATACAGACTAACACCGCTTTCCCCCGATACCTGTACCTGCAAAAAGAACAAGGAGTACTTGTGACACCTTAACAGACTAAAAATTTATTTGAGCATAAGCTTTCATGGGCTAAAACCCACTTCATCGGATGCATGCAGTGGAAAATACAGTAGGAAGATATATACACAGAGAGGACATGAAAAAATGGGTGTTGCCATACCAGTTATAATGAGACTAATCAGTTAAGGTGGGCTATTATCAGCAGGACAAAACAAAATGTTTGTAGTGATAATCAGGATGGCCCATTTCTAACAGTTGACAAGAAAGTATGACTAACAGTAGGGGGAAATTAGCATGCGGAAATAGGTTTTACTTTGTGTAATGACCCATCCACTTCCAGTCTTTATTCAAGCCTAATTTAATGGTGTCCAGTTTGCAAAGTAATTCCAATTCTGCAGTTTCTCATTGGAGTCTGTTTCTGAAGTTTTTTTGTTGGAGTATTGCGACTTTGAGGTCTGTAATTTTCTTAATCTAAAAGCCAAAGTTCATATATGTATAAAAGCTTTGTGAAATATAAAATATATAGAGAGTTTACACATAGTAGTGTAAACTTTTAACTGCCAGTAGAAAATGCCAGATCTAAGGATCACAGGCTCATCTTTGCAGCTCCACTATTCAGGGCAGCTGAATGTCCCAGAGTTGCTTTAACCAATACCTGGGTTGCCTATAACCAAGACTCACAGGGGCCATGCTCCTATGCAAAGAAGGAGGAGGAGCAGAGAGGTGGCTTACATTTATTAGGATAGCTCTACACCACTCAAAAATGTCCTGACACAGAGGAAGTTCCCAGCTGATCATCTCCACTTGGTTTATTGTTCCCTTGTAAAATTCAGGGAGCTTTAGCTTTGCTTAACATAGGATGTTCACAACAATGCAGTATTTTCTGTTGTACTCAGAAGTGCATGTTAGATGCTGTAAATCTGCTTGCACATTAGGAAGCATTTCAATTCGTCAGTAATATTAAGGGAGCTTTAGCTCAGTAAAACAGATTTCTATTATTTATCTAATGACAACCTAAACATTTGAATTATATTCTGGGTAGCTAAAATATGTTATCTCTATCTCTTACTCAAAAAAGCCATATTCTTTAACTAAGAACATATTATATATAAGCCAGCGTTTCCCAAACTTGGGATGCCACTTGTGTAGGGAAAGCCCCTGGTGGGCCGGGCTGGTTTGTTTACCTGTCCCATCCAATCGCGGCTCCCACTGGCCGTGGTTCGCTGCTTCTGGCCAATGGGAGCTGCTGGAAGCGGCACAGGCCGAGGGACGTACTGGCTGCCACTTCAAGCAACTCCCATTGGCCTGGAGCAGCGAACCACGGCCAGTGGGAGCCACAATCGGCCGAACCTGCGGATGCGGCAGGTAAACAAACCGGCCCGGCCTGCCAGGGGCTTTCCCTGCACAAGCGGCGTCCCAAGTTTGGGAAACACTGGTATAAGGCATAAAATGCACTTTTGGGAGTAGGGGCAGGGGTCAGCTAGAGACATTTTAGCGTCTTCAGCAAATCCAACCTACTGGAACAGCAATGATCCTATTCCTTTCTACCTTACAATACCTGAGATAGTTCTCTCTAGTCACACTGCAAAATGCTTTACATTTTCTTCATCATATAATCCTAGGCATAATACTCCAGGCTCAACAACTGAACTAAATACACTGATTCATTTAACACACTAATACCACAGCAATAGTCAGGCATATCTTCAAGACAAGTATATAACATCCTGAATGGTATAATTAATAAGATGTTCAAATATGGGGCATCTGTCAGCATAAGAGATCCAATTTTACATTATAAAGCCAATTTACCAACACACTAGTACTACCATCACAATATACCATGGCTTAGAGTAAAGTGGTTATGTAGAATGAGGGTTCCCCAAAGCTGTTATTTGTATCACAAACACATTATTTAAAAATAATGCACTCTCCAGTCAGTCCTGTATTTAAGATTCACCTTCACTGTTCAGAACTAACAGTATAAAACAGACCTGGTTGGAAAATTTTTGAAAAAATGTTTTCTTGTTGGAATTTGCCAATCTTTTGAAATTAAAATGTTCTGCAGGACTGGGTTGATTTCAACAAAATTCTGCTGGAAACCAGGCTCGTTTCCAGTGGAGCACTGTCCGCAAGGCAGGTTCAAAACTTGCCTGGTTTCCTGCTGCTGGTCCATTGGGCTCCATGCAGACCATCTGGCAGGATGACAGGAAGCTGAGAACCTGGAAGCCCTGGTTCATGGCTCCTCAGCAGCCTGGCCTCCCCAACTCTGGGGCAACCTACAATGTAGGCTACCTCCAATCCAGGGCTTCCAGAGCCCCCTGACAGGAGAACTGCATCAGAGCTGAGGCTCCCAGTACAGCTGGATGGAGAACGGTAATTCAGTTTCACAGAGCATTTCAAAACATGCAGCTTTCATTCTGAAAAAGACCACCACCAAATTTTGAAATCTCAAAATCCTCCATGAACAGAATTACCATTCTCTGCCCAGCTCATGTACACCACAGAGCTATCATCAGAGAGAGAAGATATTTTAGATGTCATGAGCTTTTTTCTATTATAGACAATGTTTTCTGATATTATTTGAAAATGAAATAACAAAGGGCATCTGCACTGCCCTGATTAAAGCTTGTTTGCTAGAATAATGTCAATGCAGAAAAATGACTAATACAAAAGTAATTACTGAGAATAAATTCACATCACAATTGAACTGCAGTCACTAACTCAATGACAAATTAAATTGGAAGCAGAAACAGCAAAAACCGAGAGGAATCAAACATCATTAGATTCTGAGATAAATTCTGCCCTCAGATTCCCTTGAAGAGGGGATCAGAGTACAAGATACTGTTTTGGGGAGAGAAAGGGAAGATATCCGCCTCTGGAAGAGAGAACTGCTGAGAATGTAAGAATGGTGACTGACTGAAGGGGTAGTATCCAGGCAGCTCTGTCTGAATGGATGAGAGGAATTCGCTGTGTGATTTGAGAGCAAGTGTGTAAATTTGGAGTAGTTGTGAATAATTTTCTTAAGCAAACAGCACATTCCTCACTTAAAGGAACAGACTGAAATCTTGCTCCTTGACTCATCTGCCTGCTCTCTCTGCATCTGATAACATTTATGGGGCTGCATCACCACGGCTCTCTCAGTCACTTTCTTTGATAAAATAAATATAAATGTTACACATAAAAATATCTTTAGAGGATTAAGGTTGCAAAGTGAAGTATTCAAAAGTTGGGAAATGCCAGCACTAGAGTTGCCTGGGTAAACTTAATTTGTCGTCCTTGGAGCACCCTAGGACATTATGATACAGTCTTTAATTACATTATTGTGATCCAAGGATCTCTTGGTGCAAAAGGGTTACAGGCATCACATGGGTCTTGTATCTTCATACTATGTTCACCAAATAGCGTCATGTAAATTCTCTTCTGAAATCCCTGTCACACTTGTCATCATAATCATTACAAAATGTATATATGGATAGTATGTGCAAAATTGTGATTATATGCTGAATTATGTTCTTAAGGTCTGTGAATGGGGGTAAGTCAGGGTGATAAGCAAGTTTATTTCAGGTAAGAGATGTTTATCAATCTCGTTATATGTAAATTGAGTATTATGCAGTTTACAATTTACAGTCTCAGCAGAATCCTAATGAGGGGATTGTAAAATCTTCAAGAGAAGGAATTTAGAGGAAGAAATAAATCATCAGGCCGGAGGTCCTTCTTACATGTGAAGACAATGGATTTTTGCACTTGAACTGTAGATATAGGGACTCACTCTGCATTCTTCACCTAAGTAGTAAGCTGACTGTATTTGGTTCATCAAAAAAGGATCACAGCCAGGCTGAAAAATGCTGGAAGTACTTTGGAGTGAGCTAAATGTTATTAGCACAAGGAGGTGTCTAAGTACATCAAGATTCCACAATGCATGTTATGCTTTTATTTTGTATGTAAGCCTTTGTTTACAATATTTCTATATTCTATCACTTGAATCTTGGTTCTTTGTTAAATAAATTACTTCTTGTTTTTACTATAAACATATCTAAGGTGTATCTGGTAAGCTGGGGTGCACTGTTCCTTTGGGAGCAGAGGATTTGGGAATTCTATGCATGTCCAATGGATCAGTGGGTTGGACCTCCTAGGATGTTTGGAGGACTTTAGGGTTGGAGTATGCCTATCATTAACCCGTAAAGAGACCGTGGGGTCTGCAGAGGCCTGCAAGGCAGTGCCTGTGTTGCCAGAGGCTGATGGAGTTGGGAACTGACCCACTGCAGGAACAGGCAAGGCTTCCTCATACTAAGGGCAGATGGAAGTGAGATGCCTCAGAATCCTGGGTGTGCCCGAGAAGTATCACAATAATCACATATTTTTTCAATAGAACCTCTGCTTCATTCAGTGCACATGATGGATGGTGCACAATTAATGAGCAGCTGTTCAATATTTTGTTTTCCCCTCACTGTTCCATGTGTGGTCTTAGCCCAGATTATTCAAACCCTGCTCTAAAGACAGAATTATTAGTTTCCTTGTGGGTTTCCATATGGTACTTATCATTTGAGTGCTTCACAAACTTTACTTTTTCTTCACAAACCTTTGCGAGTTGAGGAGGTAGCATTATCCCCTTTTTTACAGATGGGGAGCCGAGGCAGAAAGAGAGTAAAGAAAAAAAATTCCTAATTCTGAGTGCCCAATCCTTTAATTCTGGGTATGCATGATCTGATTTTTAAGAGTCCTTTGCATTATATAGTATTAATATATTCATGCACAGTTCCCACTGACTTCAGTTGCAATTGTGAGTACTCAAAATCTCTGCAAATCAGGCCCAGGTGTCAAATTCCCTAGAAAATGAGGAGCACAAATTAGTAACCCACCTGTGAAAAGTTTGATTTAAGTGGCTCACTTAGCATCACACCCAAACTCTGTGGCAGAGGCAAGGATAGAATCCTATTCTCCAAGCAGCAAACCAGGGAAATGGGGTCTAGGTGAAATTGTTGTAAAATGGGTGCACAAGTGGTTGAAAGAACGTACACAAAGAGTAGTTTTTCAATGGTTTGCTTTCCAACTGGGACGGCAGGAGTAGTAGGGTCTGGTACTATTCAATATTTTCGATAATGACTTGGATAATGGAGTGGAGAATATGCTTACAAAATCTTCAGATGACACTAACGTGGGAGGGACTGCAAGCATTTTGGAGGATGGGATTAGAACTCAACAAGACCCTGAAAAATTGGAGAACTGGTCTGAAATCAACAAGATGAAATTCAATACAGATAATGCACTTAGGAAGGAAAAAATTGAATGCATAAATACAAAATGGGGAGTATCTGGTTAGGCAGTAGTACTGCTGAAAGAGAGCTAGGAGTTATAGTGGATCAAAAAATTTGGAGTGTATTAACAGGAGTAAAACAGAAGTTGTAAGATAGAAGGTGATTGTCCCTCTCCAGTCAGCACTCATGAGGTCTCAGCTGGAGTATTATGTCCAATTTTGGGTGCCACAATTTAGGAAGGATGTGGATCAATTGTAGAGAGTCCAGAGGATTGCAAAAAAGAGATAAAAGGTTCAGAAAATTTTACTTGAGGAAAGGTTAAATAAAAATAGGGCACAGTTTAGTCTTAAGAAAAGATGACCAAAGGGGTGGGGCGGAGAATCTGAAAACAGTCTTACAATATGTTACCAGCTGTTATAAAGAGGATGGGGATCAATTGTTCTCCATGTTCACTGAAGGCAGGACAAGAAGTAATGAGCTTAATCTGCAGTTAGGGAGATTTAAGTCATATATTAGAAAAAACTTTCTAACTTTAAGGGTAGTTAAGCTCTGAACACCCTTTCAAGGGAAGTTGTGGAACTGAGTAACTGATAACAACAGAAGGTTGTGTTCCTCTATGTAGACTAGTACTACAGCAGGAAGAGACACACTACCAGTGTGTTTCACAGATATTTGCCGACAGCAGAGTAATGTTAAGACTCGCGACTCTTGGGGTAGGTCTACAATGCAGCTGGGAGCAAGCCTCTCAACTCAAGTTGACAAATTTGCAATACCAGGGCTTGAGCTTGCATGCTAAAACAGTATGGACATTCCAGCTCTGGCTCTGAAGCTCAGGGGCTTGGATAGGCTTGAGAGCCTGAGCTGGAATATCTGCATTGCCAGTTTTAGAGAGCTAGCTCAAGCCTCACTAATGAGAGCCTGTCTAGGCAGGCTGGGAGACTCGCTCCCAGCTGCAGTGTAGCCATACCCGTGGATTCCATTCTAGGCCCTGGAGCAGAGTGGGCTCTATTGAGCACAGGCTCTTCTGCTGGTTTTCCCCAAGTCTAACCCCCTTCTCCCTCTTCTTCTCCAACCCTTCCCTGTCCCAATCCTGTTTGTTCCCCACCCTGGGCTTCTTGTTCCAGTCCCCTTCTTCATTCCTCAGGCTTCCTATTCTAATCCAGTCACCTTGCCCAAGCACTCCTAGTTTCCTCCTTTGGGATCACTCTGAATCCCAGTCTCCCTCCAACTCTCAGTCTCTTTGCCCTGCCAGTCCCAGTGGGCCCTCTCAGTTTCTCATGCAATCTGTTTTCTCCCTGCCCCAACTGGCTCTCAGTCACAATATTCCTCCCTAGACTCCGAATCCAAGTTTCTCTCTCTCTCTCTCACACACACACACACACACACCCCTGCCTCCTCCCTGGCTCCTTGTTCCAGGCTCTTTACCCAGCCAGACCTACTTTTCCCCTACACTGCAGCACCTTTGCAGATATGTCTCTCCTCTCCTCTTCCCTAATCCCTTCCAATGGTTTCCAGTCCCAGCCTTCTTTTCCAGTATGTCATAGAATCACAGAATATCAGGGCTGGAAGGGACCTCAGGAGGTCAGCTAGTCCAACCCCCTGCTCAAAGCAGGACCAATCTCCAACTAAATCATCCCAGCCAGGGCTTTGTCAAGCCTGACCTTAAAAACCTCTAAGGAAGGAGATTCTACCACCTCCCTAGGTAACCTATTCCAGTGTCCCTGTCTCTCTCCCCATTCCAGTGTCCCAGTCTCTCTCCCTCCATCAACTTACTTGTCCAATCTGAATGCTCCCCCACATGCAGTCAAATGATTCCTAGTCCACCACATTTCTCTCATTGGTTTCTCAGTCCCAGTCTCATTGCCCAACCAGACCCAGCCACCTCTCTCTCCCAGTCCCTTACTCATCTAGTCCATCTCCCCCCTCAATCTCCAGTTTCACCTCCCTCCAGTCCCAGTCTCACCAGACTCCTTGTCCCAATCTAATCCTTTCTCCTCCCATGTCCAGATTTTGTCCAATCTGAATAATTTGGATCAGATCACTTCCTTCTCCATGCTGCCTGGGTACAAACAAGTTGTGGGTGTGTCACAGATCACAAGAGAGAGGCCCAGGTCAACCCTAGCCAGGAGCAACCACTACAGGGAAAGTCCTTCTGAGCCTCTGAAGCCCGGGACTGGAAGTAGCATACTCAGTTGCTCTGTGGGGATGGTGCATACACAGTCCAGTCACATACAGGAACTATGAGGAGATGAAGTGTGCTCAACTACTTTGAAGGGATCGCGCATGTACACTCTGGTCAGCACTAGGCTCATGCTCAGCTAGGACAAAATCTTCAGAGATTTTAGCTGTTAAGCTCCAGCAAGTCTCTACTGAGCATATACAAACTGAAATTTTTATAACTTGGCCAAATTTGATCAGATTTTCATGCTGATAGCAAAAGACACAACCCTGATATAACAACCACCTCTTTGCAAAATTTTATATGCCAAAGCATTTCAAACAAGGTCATCAGACATTTTTGTATGGGCAAACAACATATTTTTTCCTATTTTCATTCTTAGAGATGGCGGAAGCATTTTGGCTGAAATTCTCCAATAAAATTCAGCCTGAGGTAGACATCCAGCATGGAAAATTTAAGCTCAAATGGTTAACATTTGGCAAAGTCATACGGAAAAGAAAACCTGGTCTTATAATGTGAAGTGTCAGACAAATATAACAATAGGCAGTGCTGCCAGCGGCACCCTCCCCCCCCCATTAAATAAAAAAACATACAAAATGTTCCACAAGAATTTCTGAGAACAAGAACAAAAACAAGATAGTAAAAATGAGGTGGGATGGGAGTGGATGAGAAGAGGCAGAGGAAACAGCAGTAAGTAAGAGTGGATGAATATTCAGAATGGGGAGCCATTTTTCACATTGTGTTCTGGACCCTGTAAGCCTCAACTGGTATGTTGCAACAGAATAAAGTCCTTGGGTCAAAAGTATCCTTGGTGTGATTTGGATGAAATTGCACTGGGTATTAATTTAGCTCCTAGATCCAAAATCAAGTCCACTAGAGCGCATGTTCACAGTTAAATTTCATGCAAAGTGATTCTGATAGCACTGACACAATTGCAATGGGATGTACATAATTCTATAATAGGGACATTATATAACTCCCACACACAAAAAGATTTAGCAGTTCTTTCAAAAGGAATCTGCACTAGGACATGATTTATAACAACAACAACTTGCATCTGCATGTCACCTATTATTCTCAAGGATCCCACAGTGCTTTATCAACTTAATGCAGGAATCATTTAATCTACCACTGAAATGCCTCTTAGGTGAAAAATCTAACAAGCCCACACCAACATGACATGGACATTGAGGTCTGGGAGTGAAAAATACCACGTACAGGTGAAACTATATTCTACCTATCTAAATTGCCTAGGTAGTTATTACAGTTCATGTCAAATTGAATTAAATATAAAAACCCAAAACCTTGAAAAATACTCTTCAGTTAGAAATGCATATACCTTTCCAGTATGGGTTAAATAAATCATAAGTGATAGTAACTGCAGTACTAGATGAAATACTTACTAATACCAAATAAACTGAGTGGAGTAAATATATGGACAGTTATTTGTTTAGGGAAAAGTAATTTAAAATCCACATCAAAGGTGGCCAACTTCTTTCCAGGATAGTTTTCTAAGAATTTTATGTTGTTTCAGGTTCGGGATCTAATCACGTGATTAAAGAAGGATGATAATACGGAATGGAAAAAAAACTGTTACATTTATGAATAGAAAGGAAATAAGCCAAGGACTGGATAACAGTGAGGAAAAAGACCTTAAAAAAACATTTAGAGCCAAATTCTCTGTGAGAGTAAACTGTCAGTTTGGCTGTCAGTTACCCTTAGATAAGTATTTAAAATTATAAGGAATTATCCAAACCAAGCCTTCTAAAGTTTGGAGCTTCAACTCAAAGTTCCTACTAAATTTATATTAAATTATGTTTGCATGTTATGGACCAAATTTTCAGCAGTATTCAAACACGCCTCTTTTTCTGCAGGCCCACTTTTCACAATTCAACTAAATGTAACCAAAAAAATGTACACCAACCCATTCATTCTTTGCATATAAATCAGCATGAGTGGGCCATCCGCCTGGCCTGCAAGTCAAAATGACTCCTTGTATGCACACTGGTTGGATGTATTCCTCACTTTTATGTGTACAAACACTTGCAACTCTACATGAAGGGCTTTCCTCTCAGTTTGTCATTCTTTAATTAAAAGCTGATAAAATAGCCATGACTGTCAATATTCTAACACAAAACAGTATATTATTCTAAACCAACAATTTCAGATGATGATAATCACTATGTTTATCCTATGAAAATAGTTTCAACCAAACAAACTGATGGGGTCAAAGCATCAATTAAATGAATCCAAGAAAATCTTACATTATTCAGGAGATGCAAATAAGTCTTCTGAATGAGAAAGGTTCTTTGGTTTGAAGCTTTTCACACTTACAGTGTAACCATAAATTTCCTTTTTTTCCCCCCCTTGCACTAAGTGTTTTCCAATAAAACACACTTCCTTGAGTCCTGAGGGATAATTCCTTCTTAAAATCATTTCATACTAGATTGCTGCTTTCTAACCTTGAAATAATTTCCTGCTGTCCACTCATGATTTCTGCTTTGTTTTGCTGCTTTGCCTACAATCTACAGATTACCCAGTTGGTCCCATTCTTTTTCATCAGATAACACTCATATCAGGGAAACACCTAAAAACAGACTAAAGAGATAAGGTAGGTGAGGTAATATCTTATTGGACTAACTTCTGTTTGTGAAAGAGAAGATTTTGAGCTACGCAGAGCTTGGAAAAAGAAATGAATGTGACCTGAGAGCATCAAGAATTTGTGTCCTACAGTCAGTGAGACTGAACAAGGTCAGCATCTCTAAACTATTTAATTCATTTTAAAATTGATTGTTCATAAATATATTTATGAACTATGAATTTATATACTATATAGGAAAAAGTCAACATTTGCCAGTGGTTACCACATACTTGATTTAGATCTAAGTATATTTTCAGAAACCACTATTGTTAACTGTTGGCAAATGTTAACTTTTTAATATCAGAGGGGTAGCCGTGTTAGTCTGGATCTGTAAAAAGCAACAAAGAGTCCTGTAGCACCTTATAGACTAACAGATGCATTGGAGCATAAGCGTCTGAGGAAGTGGGTATTCGCCCACGAAAGCTTATGCTCCAATACATCTGTTAGTCTTTAAGGTGCCATGGGAAACTTTGTAACTTTTTAACAGTAACCATTATGGGTCCAATTATGAGATAATCTCATGGTCTAAAGTACTATCCTACTCTGGGAACCAGTTAGGGTGACCAGATGTACCAATTTTATAGGGACAGTCCCGATTTTGGCATCTTTTTCTTATATAGGCTCCCATTGCCCCACTCCGTCCCTGTTTTTCATATTTGCAGTCTGGTCATCCTAGAACCAGTGTTGGATTTATTTTGCAAGTAGCAGCAACAGCCTTCTTACTTGTTTTCTATGGACTTGGACCGAATGTTATCAGGATTCAGAAATGAATCCTTCCCTTCTTTTTTATTATTAATGCTAGCCCTGTGTGGCCCTTTCGATCACTGCATATAAGGATGAGTTAGGATACATAGTTTCTTAATGCTTTGGTACTATGGGCTATATAATTCCTGACAATAGTTGGGAAGTTATTACTTAAACGGGCTTTCCATTAGATCCATAGAGTGTAAGTTTTGCATATTTTGTATGTACTTGCCTTAATGTGAAATCTCAATAAAACAAAAACTCTATCATGGCAATTTAATGGAAATGACGCATTTACCTAATTTCCAAAGGCATGATCCTTGACCAGTGAGTAAAAGTTGAAATAGCAGCTCATAAAATTTCTAACTGAGCATGCACATTTATCTAGGAAACTAAGGATGGCATGTCATTGTTATACACATTAATTGGGGGGCAAGTTTTGCTGAGAACTGCCTCTTTAAGATATTTTGCTTCTAATGATACTCATCAATACAACTCTTATCTTTTCAGGTTCATTTCATGGAACTACAATATAAAGATATAATATACAGCATATATACTTCTTTAAAACCTAGTCAAGCTGTTCTAAAGGCATGAATTTTATCTTATCCATACATTAGTTTTCTGTAGGCATAAACTGCAATATGTATCAAATAATATTCAACAAGTACTCATTGCAACAAGGATCATTTTTACATTAGGTTTCTCAGTGCTCTTAAATCAGCCAAAGCATCCAAGAGAAAAGAGTATTTTCTACACGTGACCTCCACAGGAAGAAGCTTCTAAAATGATTTTGAGAGCCAATTTTTTGAGTCAGTCATTCTTACAGAGCTTTGTCAGCAGTTCACCAAAGACACAAAAGAAAATTAATTACAATGAAGGGGATTTCTAATGAGCAAATATAAGAACCCCAGGATTAATTTTCCTCCATCTGGGTAAATTTCAAGCAGAGAGGAAATAAGAAAAAAATAAGTAGCTGACACGTGTGGTCAGCAAGCAGAAGTTAATGTTTAGTCACATATAGATTTACTGTACAACTGTTCTTGAGGCTGTGTTTTTTAACATTTGGCCTTTTAAATATAGGAGAATATGAAATACATTCCCTCCTTTTTTAACTTAACAAAAACATGAAGTAATTGTTTCAGACTCCAGAAAGACTGTTTACCCTAACAACATTTCCTGATAGTGTCCACATCAATAAATTTACAAAATTACATTTGTTAAGATTATCCCCCAGCTAGTGAAGAAGGGTTCTATTAAGCAGAGCAATATGCTTCATAAAATATCAAAACCACAGAATGATTCAAGTCAAAAAATGGCATATCAGGGAATTTATGCCACAAGAGGCTCTGCTGCCCACTCACTGCTCCCCCACACGGTGGCTTCCTTTTCAAACTTCTAATCCGTTTGTGCTAAAGTTCTGTCTCCTCTGCTGACTCCCTTATCTACTCCAGTTTCCACTAAGGACATACCTCTGCTTGAGAAACTCCATCTTTTCAATCTGATTCCACCATAGCTATTTCTCCCTTCAGAACACTTCCAAGTTATTACTGTCTCCCAATATATTCCCAAATAGATTCTGCACCCCTCCCTTTCTCCCTCAATGTAAGGAAGCCTATTTGTCTACAGCATAGACTGCTTGGTCCAGTGCTGTTTCTATCTCAAGCATCAAAGAGACTTTCAGACTTGTGTGGACTTGAACTAAATCCCATTCAGAAAAAATAATATTCTAAATTATTAATATGAAGACATGCTTCTATTTATAGATTCAGCTTTCTGTGTGGGCCAAATCCTGAAGTGTTTACTCATCATTTATTCTGAGAACATGCTCAACAATGTTGATGGAAATTTTACTGACTGGAGCAGGTCTAATTTTTCCAGAATTTTTTTTATTAAAAATGTGCAAATTTTTATTTATTTTAGAAAAACAAAAAATAGGTTCATTTTCACTCATGTAAAACAGATTTTTTGCATTTTTCATCATTTTTTACTCTTTTTCTAAATCAGCTGTATGCTGGCACAAGTATTGAGCAAAAACTGAACAAGAGATTCAGAATTTGACCCTGTTTGGATGGTGCTTTGGGCTACATCACAAGTATGCAATCTAATCATAGCATTGGACAGCATTGTTGCTCTGCCATAAGTGCAGCCCAGGAAGGAGATTATGACTTTGGGGAGTGAGTCTCCCTCTTGGTCTTTTCACTGCTCTAGGGAAGACAAACAGTGATAGGTCTATACCTGTAGTGTACAATCCCCAGTATGCCACCACAGCTACAGTGCTGGGAAAGTTGGTGGAGCAGAGTCAAGGCTCTCCTCCACCCACTGAAAGAGAGGGCAATACAATAGCTCTGAGGAGCTTGGTTCCCCTCAAGTGAAGGAAGTGGTGGTATGTCACAACAGTGCAAGAAAGAACATTCCCTCAAATTCCTTGCACCCGTGCACATAACAGACCACGATCTATTTGTTTATGAAGGAATATATGTTAGAGTGAGTGGAAAAACACTAATGCCATAACCCTGCAAATCCTAGTGTTGGATAAAAGACTAATGTATATTCATTCTCTTATTCATGTGTCTGCAGGTTAAAAAAAAATTAAGTAGGTGGGGACATGGGTTTAAGCATGAATACCATTATACTGACGAGGAACTTGACTACGCTTTGTCTTTTTACCTTTTACTTCTGCTGTCAGGCAGGAAAATTTGGCATCTTCATAGCAGTAAATCTCTCATGTGTACTAGATTTAATAAACATTCCACACTTCAGACCTGTTCCACTCAACTGCCACGTCAGGCAATGTTCCTGGATATGAGAAAAAGATTTTCCATTTCCAATATCATGAAGTATGGGGAAAGTGCACTGAACTGAGAGCCAGGAGTTCCACTTTTACCTCTGCTGTTCACATTTCTGTGCACTTCACAGTCCTTACTACTGAACAAGGTCTCATATCCTACCCTAATACATACACAAAAACCCCTTTCTTATTTTACAAATAAATTAAGCGAGAGATTGCACAAGGTCAGTTTAGACAGAGATAAGAACAGAACCCAGGTCTCTCACAGAAGAATCAGGAGTATCCATTCAGCCACACAGACTCTTAGTGTGAATGTGCCAAATCTAAGAGTGTTGATTATGGTACAATGTGGAACAAAACATAAGTGAAGAACATATTAGTTATCACACAGCCTGACTGCTTGTATGATACACTGGCAGGTTTTTAAAAGTCAGAGGTATGCACACTAGCATTCTCATTGCAGTGAGATCAGATTTCTCTGAACTCCGGTCTTGCTATTCAGTTTACAATTATATGTGCAACCTCTGTGGTTATGCCTATTAGGCACCTGTGGCTGGCCTGAGCCAGCTGACCTGTGCTCGTGGAGCTCGGGCTAAAGAGCTGTTTAACTGCGGTGTAGATGGTAGGACTTGGGCTGTAGCCTGGGCTCTAGGACTCTGCAAGTGGGAAGGTCCCAGGATCTGCAGCCCAAGCCTGACTGTCTACACTGCAATCAAACAACCCTTTAGACTGAGCACTGCAAGCCTGAATCAGCTGGCACAGGCCAGACACGGGTATCTAATTGCAGCGTAGAGATACTCTGTACCTGCAATGTGTTGGATCAGTTTTTAAAAAGAGTAGTCGTCATGAAGATTAAAAAGTCAGAACTCAGCAAGAGTTACCATGCAATAGAATCTAAAATACTACCACTTCTCCCTATATTTAGACTATAAAATAACAGTGGAAACTGTGTGGTACCTGCAGGCAAATAACTTCTGCTTCAAAGAAGTCAAAATATACTAGTATTGCTGAGATAATAATAAAAGCTCATATGGGTTACTGCTTAGCAGAGCCACGTGCCTCAGTTATGTCTACACTGCAGAGACGACTGGCATAACTATGTCAGCATAAACCTGAGGTGTTTGTTGGCCCCAAACTATGTTAGCTCTGTCAATGGAAGCACCCTTCAATGAATGTAGCTGCATCTACACTGGTGGTTATGTTAGCATAGCTACATTGATCAGGATGTGTTTTTTTAATCTCACACCAACCAACACAACTAGGCTGGTGGTGCTTTTCAGTGTAAGATGCAGCTATGTCGACAGAAGAAGACTGATTAAAGCTGCTATTGCCACAGACTTACAATTACATTGTTTTGCTTTCCTACATATAAAAACATGATACTTTATATTGACATTTCCAAGGCTTTGCAATACAGGTACCCCCAGAAACTTGTATCTCTATCACTTTGTCCTTATATCCCATCACTTTTATAATCTACATAGGTTGTACTGACATTATTTATATAGCGTATAGACTCTGACTTTGCAATTATATGCCCTAACATTTCCTCATGTAACTGGAACTGACATTCTTCGTCTTTTTTCATATCTGAAGCTGATGTTCATAGACTTGAAATGACTCCAATTTGCCTTTTCTCATGTTGTAAAATGGCATGTATAAACTTGTAGTAACATCATTTAGCATTTCCTCACATCATATCATCATCCTGGCTATAAACATAGATGGACATATTACACATAATAACTGCAGAAGGATGTGTATTAATTTGTATTTCCTCATCATATCATGACTGTGATCAAACTGCACTTATATCAACGGCTTCCAAAATGTCACTCGTGTATATTAAATTAAACTGGCATTATAATTCTTATGACAGACACATAAGTAATGCAAAGAAAATTAAAGACAAAAGAAAAAATAAAGAATAGATCTGCATTAAATATGTAGAGAAATATACATAGGTTAGTATTCATTCAATGATAAAGAAATAGGCAGAGACACACGTAACTTGGATCAGTTGCACTTAAATCTTTGCCAGTGATTCTCCCAGGGGAACATCTATCTAATATCCTTTCCACATGTACATCCTTGCCTCTTATAGAGGACCAGAGACGCTAAAATGTATAGACAAAGAAGAGCCATGCTATTGATACCAAAGTACCACAATTCAAAGAGTTTCTTTGCTTTTCAGGGTGGCACTATTTTAACAATCCAATTACTTTAACATTTTTAATTGACTTTCACTTTTTCAACAGAAGTTTGGTTTCAGCAATGGACTCTCACACTGCAGTGACATCATCTTGTGTGCCCACAAATGTGTTCTGCAGTTTTATATCCATTTTGATTAACATCAAGCGTACATTACATTTTAATTCAAAGTCTTGAAGTGAAACTATCATGACAACTTAACTACTGAAGAGTAAAACACAGAAGAGATGTACTTCTATTTTACTCTGATATGGCGATATAGACATTTTTTCAGCAATATTTCTAGGGCTGGTTGGAACATTTTATGATACTACCTAGAAACAGGCAGTGATAAAATGTGTCACATTTGCCTTATTTCATACACAATAAGAGCAAGTTATATTTCTTTCTTTCCCTCTTGTGTGTGTTATTACTTATTACTGCCAGCAAGGGATTCTGCACTAGGAAAAAACAAACTCCAAAATGTTAACAAATGTAACAAAATTTCTAACTGATACAGTGTAGATAGTGTTGACAAATGAAATGTGCGGGCCCAACAGTAGACATCTGTTGATTTGAAAATATGTTCAGGCTTATTTCCTAGCTATACTCATTTAAAATAACCTAGCCCCTTTTTAAATGGTTAAAACTCAGGCTGTATCAAGAGTTACAGCTTTCTTTTCAACTGTCATTCACACTGTTCTCTCCCCTCTTGCAGTTCTAAAGTCCAAAATAACCAAACAAAAGCTTATTGAAAAGAAAATTGATAGGAATAATGCTTTTTACCTCCACTTTTCACCCCAACATCCTTGTATTATGAAGGCCACTCACCACTAAAGTACTTTTTCTGTTCCTTCCACCAAGCTTAGAAAGCAAAATAATCAATTCCTGAACATTTGTAAGCTATCTTGCAGAGAACCATTGTTAAAGTTATGGAAACTGTTAATGATCCAACCAGGGGAATACAATTTCAGCTGGCCTAAAGTTACTTGCAGATTTAAAATTGGAGGCTATCAGTGTAAAAATACATACACAAACTTTTGCACCAAAAATATTGCACAAGCACATGCATTTTTATGTACAAATCAGAGATGTGAATTAGTGCTCAGTCTTTCCACTATGCATCGAAAACAAGTATCCACCAAATTTTGTGGGAATACAATCACAGGCAATTGGTAAAATCTACCCTCAATGGCTTTCAAATTGATTTCACAATTTATTATTTAGTGCAGAATTGATTGTGGAATAGTCTCTGAAAAATCAATGACAGCTCCCCTTTCAGTGTGAGGGCAAGGAATCTTCAGTTGGTATAAATGACATGGAAGTCAATGGGCTATGCCAATCTACACTAAGTGAGGATCTGGTCCCCTATATATACAGCTAAACTGCTGTAGACCACCACCCATCAATCCAGATTAGCGGATCAAATGAGATTGAGAAATGAAATTGACAAACTCAGAATAAAACTTTCATGGATGACATGCTTGTTCTACATCTACAATTTCTGTACAATCTTAACTATCCTCTCTCTGCACTTATTTTCCTCCATTTTCTAAACAATTCTCTTTCCTCTCCCTTACACAGCCTTTCTTTCCCCTCATAGCTTACACCTCTCACTTTCTTATCTCTGCTTCTGTCTCATAGCTCCTTGCACCTGCATCCTTCTCTTAAGGCATGAGGACTAGTGCTCTCCTGGCTAATAAAAGAGCAACTATACCAGTATGACTAGATTATTGCAAATAATGAGAAAAATTCACTTCATTAGCTTGTGTCTAAAAATGCCTTTCAACTATGTTCACCATCTCTTTTTACTCAATTTGCATAAATATTTGTGCAAATGAACTTTTGTTCATATGAACATTCACATATCAATTTGGGGGTTTTAGCAGAGATTTATTTAATTAGAAATTAAATTTATTTCATGAAGAAATAAAGTAGTAGTCACCTCTTTACAATATTAATTTATCAGGGAACAGAAATACCACAGTGATAGAGTGTGTAGGTCCCACATGGACAAAGGGGCCAGAGAGGGCCTGGCACCAGAGCTAGCCCCACCCCTCCAACTCGGTCAATCATGCCTTATAGGCAGGCCTTTAAAAGGAGGAAAGCTGCAACCAGCAGGTGGGGAAGATGTAGAAATGCCCTAAGCAGCATATGGCAGGAGCAACTCCTGAAGCCATGGAGGGAAGTCTTAGGCAGGAAGCCTTTTCACCCCAACCCTGAGGAGAGTGCAACAGACTCCCCGCGTAACAGACAGGCTGAGTTGGTATCAGAGACCCAGCCAGAGCAATTTCCACAAACCCAGTGTCTGGGGCTGGACTGTTGGCAGCATTACAGACTTGCCACTCAACCCCACTACTTTGCTGGGACTGCAGGGAAGTAATATCCCTGAATACGTGGGGGGTGTGGCTTTCATTTTGACCCTCCAGCTGGAGAGACTTGAAGCTCAAGGGCAGAACACCCACATACCAATAGTGGGGAAGTGAGGCCCAGATTATGACCATCCAATATAGCTAATTGGGTGTGGTCAAGTTCCTCCGAGGGAGGAACCACCCAGGGCTCTGTTACAACCACTATGTGACTAAGTGACCTATCATCACATGAATATAGAATGGTAACTATAAAATTCACAAATATCTGCAGAGATAAGTTTGTGAACACTATTACTAGTGAGGCAGAAAATTTATTCAGACTAAACACTGGAAAATTTGTATAAAGAAATCCAGCGTATTCTGTGAACAAGAAATAAGGCTACATTTGCATTGTAATTTGTTTGTGATGAATTGTTCACCTAGCTCCAGCAACAGAGATTCTACATGAAGCATTTTTAGTCTTAGATTGTACACTCTCTCCATTCTGAAAAACTGATAATTTATTCCTTCCCTTTGTTTTCTGTCTTTTAACCAGTTACTAATCCATGAGATGACCTTCCCTCTTATCCTACGACTGCTTGCTTGGCTTAAGAGCCTTTGGTGATGGACCTTGTCAAAGGCTTTCTGAAAATCTAAGTACACTATATCACCTTTGTCCACATGTTTGTTGACCCCCTCAAAGAATTCCAATAGATTGATGAGGCATGATTTCCCTTTACAAAAGCCAGGCAGACTCTTCCCCATCAAATCGTGTTCATCTATGTATCTGATCATTCTGTTTTTTACTATAGTTTCAACCAATTTGTCTGGTACTGAAGTTAGGTTTACTGGCCTGTAATTGCAAGGATCACCTCTAGAGCCTTTTAAAAAAATTCTGTCACATTAGCTATCCTCCAGTCATCTGATACAGAAGCTGACATAAATGATAGTTTACAGACCACAGTTAGTAGTTCTGCAAATGCATATTTGAATTCCTTCAGAACTCAGGTGAATGCCATCTGGTTCCAGAAACTTAACTACTGAATAATTTGTTCCCAAAACTGCTCTACTGACCCTCAGATTTGTCACCTAAAAAGAATGGCTCAGGTGTGGGACTCTCCCTCAACTCCTCTGCAGTGAATGTATGGCCAGATTTTGAAGCATGCACACCCACCGTAGGCATGAAAATGCCTCAATGCCTATGTACAAGTTGCATTTGCACGTACACAGTTGTGTGTGTATATACATCAAGAAATTACATATCTAAGTCGTGCATGTAAAGAAATGTTAATTTTGCCTTGTGTTAAATGCATTTCACCAGAAATATTTATACTTTTATTTCAGATAAATATTCTGAGTATATATTAATAGTATAGCACGGTGGTCAGCTTGTATAGTATTTGTGGATTCAGAATATTCATGATTCTAGTTGTTTTGACTGGAGTTCTTTGTCTTCCCTGACAGGATGAGTATTACTCAGAATTATTTTTCAGTGCAAATGCTTACAGTTAGAATTTTAAAATTTCCTTCTATCTGACTAATCCAAATTCCAAAGAAGTGAAAAGATTTCCACTGACTTGACTGGGTGCTGAATCAATTCAGTCCCTGTGAGTACAAAACCCAAACCTTTAGCACAAAAAATGTAATTTTCATTTATGATAAAGGTAAAGATGACCATATTGCACTTTAGTTTTGTCAAATAAACTTTTCTATATCTCCCTACCATTTCAATAGTTTCACATGTAATGTTATTTCTAGAAAGCAACCCATATGATTTCTTTAATTTGCTTCTCTGCTATCATTTTGTGAGTGTTTAAGTTGATGTGCAATGCTGCCTTCAGGCACATTTTCAATGGTTACTGAATGAATATGGAAAGAAACTAGAGATTCCTAGCAACCAGAGGGTTAAGGTATTCACGAAATTCAGCAATATACATCTAACATAGGATCAGAAAAACCTATTAAATAATTGAGCATATTTGCAAAAAAAATCTGCATGGAACACCTGCAAATGATTACCACCGTAAACTATTACGCAACAAAACTGACATTCAGCAACAACATTTGCACATAACTGTCAATGACTTGCTTTCAAGTTACTAATTTTGTTGAAGTTAACAGCCAATAATTACACTATTTTTATTCTTCCTTCTCTAAAACCTTTACTAATTCTGAATTAGACAAAAGACATGAGGACCACTTCACAGATCTGAATCTTGATAAAAGTCTCACCCTCATGTTGACATCTCCAATACATATTCTCAGAGAAGATTTCAAAAACAAAGACAATTGCAGCAAAATGATAAATCAAAATAAACACAATCTCTTTTTATTTGCATTTACATAACTTGTTACAATAAGGAAAGCACACAAATAATACTGACGCTGTAAAAGTAGCATCATAGAATCATAGGACTGGAAGGGACCTTGAGAGGTCATCCAGTCCAGCCCCCTGCATTCATAGCAGGACTAAGTATTATCTAGACCATCCCTGACAGGTGTTTGTCTAACCTGGTCTTAAAAATCTCCAATGATTAAGATTCCACAACCTCCCTAGGCAGTTTATTCCAGTGCTTAACCGCCCAGATAGTTAGGACATTTTCCTAATATCCAACCTAAACCTCCCTTGCTGCAATTTAAGCCCATTGCTTCTTGTCCTATCCTCAGAGGTTAAGAAAAACAATTTTTCTCCCACCTCCTTGTAACAACCTTGTAACAACGTACCTGAAAACTGTCATCACATCCCCCCCTCAGTCTTCTCTCTTCCAAACTAAACAAACCCGTTTTTTTCCAATCTTCCCTCACAGGTCATCTTTTCTAGACATTTAATCATTTTTGTTGCTCTCCTCTGGACTCCCTCCAATTTGTTCACATTATTCCTGAAATGTGGTGCCCAGAACTGGACACAATACTCCAGTTAAGGCCTAATCAGCACAGAGTAGAGCGGAAGAATTACTTCTCGTGTCTTGCTTACAACACTCCTGTTAATATATCCCAGAATGATGTTTCCTTTTATTGTAACAGCGTTACACTGTTGATTCATATTTAACTTGTGGTCCACTATGACCCCCAGATCCTTTTCTGTAGTACTCCTTCCTAGGGATGGATCACTTAATGATAACCTGTCTGTTCATTCCCTTTGGGGCACCTGCCATTGGCCATTGTCAGAGGACAGGATACTGGGCTTGATGGACCTTTGGTCTGACCCAGTATGGCCATTATGTTCTTATGTATTCATTTCCCATTTTGAATGTATGCAACTGATTGTTCCTTCCTAAGTGGAGTACTTGGCATTGTCCTTATTGAATTTCATTCTATTTACTTCAGATCATTTCTCCAGTTGGTCCAGATCATTTTGAATTTTAATCCTATCCACCCAAGCACCTGCAGCTCCCCCTCCCCACTCCGATTTGGTATCATCCGCAAATTTTAAGCGTACCCTGTGTGCCGTTATCTAAATCACTGATGAAGATATGAACAGAACCAGACCCAGAACTGATCCCTGCGGCATTATGTCCTTCCAACATAACTGTGAACCACTGATAACTACTCTCAGGGAACAGTTTTCCAGTTTTGCACCCACATTATAGTAGCTCCATCTAGATTGCATTTCCCTAGTTTGTGTATGAGTCATGCGAGACAGTATCAAAAACTTTACTAACATCAAGATATACCACGCCAACTGCTTCCCCTCAATCCACAAGGCTTGTTACCCTATCAAAGAAAGCTATCAAGTTGGTTTGACACAATTTGTTTTTGACAAATCCCTGCTGACTGTTACTTATCACCTTACTATCTTCCAGATGTTTGCAAATTGATCGCTTAATTATTTGCTCCATTATCTTTCTGGGTACAGAAGTTAAGCTGACTGGTCTGTAATTTGCTGGACTGTACTCATTTTCCTTTTTATAGATTGGAACTATATTTGCCCTTTTCCAGTCTTCTGGAATCTCTCCCGTCTTCCATGACTTTCCAAAGATAATCGCTAATGGCTTAGATATCTCCTCAGGCAGCTCCTTGAGTATTTTAGGATGCATTTCATCAGGCCCTGGTAACATGAAGACATCTAACTTGTCTAAGTAATTTTTAAAGTGTTCTCTCTCTATTTTAGCCTCTTCTGAACCTACCTCATTTTCACTGGTATTCACTACGTTAGATGTCCAATCACCAACCATCTTGGTGAAAACCAAAACAAAGAAGTTATTAAGCACCTCTGCCATTTCCATATTTTCTGTTATTGTTTCCCTCCCTCATTGAGTAACGGGCCTACCCTGTGCTTGGTCTTCCTCTTGCTTCTAATGTATTTGTAGACTGTTTTCTTCTTACCCTTTATGTCTCTAGCTAGTTTGATTTTGTTTTGTGCCTTGGCCTTTCTAATTTTGTCCCTACATATTGTGTCATTTGTTTATATTCATCCTCTGTAATTTGACATAGTTTCCACTTTTTGTAGGACTCTTTTTTGATTTTTAGATAATTGAAGATCTCCTGGTTAAGTCATCATATTATTTAAAACTCTTTTAAAACTTCCTTGAACACTCTGAAAAAGTTTTAACAATTCGTTGTGTTTTAAAATAGTTCAGTTTACTCAGGATGTATTTTCTATATGCTCTATTCCTTCCTTTTTTTGATATCAAGGAAATATAAATGAAAATAGAACCCAGATTCACATTCTCAGCTGCACATAATATCCACTGGGTGTAGTTAAGGAGTGTGCTATGAGAGTGTTGTGGTGCAAAGCCATGCTCAGCTTCCCATTCCTGTAGTCTGTTTCTCATCTGCACAGTCCCTGATATTTTTTAGAGCATTCTCAAGGCTGTGCTAAATTACACCAGGTCCTGTTGTGACAGCCAGGGAGCACTGGAATGCAGGGACTCGCCACAGTGGGATACCTCCATGAGTCAGACTATGGTGACCAGATGTCCCGATTTTATAAGGGCTGTCCTGATTTTTGGGTCTTTTTCTTATATAGGCTTCTGTTACCCCCCACCCCTGTCTTGATTTTTCACGTTTGCTGTCTGGTCACCCTAAGTCAGACCAACCCACGTTTAAGTCTGCTTTGAGCAGGGATATGGATAAAATGCAGATGTCACAGATCCAAAATCAGCCTTTTGTTTTAAAAAGTTCATCTGGCCTGCTGCTGATTCCCCACTTGATATCATAACTTCAGAATATGGCATCATGGTTCGCTGTGGAAATTATTATAGTGACAGGAACAAAGGATTAATGCTTTAATTGAGGAATAAGCAAAAGCAGCAGATTAATTTTTTGGTAATGAATGCCCTATTTTAATGCAATCCTCCTAAACAATAAAGAACTAATCAACCAAGGGAAAGGTTCTTGACAGAACTGTTCCTACACAAGTTGCTTTTCAAGTTTTCCCCTGAAGCATCTAAGGTTTTCTATGTTTTTTAATTATGAGAGCCAATGGAAAAAAGTACTGAACATTATGGAGAAATCATGAAGTCTGCTAGATTCATAGCAGATGAGTACAGAAAAGACTAAATCTGAATCCTGAAAGCTGAACTTTTAACCATTAGACATGTGCTATTACTCAGAATGCACTGGCTATCACAAATTTTTTAAAAGGTGAATTAATCTGTAATGAGAAATCAGTTGAGACAATAAGCAATACAGGAGGACAAAAATACCTCAAGTGTTGTGTTCAAAAATATTGTTCTTCCTGGACTTTTTCCTGTAGTTCGTACTTGCAAAGAGTAACATGGACAGCTGATAACCCAAAACTCTGAAAAAGCAATGATTCTTGTGTAGCAACAAAACAAGTCTAATGTAATGCACATAATAATAAAAATTATATACGGAAAGGCATTGTGGTTTGGGAGTCTGATAATGAGCTGGAAGATGGGAACATCTACATTGTAATGACTATTTTGGTGACGATAGACTGTGTTACTTGGGCAAGTAGCCTAAAGTTTATGGGCTAAGTTCTTGCCTGATTCTCATCCTGTGCAACTCTGCTGCTGTCAGCCGCGTTAGTACCAGTGTAACAGATAAAAATCTAGATCCTATTTCTCAGTTTCCCTCTCTGTAAAATGGAGTTAATGAAACTTACCTACCTACCTAAATGAGGTACCTAAAGAAGAGATCTGTAAACCTGAAAGCTTGTCTCTCTCACCAACAGAAGTTGGTCCAATAAAAGATATTACCTCACCTACCTTGTGTCTCTGATATCTTCAGACCAACACAGCTACAACACCATAGCATATAATGGGAGTGTTATCATTTTTAATGTTTATAAAGCATTATGGCAAAGTAAAGTATCATAATATTGAGAGATGCATCTTCCCCCCCCATACTCAAAATTAAACTTAGCTTCCCAATGTAAGTACTAAGAATTGTCATTCTCTGGGAGCTAATGGTGATATCTGAACCTACTTATGATCCTATTATGTAATGATAGCTTTTTTAAGAAAGTGTTTATTTGACGATTTGGATCACAGAAACCTGATAAAAAATAATAATAAATAATAGTTGGAGATATACCAATCTCTTAGAACTGGAAGGGACCTTGAAAGGTCATTGAGTCCAGCCCCTGCCTTTGCTAGCAGGGCCACGTACTGATTTTCACCCCAGATCCTTAAGTGGTCACCTCAAGGATTGAACACACAACCCTGGGTTTAGCAGGCCAATCCTCAAACCACTGAGCTATCCTTCCCTCCAACCTCTTTGAGAACTGTCACCTGATGTGCCAAGACTACTTCTGCCTCTGCTTTCCCTGCCAGCCTGGGACCCCAGCACCCTGTCTTGCTGAGCCAGACACACCAGTCTGCTTCAACACAGACCCAGGGTCTGAATTACTTGCCACAAAGCTGAAGTCTTGACTGAAAGCAGCTTACAGAAGTTTTCTTGTCTTTAACACTCAGATGCCCGACTCCCAATGGTGTCTAAACCCAAATAAATCCATTTTTACCCTGTATAAAGCTTATACAGGGTAAACTCATAAATTGTTCGACCTCTATAGCACTGATAGAGAGATATGCACAGCAGTTTGCCACCCCAGGCATTAATGCATACTCTTAATTAATACTTATACATAACTCATTAATTAATAAGTAAAAAGTGATTTTATGAAATACAGAAAGTGGGATTAAGTGGTTCCAAGTAATAACAGACAGAACAAAGTAAGTCACCAAGCAAAATAAAACACACAAATCTATGTCTAATCAAACTCAACACAAATAATCTCACCCTTAGAGATGCTTCAGTAAGTTTTTTTCCTCAGACTGGACACTTTCCAGGCCTGGGCACAATTCTTGCCCCTGGTATGCCTCTTGTTCCAGCTCAGGTGGTAGCTAGGGGATTCTCATGATGGCTCTCCCTCTTCGTTCTGTTACGCCCATTTATATATCTTTTGCATAAGGCAGGAATCCTTTGTCCCTCTCTGAGTTCCCAGCCCCTCCTTCTCAATGAAAAGACACCAGGTTAAAAACGGATTTTAGTTCAGGTGACATGATCAAGTCACTGCATGACTTCATTACCCACTTGCCAGCACACATGTATACAGGAAGACTTACAGGTAAAACACACCCACCTGCAGTCAATTGTTCTGGTTAATGGGAGTTATCAAGATTCCAAAAGACCATTAATGGCCCACACTTTGCATAATTACAATGGGCCCTCAGAATTATATTTCATATTTCTACTTTCAGATACAAGAGTGGTACATTTATACAAATAGGATGATCACACTCAGTAGATTATAAGCTTTTTAATGATACCTTACAAGAAACCTTTTGCATGAAGCATATTCCAGTTACATTATATTCACTCATTAGCATATTTTTATAAAATCATATAGAGTGCAATGTCACAATCTCTTTATTGTGGCTTAGATCCTTAGATCAGTTATTGCTTACACCCTAAAACCTGGCCTCTTAGCTGATCGAGCTATCAGCTGTGTTTCCAGTTTATTCAACATACTCATTTTGTTTGCTGAAAACAACAAGATTTCCTAGAAAAAACCCAGAATGTCTGAAAAAAGTGATGTGACTACAATACTGAGCAAAACAGACTTCATATATTCAAAGTTTGGCTTATATAACAGAAGTGTCTATGCCAGTTTGTAATATGCAGTCAGTTCTCAAAACTTTATAGATAACAGTTTGCTTGTATTGTGCAAACTGATTTAATATTTGATCTTATAAACTTGGTTCTTGTCCTCAGATGAACAAATCTATAATAAAACAAGGTATGTGTCAAACGTAGGAAAAAATAATAAGAAACTGATTAACAAAATGACTGAAGTAATGTTTCTCTGTAGTATCTTCCTTTCAATGCCAGATCTTTTAACACATCAAGACAAACAACAAATGTATATTTTCCAGCTTTGTACCAATGAACCTAGTTGATGATGCTATTACAAGTAATGCAGAAAGGGAATGAGACAAAATTACTGCCAATATACTTAAATATTTGCATACAAGCAATTCCCAGGCAACATAATTCCTTAGTATGTCAGTTTACTTTGTACTATGAGGCAGTACAGTTATCAGGCATCAATGTCAGCAATGAAAAAAATAACAAGGCAGACACACTATGCCTTGGAAAATAATCAATAAGCATTGGTTATTTCACAGCATAATCACTCAGTGCCAATATTTTTTTTCAGTAACTGATTATCATACAATAAGTGCAAACATAAATATGGAACAGAACCAGTTTGATACATAAGCATCAACCTTGCATCTTGCAAACAAACTTTTCCACCTAGAATTTATTTTCAAAAGATGAACTTTAAAAAAAAACTAGTGATTCTACTTAAATATTTCCTTCTTTTTGCAAGATTTTTAGTTTCATAGGGAATATTGAACAACTGCCCAGAGACGACCTGTGTCAGCCGACAGTGAAGTGGGAGGTGAGGCTCAGTGAGGGCAGCCGGCTTCAGCAGCATTACTGAGCATGTTCAGTCCATGTGAGCATATTCAGTACAAGCCAAGCAGCAAATCTAGGGAGGCAAGTGACCCCACTTCTCCCCTCCCCCCGTGTTACCTCTGCAACTGCCAAATCAGATTTCACTGGACATTCTGAAGACTGATTATTGGGTCATCCCACTATTTGGGGAATGAACAAGCCAAGTCTCATAAAAATTGACTAATGTACCTAGCAAGACCTTGTGAACACCACTGATAACCCTGTTAAGCTCAGTGAAAAAGATAACTTACAGCAGCTTAGAAGCTGACTGTTTTGAACCATTATACTGGTCTTAGGCTAAATTGGACCCTCATGGTTACCACACACATAGTCAACTCTGAGAGTGACTTTGTTTTCTATGATTTGTTAATTTGTAATAAATACATGAGGAGTAAACTTTACACTGCTTCATGTAATCTAGGTACCAGTCACTGCTGTATTTCCTTACTGAATGGAACACGTTTGGAGAGGTTTCTTTTTATTTCAGAGTAGCTGTGAATAGGTAAGACTATTGTCTGGCTATGCTGAATGAATGACAGCATGACTCCAGGGGCACGAGAAGGGTGAGCTCGAGAAAACAGGGGGCTCTCACCCCCAGCCCCAGAGACAGGAAAGGGCAGGCAAAGGCCAATTACACAGAAAGGGAACAGTGGAAAGAAGGGGAACTAGCATCCCCCTGCCCCAGGATGTTCTCTTCCACCAAACACAAGGGATGGCGGGAATGCTGATCCCAGGGGTGAGTATGATCTGAACCAGGCAGAGGTTGGGGGGATGGTTGGCAGAGGTGGTATCTGGCCTTCCAGCCTGGCAAGGGGTGGCAGTTGCGGGGGCCACTGCCAGATGCAGGGACCGTGCTCAACCAATCCCTCAGTGACTTCACCTGAGGGGGACACGAGTCAGCCTATTGGAGTAGTAAATACTCTGGGCCCAGGAATGGGAGGTCCAGAAGCCGCACCTTCAGTGGGGATATGGATGTTATGACACAGCTGCTGCAACTAATTTGCATTTACTACAGCAGTTTCAGGCAGCTAGGTGTTTGGGGTTTGCATGGGGTCACAGGCCAGGCCCAGCATGGGCTCAAGTTTGGGCAGCAGTACAGGGGCAGGCCCCTGGCAAGGGTAGCTAAACCCATGTTGGAAATGCAGCCCCTGGGCACATGGGGACTCTTCAGCCATCAGGGCATGTAACCTCATAGGACAGAGTAGACACTCCCAGTGGGATCTATGAGGGAGCAGGGCTCTGTGGAACTCCCTCCATGCAGTCCTGAGTACTGTTATGCCAGGGTAGCTGACCCGATGGGAGTTCACCTACTCAGTACAACTAAACATAAAATCCTGAGAGGCAAATACATGGATATATTATCCCTAGTGCACAGGGAGGTGTTAACAGACAGTAAACATGGGCAAGGCAAGCAAAATAACCTAGAACATGAGAAAATTGGGAGGCTGCCTTACTCATACATGAGGCATTATAGTACAGGCCTACCCACAGAGGAGCCCTGCCTTACTTAAGTATATGGATATAATTAGGCAGCCACACAATATGTTTGGGGGCATGTCCTGGTTTAATTATAATTAGCAGTTTTAATTAAGGGCAGAAACATAAACTGGGATAATGTGGCATCACATACTGTGGCTCCAGTGGATGATACTAAGGGTGCCAGGGGTTTGTTCATACTGAAACAAGCTCAGGAGGGGCCTCAGGCATGTAATAGTATTTGCTGGGCATTGAAGGACAGTGGTTGTTTTTGCAACCCCTGTAGATACAGGCAAGTTTGTGAGATGACTTATATTTCAAATTATATTTTGAATTATATTTTGACAAGGCTATGCACATGGGCTATTCAGTATCCTGTGCAGCTTTTCAGAAATTCAGTACAATGTTGCACTGGGCAGTGGTGCGGTCAATGGGACTAAACCAAGTAGTGCATTATTTGTATTTTATTTTTTTTGTTCACCTAGGGCACCTGAATTTTGCTTGCAGGGTTGTTGCCTCATTTTGTACCCGGCAGACAACAGCAATGCCTGGCACAGCCAAGCCACACCATTACATTCCAGTCACTAGATATATGAAGGAACACGTGAGGATGTAGAAAAGTTTTCTGAGTCAATTTAATGAGGTATCATTGTAGAGGGAACAATGATTATTACAAAGGAGGTTAAAATCCACTCAAATGTTGCAGGTTTTGGGGTGTTTTATCAAGGCAAATGGTGTACACAAAATGGCTCACCACCTGGACACAAAATGGGATTGTCTGAAGAACATAATCGTCTTGGAATTTTTTCCCATTTTAGTTGCAGTGGGCATTTGGGGATCAGAGCTGGCTAATATAAGAGTGTGCTTCTAGTGCGACAACATAGCAGTGGTACAGGTTATCAATCGCTAAACTTCCAGATTGCACAGGGTTATGAAGTTGGTAAGGGTGTTTCTACTACAATGCTTAACCTTCAACATCTGTTTTTCTTCCAAGCACATGCTAGGCATGGATAATGGCATCCCCTACATAGCAGCACTTCTCAAGAGCTGTAATCTCACAGTTCAACTGCCTACCTTTGGGCCAATATTGATAGCTCAGATTCATGACATAGCTTAAGTACTTCCTCTCCTGGAACTCCTTGAGTGTGCAGGGCCGGCCTTAGGATTTATGGTGCCCTAGGCGAGATTATTAAACTGGTGCCCCTATGCCTGATCTGCTCTTAGCAACACAAACATAAGCTTACAGTATTGGAAAACTTGCCACATTCACGTTATTAAAACCAGTTTAACTTAATTAAGCACACTGTAATGCTGATGGACTAGCACTAAAGAAGCAGCACTATAGAAAAAATTCTGATATGAGAGAATGATGCAAATAATATATTTTTTTTAATTTATCAAAATTTTATTGGAAATTTATATGAAGAGGTATTGAAACAAAGATTTGTTTTTAATTAAAAACAATCTTTCTGGCTTTTTTGGCTGCAAAATCAGTAATAATGTCATCATATGACAAAGACAGTCGTGTCTTGTTCGATTGCAAGAATAGCAAGACCAGTTAAGCGTTCCTGACTCATTGTAGAGCGGAGATAGTTTTTAATGAGCTTTAGTTTTGAGAAACTCCGTTCTCCTGATGCTACTGTTACAGGAATTGTCAGTAGAATACGAATGGCAATGTACACATTAGGATATATGTCAACAAGTTTGTGGGTATGAATAAACTGTACAATGTCCATCACCGATTTTGCATGTGGCAACATTGATGACAGTGTACTCAATTCTTCGTACAGTTCAAGTCCATTTAAATCAAAACTATCACCGTGCTTCTGGAGGCTCTCTAGGTTCTTGCACTTTGTCATTAGTTGCTCTTGTTTTCCTGTTTTGTTGAACTTAGTTATGTCATACAAAAATCCAAACTGTTCATGGTGTACTTGCAAGGTATTAAACCTTTCATCAACAGCAGATATTGCTTTATCCATCACAACATTAAAAAATTCAACCTCAAATTTCTTTTCTGGATCGTCTATGGGCATGATCTGCTGTACAGATTCTTCACAAAGAAGTGTCCCTGGCCTTTTTAACTCATATTAACTATGTATTTACTTTATGAAAGTTGGAGAAAACATTGTGAAAACGTAAAACATTGGCTGCCCAACTTCTGGGCTGGCAAAAGTTATACTGACTCACAGGGAAAAAAAAAAGCAGGAGAATCTTAATACAACATATGGTCAATCTATACCAGCGGTCGGCAACCTTTCAGAAGTGGTGTGCCAAGTTCACTGTAATTTAAGGTTTCTCGTGCCAGTAATACATTTTAATATTTGTAGAAGGTTTCTCTCTATGTCTATATTATATAAATAAACTATTGTTATTATCAGAGGTCTTGGCCACCGGTCCTGCTCAGGCCACTGCCAGCTAAGTAAATGAAACCCCAAACCGGCAGTGGTCTGGTGGCTGGAACCCTAGACAAGGATCCCAGGCCCTGCTCAGCCCGCTGCTGGTCTGGGGTTCTGACCACCAACTGCAGCCAGCCAGGATCCCGGCTGCCAACCCCCCCTCAGCCCACTACCAGCCTGGGATTCTGCTCACCCAGGCTGGCAGGAGGCAGAGTGGGGCTGGCGGCTGAGCTCCTGACTGGCAAGGGGATGGCAGCCGGAACCCCGGAGCAGCAGTAGGCTGAGTGCTGCTGGTACCCCAGACTGGCAGCAGACTGAGCCACTCAACCCCCCACCGGCCCTGCTCAGCCCGTCACCAGCCCACTCAGCCCGCTGCCGGCTGAGTGAATGGAACCCCAGGCTGACAGCAGGTTGAGTGCTTCAGCTGGCCTGCTCAGCCCACTGCCAGCCTGGGGTTCCTTGGCGGTCCTCAGGCCAGCAGCAGGTGCTGAGTGGGGCCGATGGCTGGTATCCCAGCTGGCAATAGGGCAGCAGCCGGAACCCAAGAGCAGTGATGGGCTGAGCCGCTCAGCCTGCTGCTGCATACCATCAAAAATCAGCTCACCTACCACCTTCGACACGTGTGCCGCAGGTTGCCGACCCCTGCTTTATACACTAGTAAGGAGATGAGCATATTACAGTTATTGGAGGGCTCTTATCAGGAGTAACAGTCTATAGGAAAGTCAGTCAACATTTTTTGTTTCTCCAATGAAAACTGGCCCACTCCCTGCCTCAAACCAAACCTGTCACTAATAATTGTCACCAACTTAATCTTCTGTTTTTGGCGAAGGTATTGATTTTTAAAAAAAAAAATATTAAAATTGGATTCAGGATTGTTAGCAAGAATTTTTGGCAAACAAAGTTGTTAAATGACAATCTAAATGGCAACACAGTACTGCTTTCATGCTTGGCTCACCCCCTAGCCTGCTGGTCCAACAGCTGCAGTAGAGGAGGAGATAGGTGGAAAACTGCAGGACCTCAAAATCCACCTCTTGGGGTGCAGAGTGGCAACAGCAGCAGCAAACACTCAGGTCCAATCACACGCCAATGGGCACCACCACCAGCCTTATGGACCATGGTAAAGTTAGCGACAGCATCTGATCTCAGGGACGGGGCACCCATGGAGCCACAGCAGCTCATCCTGCCCTATGCAGCTCCCCCTGGATGAGATGGATCGCTGGCAGCTGCCAGCCCGGGGGAGAGGCGCTCCCCAGCTAGGGTGGCCACATCCAGATGTCCTGATTTTATAGGGCCAGTCCCGATATTTGGGGCTTTGTCTTGTATAGGCACCAATTACCCCCACCTAGAGTGACCAGACAAAGAGTGAAAAATCAGGACAGGGATGGGGGGAGAGGGTAAAAGGAGCCTATATAAGAAAATGACTCCAAAATTGGGACTGTCCCTATAAAATAGTGATATCTGATCACTGTACCCCAATCCCCTATCCTGATTTTTCACACATCTGGCTAACCCCAGCCAAGCCCTGTGTGACATTCCAATCCTGGCTGCCTGCCGAGAAAGTGAGTTACTTTCACTTTCATTCCTCAGCAGGCAGCCAGCCAGCCCTCCCCCCACCTATCCGCCAGCACCTCACCCAACCCAGCCCTGACGGAGGGGAGGGAGCAGAGAGAGAGGGGTGCTCCTGGGGAGGAGGGAGAAAGGAGGGGGTGCTCCATGGGGCGGGGGGGAGAAGAATGGATGTTATGGGGGACAACAAAGGATACTGATTCCAGAGCCACAGAGCCTGCCTCACCTCACCTCAGCCGAGGGGAAAGAGTCACACTCACAGGTGAGCTCCTTCCCCAACCCCTACCCCCCCCCTTCCCAGAGACCCCAGCAGCCAATCCCATTCCTCAGACTGTGCTGCATTCGGCTCTCTCTAGGACCCAGCAGCCCTGCTTCTACACTGTCTGGGCTGCCTGCAGAGTGGTGCCCCCAGGCAGAGTGAGGCCCTACGCGGCTGCCTATTCTGCCTATGCCTAAGGATGGCCCTGTGTGTGTGGGTATTGTAGATCCACAGGATAACTCCCCAAGGGCATTTGATAGGTGTAACACAACAGACAGGCATACTTTGCACAGGATTCTAAAACACCATTGCTCTTTCTTTAATAGCTTGAGAAATGAATAGATCAATCCAAACATAATAAACCCAGTAACCTTTCCCTGCTTCAGTTTTCTGAACCATGGAACCTCTCTCCCCCCTTTAAATTAGATTGCTTTCTCTGATTTTGATTGGTCCCACAGCTAGCTCCTCTACCTTCACCCTACTATGACCGCATACCCAGTTCCTCTTTTACCTCTCAAAGCTTCCTATATCTCTCGCTGAATCCCTCAAGTGTATATGTCCCACTACCAACACTTGGTTCTTTTTCTGCTGCTGGTAATCTTCCACTCTCTAAACCCAGTCCCCTATGACAAGCTAGGGAAAGTGACTTCTCTCAGTTCCACCCAACCTCCCTGGTGTATGTACTGACCAGTTATAACAATTCTCATAACAATTTTACAATATCATCCAGATATCATAAGTTGTACACATCACATACTTTCATGCACATTGAGTTCTATACTTGCATTTAAAAATTTGAGAAGAGCCAATGACATCTCTCACAGCATTCTATCCAATGGGGCATGGAGTATGCAAAATAATACATATTACATGTTTAACCTTTATATGACAGTAGTGCCCAAAGGTTATGATCAGGGTCAGGGTCCACTTATGCCACAAGAAGAAATTCATATTTTTGTTTTCAAAGTACTGTACAAATCTTTACACAATTTCTGTAGGGTAAGTGAGTATAACCCTGTTTTAGAGACGATGAACCTGCAACATAGAGGCTCAGCGATTTATCCCAGGGAACACAGCAAATCAGTGACAGATATTATTCTCATCTGTACTATGAATGTTAAATCACCCTGATGTCACAATTTTATCACAATATGAGATCGTTATCCTGAAATCAAACTAAGTAAACTATTATTTTTAGCACTTTATTCAGTTTTCAGCGTATTTTTCTATCAAAGTAGTTCATAAATAAATGCATATGGAGGAAGGACTTCATATACATAAAAAAGTTTGATGATATTTTAGAACTCTTTTCCTGTTTTACACATCTCCCGTATGAAAAAACCCACAAAGTTTCAGAAATGGAAATGTTTCCTCCAAGGTCTTGTCTTCACTACAAAGTTAACTCGAGTTATAACTCAAGAGTTCAGTTAACTCAAGTCCCATCCACACAATAAACACACTTAACTTGAGCAGGGAAATGATGTTACTTGAGTTAAAGGCTAGGATTCAGACTAACACTTAAATTAGCACAACTCATGAGCTGTTAACAGGGTCACTCTGCAGCATGGAGCAGGCTAGCTCTATTTGAGTGCCGGTAGTTCTCCCACGACTTCTCACAATTCCGTGTGCCCAGAAAGGACAGACTAATTCACCCAAAAATTAACTTGCACAGAATTCATAGAGCAGCTCAGCTCAGTGAAGTGAAGTGAAGTGAAAAGAACCATGGGATAAACTCTGGCCTTGTCTACATTAGCGGGTTAAATCAGAGAAAGTTATGCTATTAAATTACATAACTTACATAATTTATGTCAATGTTTAAATCAGCTTAATATGGTGTCTACACAGCGCTATGTTAATAGGAGACACTCTCCTGCCAACATAGCTTCTGCCTCTTGTTGAGGTGAAGTACTCAGGTTGACAGAAGGGCGCTCTCCTGCTGACTTACTATGTCTTCACCAGACCCACTAAATCAATGCCACTGCATCGATTGCAGCAGCGCCTATTTGGACCATAGTGAAGACAAGCTCTCAGAAAAGTCTTAGTGCCACACAAGTGAGTGCAGCACCAGTGTGAACATATCAGGTTGAATGTTATCTCAGAATGTGGTTGCGCTGACTCCTGAGAAGTAACTCAAGATAATGCAGCATTAAGGCATACCCCAAGACATGTCAACTTTGTCCTGAACATCAGCCTGAGGAAGTCATTCCAAAAGTGACATGTAGCATTCTCTTTCCTCATGGGAACAAAACTACACATCATATTCTACTGACAACAGACCTTTAAGATGCAACTATAATAAAACTACATTTTGTCCTCACTCAGAATATTGTGCTCTGTTTCAAAAATACATAGCATGTCAGAAAGTCTCTGAATAATGCTATATACCTGCCAGGGTTCTGAAGACCTTATGAAACACTTCAGTTTCACTCTTATGGTTAACATTGTCATCAGAACACCTTCATGTATCTGTAACATTGCTCAAAACTGTGTAATATGCCCTGTTTCTAAGCAAACAAGGGTAGGCCAACTTTTTTACTCTAGATTGAATCCATTTTACCCTACATGGGCTCTTATACCATCGTCATCACCACAGTATGAGTGTCTTTAAGTGCATTAAGTAACGTGACTAACTTCTGCCATGTGTGGTTCATTCTTTCCTCTAGGGAAAAATTGTGTGCACAAGGTAGTGTTTTGTTTGGATAAAATTTTTAAAAATTATGCACCACATTGCTATGTGTCTATAATGAGTTAAGGTAAAGCCAAAGAAGTGTCTTGCCCTTGAAGAAGAAGATGGTTACGTTTCAGATGGTTCTTCGTTCGGAGGGAATTGACTTCATTCCAGGCTTGCATCAACCTCATACTATGCTTTGTTTCTTGCACAAATAAGCTGTTCCCATGAGGTAGGCTGCTCTATTAGGCCCACGTAGCAGAGCTGTCGACCATGGTCCCAGTGCTCATCTCCAAGCTTTAAGTGACCTTTATATCTTGTGGCCCAGGTGAAGATAAAGATCAAGACCTTGAATTTGACTCTATATTCTACAAAAAGCCAGTGTAGAAAATAGAGGACAGGTATGATCTGCTCAAGTCAAACATTAAAAGATTCAGAACCTTCTTGGGAGAGTGTGAAAAAGGAGCAAAAATTATTATAAAAATTGCAGTAAAAATAGATGATACATTATTACATGATATATCTCATATGCTGATCACCCACTTCCATTCCTTTACTGTTTCTCATTTGTTCATTCATCATATATCAGCTTCATTCTTTTTAATTTGGCATTTGTCAGCTTTTTCCATTCATTTTCATTCACCAATTGTTCAGTTATCATTTTCCAGGTATTCTGATATGCCAGCACTGTTTATCATTTGTTAGCCAAATGTGTCTTTTCCTGTACTCCATCCACTCATTTGTCAGCTTTCCCCCAACCCTTTTGTGTGTGTGTCTGTGTCTATGTGTGATGACTGCCTCATAGATATTCATTAGCTTCACTAATTTGCTTCAGTTTGGCCTTATTTTGGCCTCATTTGTTTACTGTCATTCCCTTTTGATATGTGTCAGCTTTTGTGGTTCATTGCTGCCAGCTCCAAACCCATTTGTCTGTCTCCATTTGTTTACATTACAGGACCATCTACAGTCTGTTTTACTTTCTTGTGCTATTCTGATGTATCAAGACTTAGGCCATGGCTACACTGGCGCTTTACAGCACTACAACTTTCGCGCTCAGGGGTGTGAAAAAACACCCCCCTGAGCGCTGTAAGATACAGGTTGCTGTAAAGCCTCAGTGTAATCAGTGCCGCAGAGCTGGGAGCACAGCTCCCAGTGCTGCAAGCTACACCCGTAGAGGATGTGGAGTACGTGCAGCGCTGGTGCGGCAGCGCTTTGAAGTGCAAGTGTAGCCATACCCTTAGTAAGGGATGCTATTGGCACCTCAACAATGGCTATCAGTCATTCACCAGCCTAAATTGGAAGCATTTCCATTAAAATCAATGGAGTTGCTCAAATACACACTGCTGTAAAAGAACAGATGCTGGCCCATAGTCTATGTATACCTAGAAATTTTTTTATTAAAGTTAATGTTTAGAATTAAATATACACAAGTTAAGAGGAAAGGTACTGTACATCTGGGGTCCTGCTTGAGTTATGAAGAATTACAGGTATCAGTTACAAGGATCACGAGATACATGCATATCACATAACCAGCATAGACCCAGATTGGGTTCGGGGGGTTTTAAAGCATCAGTGGATAAGTGGTCTAGGGTACGCCACCCATGGAACATATAAAGAGTCCAAGTTAGTATCAGTGTCGCGAATAAGTACATGGGTGGGGAACGTCCCTTGGTTCGTCAGGGGAGGAAGTGGGTTATTTCTCTGGTCGGTGGTCTTGATTACTCAATGTGGCATTGACGGTGTCCCATGATGTGTTCCGTATAGATGTCTCTGGACCACCTGATGCTGTCTCATGAGCCAGGTGTAGCGAGCCCAGGGCTCCCACGATCAGGGTGTGTATCTGGACCTCGTAGCCCTGGGCTCTCAGATGTCAGCCTTCCATGCTCGGGACTCATGGAAGGCCGGTGACCTGTTTTCAAATGGCACCGTGACGTCTACCATGAGGACCTTCTTCTTTTCTTCGTCCATCATGACAACGTCGGGTCGCAGTCAGCTGTCTGTCCCAGGGATGGCGGAGTCAACGGTGATCTTCCCCAGGGATGGTGGGATGGCTTTCACCAGCTGATATTGGATGGCATTGTGGAGGTGCCGCCAGGATCCGGAGTGCTGTTTGTATCTACACAGAACGTGGAGCAGGGTCTCATTGGCGTAACCACACTTCCTGCAGTGCTCGTCCATTGCCATGGCGGATGGCTCAAACACCTTGCCCTGGTCTGGCTTCCGCTTGAGGTTCTCAGCATAGTGGAAGCGGATGGCTTCTTTCAGATGATAAAGATGTATTTTACTTTAGCCAATATTATCTTCCAGAAGATGTTTTCCTGATCAGAAGACTGAAAGGCAGCAGAACTGTGGGCTCCATTGTCCATGCCACTGAACAGATTTTACTGGTGCATGTCAAGGGAAAGATGGGGAATATAGTTTGTGGATACATAAGGGTCAGGATTTGGTTAACAGTAGATTATAGCTGGCATTCATTACAGCCGGGATGCCCACATTTTCAGAAACCCAGGGTTGTACTGTCAGTTTACTAGGATCTTGAAAGCCACTCCTAAATTATCTTACAAACAATATTATAAAAATAAATCACAGTCATATATGTGGATGTAGATTTTCCTTGCTAGATGAGCAGATATTGCTTATTAGAGTACAATAACAAGAAAAAACATAGCCGATCATTTTTCCCCTCACTTTGCAGTTACTGTGAGAGGGAACCCATGGTCTGTGTTATAAGACACTGTCCTGCACTTGGCCCTAAGCACTTTAAACAACTCTGAATTATAAGTAGTTGATCTATGTTCTTAAATTAGTCCAAGATACAATCTGTCAGCTATGCCTTTTAATCAATAATAAAGAAATCTGAGTTATGAAAAGGAGAAGCAAAATCTCAAATGCCTCTCATCCAAATATTTTTGTGGTAACAGTAAAAGATGTGCTCAAAGATCATTTAGGCAGTTTATTCTCAATTAATATAACTCAGCATGCTGTGTATACTATTAATTTGTATTCCTGGTAGTATATTTAACATTAATTGTGCTACAGACAGTTACACATGCACTTTTTCAGCAGTAATTTTTTCTGGTACTGTCTCTTTATTATAGTAATTGCAGCCTCCCCCTTTTTTAATCCAATAGGTTCTAAATTTAATGAATCTTTGGGTTAAACTTTTTTTAGATTCCAGCTATCTTATATTTACATATACACATACACACACTAACTTCCCTTATTCTGTCCTCGGGTCTATATAGTGTGTTAGTAAGGAACATATGTATGAATGATTTTTCCTTACTAACATATATGCATGTATGTATTAATGATTTTTCCTAACTAACACACTACGTAGACCTGAGGACAGAACAAGGAAGTTCGTAAAGAAAGAAAAATATTTTGCAGGTAAAGAAAATAAACTTCTTAGTTGCAATACAATTTTAAAAAATCTTCCACATAACATGTCAGATTTATCCCTGGTGTAACTCTATTTACGATGATGATGTTAAAACAGGGCTGAATATGGACCAAGATCTTGGCTTATCTAGAATCATAGAAAAAAATCAACAGAAGTAACTTAGTACAGTACCGGAATTACACCACTCTAGTAGTAATGTTGATTAATAAAAATTCTTTTTAACATTACACAATTTATGTAATTAAAGAGTACCTATTAATGTGAATCCTGCAGTAGATACGAATGTATCCAACAGACCATAATGGAGTTATAAATTCAGTATACTCGAACTTGATGAGACTAAAATATGCTATACTTTAAATGAATATTTCCAACTATTCCCAGCCAGACAAAAGTTATCCACATTATTTGTAGTGCATATGGTATTTATCTTTAAAAATACACATTTGCCAAAATATTTTCATGCTTCATTAATTCTATAGTAAAAATCATTCATTGTTACACAAAAGAAGATACAATGATGGCAATGGCAGATGAACAGTCAGTATCAATGTCTACAAACTTTTTGTTTTACCCACAAAGAAGGCTGTAGTTTCTTACACGTATAAAGAGGGGGAAATATTATCAAAGACAGCTTATGAAATGTGATCCTGAAGTCCCAAAAGCTTTTGTACTCAGTGTGTAGTAATATTTATAAACATAATGCTACAAGATAAGCTGTCCCCAAAGGCTTTTTAGAATGTTGTAGAATTGATGCAAATAAATCAGTAATTCCACTGCCTAATTGAACTCCATTATTAAATGCACCTTATTCTAGTATAAATGTTGGGACTCACTTTTGGATGCATCATAAAATGCCAAACTATTGAATACAAATCTTTAAAATAAATTATCCTACTGTACCATGATTGTAGTGTTGACATTAAGGGTAAAAAAGCAGGTCTACTCTGCTGCTGCCAAAAATTTGGTACAACCCATTATGTTCAAAATGAAAGGAGTATTAGAAGCCGGGAGTGCTTTTAGGAACACTGACATTCACAATGGTTTCTACTTGTGTGGGGCAAGACAGTTCTACAAATCAACATTCTTATTTGCTTCTGGTTTTGTCTGGGTCCTGACATTTTCTTTTTTATCTTTGAGTTTCTATCTGCATATTTTAATAAGTGCTCTTTTATGTCAGTTTTCCATTTAGGCTATTTTCTTACCAATATTTAATAAGACTGGTGACTTAGAGCAGAAATAGTACACTGAGTTAATAAGCAGGGTTTTAGTTTTCACTTTCTTTAAAAATACTCAAACTATTTTACTAGTACAAGAGAATCCTATGGAAGACCTCAAATACCTTGTGCGTTTTACATATTTCATACCGTGTCGGTGTTTAAAGAACAAAGGCTCTAGTTTTAATATGACCAGCTAAGAGATGTGTGTTCACTTAGATGAAGGTCACGATCTTGAGTATAACGAGCCCCCAAAGTGGATGTATAATGAATTTTCTGAATAAATTTTGAGCACTAATACACTTATTTAAATTGTATTAACCTTTTACTTGCAAAGATTTTTGCTAATATCATAAAGTTACATTTGATTCTATTTCTGAAATTTTGAAAGAAAAGCCTGCAGACCTTTTAGAATTCATGTCAAAGGTTATTATAATTCATATAGTTTGCAACTACTGCCTATAGAGAGAAGGTACTGTTGGTACATGCAGTAAAAAGCTCTTACAGATGAACTATGAAAATAGCTGCTACATAGATGGGACTAGCATCCACAGTGCTATTCCATAGGGAAGGGAGTAACAGGAATAAAATAGAACAGAATATAACATATCTGAAACAATTCATAATTAGATACTCTGTTGTAAACGTTTCTCAGTGGCTTAGATAAGTTCTCTCAGCAGTTCTAATGAAAATAAGATAACATACAGAAAATATGGTTTTAAATTAGCTTCTTAGATTGTACTCTGATCAACATGGCACCAATGAGAACAAAACAGGAAAATGCTGATGAAACTTTGAAAAGGTCCTTGATATTCTTCTTTGATTGCACTGTGCCCAGAATATATTGTACTCAGCAGAGGAGCAGAGTGAAAAATAATGGACTCAGTGCTCAGTCTCAGGAGAACAAAAAGAAAAAAAACCCTAAAAACAAAACCAGCCAATCTAACTTTTCATTCCATTGAATGGAAATCTATTTCAGTAATTGCAAGTTCTTCAAGATGTGTTCCCCTCTGGGTGCTCCACTGTAGGTGTATCTGTGCCCTGTGCCTCTGATCAGAGATCTTTGGTAGCAGTGTCCATTTGGCCCGCACACGCATTCTTTCTGCTAAAGACTAATTAACACTGCATGGATGAACCACCCTCAGTTCCCTCTCTGTCAGAGTCACTAACAAGAACTCTGAAGTAGAGGAGAGGAGTGTGGGTTGCGGAGCACCAATAGGGGGACACATCTTGAAGAATCGTCTTTATTGCACAAGGTGAGTAACTTCCTTTTCTTCTTCAAGTAGTGTCCCTATAGGTTTCTCCACTATAGGTCACTCCCGAGCAGTATCTCTGATGGAGGGTTGGAGCTTCAGAGTCGAGTCTGTTAAGGACGAAAATACAGCGGAGAAAATGATGGCATCAGAAGAGTCGTCTCTTGTTCTGCCTAGTGTTCTGCAAAAGTATGAGCAGATGCCCAGGTTGCTGCCCAGCAGATTTCTGGACTGGGAACATCTTTAATGAAGGTGACTGAGGTAGAAACCGACTTTGTGGAATGTGTATGGATTCCAGGTGGAGGTACCAAATTACAAGCATGATAGCAGTAGGTAATATGATTCAAGATACATTTAGAGAATCTCTGAGCAGATATTTCTGTGCCTTTTGATCTTTCTGCAATTGATAGGAAGCACTTGGGAGATTTCCTAATGGCCTTCGTCCTGTTCAAATAGACGGCCAAGGCTCTCCTAACATCAAGTCTGTGTAGTATAGCCTCCCTGTTATCACAGTGAGGCTTTGAGTAAAACGTGGGAAGATTAATGAGTTGGTTCATGTGAAAAGACAAAGTCACCTGGGAAATGAATTTTGGGTGTGGTTTGAGAGTGACCTTGTCTTTAAAGAAAATCGTGAAATGGGGTGTGTGAGCACCATTAATGCCACTATTTCCCCTATTCTCCTTGCCAAGATGATAGCTACTAAGATTGCTGTCTTCACTGATATATGTGCAAGAGAACACACGGCCACAGGTTCAAAAGACAGTCTAGCTAGACACCTTAGAACTAGATTCAGGTCCCACATTGCTTTGGGGTGTCTGAATTGAGGGAAGAGGTACACTGTGCCCTTGAGGAATCTTTGTCACTGGATGAGTAAAGACTGAATAACCTTTTATGTGCTGGTGGAAGGCTGTTATGGTGACAAGATGTATTTTGAGTGAGCTGAGGGATAGCCCTGCCCTCTTGAGACCTAGTCTGTAGTCTAGCGTGACGGGGAGGGAGGAGGATACTGAGGTAATTTGTATAGAAGTACATCGAGACTGTAATCTTTTCCAATTTTGTAGGGAAGTGTAGCAGGTAGCTGATTTTCTACTGTGCAATAACACTTTCTGTATCTCCTGGAAGCAGTAGCTCTCCATGTGTCATAAACATTAAGGAGCCAAGATTTGAGGTGAAGAATCCATAGGCTAGGATGGAGAGTTAGTCTGTCCTTCAGTGAAAGGAGGAGAGGAGTGAATTGAAGAGGGATTGGTGGACACATCGCTAGCTGTGTCAGTATGGGTACCACATCTGGGAGAAATCAGTATAACTCTCGCTTTTCCCCCCATTTTATTTTTATAAGGACCTTCAGCATCAGAGGGAATGGGGGAAATGTGTATAGAAGGCCCTGGTCCCATGGGAGAAGGAGAGCATCTCCAACAAGTGTTTTCCCAGGGCGGCTCTGGAGCAACAGAGGGCATTTCCTGTTCGGGTAAATGGTGAATAAATCACAGGTCTATTAATGGCTACATTACTGTCAATAAAATGTTTTTTTCCTTTGCTGTCACAAACAAACAGAACCCCCAACACAGCTCCTTTGTTTTCAAAAGCTTGGATTTCAATATAATATTTACATTATATGATATGTTAGGAATATTTTAATGTACAACACAGAAGTAGGAGTACATTTGGTTTCCGTCTGAAGTGTTGTAACCCAAAGTCAAAAGGATTCAAGGTTTTGCTTTAATTTGCTCTTGGCAAATAAATCCTTTTTCCCTAAGTATATCGAATTAATGGACAGGCTCCATATAACATTTTGGTTGCTCTTTTTGTTGAACGAATATCTATATTCTTGATATTCATTTATACTCAATTGTCTGCTTGACAAGATGAAACATGATAAATTATTCAGCTGAGGCTACTATCCATTTTGGATTAAAGTGAGGACTACTAAATGTTTTTTAAACTCATCAGCAAACTCGGCTTGCTAAATTATTATCCAAAGGATAAAAAATGAATACTATTCAATATTGGCTGGATAGATCCTGTTCAAACATGAGAAAGCTTCATTGGTTCCCTGTACCATGCTTTAACATGATGACAAATACAAATAATATATAATGTTCATCAGTTAAATGGAAATAAATTTCCAAAAAGAATATGTTCAAAACACTTATTTTTTTAGTTAATAACACCAGCTTTTAGGAATAATGTAATTTTAGTACATAATCAGGGAGAGGTATGCAACATGGTTCTTTTTACTAAAGTCTATGACTCTGTAGTAAATGTGTTAAAGATGAAAACAGTCCCACATTTCTTTATCGGTTCTTTAATGAATATATTTAATGAAACCAGTCAATTCATAATTAGCATGTGATATAACAAAACCTCTTTTAAAATAATACTAGCAAGACATTATTTTACTTATTTGGGACATTAACTAAACCAAACCAATAAAATAGCTGAAAGGTATCTTTTTAGTGTGCCTTCTTCTACAAGAATTTGTAATATCCAAATGGTGGGGTTATAGCTTGAAAGTTACAAGTTCATTAATGTTCTGATTGTAAAAATTTCTCTGTGCACCCAATGTTATTTATTCTACATAGAAATCACAATTTCTGAGGATACCACACAAGACCTGTGCAAAATGTTCAAAACAAAATTGCAAAGTAACTGACACCTACATGAGCTCAAGTTAAGTTGCAAATTAAATTTCACTAAAACTTTGAGCAAATCTAAATTGGGTTTTTGGTTTGCATTGAATGTGAAATGTGCAGCTTGTCTAACGTAAAGAAAAACCTGGCAATGGTTTTGACTCGGTTTTACTTTGAGATTTGAGCTAAACTGGACTCTAAACTCAAAGTGAAAACTCAGTGTGTTCAAACCCGCAACACAAAGCTACTGAAAATGTTTACACAAATACCCAAGGAGAAAAGCGGTGAGATGTACACAATTTTTAAGTATATGTTTCAAATGTTTAACATCCATTGCAGGTCAAGGAACTGCCTGACATAACTAAGAAAGCAATATCACTTACCACAAGTGAGAGAGGTCTTTTCCATGAGACAACGCCAATCAGTCCTGATAACAGCACCTGAAATCAAGTGAAAAGGGTCAGCAAAGAGACACAGATTTTATACTAACACCTAAAAAAAGTAACAGTATCTTTTAAGAAAAAGAACAATACTCAAACAAACGGTAAGACAAGTAATTGGCTTCCAAAAGTGTTGGGACTGGAAGGTAAATACTGCAAGATAGGCTATTGATACAAATAATGTATGCCATACTTATAGGATGGGGGACTCTACCCTGGGAACCAATGACTGAAAAATATTTGGGAGTCATAGTGGATAATCAGCTGAAGGTGAGCTCCCAGGGGGGACGCTGTGGCCAAAGAAACTAATGCGATCTTAGGATATATAGCTAGGGGAATCTCGAGTAGGAGGTTATTTTATCTCTTTATTTTCACTAGTGTGACTGCTGCTGAAATACTGTGTCCAGTTCTGGTGCTAACAATTCAAGAATTACATTGATAAATTGGAGAGGGTTCAGAGAAGAGCCATGAGAACAATTAAAGGAATAGAAAACATTTCTTACAATGATAGACTCAAAGAGCTCAATCTATATAGCTTAGCAAAGAGAAGATTAAGGGCTGATTTGATTACAGTCTCTATTTGGGGAACAAATATTTAATAATGGGCTCTTCAATTTTGCAGCAAAAGGTTTAACACAATGCAGTGGCTGGAAGTTAAAGCTAGACAAATTCAGAGTGGAAATAAAAGATAATATTTTTTTTAAACCAGTGAGAGTAATTAACCCTTGGAACAATTTGTCAAGGGTAATGGTGGATTTGCCATCACTGACCATTTTGAAATCACTATTGAATGTTTTCTAAAAGATACACTAGGAATTATTTTGGTGGAAGTCCTATGACCTGTGTTGTACAGGAGGTCAGACTAGATGATCATAATAGTCCCTTTTGGCCTTATAATCTACGAATTTTCATTCTATTTCCAAAATGGATGAAAACACATGGTACTGTAAATATCACAACTCCTCTCCGCCTCACTGCCCCCTTCCCACTTTCCATAGAGATTTCAATCTAATTTCCAGATCAAAATGGTTCTATAAATTCCGAATAAGTCTCAGAACCACTTTCACTGTTCAGTAGTAAGTCACACCACCTGATGTGCTGTATGGTTTATTTTAATTAATATTTTCTGTAACAACATGAACTGAAAGAAAACTTTCAGAGATTTCTTTTGCACTACCAGAATGGTTATGCATGGTCCTCCATTGCCAGTTAATAGATAAACAGTAGGTGAAATATAGCACCAACATATTGTAATAATAAAACCTAATTTTTCCTACCATTTATTTGCTATGTTCATTAGTGCCAGTCAAAAACCTCTGTCTCTGCAATCTAAAATGTTTAATAGCTCATAATGTGTAGCCATACCACTTCTAATACACACACTCACACCCCTTGTCTTAATGTGAAATATTATGCCATTACTTATTTGTAATCACAGAAGACTTTTGTTGTGACAGGAAAAAATATGGTCTACAGGATACCTTCTAAATTATTCAAGTGACTGACAGATCTTAGGCAGTGATATGAGAGATGAGTGACCACCTAAGGTTTATGCAGTTGCCCCTTCACCACACAACTGAGCGACATGTTTTATAGAGGATATCATCAGAATTTGGAAACACTTATATGGACAAAGTTTTACAGCCCTTACTTCAGCAAATCTGAATAATTGGCGTTTTACTCAAATACGGACTGCTTAGTTTCCAACTAAAAGTGTGGTACCCAGTCCAAGATCCACCCATGCTAACCAAATGGGGATCTGAGAATTAAGCATGTTCTTTCCTTCTCCCACAAAATCTATAGTAATAAAAATGGTGAAGGCTAAATCATACTCTCATTTACAGTAGTGTAATCCCCTTATGGTGGGGGGAAAAGGACACAGAAAGAGGTCACTATCCTCTTGGGAACAGCATAGCAGCAGTAGACATGGAGAGAGCAGACACAGAATGCTCTATGCTCTGCCCTCTCACCTGTACTAAGACCATCTAGCCAGTGGAGCTGCTACAGTGCACAAAGGGCCCAGTGACTTCTAGCTCCTCCACAATACCCATATGAGAGCTGCCTCAGGACCATTCTCCCATGGATGGAAAATCCCCCAGCTGGAGCACCCTGTTGATATAGAGCAATGACAAAGTGTAATATTCAGTAGTACACTGACACTATCAGAATTAATCTGCTTTGCACTCTTTAGGATTACTTGCACTATACTTTATAACTTCTGCCATGTAAAAGGAAGGCAAGGATTAAATAAAAAAAATTGGCCAAGGGGAGAGGGAGAGATGAAAGAAGAGAGAGAGTGTATGTATGTGTACATGAGAGAGAGAGAGAGAGAGAGAGAGAGAGAGAGAGAGAGAGATTAGGTTCAAATTAAAAAACAGTTAAAAACCAAACAGGAACAGGTAGAGAAAAAGACAAGGGACTAATCAAAAAGTAATGTATACTGATAGAGAAAGAATATGTGGTATAAGGATGATGATTTCACACGAGTTTGAGACAGCTGCATTACTCACTAGTCATACCTTACCATTATGCATACGTATATATTACATATCACAAAACAAATAAAATAAAACCCCAAAACTATTTTGAAATTGTTTTCTAGTATTGTATTGAGACTAGCTCTTCATAACCCTCAGGCTTCAGAGACAGGTGAGAATTACCATGAATTCAACTGTATAAGGCTAAGTGCTAGAAAACAATAGAATTAAAGACTATCAGAATGCATACACACTAGGAGGCAGCATGGGTAACCTAGATTTGACATTTCCTAACTTTTGAGAGGTTGACCTTTTGAACTAAGTGTCCTTTTAAACTTTTTTTAAAAATGTAATTATATATAATAATGGGTGAAATCCTGACCTCACTGAAGTCAATGGCAAAACTTCCATTGACTTCAATGGGGTTAGGATTTCACTCTAGTCATTTCTCCAAACAAAAAAACAACCAAACTAACTAAAAACAGTTAAGAGTGCTCAAATGCACACACAAAACAAGGCAACCCCCGCACTCTCCAAAAATACTAAAACAAAGAAGCAAAACAACAACTCCTCTAAGTTAAAGTTTCATCCAACCCTTGCAACCTACAACAGTGATTTCTTCCTCTCCACATTGCATCCTCATTTACATCCACTTCTCCAAACACATAAGCCTCCTCCCTGTTATTCCACATAGAGCTCTAAAAATCCTTGAGATCTGGACTGAACTGAACTGACTAATTCCAGTGGTTTTCTGAGGATACAGTATTCTCCCTGTCAGGCATCTTAGGAAGAAGTGGTTTGAGAGATATAAGTAGCCATACTCAGAGTTATTAACATTGGTTAATTTTTTTATATTACATGGGAAATTCAATATGTATTAGTGGATAGTAATTTTGTATTGCATTTTTCATTTATGGTAAAGCATATTGACCTACAGATAGGCATATCAAGAAACTTAAATAAATTAAAGTTTATTTTGGGCCAAATTCTACCTTCAGACATGCAAATACAGTAACACTTTAGTCAATGAGAACTGAATGCTTATATATGAAAACGAAATTTGGTCCAGAAATTTAGGTTTAAAATTTATAATAAATAATTTATATAAATAACAATATAATACAACTTGCTCATCCTATCTGTAATTATAACCCAATTTTTATATCAACAAGCACCAAATAAGCCACTACTATAAATGTATGGCTAGATGGACTTGCTACTTAAACAATGCTGCAGAATTATGACATGAACAATATTTGTATCTGCTCTATGAGTTCACTGAAGTTAGGTGTTTTAGTATGTTTTTTACACTATAAAACATTAATTTGATAGTCTGGACCAATATATTTCACATTTTAGCACTAACTAGATTTGATGACGTTTAAGCTTGCTGAAGATTTTACTCAAGAAAAGTGCACATTGGAAAAGACTTTTTTTGTATTTCCATTAGAACCTGTAAATGCATAAATTTAAGATAGTTTTCATTGTGAGACTTCAGCGTTAGCATCTGAGCAAAGTAAATATACAACAGGGGAAAACCCATGAAAGCATACTAAAAAGTAAATTGAAATCAGCTTATGGATTCTGATACTAAAGTCAATATGCAGGTAAAATCAAGCATTGTTGTGTGTAGCTTGCATTCTACAATGTTTCCCATGTCATACATGCTAGAAGTCTCTTATTACTGGAATTTTACCACAGTATTACATTTTTCTGAAAGTTGGCAAAGGCAGAGAAAAGGAATTTATTTTTTGCAGTTAATTAAATTTGTTTACATAGCTAGGATAGCCGATTATTACTGTTATGATAAGTGTCCCTGGACTGATAATCCTGTAATGCAGAATTGCACTCAGGAAGGTAAAATGAAAGGATTAGCAAATTCAACTTCATGTTAGTCAGCAACACGCTCTCAATTAAACAAATAGGCTGACTGAAACTGTAAGGCCATTAAAAAACACCTTTAGGAAAAACAACAAGTTAAGTATTGGTATAAAACACACAGAAAAACACTATTTTTCAGACCCAATACGAGTAATTTTAAAAGGTGATTTGTTATATTGTAATTCCTATGAGTAGAAATTGATATGTACAATTTTTAACTGTCTACAACAATTCTCTGCTTTATTTCTATTTACCATATTATTCCCAAGCTGCAAGTCAGCACCTACCACATTTAGGGCATTACAGAAAGAGGAAGGGAGAAGTCCCTCTGGTCTTCTGAACTGCAGTTGTGCTGGCCTTTACATAGGCCTGCAAGGTAAGTCTGAATGAGAATTTCCTCCCATCCTTCCTGCTCATGCACAACGTAAGGGCCAAGCACAACCTGGCCTGCTATAAATAGTCCCCTCCACCGACACTTTATGCAGCAACAATGTCTTTAATGCTATCACTGTACATTTCGCAAGCAGCAGTTGTAATTCTGGTCATTTTTTTCACTCCACAAAACTTTATACCTATTTAATCAAGGGTAAATTTTGCTTATTACTTATGTGCATTCTTTACTAAGTAAACAGAGACTATGTGAAAAGTTACCTCCAATGGCAAGAGCCATCAGCACTTTAAGCAGTAGTGATCATAACCATTTAGTTATAAAAGTAGAGTCCAGAAAGCATATTATGGCAAAACTTATTAGGATAACTCAGTGGATTTCATTATGGAAGCACAGTAACTCCTCACTTACAGTTGTCCCGGTTAACGTTGTTTCATTGTTATGTCGCTGATCAATTAGGGAACATGCTCATTTCAAGTTGTGCAATGCTCCCTTCGAACGTTCCTTGGCAGCTGCCTGCTTTGTCCACTGCTTGCAGGAAGAGCAGCCCGTTGCAGCTAGTTAGTGGGGGCTTGGAACCAGGGTGGAACAGCAGCCCCCATCAGCTCCCCCTATCAGCTCCCTGCTCCCCTAAGTTCCCTGTGCTGCAGCCGCCCAGCAGGCTATCAATTCCCGGGCAGTTCAGCTGTCCCTCCCCCCACTGCCATGTGCTGCTCCTGCCCTCTGCCTTGGAACTGCTCCCAGAGACTCCTGCTTGCTGTGCAGGGGAGGAAGGGGAGGCCTAATGTCAGGGTGTCCCCCTCCCCCTGCTTACCCCTTCTCCATATAGAGCAGGGAGGGGACACGGATGGAGAGAGACAGAGAGAGCTTGAGGCAGCAGCTACTGTCTCAACTTTCTGATCCACTTAAACAGACATTGCACTTAAGCATGGGTCAGCTGACTTAAGGGGGCAATGTGCATCTCACACACACACACACACACACACACACACACACACACACACACACACGGTGTGTGTCTGTCTCTGTCTGCTATGCTGTATCCCCTCTCTCCTGTTTGTGCTGCCTTGATGAGAGGCTATGTTAACAACAGTGTGTTAACCCTTGAGGGCTCAGCCGAGTGCTAGTTCATCATTTAGCAGCAAGGCATGTCCTGGGAAATATCCCACCCTCTTCCACCCTCTAACTTCACCACCTCAACCAAGCTTCACAATCATCATCAGCTGTGAAGAGTATTAAATTGTTTGTTTAAAATGTATACTGTGTGTATATCTATATAATATATCGTTTTTTTGTCTGGTGAAAAAAAATTCCCTGGAACCTAACTCCCCCAACCAAACTCTTATGGGGAAACATCGTTTTGCTTAAAGTCGCATTTTTCAGGAACATAACTACAACATTAAGAAGTTACTGTAACAGACTTCAAATAAAAAGTGATTTTGCCCCTCTCTTCTTTACACCCAGTTTTTCAGAAGCAAGCATTATAAAATACTGCTGTTCAGCATCTTCTGTCTTTGGTATAATATGAAAATGAAAGAAAATACTAATACCATATCAATTTTGGACAAAGTAAATAGAAATAAACAGATTAAATATTATATATACAAATACACTAGCATTTGAAAGTTAGGAAATATGTGATTTTCAGTTGCTCATGCAACCTTAAATCATCCCTTGTGAGAGTTCAGCCTGAGCCCTGAATGAGTTATAAAATACGTAAAAGGTTTTTACAAAGAGGAGGGAGAAAAAAGGTTTTTCTTAACCTCTGAGGATAGGACAAGAAGCAATGGGCTTAAATTGCAGCAATTTAGGTTGCGACATTAGGAAAAACTTCCTGTCAGGGTAGTTAAACACTGGAATAAATTACCTAGGGAGGTTGTGGTATTTCTGTCAATGGAGATTTTTAACAGCAGGTTAGATAAACACCTGTCAGGGATGGTCATCAGTGATTCTCAAGCAGGAGTACATGTCCCCCTGTGGGTACGCAGAGGTCTCCCAGGAGATACATCAACTCATCTAGATATCTGCCGAGTTTTACAACAGGCTACATAAAAAGCACTAGTGAAGTCAGTACAAACTAAAATGTCATACAATGACTTGTTCATACTACTCTACACATTATACACTGAAATGTAAGTACAATATTTATATCCCAATTGATTTATTTTATAATTATATGGTAAAAATGAGAAAGTAAGCAATTTTTCAGTAATAGTGTGCTGTGACCCTTTTGTATTTTTGTATCTGATTTTGTAAACAGGTTGTTTTTAAATGAGGTGAAACTTTGGGGGTACGTGAGACAAATCAGACTCCTGAAAGGGGTACAGTAGTCTGTAACGGTTGAGAGCCACTGCTCTAGATAATACTTAGTTCTGCCTTGAGTGCAGGGGACTCCCAAAGTTCCTTCCAGTCCTACACTTCTATTATTCTACAATCACATGACCATCCCTTCAACATCTCCCATTTTCTTCAAATGCCCTAGAGAACAAACAGGCTTTATAGCATGTCCCAAAAGCTAACGGTTCAAGAGAAAGTAAAGAAATATGCCAGAGTAAATAGAACTCTGCTGCTATCACTTCTGCGAATTGCAACTGTGGTAGTATGGCATAGGGACAGATGCAGTCTCTCAGAACCAGAACCAGATCAGGCTCCCATTCACTTCAATGTGATTTGGATCAGATCCTCATATAGATAGTTTTGGGGCCAGATTAGGGCTCAAAACCAGCACCTTGAATTCCTCCTGGAAGGAAACCCACAGCAGGGAACATATATTCAATCCCATTTAGAGCCCACTACAATAGTCTAATCTCCATGTGACAAAGGCATGGACAACTATAGTAAGATCCTTTTACCTATAAGGAATGATCGTGTTTGCCTAACCAAACAAACTTTGCTTCTAGCCATGGGTGCTATCTTGTCATCTAGCACCAAGCCTCAATCCAACCAGATCCCAAATTACAAGCCTCTTTTACAAATGGCAGCCACGCTACTTCAAACAGAATTGCTAATTCTTCCTGCATATTTTCATCAGACTAACAACTTTACTGCTATCTTATCTGGACTGAGCTTCAGCCAGATAGCTGTCATCCAGCCTCCAATTGCCAGCAGACACCTAGTCATCCAACTCCGCACATCAGTGGGGCCAGCTAAGATTCTGATAGCTATGTGTCCTCAGCATACAGAAGACAAAGCAACCCATGGCTCTTCACAAACCTTTCCAGTAAATTCATATACATTTTGATCAAGAGCTTGGGAACTGAATCCTGATGTCAATGGGAATTTGGCCTAAGTAAAGATATGGCCCTATTTCAGATTTCAAATGTTCTGTAACATGCAAAGACTCTGCTCATTATTGTCCAAGTCTTGCCTCCCCATCCAGAAAAATGAAAAAAATGTAACGAAAAAAATGATGAATGAAAAAAATGTTGTTCTGATGTCTAGATCATGCAAACCATGGAAAGGGAGGGTGTTCCATAGTAGGTTTCTGCAGCAGCAGAAAAGTAGAGGAGGTGAGAGATAGGACCTGCGGGACTCAAAACCTAAAGTGCTTATTATGCCATTATGTGGATATGTGGGCCAAAATCAGACAGGGGAACACTGGGAGCAGCCCATAACTTGTAGTACTGGCTTCATCTATGTTCTGTAAAGTGGATTGAGAGGAAAGGAGAGATTTGTTGTTTCCTAACTCTTATATAATTCCTCCCCTGCCCCTCACGCACACCCATCCAACCCCTTTCCCACCCATCACAGGGTTTTAACACGGGACCATGATTTGGAGCTCTATGTAGTATAAAGACACTAACTATTAAGAGACAGCAATTTGTTAATGCACCTAATATACACTGCAATCATTTTCCACATTTGTTTTTCTTGTATTTAACAAGTAAAATCATGAATATTTACTAAAAAAGGACATCAGCAATACATTGGGCCTGCCTTCAAACCACAATGACGTGAGGGAAATGCCCCTATTTTCCACATTTAAAAAAATAAATTATTCCATCATTCAAAAAAATTTCAAGCTCTTATTTTGATATAAAATATCAACACAGAGTTTATGAATTTCCTGTAACAAAACACTCTTCCCACAGCAGCACATTTTGCAGACTGAAATGATGGTCTGCAGTAATGGTGCTGATTCACAGACAGAAAACTAACAGACGCCATCCATACTAGCTTCTTCTGCATTAGAAATACAACAACGTACACTGACGACAAATGCCTCTCAGTGTGCATATGAAATACCCATCATCATTAGTGCAAGTTGTGCTCGTGCATGGAGAGGAGAAATTTACCTTAATGCTTGCATACTGAAGCAAGACAAAATCAGTAGAAGGTAAATTTATTTTCAAGTCAAGGGACTGCAGGCAATGGAGAATAACCACAATGAGAAATTATTTTTTAAAAAGGCCTTTGACAGTATCCTTTTAAGATTTGCAGTTCTCTGCAGTCAGTCAAATTAAGTTGTCTCTACAAATTCAAAACGCTACGTTTAGGATATGGAACCAATCAGGTGATTTAGTCTATTGTCAAATTCGAAACCATCAGCTTTATCCCCATAAACATTCTACATAATGCATTCTAAACAGAACACAGTTTCTGATCCTTTTTGTGTGTGTGTAAATTTCCTCTTTGAACAATAAAAACAATGAACTTGTTGATACAGAACACTAATTCCATTAAATGTAATGAAAAAACTATTGAAGTATAATTATGCAAACTAATTTACAGAACTGTAAGGTCTTAAAACTACTGGAATTACAATATGAATTGAACTTGTGTGGTGGACAAATTGAACATTTATGCTGATACAAGTGTGGATAATTCCATGTATCCTATGTTATAAACAGTATATTAGTGACAAGAAGCCCCATACACAAGAAAGCCCTTGATAGGTTCTGCTGCCTACTCATGCTCCTAGTTTCTTGTTAAAGCTGATGTTATATGCTGAGGTGATCTGCTTCTTTTCTGCACATTTAACAGTTCCCTGACTTCTCAGCTTCTAAAAGCCAGAGAGTAAACCTACATGCGATGGTTAATGTTATAATCAGTATACACTGTTTTAAAGTATAGTTAACTGCAGAAACTCACTCTTTCTAGGATTTTAAACATACTTAATAAATCATAAACATTTATAATTAGCATTACTATTTATCTTGCGATATAAACACCACCACTAACATGACACATAATATATTACTGCATTTCTTTCTAACCAAAATATATAAGAGTATGCATATTGTCAAACTATATTGTTTTGAGGGAGAGAGTGTCAATTTCTGAACTCATACTCGGAGGGCCAATTCTTCTGCTGCAAGAATCCAACTAAGTCCTGCGGGGCGGGATCAAGCCCAAATGCACAATGATCATAGGAAAAACTTTTGCTCAGTATTCGCAATAAATAAAATAGAAAACCAAATGGCTTTAAATAAAGAGATTATATTTAAACTATTGTGCTGTCCTCTCACTTTAGGTATTTAGAGCATGGCCATGTAAACAAACATCAACCTATATAATTTATGAAGCAACAACAATCAATCATTTTATTTTATAGTATAATAGGTACCCTTAAGTCATTAGTGCATGCACCCAAAGTACTTCAAAGCAATAAAAAACAACAGGTAACAATATACCAACCTAACTGAAAGCACAACTAAATATATAGGCTCTTAACTGAGTTTCAAAAACCACAAGGGGTTCTGCACTTCAAATCCATTAATGGACAGAGAATACAACAGGAAAGAAGCCCAATGTAAAGTCCCAAGGAACAAAACAGGAAGTCAAAGCAGAACAAATTTTCAACAGTCTCCATTGAAACTGAGCACAGAGGGTCCTCAAGACAGTACACTTTGGTTTATGCCATCCAGTAAATCCATAAAATTGTTAATTCTACCAAAGTGACAAACCAGCAATCAATGCTGTCTAGCCAGATTGAGTGATATGATGAACCATTTTGATCAAGTTATAACTTTTCCTGCAAAGATTAATCAAATATGTAAACAGCTATTGAAACAGGAACACCTCTTAGTAAAGAGTAGTAGTTACAACTACCAACTCTAGCAGAAATCCAGAGTTTGGACCAAAGTCTCCTCATGCTGACTAAAAACAGGTGGTGCCAGAAACATAACTAAAATGGCAAGAAGAATTTTTAAAATGATTGAAAATGCACTTCTGACAAGACAGACTCAAATTAAAAACACCACCATGATTTTTATCTCAGGTGTCTGGGAGAGCATTTAAACCTTTAAAAGCTTATATTAAGAAAAGCACAGTAAATGCTTATAGCTTGACTACAGGATACAGTGGCAAAAATGCCAGGGCATTGTCTAAACTATAATCTCCACCTTACTACTATCAATTATGAATTACTGGTCTTAATTTTGGAGTCTTATTATATAGGTACAAACCTTTAAAACATACCATTTTCTTTGGCATGTTTTCTTCAAAAAGCAAGGCTTTTTTTTTTTTTTTAAGGCACTGTCAGGTTAAAAATCATATTTAACAACAAACAAAACAGATTTCTTCTCTTTTCTTACTAAGACCATTTTAGTTGCTTAAAACTGAAGGGATTATAAATGTTTAATTTATGTATTTTTGTCACTTTGAGCATTTCTTTCACTGTCCACCAATTAACATAGATTAGTCAGTGTCCAGTCAATTTTACAATACTGCAGCGTTTGCACTGTAAAATGCTGCAAGAGTCTCTGGATAAAATATTGGACTCTGGAAAATAAATGGAAGCTCTCTTCCAAATTGCTCTTTAAACCTCAATTAGAAGCCAAGTTTGACCTGGCAGTATTCCTTCAAAATATTTTTCTGGCTTGAAGTGGATAAATAGCTGTTTGCCAATACAAAACTCACTGTTCTCTTGAGATAAAACAACATAGCCACCTTTATAAAATCTAAACAATTATACTTTATCTGCAAATCTTTGGAGGGGAAGGAATAAAAACAGGGGAGAACAATCTCTTGGATGAGATGGAAATCAGTAAATACATTTAGAAACAAATCAAGGGACTGTGATCTGAACTCTCTTATCTTTGTGAAATACTGTTTAAGAGGCTGACAGAACAGAATCAGTATTTACTGGTTCATCTTAGAGGAACAATGGTAACTGCAAAGAAATCTCCCTGACAGGTTAGCATTCTGAGGGAAAGAGAACCCAAGGATACTGAAAGAAGCTTAAACAGAACTTAACTGCTCTGAGAGGAAGGTTCAAAACTCTGCGCTAGAAAATTATTATTTCCAAGAGGCAAAGAGAAGTCTGATTTTGGAGGAGTTTTTTCGGAACCGACCACAAAAATCTTCACATCCTTTTGAGTTGGGTTGGCCAAGAACATTTTATACCTACACTCCTATCTCAATGTGCTTCAACAGGAGCCCTGTGAACTACAAGTCGTGGACTACAAACTGTGGCATGTCCAGAGAACTTCCTGGTTCCTGCCAGGATGTACCCTCTGCCCCCCTTCCCCCAGCAGGAGGTCTCAGCATTGACTGAGCTGGGATCACATAGCAGGCAAGCAGAGAGGAGGCAGCTGGACTGTAATCCTGTTCTGTGTTCTTCACAGAATAAAGCCTTGTTCCTGGTGGCTTGCCTGAGTAGGGCTGGTCTGAGATGAACACACACTGATACACAACCAGAGCATGGCAAACAAAGGAGCCTCAGGCCCAGTTTCCCAACGTTGTGTAAAAAGTCGTAAGTTAGGCTTCCCCTATCTTGAACAACCTCATACTGGGCCAGTGAACAGGGGAGGGGGCTACATCAGCATTGGCTCTAATGTAAGTGTTGGTTGCCATCAATAAAGCCACAAATGGTCTTGCCTTTAGTTATCTCCCACCATATCACCACCTACGTTTGGGCTGGAATGCTTCATCTATCTGAAGTTTGAAACTTGTTGGGAGCAGGGTGTTTGCAGTAATAGACAGCTCACTCCCCTCCAGAAATATACCTGAGCCCAGCCTGGCACAATGCATCTTTTTGCCCAAGCCTTCCACTAAATCCAAATTCTTGAACTTTAATGTCACTTAGCCCTCTGGCAGTTTGGTTCCCTTCCTCTTAAATTGATCTATGGTAGTTCAGTGCTCTGTGGGGAAGTAATGGAGTATATGTTACCTTTTTCAAATGTCATTTCTAGCAAATCTAGACACTGTAAAGTATGTCCTGATAACAGAGATACCAGCTCTACCACAGACTTCCTGTGTTATTTCGGGAAACTCAAATAACCATTGTGACCTGTTCGAGCAGTAGGATCTCTACGTATGCCCTGGCAATGATGGAAGACACCTCAAGGAGTAACAAAGATGGAAGTACACATCTCTAACAGAGAAGGAAGAGAAAACCAGTTGGATTGGCCATTGCTACTGGCAGCAACTAGTCTCCATTTGAGCAACTTGAGAACTATAAACCTATTACCACAGAAATGATTTTGAGCCTTCACAGTGAAAGAGAGAGACATGTCATTAGTAGATCGTACTGGTTTATCTAATTTTTTGGCTATAATCCAGATCTTTTGGACAAACAAAATGAACTGGTTGAGAATTATCCCGCTAGGCATTAAAAAATAAAATCTAGAGGGCAAGAAGCAAGAGAAGGTACTCCTGTTGTTCTCACGCTACAAAGCGGAACAAAAAATAGGTCACAAAAGAGAGATGCAGTGGTGCCTAGATACATGCCACAAAATTCTACAATTCCATTGGTGCTCTTTGCTGTCTTGAGTGGAACCAGAATTATATGCCTTAAATCAGAGTACCAAGAATAAAGTCCCACAGGACTTCACAGTTTAAATAGTGTCAAATATAGCTATGGTATCTGCTCTGTCTTGTTACAAAATTGCTTAGGATGTACATGTAAGATCAACCCAATCCCAGGATTTGAAAAAAAAAGCAGACAATTAGCCTGCCATCAGGAGCAGGGGAATGCTCCTTGTTCACAGTTATACAAAAGTAACCCAAAGAAAGTTGGTCTCTGTACTATGATGCAACGAACCCTATCCCAGAAATTATCCAAAATATCACTATCGTTTAAATGTACTTGTTATAGTCTTGCCACAACTTCTTCTAACTCTTGTGAAAAATGAAATTAGAGTTTGGTCAATAGCATGCTACATTCTTGTGAGAAATACCCTTCACTTTCCACTAGAGAACTGTCTAATTGACCTAGCAGGTCTTGTCCATCTTGAACTACTCTGATTTTTTTCAAATAAACGTGGACTTTTGACTACAGGAGTCAAGCAACTCTGAAATGAGAGCTAAATCAAACATTCAAATTGGAAGTACAAACTACTGCAGTAATGAAAACACAGTTTGTAAGAAAGTTGTTAAGGCATATCAGCCAGGGATCAAATGAAGAGAAGCAAATACCATTAATGGCATAATGAAATTTATTCAAGGAACCAGAATAAAATTCACAAACTCATCGCTAGGGGACGGAGACTATCAATAACATGCACATCAACTATAGTAAAATTTTCTCTATTTTCAATAATAAACTATTTATTATTTTTAAAAGGAGAATTGTAACAATTTGTAGAGCCCTCAAAATAAAGATGTTAGCTTAGTATATTTTTCTAAATAGTTTGACTCCCTCCATTTTTTTTTATTTTTTCAACCAACTGTTTTTATACTTCTTAGCAATTCAATAAATCAAAAAAAAATGAGAGCATTAATATTGTAAAACTAGAGCTGGACAGCCCAATCAATAACATTAACCACAGTATAAATATTCATTACATCATCCTCTAAAGGAGGATTTAATCAAAACTTCTTTATAAAAGGCTAAGGCAAACTATTTTGAAAAAAGTGTTATGTAAGTAACAGATCAGTGTGAATGTAAAAGCTTTTTAGCAGATAAACAACATCACCACACACACACAAAAACAAAGGGCAAATTGAGCGAACAAATGTGTCTCTATGATTCCCACCGAAGATACATGGTCATGAATCCAGTTATCTGATGGCAGAATGTGGCTTCTGTATCTGTAAAAGGTATACACAGTCATTGTGTTCTTGTCCATATATAAAATAACTGCAGTTGTGGTTGTTCATTACTTGTATGATTTTACTGTAATATCTAACCTAGAATCTAACAGTCTGACCTCAACATTCGCAAGAAATTATATTACCTTAAAATTAGCTTTCACTTTTGCAGCCACATAACTATTAGTACCAACTATCCAATAATATTTTTATCTTAAAAGTACAGTCCATTCATGTTTAATAGAGTATAGCAACACCCAAAACAAAAACATTTTAGAAATGGTGAAAGCATCTTGCATTTCAGAAAGATTTAGGCTTTTCTAATGTCTTAAATGAGTTATCAGGAAAGTGATTGCTTTTCACGATGCCTTTTTTTTTTTTAAATAAAGGGGTTTTTTAAATGTATTTAAAATGTTACTATTACATACAGTTGGTTAATCAACCCTAAGCAAGGGTAGCCTAATGCCTAGCAACATTCCCTAGCAACAATCTAGTACAAAGATTCAATCTGGAGTGGGAATGGCTTATGGAGACCTGCTTATACACAATCTCTAACAGGAAGACAGTATTGCTTCTTTTATTTACTCATTTGTAAATATCAATATATTTTAGTCCAACTGTATGTCTTGATCCTGTAAAAATGGCCAAACCTAGCTACTACTAGTGCGACTAACAATGGTAATTTAAGCAAAACTACTCTTGCTAGGAAACACCATGCCAAACAAGTGTCTGCAAGATTATTTATAGTTCATAGAAATTATACCTTAAAATATGCATTTACAAATAATAATTTTATTCATTCACCTCTCTAGATTTATCTTCCAGGATTATAATCTAAAAACTGCAGGGAAGCTTTGGTAAAATATATGGATGCATTTCAGTTACATTGGCTTGCTTTTGCAATATTTGTTACCAAACAGATACTGTCATTCTATCCTGGATTAGATCAATCAATTTATTTTCTGCTACAACAATTCTGTTTTCCTAAACAAAAAAAGTCAAAGTGGTATAATCTTTGCTATGCTCACCTCTCTAAAAATGATGGCAATTCAAACACTTTAAATGGGAAGAGAAAAACATTCTGAAACTAGAAAGTTCTAATCAAAGTGTCCACTAAACCTTGTGGCCAACTCATGCAGCTCAGGATATGCGAAGTGCTTGTGTACTTTTAGAAAAAACTCTCCTGTCCCTCCAATCCAACAGAGCTCCACACAGTGCTACCTCCCATACAAGACACCGTGGGGATTCAACACTTTTAGCTTGAGCATGCCATACGAAGGGTACACTTTTATTGACAAAGTAGTTCAAAAACGTAGGCTCAAATTTGATTATGCTAAAATGCACGAGTCCCAAAAGTTGAAACTGTTAAAACTGAAAGAAACACAAGGAAGCATGAAAGTCAACAGCGTCTGTCTAAAAGAGTACATACGTTCATAAATATCTTGAGACTATAGTGTGGGCACATTACATGGTTATATAAATTTATATTGTACATGCCAAGAACGTATGCTAAAAATGCATTCCTTTCTAATATAACTTACTATCCAGTAGCATTATTTTAATATGGAAATGAACATAATACCAACACATAATAGTGGTCTAATCTCCCTTGATGGAATTAATACACAGTAAATTCTATTAATTTTAGTAGTATTCCAAGAGCATGTATATTAGACATAAATCGTGGTGATTTTGCATTTCATTCCTTATTGTCTATATATATCACCTTAATTCATGTTATAATAAATGTGATCAGTTAAATATTGACTGCTTGACAAGTTTACATTTTAAAAAAAAGTTTCAATTCAGCTTCTCTTTCTTAATCTTCTGGACTAACTCAAACAAATCACTCTAGTGTAAAAATCAGCTGCAAGAAAGTCTGTGAATGCTAATGGTCTAGGCAAAGAAGTGGGAGCCAAAAGGATGCAGACAAGTATTGTGAGCCAAATCCTGCAAGGCCTCCACACACAGAATTGCCATTGATGTCAGTAGATATTCAAGCATGGAGGGCTTATAAGATCAGATTTTCTATTGTATGACCCTTGGTAAATCTGACCTTATCACTCAAAACCTTTGGTAGCACATTAGGGGAAAAAGGCTTAGGTCACCAGCGTACATGGAAAGCATTTTTTTCTTTTCTCTTTAAGAATGGTTCAACTTTGAAAAGTAGCTACATAAAAAAGAAAGGACACTTTGGGAGTCCATGGCTGTTATCTCTTAATGATTGCTGCATCAAATGTCCTTATGTTTACAAGATGGGTTTTTTTCTGATTGCTCTACAACACAAGAACTCTAAGTCAAATTAGGTTCTTTCCATCTTGTGCATCACTAACAGCAATAATAGTTCTGAGAATTAGAACTTTAAACTTGTCCAACCTCTTTGTTTTACAATGACAACCCAAGTGAAGCTGTTGCAAACTCACAGTCTTCAAATCGGCTTGCACAGGGAGTAAACTGACTGGAATTTCTAAAACAATTCTGATGAGGATGCTGAAGACTGAAGAGAATCTTGCTCACTAAGGCTAAGCTATGTTTACTTGGCATAGTTAAAAGGAGTAAAAAAACCTTATTTTTGTCAATTAAGTGAACAGATATGACTGAGTACATAAAAAGAAACAGATCTGTTAAATTTCTACAGATTCACTATTCAGACTAAAACCATGTTTTAAATATATTTTATACAAATAGCAAAATGTTTTTAAAAATCTCTACTGCACCAAACATCAGATGCAGGAGCAAAGTATTATTCGATACTATATTTTAAATCCTGTCATCATCAATTTAGCTATGTCTGGGACAAAATACTCAGTTTCACTGTGTTTTATAAAGATTCACAGACTGCATAACTCAATCTTTTCCTCAGAGGCAATGAAATCTCTTGACTAATTAGCTTGTCTGTAGATGTCCTCTTGCTTTTAAAATCCTTGATAAGTAAAATTTTTCAACACATGCATATAAAGGGTCTCAAAAGAAATAAAATGTATATGCTTTTGGTTGGAACTTTTATGCTGTAACATCTGTATAACATAATCAAAAGATTATGCAAGATTACCAAATCTCCACTATTCATATCAATATAGCTTGAAAACAATAAACAGTGCACAAACAGTATTTTACATTCTTTTTGGGAAGAGAATGATTTTTTTAATAGATTTCCTAATTGTTTATTTGTGATACTGTTATACAGAAGAACTAAGATAAAACAAGAAATAAATGGATGTCAAACAAAGGCAATATCTTTATACATTAGAAATAAAGGAAATAAGGCTGTTAGTCATTACTAATTATTCTCAAATAATATGAATTGACACATAGTTGAGCAATATAAATTGCTCCTAGTCATCATTTCAGGAATGAGATGGCGGAAATCAAGATTTCATCAACACTCAGCCTCTTCTTTATTTCAGGAAGGAGGAGGGCTCAGTGAAGAAGGAAGGATGCGAGTGCAAAAAAAACTTCAGTGAGTCTAAGGGGGGATGTCTAAACTACAATGTGTCATCTGGTTTTAAGTAGAGTTAACTGCCAGTTTACTGACTTCAACTCAGCTTAGGGTAAACCACAAGTATGTGTGTCCTAATACAGATTGCACATGATGGCATTTTTCTGTTCTCTGCTTTATTTAATGAATGCACTGAGAAAACATCCTTAACTGTCACAAGTGCTTCACTTCATTCCAGGGGGAAAAATTCCTGGGAAAATGATGAAGAATCTCTTGTTTCCAAGGGAAAAAGAATCCCTTGATAAAGCCTCTCTTACAGAGAGAAGAGAAAATACACACACACAATGGAGTGCACTTATCAGCCACCTCTTGGTTCCCAGCAAAAAGTTGCTATTACCCCAAAGTTGCCAATAAGTAAAAGGCAGGTTTGCGGGGCTGCAGGGAAAGAGGTGCTGGGATGTGACTTCCTTTCTGGTAGCCCTGCAAACCTGCCTACAGTCAGAGTCTCTTAAAAAAAGTTAATAAGTTGCAAATATCAGAATCTCTTTAATATTATAGTCAATGGGACTGAATTGGTTCCCAGCAGAATATTATTAATCAAAAGCTGTTACTATCAGGATGGCTACTAAGCAGCATCCTCTGTACATATATACATACATGCACGCAGACATGCACACACATAGAGAATATATACATGATGCTAAAATACAAATGTCTTAGCATGACTTTGGGATCGTTTCATTATGTAGGTTATTCCTAGGGAAAGCCATTGCAGTGTGCTATACAACCCTTATAGCACGCTACGCTACCATGTGTTCAGGATACACAAAACAACTGTTTTAGGACTCTGCTAGGGAGATTTAAAAACAGTTACCAGAACAAATTTTATTGACATTTTATGTACAAGAAACGGGACTTCTATACTCAAATATCAGGAGAGTAAGGGCACAGTGGTGCTTGAACAGTTTTTATAGTGGGAGTGCTGAAGGCAAAAACCAGGTACTTGGGTTGTTATTACTACTTTAAGCAAGGTGGTGCAACACCTCTAGTTCCAGCTCCTATGTACAGGCATTATTCCCTCATTTAAAGCACATACCAGACTTATGAAATCCAAAAGACACTGGCAACACGCTCTGCCTACCCACTAGGGTAAACTATGCATACTGCAATACAAAAACAATTCAAGAAGCAGCAAACGAGGAAACAATTTAAGCATCAATTCTGAGTTATTTTCTAGACATCAGGCTCAATATGTCCCAGCCGAACAAACACCACATCATTGCTTGGTCTCCCTCATTCATCCACTGTAAACCTACAACTAATCTAATTCTAATTGCCATGGAAACAGGAACAGAGAAATGAAGTCCCTCGGCGCCTCTCATGAACAGGACATTCCAATTACCTGCACATTCACACAGCTGCCAGAGTTTATTAACAGCATGCAGTTTTGATCTCATTAAGTCCATCTTTTTTTTTTTTTTTTTCTGTATAACATGCTCAGTGTCCTTCAGGAAAATGCATGTTTGACATTCGTAGTTTATTTATGGAAGTGGCCAACAACTATTGTAAAGTTAGAGTGTAGCATTAAATATTTTCCGTAACATGAAGTGTTTATGGAAGATAACTGTCTCGGACACACAGTTTTGCGGCTGTGCAACAAGTATGCAGCTTCTTGTTTGAGGAACATGTTTCCCAGAAGTGGGAAAATATATAATATGCATATGAATATGCAGGATCAGCCTAGTCTTATTATGCATTGGGTAAATGTCACTCATGAGCCTTGAACTTGGATCATTCACTGGTAGGCTAAACAAAAAATATTTACATGCAATAATACTTATCACCAATACAAATTAAGGGCCTGAATCCTACTGAGACAGAACAAATCACCAGCTTGAAATGACTTTTGTCTGAGGAAGGTCTCTGGGCCTTAAATGTTATAGATTTGGGGGAGTAGGGGGAATGAAATCAGGGAATCGGCCAGGCTAAATAGCACAGGTCTCCAACAGTCTTCTCAAAACCCTTTTTCTAGACTAAACCTGGCAGTTTTCCTGCCTCTCTGGACTACTTCACAATTGTTATTACTATTCAAATGTGTGACACACTTTCTAGACATTCAAAAAAACAAACAAGCAAGCAAACAAAAAATGACAGTTTTGAGGAGCTCACAGTTTAAGGAGGAAGAAATCAGGAAGGAGAGAATTCCCCAGAGGAGGAGAAATCTGGCCCAGTATTTCCAACAAGAGAACTAAAAGTCACTGTCAAGTAAGAAAAATTGCACTGATGTATAAAAAGGTAAAATATTTATTTGAAACATAACTACTGAAGATATAAAGGGAAGAAACCACAAGGGAATGAAACTGAGGAAAACAGCAACTGAGGGAAACCTGAACACAAAGCGAATGTCATTAATCTATTGCCACCAGACCATACTACCTGAAATCTAAAATTACAAAAGACATCGGGGTAACAAGGGCATGGAGGAAAGGAAAGAGCAAGTATTTTTCTTCTAATTTTAGAACCGGAGATTCCTTTCCATCTATTATCCTTCATATTAAGGGAAAACAATGAAGATGAATGAATGAAAATATTTTATTTGAAAATATCTGTATTTTTCCATTGTGAATATGAAGAACCATATAAGATTTTGTACTTTGATACTTCAAAGAGTGGCACACTTAATTTTATTGCAATATGAAGATCATATTAAAAATCAGTGTACAGGGATTTAGCTAGGATGTCAAATATGGTGTCATACATCATTGATTCATAGTATGGTCTTATTCCTAATCTAATTTTGATTAAACAAATATGCAAACACAGTTGACAGTATTTAAATAGTGCTAGTATTTAACTCCCAAGTATTAACAAAAGCAGAAAGTCATTAGCATGGTCATGAGCATGGGAGTACCTAAAACAAAACAAAAATTGAGCAGTTCAGAACCTATTTGCCTGTGTTTTCAATTTTAATTTATTAGCTCTTTTGTGGAGAACAGGAAATAATAAACTGATGATTGGTGCTTTTCAACTCTTTATTTTGAATTATGGAAGAAACAGAATACAGTAAGCGACCTTCCCCCCGACCCTCACTCTCTCTCACATGCTGAGTTCACAATCAAATCTACTTCTGTTACTACATTAGAAGTATTTAGGAAGGCAACATTTTACTATCTGTTCATAATTTTAAGATATTGAAAACTTTATAATATTACTTTCAAATCAGAAATGCTAACTACAGCAGCACGCAATGTGCAGCTGCAAAAATATAACCTGTTTCTGAAAGATACATTTTTTCTGCTACACATTTGTATCCTACCATTTACCAACCAATTTTTACCCTGAGACAGCCAAAGTACCAATATAACCCACAGTCATGGGTTCAAAATTATTAAAATGGGGACCCAGTTCAATATATACCATTTTTATAAACTGGGAGGCTCAATACAGGTTGGAGTATAGCAGGATACTGGAAAATATCATGTGAAGTGCTTTTTGGGGATTTTGGTAGCATTTCACAATTCTTTTCCAAACCCAAGATGTTGGTGTCCTCAGTGGTTCAATTTGTCCAATCCTCTTCCTCCTGTAACTAGTTTGAATTAATTAGATTACAAGTTACTGCAGTACAGGGGTGGGCAAACTTTTTGGCCTGAGGGCCACACCCGGGGAATAGAAATCGTATGGCAGGCCATGAATGCTCACAACATTGGAGTTGAAGAGCTGGAGGGGGTGCAGGCTCTGGGATGGACCTGGGGGTGAGAGGTTGGGGTGCAGGAGGGTGCTCCGGTCTGGGAGGGGTTTGGAGAGCAAGAGGGGGAGTTGGAGCAGGGGGTTGGAGTGTGAGGAGAGGCTCAGGGGTGCAAGCTCTGAGCAGCACTTACCTCAAGTGGCTCCTACAAGCAGTGATATGTCCCTTCTTCAGCTCCTACGCATGGAGCAGCCCCTGACCCAGCTAGCGCCAGAGCGGGCTCATACGGCTGCTTTAGGAGTTGTGTGGTGTGGCCCCGGCTGGAGCGCCAGAGCAGGGCTGAGCCGCGTGGTGCAAGCCCCAGACCCCGCTCCCCAGTGGGAGCTCGTGGGCTGTCTTAAAATGGCTCGTGGGCCAGATCCAGTCCGCGGGCCACAGTTTGCCCACATCTGCTGTAGTAGGATAGAAAATAATCCGCTTATGGGTAACCAGTTACTTTAGTATCACTGACCATAAACATTTTAGTGGATGTGATATATTAATGTCCTTTGAGAAGGTTAAAGTAAGCTGCTTTTTAAAAAATAAATTACTGACAAAACTTAGTCCATTGCCAAAAATTGTTACTCAGTATTCCAAAAACAAGTTCAAATGGAGAGTAGTGGAAGATACCACTAATTAATAGACTGTCTTCTCAATATTACATACATTTTAAGACAGTTGATCAGCCTCCTCCAAAACAGAAATTTATCACTACAGTATGACTACAGATCCACGTGTCATTTTATACAGAGTGGATCAAGATCTTCTGTGGTGTAACTCCAATTAAGTTAATGACCATGGAAACATTTGGTGCAGTACAACATGAATGTAAATACGTACTGCACCATCACTTTTGTATTTAATACACTAGCTTCTTATATTAATATCTGCCCTTTTGAAGACTCTTTTTCTGAGTCCATTAGTAACATTATAAACAAAGTTCTTAAAGTAACAATAAAAAAGGGAAAACAAACCACATTACAAAGGTAGAAGATACCACAATCTCCATTTCATTGCGAAGACGTTACCCAATTAGGAGGATTTTACTTTCAGATGAATTTTCATTTTACATTTCAGTTGCCAAAATGAACTATGACATTCATCATGTTGTTGTGGATTTTCAAAGGAAGAAGCCTGCAGTAAAGTGATGTTAGCACCAAGAACAATATGTTTGATTTGGTCAATGCCTAGCAAAGAGTAAACATTTCATTTTAATATTTCTTGAAGCTTTGAAATAATTAGTGTTCAGAATAGCTAAAATAACCAGAAAAATCTTGGAGAGAGATAAGGTGAGTGAGGTAACATCTTTTCCTGGACCAACTTCTGTTGATGAGAGAGACAAGCTTTTGAGCCACACAGCACTCTTCTTCAGTTCTGAGAAAGGTACTCCCAGCATTATAGCAAAATGCAAAGTGGAACAGATTGTTCAGCATAAGTAGTTAGCATATATTGGAAGTGTCCATTCCAGGTACAGTGGTGCATTAACACCTCTGAAGCCAAAGGACAAAAAGAGAGGGTTAGTGAATTACAGATTGTTGTAATAAATCATAAATCCACCCAACTAGTACCATGACTGCATTGGAGCTGTAGTATCACTACCAGGGACTCCTCTGAGACCCTCAGAGAAAAGTTATAAACCTGGGACTACATTATTTAACTTAGGAATTCTCCTCAAGGCTCAGGAAATGAGAGGAAGATGGGGAAAGGATGATGCTAAGGGTGTATGTTGAGGAAGGGACTGGAGACTGGATGCACATCTGCATCCCTTACTCCACTGCTGCTGTGAAGAGTCCCCAGAGAATATTCTACTGCCTGTACCTATATTATTTTTTACTACAGCATTCTCCCTCGAGCAGTCAAAAACAACCAGGGGAGCTCAGGTAGCCCAATTCCAGTAGAGTCACACTAGTAGGATGATGGGATGGTTGAGTCAGTGCCAGCACAGGGTCATTGCAAGTGATCTCCCATGCCTAGTGGCAAAGTTGATCAAGATCTGCACTAGCGTGTCTATATGATGTTGCCTGGTCGATAAAGTGACCCCCATCCAGCTCTGCAAGCAGCACAGATGAAGATATGCACTTTGAGTCAGAAAGGTACATAATGTCATCATGCCCAACTGTCTGAAGCATGTTCTGACACAAGTCCTGAAATTTAATATGGCTCCAATTTGGCTCTGATTAATTCTATTTTCAGCATAGGAGTCAGCACTGACTTCTTTATTAACAGAACCACCCAAGAAAATAGAAGGTTCTGATGTATGTTGTTCCCTAATATTTTTTCAGTCTCCTGAAAACTAACCAATTGTCCCAGCATGAGAAGATCCTGGATCCTAATTTTTCTGAGGTAGGCTGCTACAACAACTAGGCACTTTGTGAATACCCTTGATGCTGTTAATAGGCTGAATGCTAAAAACCTGGTATAGGTAGTGATAGTTCCCAACAACAAACCTCAGATACCATATGCTGGCTGAGTGGATTGTAATATGAAAGTATGTGTCTTGAAGGTCGAGGGCAGTGTACCAGTCATTTGGATCTAGGTATGGTACGATGGTGGTTAGGGATAACATTCTGAACATGTTCTTCCTGATGTAACAGTTCAGTACTCTGAGGTCGAGGAAAGGCTGAAGTCCTCCTTTCTTATTGTGGATAAGTACCTCAAATAAGATTCCTTCCCTCTGCACAAAAAATTAGAAGTGGTTGGACTTCTTGGTCTAACATGCTCTTGTGCAAGGATCCCTGCACAGGGACTAGGAAGGTGGCTGAGAGTAAAGCAGGGACCAAAACAATCACATATCCCATGTCTACAATTTCCAACACCATCCTATCTGTTGTAATAGCAATCTAAAAATGGTGGAAATAAGACAGGGAGTCAACAAAAAGGAAGAGACAGGGTAGGGAGATCTTTATTAACTGTTAAGCTGCTCCTGAGCAAGCAGCCAAATTTGCTGCCTCAACAATGATGGAAGCGGATGAGATGAAGTAGTTGTTGATGATGAGGTTTGTCATTTCCTTGATGGACCTGATTTGTTTTGAAAGTAAGCAGGCTGTCTGCAGTAAGTGTGGTCTCCAAAGTGATCTGGGAGTAGCAGTGTACACCCCACTGACCCGAGGCTTGCACTCGTGTATTTGAGAGTGTGCAAAGTCTCACCTGTCCTCTCATCTGTTCCTGGAGTACTGGGAACTTAAAAAGAGAGTGAGCTCTCCTCAGTGCCAGTAAGATAGCCAGGGGTCAGTTCTCAAGGGGATGCCAATGGCAGTAACTTCATGGAGGCTAGTAATAGAGATCCAGAACTGGTAAAGTAGTCACATCCCTGGCAGCAAGGCACGGTGTAAGTGCCGAAAAGGGGGACAACGCATCGATAATGAAGTTGAAGGCAGGAGAGGAATGGGCACCATCAGCACTGGAGCCACAGATACAATCGATGCTGGTACTGTCGTCATTGATTCTGGAATATTTGGTAACAATGCCATTTGTACCACAGTAAGTGGTGCGTGATCTGTCCATGTATCCTCAGTACCAAGATTCAACAACTGCTCAGGTTAGACCAGGGATATCTGAGGTAAGTGCGAGCCCAGGGTAATGTCAGTCAAACCAACCACGGAACAGGCACCCAGGGAACCTCTTCTGAGTTTTGAGCTAACTTTACCTCAAGGTTTTGTAAAGTCTCAAAGATGGGCTTGGAGAAGGAGATCTATATTTTTTCTCCTTATGAATCTTGTGTTAATTTCTACTCAGATCTCCAAAGGGTTTCCTCAAATCAGAAGAATTACTGGTATTCTCAACAATCTGAGAAGATGTAGAAGAAAGAGTCCTTTTAGAATATCTCTTGCCCAAGTCTCTGCTGAGTCCTCCTTGTAAACAATTTTACAGCTAATCTAAGTAATTACAAATTATTTACCAAAAAAATAGGTCACACAGTGTGCTAAGAGGCTAAGCAGTGAAGTTCTGACTCAAAGTCACAGGTCGTGAGAAGGAAGTGAGGCACAGTTAGGTCAGCCCTACTTAAGGCACGCATATCACTCAGGGGGTACACCTGAACAAAACATCTCTGGTTTTAGTGTGTGCTGCCAAATTGTCAACTTTCTCTAATGGTTACATCATCTTTCTTTCTGTGAGGATAACAGGTGGATCAGTTGCAATGTAATAAGCTTTAGAGACACAAAGCTAATGCGTTTCCAAGAGCCAATCTTTATTTTTTGGAATGCTATCTACTTCTGTGTGTTTTATATGTCTGCATGTAGGTGGAGGATACAAGCCAAACAGCTAGCACAAAACATTGGCAAATTCTCACTTTCAGGAGAGCATTGTGCCATTTAGCAAATGCCGATGGCAACAATTTTACTTTATATAGCTCTGGAGCCACACTATGTGATGAATAAACTACCTTAGGATGTCCGATCAAAATTCATGACGATTTTTGCAACTAACAACATTTTAAAAAATAACTTCAGGGTTCATGTAAGTTGCCAAACTGACAGCTCTGGAGACTGAAGTCCACTCTCTAACCACAAAGAGGCACAGCACAGTCTCTATATGCCTCTTCAAAATACCCTCATCACATGCCTCAGTCCTCACCTGGAGAACGTACAGTAACTTCTCACAACGTTGTAGTTATATTCCTGAAAAATGCAACTTTCTGTGAAACGATGTTAAGCTAATCCAATTTTCCCATAAGATTTAATGTAAAGGGCGGGGGAGTAAGCTTCCAGGGAAAGTTTTTTCACCAGACAAAAGACATTATATACATATATAGTATAAGTTTTAAACAATTTTAAACAAACAGTTTAATATTGTACACAGCAATGAATGATTGTAAAGCTTGGTTGAGGTCCTGGAGTAAGAGGGTGTAATATTTCCCAGGGAATGCCTTGCTGCTAAACGATTAACTAGCATTTGGCTGAACCCTCAAGGGTTAATATGCTGTTAATATAGCCTCATACTCTATGAGGCAGCATGGACTGAGGCAGGAGGGAGGAAACACAACAGATGCAGGGCAGTTGCTGCAAACACTTCCCTGCAAAAACTGAACGTGATGATGACCCCATGCTATCCAGCTGGAGCACACCACTCCCTCCTCCTGACAGCACATGCATGGCTGCACAGATGCTGACTTTCTGGGGGGCGTGTGCATTAGTGAGAGAGAGAGAGAGAGAGAGATGTGCATTGCCCCTTTTAAGTATACTGACCCCACTTCAAGTACATTGTCCTTTTAAGCAGATCAGCCAGTTCAGACAGGAAGCAACAGCTTTGAGCAAGCTCCCTCTGTTCTCTCCCTGAGCCCTGCCCCCTCCTCCGCTTTGTGGAGAGGGGGTATGAGCAGAGAGACATCTTGATATCAGTACCCCTCTCTCCCCCTCGCCCAGCAAGCAGGAAGCTCCCGGGAGCAGCTCCAAGGTAGAGGCCAGGTCAGGAGCAGCACAGCAATGAGGGGCAGGACAGTTGAACTGATGCTGGGCAGCTGCTGAGCCACATACCTTACAGGGGAATTTAGGGGAGCTGATGGAGGGGGGCTACCGGCCCCCCCGGTTCTAATCCCCACAAGGAGGGGCTGCTCTTTCCAGAGATTCCTGCAAGCAGTGGACAAAGCAGGCAGCTGCCAAATGACATTGTAAGAGAGCATCGCACAACTTTAAACAAGTATGTTCCCTAATTGATCAGCAACGTAACAAGGAAACAACATTAACCGAGACGACTTTAAGCGAGGAGTTACTGTAGTTAAAATCACTATGCCAATCCAGTCCTTGGCTTCTCTGCTGAGAATGCTAACAAGAGTTGCCAATTTGTCCCAACTGTGATGTTGGCTTTTATAATGTGGGTATTTGCCCTCTTGAAGTTGCACTAAGTCCATTAATTCATTTCATATAAGCCACTGCAGTCATTACAAGTTAACAGCATCTGGTTACTACTGGAGCTGGTCATGAATTCTTCATGAACCAAAAAAACCTTTTCACAAACATGCATCAGTTTCAACTAAACTTTGGGAAAGATTTCTCACGGAGGTTTGGGGGTGAGAAAGAGACCCACCTGAAAATAGCCAATAGGCACTTAAACAGGAGTCTCCGACATCCCACATTAGTACCCTAACTACCAAGCTATTGCCAACTCTGGGATGGGTCTTCCTTGGTCAGTCTGGCTTTGGCAAAACAATACAAAAGGTATCAAGAATTTTATCTCAGTGTGGAATAGGGAAGTATCTGAAATCCCGTTTACTACCTAGCTCTTGTTACTAACAGGAAGGAACAGATTCAAGCCAGCTATTTTAAACTTGAAAGCTCCATTATCCTATTATAGGCAATTACTGGCTTGAAAGTAATATGTTTATGATAGTTTTCTGTTCTTTTGATGGTGTAACTAGATTAATGTGTATTAAAAGGGTTTTATATATCTATTTTAGTTTCTTTACACTTGCCTCCAATTAATTGGTTCAGGGTCGAAACCTAAATCCTTTTTCAATTTGATTCTCTCTCAAAACATTCTGAAGGTTGCAAGCTGCCCATTTCCTCCTCTATTTAGCAGAGTTTCTTTTTCAGTTTTACAGCGGTGTCTTCTAAAATCCACACTGACTCTGACCTTGTGTTATTTCATCTAATTTTTCCAAGTAGGAGTTTTTCAGTTAATTTTTCAACATTTCATACTTCATAATTTGATTTCTCTAGAGAAGTATGAAATGTTGAAAAAAAAATCTACTTAGGATGCTATTTCCTAACTGGAAAAGGCTTCATAAAGAGCTAAATTTTCTCTTTATGTGAGAGAATCATCCTTTACAAAGCCTTTTCCAATTAGGAAATAGCATCCTAAGTGGATTCTCGTGTAGAACTACTTTACCCAATTAGCCTGTTTCTCTTTAAGTTGATTAATTTAATGTTCCCAATAATGAAAGAGATAAATATAGCTATGCTGAGCATAGCATGGACAGGCAATCTGCATGCTGCCACAAACAGCTCTCTCCATTCACCTCAGTTCTGACCTGTAATGCTATTCTAATTCAAGGTCTTTCCTGAGGACACAATGGCCATCATGCTGAGTTGTGTGATAATTTTGTGTTGCAGACTAATAGATCTTGAAATAGGTTAAGATCACCCTAAGTTTTTGAAGTATGACAGATTTGAAAAAAGCACTACACAGAGTGGCAGGCTAGTACATTGACCTACTGGGTCATTACACTACATTAAAGTTGGTTTATGAAATTACTTGGATTATAAGCTCTTCAGGGCAGGGACTGTATGTCATGTGCCCGCATAGTGTCTAACACAATGAAGCCCTGGGCACTATTGCGACACAAAAAATAAATACGCTAATTCTGAGCTCTTTAACCACTTAACTCTAGTTTGCACAAGACTCTGTAAATCATGTCCTACATACTAACACACACCACAACAGGATAGCACAATGCACTTCTAAAGGAAAATCATGGTGTGGGCTCTTTTAGAAGCCTCTCCCAGTCTTTGGAAGTAAAGGAGAAAGGGATTAAATCTCAGGTTGCCAGAATTTGATTTGAAATTGAGCATAAAGGTTCATAACCAAATATACTGAAAAATAAGTAAAATGTGTAAATTATGATGTTTATATGTTTATACATTGACTTTTTTGCATGAATAACAAATTCAGTTGAAGTAGTACTTGAGACAGGTAGCCTAAAATGTGGATTTATCAGTTTACTATTCTAAAAATTCCACGTTAAAATAAGTGGAGATAATTTGTGACCTCAATGCAGTTCCTACTTTAAGTGTCGACACACACACACAAAACTGCAAACAAATAAAAATGGAATAATATTTTTCTCTTCTCCTCTGCTTCAACAGAAGACACATTATTTTAGAGGACATCTTTTTAACAAGAAGCAGACAGTATTAACAAACCCAAACAAACACTGTCATATCACATACAGCTGAGTAACTTGAACAACTGTATGGTAACATCTCACTAGAGCTGATTGGAAAACTGTGGGGGTGAGGGGGGGGGAGATTTGCAAAAAAACAAAGGAAAACAACCTTCCACAAATTCTGTTTCTTTGTTGAAAATTGAGGTTTTGAAGTTTAATGTGTTTTATACCATAGCTGAAAAAAAATTCACTAGCATGTAATCCATACTCCTCCTCTGTTTGATATTAGAAAAAAATAACTAGATTTAAGCAACAGTAATCTGCACAGTACCAGTGCACAATCCTACAAAACTTGTACCTGGATGTATGAATTCCAAACGGTTGGAAATACAGATTCTGCTCCTGTATTACGGGTGGCTCACCTCAAATTTCCTGTGGGCCAGCACTTTGTTACACTATTTCCTAAATCTATACAGTAAGTCTTTAAAAAATCCACAAAAAAACTGCATTCAGTTACATTTCTGTTACAGATCCACTGTTGGGTGCCTCCTTAACATTATTGCCTATGTCCCAATGACGAGGTATTGGAGATATTCCTGTGAGTTTCCTTATTTTTGTGAGTGTCTCTCACACCCAAACTCAGAAAAGTACAGGGATGGACTTGTGGTGCCTTTTTTTAGGTTCACCTATATAATTACAGTAGTGACTCAAGTTAGAGTCAAAGAGGTTAAGGCTAGAAGGGACCACCAGGTCATCTAGTATGACCTCTTGCATTTCACAGGCCAACATCACCAAGTACTTGAACACTAAACCCAACAATTGAAATTAGAGCAAAGTATTATAGCCCACAGGTCACTACACTACTATGAGCCACAGGCAGAGTATAGGAGGGACTTAGACACCCCAGTGCTGGAGGCCCCTGCAATGGCAGGGAAATAATTAGGTGAGATATACCCAGATTATACTGGCAAGTTATTTACAACAACACACCGCAGAAGACATGGTTTGGGGGTTTTTTTAGTGCCACATGACATACAATGCTGATATTCTGATTTACAGGCGGGTCTCATCTTACGCTGGGGTTACGTTCCGCTGTCAGCGCGTAAAGCGAAAATCGCACACAGTCAAAATTACATTGAATGTAATGGCGGGCGGAATCGTCCGCACTACAGGTAGAGTATTAGGGTATGTCTACATCTACAATTTTGCAGCGCTGGTAGTTACAGCTGTATTAGTACAGCTGTATAGGGCCAGCGCTGCAGAGTGGCCACACTTACAGCAACCAGCGCTGCAAGTGGTGTTAGATGTTGCCATACTGCAGCGCTGTTGGGCGGCTTCAAGGGGGGTTCGGGGAACGCGAGAGCAAACCGGGGAAGGAGACCAGCTTCGCCGCCGTTTGCTCTCGCGTTCCCCGAACCCCCCTGCAAACCGCAGGGAAGGAGACCTGCTTGCACGGGGGTTCGGGGAACGCGAGAGCAAACCGGGAAAGGAGACCAGCTTCACCGCAGTTTGCTCTCGCGTTCCCCGAACCCCCCTGCAAACCGGGGAAGGAGACCTGCTTGATTACCAGACGCTTCCTCAGGTATGCTGGGATACCTGCTTATTCCACGGAGGTCAAGAAAAGCGCTGGTAAGTGTCTACACTTGATTACCAGCGCTGGATCCTCTACACCCGAGACAAAACGGGAGTACGGCCAGCGCTGCAAACAGGGAGTTGCAGCGCTGGTGATGCCCTGCAGATGTGTACACCTCCTAAGTTGCAGCGCTGTAACCCCCTCACCAGCGCTGCAACTTTGTGATGTAGACAAGCCCTTAGAACTGTTATTTTTCTTTTTTGTTTTTGCCGACTGTGCAAAGCTGAATTTGCTGTTAAATGCGTGTAAGATGAGACTCGCCTGTATACTCTGTTAGCCAGAAGATTTATTTTCATAGAATATGGAAATTAATTTCATGTCAATTCATGTTAATAAGATGGATATAACGTTGGGCCCAACACGTTCTCAGCAGTAACCATGCAGAAACATTTTGGTCTCTATCTTGTTTGTGGTAAACTGTAAATTTGAAATCATGGTTGCACAGAGTCAAAAAGAACTGTATTACAGAATTCAGTACAATTCACATGACTTTTAGAGTCAGTTTCATAATTAGCTGCAATTAATTAGTAATGAAAACTTTCAGAACCACACTGCTTTTAACCGACTAAAGAAAAACACAATAATATGCCCTTTTGTGTGACTGACCCCTGCCACTAATTTCTATTCAAATCTATTTCCAACCTATTTGGAAAATAAAAGGAACAAAAGGAAAGGTCTTTAGCATGAAGGAAACACAATATCATTCCAACAACACAGTCAAATCATCCATGAAGATCTATAGACAGTGTTATCACAATAAAATGAGTTTCCACTCGCATTTTGTCTTTGTAATGAAAGCCATCAAGCTCACACAAGAGAATGTGCTTTACTGGAATGACCTAGCTGATAGAGAAGTTGCCTTTGCACCAAGTTTTTTGATGGCCTGCTCATATAGACTTAATGACTTAGGTTCTATAGCTGTACTGTAAAGTGGGTGTAGACAGGTCAAATTTCATCCAGAAAGGACACAAATCAAAACTGGAATTCTGTAGACATTAGGTGCAATAAGCAATCAGTGTAGCAAGCTCTTGGGCTATCCCACCCATGATATGCAATTCAGTGAGTGACAAGTGAAAATCAAAGTAAATGCTGAGCAGGAGAACAAAAAATTTAAACAGACTGCAGGCTACCATGGTTATATATGTTGTTTGAGTTATTGGTAGGTAACTGGATCAGTAACAAGTTGTCAATGCTATCCCAATGATGTTATTGCAGACAAGACCCTCTGAGGCAAGTCATGCTAGTATCTAAACAAAGTAATGGGCTGCTCCCAAAGGCATAAGCAAGAAACAGTTCAAGCCCAAATGTAGAAAAAGAAGGCAACCCTAGAAAAAGGCATGGTAGGGAAATTCAGGTGACAGACATACAGGCATAAGATAAACAAATTCACAGTAATTCCTATGCATAGGGGTGCTTCAAATACTGTTTTACGCATTTAGAATAGCAACAGGTCTACTTTCTTTTAGAGAGGACTGTTTTGCATGCTTTTCCCCCAGGGTGGACTATCGCATAGGGTGACCAGACAGCAAGGGTGAAAAATCGGGACAGTGGATGAGGGGTAATAGGAGCCTATATAAGAAAAAGACCTCAAAATAGGGACTGCCCCTATAAAATCGGGACATCTGGTAAGCCTACCATCGCAGCACATCTTTAAACCAGTTTTATATGGAACTAGCAATGGACCCAAGCTGGATCCACAAATCCAAACTTCTCCAATCCTGAATTTGGGAGGGAGATTTAAAGACAAATACTTAGCTTTTATCCCACCCTTACACTTTGGTTTATCGCTGTTAGTGATTTACAAGATGGAGAGAACCTAATAATATTCACGGATTCGCTGCCTCCAAAGAAACAGTACATCTTAACTTACAGTTCCACCTTAGATCACTGCTCTGCTTAACACACAGCACTTAGATACATTTACAGAGAAATTTGAGCAAGCATAGAGAGATTCAAGTAGTAGAAAGTAAAATTATTGGAAAGAAATGGTAGCCTATAAACTAAAACCATGACACGCATCCTAGAGCCTAGATTTAATTTACAAAATACCTTCATGTCTTGTAGATCATTGCTCATCCAAAATCCTTGCAACACTTTACAGCTAGCTTGGCTGTGACCCTCCTTTCATGCAACAAGAGCAATGTCAATTGTCTCCTCTAGGTGAAGGAGCCAGTATGTCACTTTGCATTCCAAGAGATATGAAAACTATCTTCTGCCCCTATTCATAAAAAGGACACCACCTGCTGTTTGTTTCTTTCCGTAGATTTTCTCTTGTGGATTTCATAATTTCTTTTTTTTTCATGTGCTTCAGTACACAAACATGTATAAATTGTGAGGCATACAATACAGAAATAACCAGACAGGAAAACAGTGTCTGTTACCTTTTGCGTGAAAGGAATAGTTACATTTTCAAGGTATGTCACTTCCTTGTGACGTACCTTAACTCCAAGAACTTCAGAACATATTTTTTAGTATAAATACAACACTCCTTAAATATTATCCATACATATATTTCACAATGATTATGATGACTGGTGGGTTGCTGGCTCTCAGTAGAGACCTCACTTGCCACCTTTCAGTGAACTATTATGCATATATCTGACACAGAGGGATTGCTGTAAAACCCTCAACGCCCCTGTGCCCTCTGCCAGTTGGCACCAAAGGGGCCCAAGGTCACACTTACCTGATCTCCTGGAGACTTCTGCCATTTTGTGTTGAACTCTTGCAATAGCAGCTTAAGAGATTTGATACAATTGACTCCAGACTCATAGACTTTAAGGTCAGAAGGGACCATTATGATCATCTAGTCTGACCTCCTGCACAATGCAGGCCACAGACCCAACTACCTTTGGCTTGGCCACAAAACTGAACCCAAACCTAAATTTCTTACTTGCAAATCAGTACTGTCTCTCTGAACTCAGATACTTTTGACACCCTATGGTAAGTACTGGGACACTGGCAGTCTTGTCTAATGTTTGGAGCATGAGTCAGGTCTCGTGGTTGGAGGAGGTGTCAGCAGCAGAGAAGTGGAATTGAGGGGCAGAACCAGAGTGAAAAGCCAGATGCCAGAGCTCGGCATCAAACCAGAGTTAGAGCTGAAGGTCAGGAATAGAATCAGGGGTCGAATCCCAGAGCCCAGGGTCAATCCAGAGTCACAGCCAAGAATCAGCACTGAAGGTCAGAACCGGATTATCTGGAATCTGGGAAGGCAGGAGCAAGGCTGGGTCTGAGCCAGTACTGAGGGTAGGACAGGGCTGGAACAAGGCAGGAATGGGACTGGAACAAGACAGGAGCAGAAGCTAACAGAGTCACGCGTGAATGCTTTGAGCAACCAGAAATCTTGGCAATTAAGCAATGAATTTTGTAGAGTCTGGAGGATATTTCCTGAGAGATTAGAATAATTTTAAAATATGTCAATTATAGATTTAACTCAAATGTGACTTCACTGCATACTTTCAAAGTGTTCTTATTTTAACTAACTTTGCAGACTTATTTGGAAAGAATGTAAGTGAACATACAGTGCATCAAACAATTACATTTCAGAGACTATCTCGGGGCCTTTTTTGGCCTGTTCTACTTGCTTGTGATTGGTTGCTGTTAAAAACTCAGAAGACAGCTTTGAAGTTACCATCCCAATGAGATTCTCACAGTTCTATTGCTTATATTGTTGCAGCCTGACTGGCCACAGACTCAACAAGAGAGAAATGCATACATTTTCATAACAGATGCTATGTCCCCAGCTCAGAAGTGCAGAAACATTTGTTCTCTATGGCAGAATACATTCAGAAGAACAAAAAAAGAGACAAATTTTCAAAAATTGACTTTAGGCACTTAAGAGTTCACTGTGAACCTATCATAATCCCAAGTGACTTTCAGTCACCTAGGTACTTTTGAAATATTCCCTAACCTTTATTTTACAATGGCTGTTTTTTATATATGTGGGGTGGGGAGTGAGGGAGAGGAATGGTTGCATTTCTGTGGTGCTCTACATACCTAGTTTTAGTGAAGTTAAATCTCTGTGATGGAATGCTGGAGCGGGTTTACGTATAACACATTTATTACGCCTTAGAAGTGAGCATCTTCCATTAAACAAGAAGTCTAGTTGGCTGTCCAGAGCTGCTATTTCACCAAGCAAATTATATTTTAGCTGCAGGATGATGAGGAAGACAGCCCTGCCTTAATGCCAATGTCTGTGATACAGCCGACTGCTTTCTTTTGTGTTCTACACTTTGACCAAGTTGATGAAGATGACTGACAGCAATGACTGTCCTGACACACATCCTTATATGCCAAAAGCACTAAATACAGAACGACCGGCTTCTTCAGCAATATCAAACAGATTCTTATAAGACCAAAACTTTAAAATGGTCCCATTGTTTCACTGATGAGTGAACTTTTTGCCCGCAGCTAAACTTTAACAACTAATTGGCAGCTAAAATGAAGACAATCACCCTCATCACTTCACTTTCATTCTGCAAGATTCTCCCAGCTCATATGGCTGATTAATTTAATTCCATGAACAGAGAAATACTTCAATAGATTTCTTTGCTAGTTAGGTGGATATCAGACAATTGTATCCTGCTAGCAAAAGATTAGGAAAAATTTGTAATACGTAAGTTAGCCATATAAGTAGTACAACAAACATAACCTGACAGAGAATAAAGGGAATGGAGAACTGCAGCTCTATATGAAAGACAACAAATTAGAGGAAAGTAGGTGATATTTCTCAAAGAAAGAAAAGGAGTAAGAATATTGAACAAACAGGAGAGAGAGAGAGAGAGAGAGAATAGACAAAGATAGACAGAATGAATGAGATGAGGATAAAAATGGTAAAAAGATGGAAAAAACAAAATAATATTTTTGATTAATGAATTTAAAATATGTTCCTTTATTTTATTTCCCTGGTAGACATCCTCTATTCTATATCTATACATTTGGGGAAAATGATGAGGTAAGTCAGTATTTTGAACATGAATGTTACCTTAATATTTCTCATTACACTACATTCTGTCGTGAAAAGGCAGGACAGAAAGACAGAGGAAATAACCCAAAATTAATCAGAAAGCATACAAAATCTCTCCAGCAAATGAACAGCTAATGGCTCCCAGCTTCCACAGCTGTACCTTGAAAACACTTTCACATGTTGGAAGCTACACAGTGAGCCCTGCTTGATGTATTATTTTATATTTAAAATATATTCGGGATAGGCCAAAAAAACAAAGCCTGGATCTGAACTTCTACAAATCTCAAAGAAGCTCTGGTGTTGGCCAGTCTTCAATATCTATGGAAATGTACACACTCTCTCTCTCACACTCTCACTTTACATCTATCTAAATAATGTGTGTGTGAAGGATGCCTGTATTATTTTATGAATACTACGTGTTTGCTACAGAGTTACAATGGGTTAATTCAATCTTAGGTGGTTTTACAGATCAGCAGGAAATCAGATAATGGCTTTATATAACCCCAACACTCAAAAAAGTACAGGTGTAAAGACCTTTGAAGATTTACCCCATCCCTGCTGGGATCAGCTTCCTGGCTTGGCACAAGGAAGCAGTGGAAAGCTCCAGGCAGGAAAGCATAGCAAGGAGCTTAGAAATGGATAAGATGAGCGTGAAGAACAGGAAGAGGGAATTGTCAGGGTACTGTTCACAGACAGCAAACTAACACAAAGTCAGGCCCTGCAAGATGGATCTTAAGGAAACAGACTTCCTTAAGCTTCTAGAAGGATGATAAGCTTCAGGTAAGATAGATGCATGTAGCTTATTTGTTGTGTTAAACCTGTTTTCTTGTAACTGCACACAGTTGGGCCTGCTGAATTACCACAATTGGCCCTCTGTAAACCAGGGACCTGGTCTAAGGCTATGTCTACACTGCAATTAGACACCCGGGGCCGGCCCGTGCCAGCTGATTTGGGCTTTCAGGACTTGGGCTAAGGGGCTGTTTAACTGCAGATTAGACTTTCCGGCTCAGGCTGCAGCCAGAGATTTGAGGCCCTCCCCCTTGCAGAGTCCTAGACTCTGGGCTCCAGCCAGAGCCCAAATGTCTGTCCATATTGCAATTAAATTGCTCCTTAACCCCAGCCCCATGAGCCCGAGTCAGTGGGCATGGGCCAGCCACGAGTTTTTAACTGCAACGTAGACATACCCTAAGAGTAGGAGAATTTTGAGATTCCACCCCAGGAGAGGTGAAAACAACAGGTCTGATATCTGAAGAGGGTGCACTCAGGAGTGTGGTTGAAGATACAACTTTCCCTGTAACTGTGACAATACAACAAATATTACACATGTAGATACACATATTCCATAAATTATAGGTGGGGCTGGTAGTGCCACCTATGATTAAGGTTGCCCAACACATCCCTGTTTTCAGTAGCTTATAACTTCGCCAAACTTTAATAATTTCAGCTGCAATTTTCCAAGATTTCTGACTCAGGCAGATTTTTTTTTTGTAGGGGAGGGGGAAGCAGAGCGGAAGAATTTCCAACAAAAAATAGTTTAGATGTTTTAGAGAATGAGGCTAGGTAAAAATATGCTGCTTTGCTTTGTACAAAATTTCTGGAGACCCCACGTTTTGGAGCAGGGATTTGAAATTTGGCAGGAGTTGGCCTGTGTGTCAGGGATGTGCCCCCAGGAAAATCTGCCCACATTTGGTCAGGTGATATGTCTTTGCAAAAAAACCACAGTTCACACATGGTCAGTAGAGACTTACTAGAGCTTCACAGCTAAAAACTCCAAATATTCTATGTGTATCAAGCATGCTTCAGCCTGGGGCTCTGCAGGACTTTCCCTGCACTTGCAACTTTGGGCTGCTGGAGGCTGTGCCAGGGCCAGAAACTAGAAGATTGTCTCCTGTGCTCTCAAGGGCATCCCGAGGCTCAGGCAGTGTGGATAAGGAAGCAGCCTGATTTGAACACAGAGAGAACAAGAGCTGTGGGGAGAGTGGGGGAAGAACAGATTGGGACAAGGAACTGAGGGTGGAGCTCAAACATGACTGAAACTCTAGACTGGTGTATGGGGAGGATAGGCACTGGGAGCTGGCAGACAGAGGATTCATTGGATTTTAAGGCCAGAAGGGACCACTAGGTCACTATTCTTCAAACTTTTTGAGGGCCGCTTCCCGCTTTCCCGTCCATGCCCACTCACCACCCAGCCCGGAGCTGGGACACAGACAAGGGTAAGGGGGTTGAAGTTGGGGATAGGTTTGGGGTCAGTGACCGAGCTGCAGCCAGGGGCCGAATGTGGGGGCAGAGCCGCAACCAGACAGCAGTGGGGGCTGACAGCCAGGATCCATGGCTGGGTGCAGCTCTGCTCCCAGACCTGCCTCCAATGGGAGCAGAGCCATGCTGAGGCTGGGGACGGGAGCCAGGGCTGCAGCTGGGGCCAGGGACAGAGCAGAGCTGAGGGGGATGGGCGGTGCTCCCTCCCTGCCCCCATGGCAGCTGGCCCAGACCCACCGTACCTCCCCAAGGTCCTGCCATGCCCCCCTAGGTGGGGGTGCCCCACACTTTGGGAACCTCTGCACTAGGTCATCTAGTCTGACCTCAGAGGAGACTGGGACTGGCTGGGCAAGGACACTAGTACTAGGAACACGGTGGAGGTAAAGACAAGAGGTAGGGCAAAGAAGCTGGGACAAAGAACCAGAATGTCAAGTATCAGAGGGGTAGCCATGTTAGTCTGATATGTAAAAGCAGCAAAGAGTCCTGTGGGACCTTATAGACTAACAGATATATTGGTGCATGAACTTTCATGGATGAATACCCACTTTGTCGGATGCATGTAGTGGAAATTTCCAGATGCAGGTATAAATATGCAAGCAAGAATCAGGCTAGAGATAACAAGGTTAGTTCAATCAGGGAGGATGAGGCTCTCTTCTAGCACTTGAGGTGTGAACATCAAAGGAGGAGAAACTGCTTTTGTAGTTGGCTAGCCATTCACAGTCTTTGTTTAATCCTGAGCTGATGGTGTCAAATTTGCAGATGAACTGAAGCTCAGCAGTTTCTCTTTGAAGTCTGGTCCTGAAGTTTTTTTTGCTGCAGGATGGCTACCTTTAAATCTGCTACTGTGTATCCAGGGAGACTGAAGTGTTCTCCTACAGGTTTCTGTATATTGCCATTCCTAATATCTGATTTGAGTACATTTATCCTTTTATTTCTAATATCTGATTTGTGTCCATTTATCCTTTGCCCAGAGTGCGTAGATAAGATGAGAAACCAATGGAGGGAGACTGAGAGCTAATGGAGATAGTAAACAAGTGGGAGTGCTGATAACTGCAGGCTGAGGGCAAGAAAAGACAGATTAGACAAACAGCTAGGAGGGCAAAATCTGGGACTGACTGGGCATGGAGACTAAAGGAGTGGAACTGGGTATGGTTGGCCAAGGAGACTGGGATAGGGAAAGCAGGGAGTAGGACAGGTTGGAGATGACAGGACAGAAAATGTTCAGGCTTGGGGGAAATGGAAAAAGAGTCCATGCCCTCTAAAAAACATTCCTTTCCAAGAGCTTGGAATAGAACTCAAAATTCATGAGTTTCACCAGTCCCCTACTGTCTGCAAATATCGGTGGCACCCGCTAGCAAAGTATGTGTCTCATCCCCCTCAACACGACGGCTGATCGGCCTACTAATGTCATCACTTATCTTGTTAGCTCAGGCCTGGTCTACACTACGTGTTTATACCTATTTTAGCAGCGTTAAACCAATTTAACGCTGCACCCGTCCACACAACGAGGCCCTTCATATCGATATAAAGGGCTCTTTAAACTGGTTTCTGTACTCCTCCCCGACAAGAGGAGTAGCGCTGAAATCGGTATTATTATATCGGATTAGGGTTAGTGTGGCCGCAAATCGACGGTATTGGCCTCCGGACGGTATCCCACAGTGCACCGTGACCGCTCTGGAAAGCGATCTGAACTCAGATGCAGTGGCCAGGTAGACAGGAAAAGCCCCACGAACTTTTTAATTTCATTTCCTGTTTGCCCAGCGTGGAGCTCTGATCAGCACGGGTGGCGATGCAGTCCCAAATCCAAAAAGAGCTCCAGCATGGATCGTACAGGGGATACTGGATCTGATCGCTGTATGGGGAGACAAATCTGTTCTATCAGAGCTCCATTATAGAAGATGAAATGCCAAAGCATTTGAAAAAAATCTCCAGGCTATGATACAGAGTCCACAGCACAGTGCGGTGTGACAAGTGTAACAGAAAGCCAAAGAATCAAATGGACGCTTATGGAGGAAGGGAGGGAGGACTGAGGACTCCAGCTATCCCACAGTTCCCACAGTCTCCGAAAAGCATTTGCATTCTTGGCTGAGCTCCCAATGCCTGTAGGGTCAAACATATTGTCCAGGTGGTTCAGGGTATAGCTCGTCAATTTACTCCCCCCCACCCCCCGTGAAAGAAAAGGGAAAAAATCGTTTCTTGACTTTTTTCAATGTCACCGTAGGTCTACTGCATGCTGCTAGTAGACACGATGCTGGGGCAATGAACAGCAGCAGCCTCTCCCCTCCCTTCCCCGGTGGCAGATGGTACAGTACAGTAGGACTGGTAGCCGTTCTAGTCATCAGCCAGTGAGTGCTCCTGGCTGGCCTCAGGTGAGGTTGGCCGGGGGGCGCCTGGGTAAAAATAGGAATGACTCACGGTTATTCCCGGCAGATGGTACAGAATGGCTGGTAACCGTCCTCATCATAGCAACTGGGGGCTGAACTCCATCAGGCCCCCCCGCCTTTCATGTCTAAAGAAAAGATTCTGTACTGCCTGGACTATCATAGCAGCGGCATGCTGCGCTCCTCTCCCCTCCACCATTTAATGTCCTGCCTGGACTATCATAGTGCCTCCCCCTCATTTTATCTCACTAAAAAGTCAGTGTTTCTTATTCCTGCATTCTTTATTACTTCATCACACAAATGGGGGACCCTGCAACGGTAGCCAAGAAGGGTTGAAGGAAGAAGGGAAGCAACGGGTGGGGTTGTTGCAGAGACACCCCCTAGAATGGCAGGCAGCTCATCATTTCTGTGGGATCTGACAAGGAGCGGCTGTGCTCTCTGGTTCTCTGATACACTACTTCTCTAATACACTTGTCCCATATTCTAGGCAGGACTATTTTTAGATACAACATATAGGAGGGAATGACCCGGGGGGGAGGTCATTCCCATTTTTGTCTTTGCGCCCCCGGCCATCCTCAGCGAAGGTCAGCCAGGAGCACCCATGACAGCAGCAGACGGTACAGAACGACTGATAACCATCTCTGCTACCTTGCAAAGGCAAATGAATGCTGCTGTGTAGCGCTGAACTACCGCCTCTGTCAGCGGCATCCAGTACACAAACGGTGACAGTGACAAAAGGCAAAACAGGCTCCATTGTTGCCATGCTATGGCATCTGCCAGGGAAAAAGGGCGCAAAATGATTGTCTGGCATTGCTTTCATGGAGGAAGGAATGAGTGACGACATTTACCTAGAATCACCCGCGACACTGTTTTTGCACCATCATGCATTGGGATCTCAGCCCAGAATTCCAGTGGGCGGGCGTGACTGCGGGAACTATGGGATAGCTATGGGACAGCTACCCAGAGTGCAACGCTCCAGAAATCAACGCTAGCCTTGGTACATGGACGCACACCACCGAATTATTGTGCTTTGTGTGGCCGTGTGCACTCGACTTTACACAATCTGTTTTACAAAACCGGTTTATGTAAAATTGGAATAATCCTGTAGTGTAGACGTACCCTCAGGTGGAAGAAATGTCTGAGATGGATTTAATGGTCCCAAACTTGCTGAGGACTCATGTGATGCCACCTGATGACATTTGTTTTTTTCTGTTTGCTTTTGTAAAAAAGATAGAATAATCACACACAAAAAACACATCTAAAGAACATTACTGAAGCTGCAAACTCTAGCACTTAAAAGTTAGGAAATGCCAGAATAATTAAAACCCAATTTGTGCACATGCATTATAATACAGTATTTTATTAAATTATCACATTTTTCTGCATGGCCACTGTCTCATTCAGTTAACAAAATGGATCAATTGTCCTCCATGACCACTGAAGGTAGGACAAGAGGTTACTGGCTTAATCTGCAGCAATGCAGATTGAGGTTACACACTAGGAAAAACTTTCTAACTATAAGGATAGTTAAATACTGGAAGATGTTATCAAGGGAGATTGTGGTATCCCACTCAATGGAGGCTTTTAAGAACAGATTAGACAAACATCGGTCAGAGATGATTTAGATACACTTGTGCCAGCCTCTGTATGGGGGATGGGAGGGAAGCAGCGGGGTGCAGACTACATGACTGCTCAAGATGTTTTCCAGTCATACATTTCTACAATTCTGTGATATGCTCTGGCAATGAATCAGGGATGCACAACAAAGACAACTTGCGGGTAGCACCCTTGCAACATGTGTTGCAGAAATTGGTAGATGTATAGAGAATGAGGCAGAGGATTGCAGGAAGATAAAGGAGGGTCTCATGGTTAAGAAAGTTAAATGCTTCCCGGGAGAACTGGATTCTATCCTTGCCCCTGCCGTAGAGTTTTCCTGTGTGATGCTAGGCAACTCACTGAAACCAAGCTTTTCACAGGTGGTCACTAAATGTGTGTCATCATTGGCTGGGTCCCAGACTTGATACCCTGGGCCTGATTTGCAGAAGTGCTGAGCATTCGCACCTGTAACTGCAGACAGACAATGGGAGTTGTCCTTTGACCACAGGAAATGCTACATAATGCTAAGTACTCTGAACAATCAGGTCTTTGAGTGTCTCAAACAGGTCGCCCAAAAATAATGGAAACTTTCAATCCCACTCTCTCTGTATCCCATCTGTAAAATGGGGATGATAACCACCTCTCATCTCCCTGACATTTTGTGAAGTTAATTAACTAATGTTTATGATGCAGTCTTTTCTATGGTGTTGGCCACTAAAGCTCATGAGAGAATTAGTAAGTCTGTCTTCAGAGCAAGGTTTGATTAGTGTGCAGTAAATAATTGAATAGCTGCTCATTAAGTGAGGACCATACATCCTATGCCTTGAATGAGGCAGAGTCCTCTGATAAAAAAATGGTATGTGATCATGTAATTAAAGAGTGTATCATATTTAGAGCTCTGCCAAGAAAGGTAATTCTGGTTCATGAAGGACTTCAATATTTTTAAATTTTGTTTCATTCCAAATTGGAACAAACCCCCAACATTTTGAAATTCACCACAAAAGGGGAATGGAGCTTCAGCTTAGGAGCAGTCCATCTGGTGGGGGTGGAGGTCACAGACACTCATAGCCTTGTCTGTCAAGGTGACAGAAGCCTAGAAGTCAGCACACAAGGCTTCTGGGCTACTTATCATTCCACCTGGTGAGCTGAAAGGAAACCACGAGCCTGGGAGCACTGGAGCTGGCATAGGTCCACCCATACAAAGCTCATTACAGAATCAAGGTTTCAAACAACACATTAGTTCCCGTCAGTTCACATTTAGGAGGTTCCCATTACAATAATTACAAAAACTTTATATTTAAAATAAATAAAAGCTTATATTTTGATTAAAAACTGTAGGTGATAGCCATTATAACTTTCTATTACATATCTGGTTTTGGTTTATTGGAGAAGAAAAAGCTAGACTTTAAAGAAAGAAAATACAGCTTTCATATACCTGTTTTAGTCTGTAAACATTTTTGTTTCTGCATAACTGATTCAAGTCGCATTCCCAGGAAAAGCACAGAGCTATAACCTGAATGCCTTCCCATTTTGAATTTTAAACTCACTTATGGTTACTGTTCTTCAGAGCTCAAGGCAACATGTCATTTCTCAAGAAACTTAAGAACTGACATACAGCAATCATATTTAAACCACTCTTTTCTAAAACAAAACTGGGCAGCTCTTATGTTTTTTCTGCAAGCATATATAGGAGTCAAGCCATATTAACCTGTTCAGTTGCATGGTGGTGCCCTGCTGTGCTCACAGAAAGGATATCCAATGTCTGGAAATACATGGGCATTGTTATTCCAGGAGCTAGTAGAAATTAGGTGCATACAATGGTGATGAGCTTGGCCTCAGATGGCCACAGCTCTCTTCAACAACGCCTATTGAATGAACAAGGACTAGAGATATTTAACAGTAGATGCAAAATAAAAGAAAGTAGGGAAAGATCAGAGCCAGCAGAAATCAATAAAATAGCCGAGTGGGATAAAGCCTGTGTTGAGCCTGAACGGACTTCCATCCAGAGGCAATAGTGGTATATGTTTAAAAACAGCAAACGTATAATAAAAGATTTGTTGAGATGTTTATTATTTATTTCATTCAATATCTGAAGAATTTATGATAGCTCTGCTTATAGTTTAGCACTGGGAAAGAGTGTTAGACCAGACTATCCTGAATGGTAATCCTTTTTAGCACTTCTGGATCCTTTGTAAGTATTGATGTTTCTCTTAACCCATGAAATGTGGTGAAACACCTTCTACAGGGTTTGTTTTGCAAAAATTTAAAAGTAAAGATAATTATTAAGCCCAAGAGTCCCTCAAACAGCAGATGCCATACTGTATCGCCATAGCATTCACTCTCCTACAGTTCTTGCTACAGTTATGACAGTTATTTCAAGTATACACATTACTTTTCATTTCTAAATCTGATGAATTCAAATACAGAGTGAACAGATTGCACTGAACTCTGCTGTGCTGAGCAGGACATACTACAAAACAATTTAGCTTCCCATAATGGTAAAAAAAAAATCTCTAAAGGCTCTCCACAACCTTTATTAAAGAGTACAATAGAACTTAAGCATGTAACAAACAGAATATTTTAGAAATGTGATACTTTCAACAACAATGAAATTTAATAGAGATTGATACTTTCAATGGGTGCCCACAACCACTCTACAGAATTTTAAAACAAGGATATAATTTATTTCTACGGGGTGGTTTAAAACACCTATACAACGGTTATAGTTTTATATTAAATTGTTTAGAATGTTCCCATAGAAGTAAACTGATTGCACTTAAGTGTAGGATTAGAAACAACATAGGAATCAGAGTTATACGTGATTCATTAGGCTATTTAGTCAGACATATTGCTAAATGAAAGGCTAACGCTCATCATAAGTCAAGGAAATGAAGTCTCCTTTGTTCCAAGGATGTGTGTGGTTTTGGCAAGCACACTGGTAAGTATATAAATTGGTTCAGGTGAAATTCAAAGCTATTCTAGGGTGAACTTAGGATGTAAACACCATGAAACCTTGTCTCTAAGAAATATTGTGGAAGGAGGAACTGCCATAAGTGCACCAAGCTCACCCACATTCGTGGCTAAGATGATGGCTACCAGGAATGCAATTTGAAGAGAGGTCTCATGAGCACAGAAAGAACAAAGTTCAGCTTCCATTGAGGAGTAGGCTTTTCCTTTTTTTTTTTTTTTTTTTTTTTTTTTTTTTTTACTGGAAGAAAAAGTTCTGATTAGACCTTTCAAGAATCTTTTAGTCAGTAGGTGAGCAAAGATTGAGCATCCCTGTAAAGGTGGATAGTATACACTGATAGCTGTGACGGGGACCTGTAAAGAATTGATGGAAAGACCTGCAGTTTTTAGAGAAATGAGATCATTCAAAGTAAGAGGAATACTCACAGCTTTTGGGGATAAATGTCTTTGGCTGTGCTGAGTTAGAAAAATGTCTCCACTTAGCTAAATAACATTTCCCAGGAGAATCCTTTCAACTATTGGTAAGAACATTTTGCACAGCTTCAGAACATGACTGTTCTAAGGTCAACACTCACTCACTCATGCCCATCACCCCAATCGGGGTATGGGCCACCAACCACAGATCTCCAGATTTCTCTATCCTGGGCCATTTGCTCTAGCTGGTTCCAGGTATAGCCCGTTTTTTTGCTATCAGCCTGAAGGTCGTGTTGCCAGGTGTTTCTTCGACGGCCCCTTTTCCGCTTGCCTTGGGGGTTCCACCGCAATGCCTGTCTGGTGATGTTAGTTGGCTGCTTATGTAATGTATGTCCTGTCCAACCCCACCTTCTCCTTCTGATTTCTTCCTCTGCTGGGAGTTGACAGGTCCTCTCCAAGAGGCGGATGTTACTGATGGTGTCTGGCCAGCGCATCTGGAGCATCCTTCTGAGGCAGCTATTAATGAAGGTCTGGATCTTCCTGATGGTTGTTTAGCTGTCCTCCAGGTTTCAGCTCCATACAGTAGGACTGATTTCACATTGGAGTTGAACAGTCGAATTTTTATTGCCAAAGACAGCTCTCTGGAGCTCCAGATGTTCTTGAGCTGTTAGAAGGCTGCTCTTGCCTTACCAATCCTTACTTTGATGTCTGCGTCTGTGCCACCCTGCTGGTCGATGATGCTACCTAGGTAGGTGAAGGACTGCACTTCTTCCAGGGGGCTTCCATTCAGTGTGACTGGGTCATTGCTGATGGAGTTAATCCTAAGGATCTTGGTCTTGTCCTTGTGAATGTTGAGGCCAACCTGTGATGACGTGGCTGCCACTACGTTGGTCTTCTCTTGCATCTGCTGTTTACTGTGTGAAAGGAGTGCAAGGTCATCAGCAAAGTCCAGGTCATCAAGCTGGGTCCACAACGTCCACTGGATTCCGTTCCTACGCTCGTAGGTGGATGTCTTCATAATCCAATCGATGACGAGGAGAAAGAGAAGTGATGACAACAAGCATCCTTGCCTAACTCCAGTTTGCACCTGGAAGCTGTTAGTAAGCTGCCCTCCATGGATCACTCTACAGTGTATACCGTCATATGAGTTCTTGATCAGGTTGACCACTTTTGCTGGGATGCCGTAGTGCCAAAGGAGCTTCCAGAGGGTCTCTCGATCCACGCTATCAAACGCTTTCTCATAATCAACAAAGTTGATGTACAACGAGGAGTTCCACTCCATAGACTGCTCGACTATGATGCAAAGCGTTGCTATCTGGTCCGTGCATGATCTATTCTGCCAGAAACCTGCCTGTTCATCTCGTAGCTGTGGATCGACGGCATACTTCATTCTCTCTAAGAGGACTCAGTTGAAGACCTTCCCTGGCACCGACAGGAGTGTGATACCTCTATAATTGGCACAGTTGCTAAGATCTCCTTTCTTGGGGATTTTGATGAGATATCCCTGTCAAACCTTAGTCCCAGATTTGGACCTTAGCGTCCAAAATATGGGGGTTAGCATGAAAACCTCCAAGCTTAGTTACCAGCTTGGACCTGGTACTTGCTGCCACCACCCAAAAAATTAGAGTGTTTTGGGGCACTCTGGTCCCCCTGAAAAACCTTCCCTGGGGACCCCAAGACCCAAATCCCTTGAGTCTCACAACAAAGGGAAATAATCCTTTTTCCCTTCCCCCCCCCCCCCAGGTGCTCCTGGAGAGATACACAGACACAAGCTCTGTGAATCCAAACAGAGTGACTCCCCCTCTCCGTTCCCAGTCCTGGAAACAAAAGCACTTTCCTCTTCACCCAGAGGGAATGCAAAATCAGGCTAGCAAATCCAACACACACAGATCTCCCCCTGATTTCTTCCTCCCACCAATTCCCTGGTGAGTACAGACTCAATTTCCCTGAAGTAAAGAAAACTCCAACAGGTCTTAAAAGAAAGCTTTATATAAAAAAGAAAGAAAAATACATACAAATGGTCTCTCTGTATTAAGGTGACAAAATACAGGGTTAATTGCTTAAAAGAAATATGAATAAACAGCCTTATTCAAAAAGAATACAAATCAAAGCACTCCAGCACTTATATTCATGCAAATACCAAAGAAAAGAAACCATATAACTTACTATCTGATCTCTTTGTCCTTACACTTAGAAACAGAAGACTAGAAAGCAGAAACTACTTCTCCAAAGCTCAGAGAAAGCAGGCAGACAGACAAAGACTTCAGACACAAAATTTCCTCCACCCAAAGTTGAAAAAATCCGGTTTCCTGATTGGTCCTCTGGTCAGGTGCTTCAGGTGAAAGAGACATTAACCCTTAGCTATCTGTTTATGACAATCCCTCTTTCCAGTCTACCGGAATCACTTCTTCTTCCCATATCTTCTCAAAGAGGGGGTACAGCATTTCCACTGAAGCATCCAGGTCTGCTTTCAGGGCCTCTGCTGGGATGTCATCAGGTCCAGCCACCTTCCTATTCTTCATCATGGTGATGGTTTTTTGATCTCATCTCTGGTTGGTTTATCGCAATTAATTGGGAGGTCCTCATTGGCTGGGTTGATATCTGGTGGATTTGGTGGTGCTGGTCTGTCCAGGAGTTCCTCAAAGTGCTCCGCCCATCTGTTCATCTGTTGTTCTATTCCTGTTATAGACTTTCCCTGCTTGTCTTTAATGGGACTCTGGCTTGCTGAACTTTCCAGAGAGTCGCTTGGTAGTATCATACAGCTATTTCATATTACCGCTGTATACTGCCTGCTCCACTTCTGCTGCCAGTTCATCCACATACCCTCTCTTGTCCTTCCTGATATTCCTCTTCACTGCTCTATGGGCTTCAGCATATTCTTTTTGAGCTTTGGCCTTTGCTGCTCTAGTCCTGCTGTTATTGACTGCTGCCTTCTTCTTCTTTCTGTCTTCTATCTTGATCAAGGTCTCTGCTGTGATCCACTCTTTCTGCTGGTGTTTCTTAATTCCAAGCACTTCCTGGCATACTGACCTAAGTGTCTCTCTCACTTTCTGCCATCTGTTTAGTACACTGTCTTCCTCAGACCGATCCTGTAATACTGAAAACTTATTTTTCAGTGTCAGTTCAAAATCTTCCTTGCTCTTATGGTCCTTCAGAAGGCTGACATTGTACTTCACTCTTCTGTCTGACGCGTCTATCCAGTTCTTTTTCAGCTTCAGCTTCAATCTGGCCACCACTAAGTGATGGTTGGACGCCGCGTCTGCTCCTCTTCTAACTCTAACGTCCTGCAAGGATCTTCTGAACTTCTTCCTAATGCAGACATGATTGATCTGATTTTCTGTCATGCCTGCTGGTGATACCCAGGTACTCTTGTGGATCTGCTTGTGAGGAAAGATGCTACCTCCTATGCCCAGGTTGTTAAGTGCACATGGATCCACAAATCTCTCTCCATTCTCACTCATCTCTCCCAGAGCGTGGGTCCCCATGACTTGTTCGTATCCTGTGTTGTCAGGTCCAATTTTGGCATTAAAGTCTCCCATAAGGATGATGATGTCTTTGTCTGGGAGAATCTCTAATATTTTCTGGAGTCTGTTGTAAAAATAATCTTTGTCCTCCTCTTCGCTGTCATTAGTTGGAGCGTAGCACTGAACAACATTCATCTTAATCCTCTTCATTTTAGTTCTGAAGGATGCTGTGATGATCCTGGGACCATGTGCCTCCCAACCAATCAGTGCTCTCTCTGCCTGCTTGGACAACATGAAGCCTACTCCCTGTGTGTGGGGTGCGTCGCTCTCTTCATGTCCTGAATACAGCAACAGCTCTCCTGTCAACAGTCATCTCTGTCCCACTTGCGTCCATCTTGTCTCGCTAATGCCTAATAGGGTCAGGTTGTTGCTCCTCATCTCAGCTGCAACCTGCGCCGTCTTTCCTGACTCGTACATGGTCCTCACGTTCCATGTGCCTATAGTAATCCTCCTGGTTGCAAGAAGGGTAATCGGCTTGGTGGCTTCCTCACGGCTTTTACCACCCAGCGTCATGCATCTTCGATCTGAAGACCGTTCTTTTTCCAGGGTAAAAGTCTCTGTTGTCTCTATTGTTGGCGTTTCTGTAGCAGGTTGATTTTTTACGAGGTGGAGTTGCTAGCCCCACGCCCAACCCTCCTCCTTTATCCTGACTTGGGACAGGCAGATGGCCCCAAAGGACTCTCTGGTGGAGTTTCTAAGGTCAACACCCATCCAAAAAATCATGCACTGGCGTGACTGGGGTTCCTATGTTTGACTCTGGCCTTCCCCTGGGTCAGAAGATCAGAGAAGGGCTGAATGTTGATCAGTGGTTAAGACAATAACATGTGTAGGAGGCTTGGAGACCAAAATTGTCTGGGCTAGTTGGAGGACTTGAGAATGATTCACACCTTGTCCTGCTGAATCTTCCATAAGACCCTAGGTAGGAATGGTAACAGAGGGAAACCATAGTTTAGACTGTCTGGCCATGGAAGGCGTGTCGCCCTACGAATGGTGTCCTAGGGCTCCTCTGGAGCCGTATAGGCTGCATTTTCTTTTCATCTGAGAGGCAAACAAGTCCCTTGCTCAAGTCCTCCATAAGCAAAATATTGTTTATTACAAAGTCATTAACACAGATACACAGAAAAGTATTTAAAAGGAAACAAGTCCAATCAAATAGTGTCCATTTGAGTGGTTTCTACATCGACATATCTTTCATAGACTTAAAAAAAAACATTATCCCTATTCATCTCTGCCTGTTTTGTTCAAATTAGGCTATGAATTACTACCCTGCAGTTTCACTTACAGGGTGCAAACAGCAGCACACAAAGTGATGTGCTGTAACAGCTCCATGTGGATGCAACAGATGCAAACTAAAAGGTTGCTAGTTCACATTAATGTAATTCTCTTCTAACATCACTACATTAACATGAACTAGGAACCTCTTAGTTCACATCCTTAACATCCACATAGGGGAGTTACGGTGCAGCACTTTGCGTCCCTGCAAGGCAACATAGACAAACCCTCAATCTAAGCAGAAACTCAGCACAATAGAGATACTATGTTTTTAGAGGGCTTGTCTACATCAGAAAGTTGCAGCGCTGGTGAGGGAGTTACAGCGCTGCAACTTAGGAGGTGTACACATCTGCAGGGCACCACCAGCGCTGCAACTCCCTGTTTGCAGCGCTGGCCGTACTCCCGTTTTGTCTCGGGTGTAGAGGATCCAGCACTGGTGATCCAGCGCTGGTAATCAAGTATAGACACTTACCAGCGCTTTTCTTGACCTCCGTGGAATAAGCAGGTATCCCAGCATCACCGAGGAAGCCTCTGGTAATCAAACTGATCTCCTTCCCCAGCTTGCTCTCGCGTTCCCCGAACCCCGAGCAAGCAGGTCTCCTTCCCTGCGGTTTGCTGGGTGGTTCCGGGAACGCGAGAGCAAACCGCGACGAAGCTGGTCTCCTTTCCCGGTTTGCTCTCGCGTTCCCGGAACCCCCGAGCAAGCAGGTCTCCTTCCCTGCGGTTTGCTGGGTGGTTCCGGGAACGCGAGAGCAAACCGCGGCGAAGCTGGTCTCCTTTCCCGGTTTGCTCTCTCGTTCCCCGAACCCTGAGCAAGCAGGTCTCCTTCCCTGCGGTTTGCTGGGTGGTTCCGGGAACGCGAGAGCAAACCGCGGCGAAGCTGGTCTCCTTTCCCGGTTTGCTCTCTCGTTCCCGAACCCCCGAGCAAGCAGGTCTCCTTCCCTGCGGTTTGCAGGGTGGTTCGGGGAACGCGAGAGCAAACCGCGGCGAAGCTGGTCTCACCCCCCTTGAAGCCGCCCAACAGTGCTGCAGTGTGGCCACATCTAACACCACTTGCAGCGCTGGTTGCTGTAAGTGTGGCCACTCTGCAGCGCTGGCCCTATACAGCTGTACTAATACAGCTGTAACAACCAGCGCTGCAAAATTTTAGATGTAGACATGGCCAAAAAGACACTTGAGGTGGAGATGCCAAGTGATTTGCAGCTTGGATGGCCTCTCCTACAGTTCCTGCAGGAACTGAATAAAATAGGAGGAGAACTTCTCCTGCTACTCTCTCCTGCAGTACTTCCAGAAAGTGCTGATAAAATATTTATCAACTCCTTTATGTTCTTCCTTCTTCAATCACTTCTTAGGAGACAATTCAAAGAAAGGAAAGAAACAACGGAATAATGCCTCCTATAAACCAAATACAATATACTTCATCTGCAGTTGCAAAACACCCTTCAAATAGTGGACGAAGAATAACAAATCCCTAAACCAAATCTCCGTAACAGTGATTCACAGATTTCAACAACAAACACCACCAACAACTGCCTGAAAACAAAGTGATAATTTACAACTCAAAAGGTCATTTATGTTTTCCTCAGATTGGAGGAGGGACAATGGAGTACAGGTAAAGCCATAAAGTTGTTCCCTTTTCTGGTTTTGGTCTGTAAATATAATTCAAAGCTGCACTACTACATTGTCCATTAAATTTCAATTTTCCTTTATCTTGAGACATTCAATATATCACACTGCACAGACAGTATTTTATACATGAACATCTGTTCCAGAATTTAGAGAAATAACATTTTGGAAAAAAGCAGGAATCATTTTGGAATCATTCAGGTGAAGTCCAAGAATCTCCAAAAACCACATACTACATTTAAGAGCGACAAGGTGGGTGAAGTAATATATTTTGTTGGACCGATTTCCAACATGGCTACAACACTGTACACTACAGTTAACATGTTCACCTGACTTCAGTACACCGACAAGTCCCAAACCTCCAATTCTGATTTTCAAGTGATCAAAACCTATCAATCACCACTTTATTTTGCTTTAGAAATTCTTCATTTACAACATAATATTCAGATACATTACTTTCCAAACTTGCTACTCTGCCATCTACTTATTTCTTTCTAAAATTTCCTTTTAAAATTACCCAAAATTTACATTTTCTGATTACCAATTACATTTTCTTGCAAAATGTCAATACACTGACATTCTAAGCTGTGTCTCACAGCTGCATAGAAATGTTGCACCTTTATGGCCTTCAGACCTCACATTCTTGGTGGGTGTCAGAGCCACAAAGCTGACCACGTTTCACCTTTTGCAGCAGTCTCTGACCTCTCTCCCCCCACCCTGCTCATAAAGCACAGCTTCCTTCCCTCAGCAAGCCCAGCCAACATTTGCCTCTCTAAGTGAGGTGCAGTCATTGCTTGGTTCCAGGACATTAGAGAGAAAACATGGGTGATGTAATATATTTTATTGGACGACCTTCTGTTGGTGAGAGAGAAGAAGATGCCATGTAAGAGTCAAAGCTTGTCTCTCTCACCAACAGAAGGTGGTCCAATAAAAGATATTACCTCACCCACCTTCTTTCTAGAAATTTATGGTCACTTCCAAAAGAAAATATTTCAGCTATTCTACAAAGAAGGAGGTGGCTTCATTTGCTGTTATACAAGGCTTAGAGGTGCAGGAGGAATCTCTCTCTAAACAGGATTCTAGCACAATTTGGTATTCCGAGCCGACAAACTACAGTAGCTTTCATAAGTCTCTTCCCCTAAGCACCATCAGCTCCAGCAGTCGGTAACAAAATCTCATCTATGTGCACTATTTTTTTAAACAAAAAGAGGCCATTTTTAAGGCATGCAATGACCTGAAAAATGCTGCTTGTGCTACATTTCCAGCTGTGCAAAACCCCAAAACAGATGGAACGCACAAATCTTTGACTGAATCACCAAAATGCTTTCTAGCATCTGCAAAAATTCAGCCAAACTAGACCAAGTGATGGAGTTTCAGAGTGACAAATACAGATTTTATGAGTTTGAGTGGAAATTAGGCAAAAATCTTCTTCCAAAGGTTTCACACAAAAACAAGAAAAAACTTTTCAGTTTGTCTCAAATTTTGTTTTGAGATTTTTAGTTTGAACTTGAAACAAAGTAAAATTCATGATATACAAACCCACAGAAGAGTCAACATCAAAACAAGTTCACACAGAACAGCTGTGAACATAATCCATAAAGTTTCACCCAGCTGTAGCTTTAAAATCAAGTTCTAGCCATCTCTTCTAAAACTATTTTCATTCTAGTTATGCCACACTGTCTCTCCCCATTCCTATAAACCCTTCTGCTTCCAAAAGGAAACTGTGGAAGTCTTGAATCAATTTAAAGGCATATTATGAGTTCTATCAGAACTGAAGTTAATTAACAACTCAGAACCTGAAGATCTGCATGCGATACAAATATATCAGGCTATGGGATTTTTTTGTTTCATCACCTATGTTTATTTATGAAGAACATTGTTTAAATCCCAGAGAAAATAATTTTGATACAGACTGAATGAACAGTGACAACTCTCATATGATCAGTGCATCAATTTTTAGTGGAACCTCCAACTTTTTCTTATCTTTAGAAGTTTGATGTGTATACTCTACAGGAAACTCAAAAAGATTCTCATTAAATCAATGTGATGCATTGTTCTAAATTTGTAAGTTGATCTCCCTGTGTTTCAACTTTGCTAAAGTGCATTTTGTAGAACTGACAAATAATTTACATATGTGGACTTGGTACTATTTAGCTTCACGATAAAACAAAGAATCCATATGGTAGGTGGCTCACACCACTTTTAGTCAAAGCTTTCATTTCTTCTCCTCACATCTACCATTTCTTAATCAACTAGATAATTTGGGCTGTCTTTTATACACATTTATGTTTTCTGCACCATCTAAGAGCAGGCTTACTGCCAAAGAACGAACAAAACTTTTGAGACACATTTGCAAAAATGCTGCTAATACAAAGCTTGCATACCAAGTTTTAAATCAGTGATTATCATCAGAAGTGTTATGGTAAAAACAAATGAAAAATTGGGTTTATAGTGGAAGTACAATTTGGTCCCTAACTAAAATGATAAAAGTACACCAATTAATTACAGCTTCTTGCTCAAAAATTGAATGACAGTGCCCTAGACAGGCAGCAAGGGAGAAGCAGAAGAGTAAAGAATGGTACATGCTCTAAGCACAATAAATAATAATATACAGTATTCAGCCTATTATTATTGTTCAGCCAAAAAAAAAAAAATCATCCCACTGGCAATCTTTTCAGTTTTAGATAGTACCTCATCAAATCACTCCTGTACAGAATTTCAATTACTACTTTCAAATTAAACTATTTTGTCACCCAGGGTAAAAAAATTAAAATTAAATTCTCTGCCATTTTTGTATTTCAGCATATAGGTAAGGGGTCTTTCATCTGCCTCCTCTTATTCCAGTGTGCATAATTTCTTCAAAACTTTATTTTCACTGATTTTAAAGGTACTTCGGAACAACAGAGATTCTCCATAAGAACACTAAGGAAGAAAGGTTCACTTACAAAAATAATGTCTAATACCATAATGCCATACATTCTTTCTAATAGGGTTATACTAACAGTGGACTGATTTATGACTGGAAAGATTAATCA